>NC_086325.1:98317898-98931129 GCF_036172605.1 Pelobates fuscus
ACGACGGCACTCCAGCACTGGCGTTAGTTAAAATAGCAGAACAATAATTGGAAAGGGTTAGGGGGGCTACTAATAAGGATAGGGGGAGAGGGGTAGGTAGAAAAATAATTGGAAGGGTTTAGGGGGGCTACTTATATGGATGGGAGGAGGGGGGAGGTAGAAAAATTATTGGAAGGGGTTAGGGGAGTACTAATATGAATGGAAGGGGTAGGGTGGGTTCTAATATGCATGGAAGGGGTTAGGGGGTACTAATATGCCTGGAAGGGGTTAGGGGGGTACTAATATGCATGGAAGGGGTAGGGGTTAATATGCATGGAAGGGGTAGGTGGGGTTCTTTTGTGCATGGAAGGGGTAGGGGTGGTTCTAATTTCATGGGAAGGGTAGGGGTGGTTCTAATCAGGAGGATCCCGGCGCTGTATCCGGGTAAGTAAAACCCCTTCCCTGTAATGACCCTTTAATGTTATTATTTAATCATTTATACAGCGACTGCAAATTCCGTAGCGCTGTACAATGGGATAAACAACTCCTAGTTTACGGAATAAGAATATACCCGGCGAGTAAAAATGCTATTCCTACGCCCATGGCACAAGTTGTGTAATAATGTGATTTTGTTCTTTCACCTGATGTCTAGTTTTGAACTGACAAATTGTTTTTTGGTAGATGAGATCGTAATATAATATGGAAATAATATCCAAGAACGTATTTTACCATTTTCATTCTTTGTCTTCCAGCCTCCTAATTGGGTTGTCATTCTGGTCCATGCCTGCCCATACGAGTTCAAGCAGAAGGTTGCCTGTTCCATCCGGAGCCCATTGCTATAAGTTCACGGTTCTGCACATTTATTGGCTACATCGTTTTTCTGTTTGAGGAAGTGTTCATCGACAACATCAAAAGAAAGAGGAGTGGCTTAACCCCTTAAGGACCAAGCTTCTGGAATAAAAGGGAATCATGACATGTCACACATGTCATGTGTCCTTAAGGGGTTAAAGTCACACGGGACATTATTAGGCTAGGGCAGGCAACCTTTTAGCAGCACTGTGCTGATATAGGAATGTGATGTCCCGTAGCGTGCCAGTCCTATTTTTTTTAAATTGAGGTGAGTATGCTGCCGTATTCTGCTTGTGTTATTTTTACTGCAGTTGCTTTGCATCGTTGTATTTGTGCGTATATAAGCTATTATATTGTATATTTACATTAGTACCGTATATACTCGAGTATAAGCCGACCCGAATATAAGCCAAGGCCCCTAATTTTACCCCCAAAAAACTGGGAAAACTTATTGACTCGAGTATAAGACTAGGGTGGGAAATGCAGCAGCTACTGGTAAATTTCTAAATAAAATTAGATCCTAAAAAAATTATATTAATTGAATATTTATTTACAGTGTGTGTGTATGAATGCAGTGTGTGTGTATGAGTGCAGTGTGTGTGTATGACTGCAGTGTGTGTGTGTGTATGAGTGCAGTGTGTGTGTATAAATGCAGTGTGTGTATGAGTGCAGTGTGTGTGTATGAATGCAGTGTCTGTGTATGAGTGCAGTGTGTGTGTGTGTGTTTGTGTTGCAGAACCTTATATAAGCTATTATATTGTATATTTACATTAGTACCGGTAGTTTATGGTATTGTGTATGATACAGATGAATGTGGGCTGTGTATGAGGGCTGCTTGTGGAATTGTGTCTGGATGGATATGTCACATTGTGTGTTTGGTAGTGTGTGTGGGCTGTTTGGGGTATTGCATGTGAGAGGCTGCATGTGGGGTTGTGTGCATGTATGTGGATTGTTAGCGGGTTACGTTTGTGCAGATTGTCTGTATGTTTGTGTGTGGGCTGTTCGTATTATTTGTATAAGGGGAGGGTTATTCTTCATTTCTGTGTTATGAATGTAAATTAGTGATAGTAAAATGTCTATTTACTGTGTATACCTGTATTCAATATCTACTCGAAATGGCTGCTAGAGCACCCCCTCCCACCGACTAACTACCTCGTGTAACAAGATGGCGCCTACATCCGGAGGAAAATCCCGGGATGATGGTGACATCACGCCTCATAGGATGTGCATTAGATAAGACACTTAACACCGAACTAATTAAAGATGCATTCTCTCTGTTATCTATTGTATTTTTGCCTTGATAAGGGGCTTGCCGCCCCCTGAGTAAACATTCCGAAGTTTTTCATTAACCTGATACCTGTGTCTCAGTGTAATTTACTTCAGAGCGTGCACGCATTTATTTTAACAATTTGGAAAGGAGCAGATACTCAGATAAACACTTGGTTTAATCCACAATATCTGTGTATATCTAGCAGTATCGTTGGCTTCCCTGGGTTCCAGTGGGGACCAGGCTGGCCTGGTACAGGTCAAAGACAGGAGCTGCAACAGCAGCTGCAGGCTGCTCTACTACATTGTGGATTCCCATTCACAAGTGCTTGTGGATTGTCCTTCACCATCTTTTCATATTAGCAGATATTTGAAGTTTTACTGAGACTCCTGATAGGCCAGAGCCTGTTTGGCTCTAGCAGCCTTGAGTGCCGTGCAAAGACACCTCGAGTGCCGTGCATGGCACTAGTGCCGTAGGTTGCCTACCCCTGGGCTAGGGACACTCTCATTGGTTAATGTGTTATATGTGGTTAACCCTTTGGGGTAAATGATGTTATTATTTAAAATTTTGTTGAATATTTACAGTATCTCTGTTGCTGCTGAGGAATAAAGATAGAGAATAAGCATAATACTCGCCTCCGTGTCCTTTAAAAAAAATCATGACTTTACGCCATGAAATTAGTAAAATCTGGTAATTATTTCCCCAAATTCCCCTGTAAGCAGTGTGTATTTTTACTTGTTTTTTTTGTTTTTTGTTTTACCTGTTCAATGTGTGCATGAGGTCATATGGCCTTTTAAAAGATGTATATTTGTATATGTGACGATGGTTAATAAACTATTTTGTAAAAAAAAAAAAATATATATATATATATATATATATATATATATATCTTCAAATGAAAAGAGATATTTATTTTCAATCTTTTCCATTATATGCATGCCTATTTCTACCAGCAAACAGAAGAATGTGGCAGTTGGTGAACTCTGGAATATGCTGATCAACCAAGTGTATCTTTACTTTACTGCTACTACAAAGGTTACGAGAGAGCTTTGATCAAAGACTTGTGGAAAATATCACTATCCTCAATTAAAAAACAACATTATTTTGGTTACAAATCTGCAGAGTGGGCACTGTTGTCATTAAACTATATTCTAACAGGGGTAAGGATAGGGATATCTTTGGGCAACATAGTTTCTGTCAAATATATTTAGATACTCATATATACCTACACACTTAAATGACATATTTATACTGATGATATGTATGGTTGGATGTATTGTTCATGTGTGAATTGGGATAAGATTTTTTTTGCAACTCTCCTTACACTTTAAAAAGGTTCATCTTGGGGACACTGAAGGGAGCAGTCACATGTCGGAAGAGCTCCGGTGGCTTGCACTGAATATATAGAGCAAAAGGCATCTCCACATCTTCATTTTACAAGAGGTTGGCACTTCAGTATACAATGGGTAAGAAGGCTAAAAAGCTTAGAACCCTAACAGGGAAAGGTACCCACAACATCAGCAACCTCCTTCAAATGCTGCCTAGACCCAAAATGGTGGCGCAACCAGGCCCCTACTGTTCCTCCTCCGGGGAAAAACCCTTGATGCTCCAGACAACATAGCCCATATGGAGGGTCTAATTCCTCCACAACAGGAGGAAGACCTAACAGATCCATCTAAGTGGCATCAAGGCACTAATGAACAACATCTGTGCCTTCTTCAACGCAGATCTGGACATCATCTGAGAAGACATCATAGTGATCACTGCCAGGGTGCAGTTAACTGAGGACAACGTCTCCTCTATAGCACAACACCAGACAAGCACTAAGGCTAAGGAACAGATACAACACCTTCAGGCATCTAGTAAAGCCATGCAGGTCAGAATTGACAACTTAGATGACGCATGGAGGTGCAATAACCTCAAAATTGGAGGTATTACAAAATCAGTTGATGAGCACAAACTGCCACATTTTCTCTCACACCTCCTGGCCCCTCTTTTACCCCAACCTTCTGCTAAAGGCATACAAATTTATAGCTGCTTTTGACTTGCCAAATCAAGTAAGGCACCAGATGAGGCCCCTTGTGACGTCCTGGTACAATTTCCAATGCTTTGGGACAAACTAGCGATTCAAGACGCTGTGAAGAACAAAACATCTCTCCAATTCACAGCAATACAGCTCCAGTTCCTGCAGGATCTGTGCCGGACTGTAGATGGCCCTTCCAACAAGTTACAAAGGCTCTACGGATGGCGAACATCCCCTAAAAGTGGGGTCCAACTCGCACCCTGAATGTTAACAGAGATGGTAGCTCCCTCCAGCTTTCCTCAGCTTCCGAGATACTCTGCAGCTTTCCTTCAGGCAATGGGACTTACCTCAATTTCTGGCAATCCTATAGGAATAAACTGTGCTTGGGACATGTTCAGAATTGTCCCTTTAACTCCTCACACCAATACCGATACCGGCTGAAGAAAGGATGGAATCACGGTGACAACTGCCGTGATAGACAGTACCTCTGATCAATCGCCTTACTTCCGAATTTCTGATTATCCTCTATTGTGTTTGTTTTTAATTGTTGATATTTAGTTATTGTTTTTTTTCCACAATGGGCCCCATCCACGATGCAGGGGTGAAGTAATTGCCTCAACCTCCCCCCTCCCCCCACAAGCGATCAGGGGTCATTGAGCAGAATATACATGATAGCTATTCATGTTAACCAGAGTCCTACCCCTTATTATCCCACATGGGTTACTGGTTAGTCCTATGCCTAAAGCCCACAAAGCCATGACTTTAATTGCCTCCAGTCATTTAACATACCACATTTCTGACCTTCACAGGTCACACAACTAACAGAGATACAATTCTCCTCGATTTACACTTTTAACTTCATTTTTATTTTTCATTTCACATTTATATTTGTTGACCGCACTGGCCATAGAATTTATTATTGTAGCTTAACCAAACATGGCTGCAGCAGGCTGTTATACTCCATGCCCCACCAAGCTAATGCTTTTCGCTCACCCCTTTAATATAAATACTGGCGCAACCTCTCAATATTGTTTACTACTGTTACTCATGTACGTCTAAAGCTTGTAACATTGTCAACATTATATCTTTGCCCACACAAAATAAAGAATTAAAAAAAAAAAATATTCAAGAATTGGCTAATGTCAGAGGGACTTGCAAATCTTCATGTGCCTGCATTACGGGAGTTGCAGTTCTGTATCTGTAGTTCTATATTTTTGGCACACCTGATCTATTGCCTATATAGCAAGACGATGCTTAAGACATCAGCTGTCATGACTGATATCTGAGCGGGATAATTGTTGGAAATTTTTTAGCAACTGTCTGCTTTGATCTAAAATTCTTGCATCAACAGGGTTATTCACAAAAAAAATGAGAATTCAAAGTTAATTTCATATTTAAAGGGTTACTAGAGCCCTTTTGAGAGGGGTTACCTTTATGTTATAATACTGTATGCCATGTTGGGCACTGTGGAGAAGGTCTCTCCTCTTTATTTGTAGTAAAAAGCAACTTTTATTTACTTGGAAACAAGCGACAGCTGTTCCGCACCATCTCCTGGCATAACTGGGGCTGCACTTAGTCCAATCACATACTTCTCACAGAGATACCTGTGATTGTACCATATCTCCAGTTTAGAAATGCCTGCACTTTCGGCCGATGAGGGAAGGGGAGGGAGGGAGGATTTTTAGAAAAAAAGAAAAACCCTATGCTTCATTACTGTTAACATTAAAAGATCAGTATGACTTGAGGGGCTACAGTCCGTGGTGGTAAAACATGTCACTCCTGAGCAACTCTGACTTTACTGTTATGTGGAAACAAAATAGCCCATTACTTTGAACTTAACAAGGATTGAGCTGTCTCAGTGTAAAAAGGCTGTAAGTTCAACATTATGTTCATGGGAACTAGGCCAGGAAGGTTTCAGCAAATAGGCTTAAAGACAGGCAAGTACAAACAAAAATAGCTTATCTCCTCTCTCTCTCGAACCACATGATCATTAATTCAATCAACATTAGTAACACATTTAGCCAATACTATGCCCAGCTATACAATTTGAAACTAGATGAGTCCATCCCACAACCAACCCCGGACAGTGTAATGTCCTATTTAGATAGAATAACCTTACCAAAGTTAATACAAGCACATGTCAATCATTGTTGAACATATTGTTGAAAAGTGTCTCAATCCTCAATTACAGTCAAATCTTCATTCAATCTAAAGGCTTTTAAGAAATCTATGGCAACATACGTCAGCCCAGAATGCATCTGTCATGGTTGACTATATTTATTACCGGTTATGTGTTATATTTATAATATTTATATATGTATGTGTGTATGTATATATATCTTTGTAAATTAAATTTTTTTGTAATATTGTATCCTATTGTAACAACGCAATGTTTTGTGGACATACTGGAAAACGAGAAAAATCTCAATGTATCCTTCCTGGGAAAATATTTTATAAATAAATAAGTAAGTAAAATATGCGGACAGACTAAAATATATTTTTCCACACAGTGGCGTACCTACCACGGTCACAGGGGTCGGGGCTGCGACTGGCCCCTCACTGCAGGGGACCCAGCCGCAGCCACGACCCCTGTACCTAGATGCCACCCCCTCCTTGTTCCCCCTGTCATAGAGGGCCCAAGAGGTGGCCCGCTGGCCACCTAATGGACCCCCCCAACGGACGGCAGAGTTCCTGTGACACGCGGCGAGGGAGCTGTGTTCTCTCTGCTCCCTCGCGCGCCGTTTGCTGATGCCAGGAGCCGGAATGTGATGTCATATTCCAGCTCCCGGCATCAGTAGACAGCCCATAAGGGAGCAGAGCAGAGAGAACACAGCTCCCTCGCCGCATGTCACAGGAACTCTGCCGCTCACCGCACTGAAGCCCCACTGGACCCCAGGGACAGGTCCACGTTGGCTCTCCAGGTAGGGAGGCTGGGTGGACATTAATTATTAATAATTTGTTTGTGTGTGTCTGTGTGTAAGTGTATGTGTGTGTGTATGTGTGTCTGAGTGTATGTGTGTGTGTATGTAAGTGTATGTGTGTCTCAGTGTGTGTCTGTAAGTGTGTAAGTGTATGTCTGTAAGTGTATGTGTCTGTATGTGTATGTGTCCGTAAGTGTGCAAGTGTATGTGTGTGTCTGAATGTGTGTGTGTGTGTGTCTGTAAGTGTGTATGTATGTTTCTGAATGTGAGTGTGTGTGTCTGTGTGTATGTGTGTCTCAGTGTGTGTATGTATGTGTGTGTTTCTGTAAGTGTGTAAGTGTATGTGTGTGTCTGTAAGTGTATGGGTCTGTATGTGTGTGTCTGAATGTGTATGGGTCTGTAAGTGTATGTGTGTGTGTCTGTAAGCGTGTGGGTGTCTGTAAGTGTATGTGTGTCTGTAAGTGTATGTGTGTCTGAGTGTGTGTGTGTGAGAGAGATTATGAATGCATGTGTGTGTGTCTCTACATGTGTCTGTATGTATGAGTCTCTGTGTATGTGTGTCTGTATGTATGTGTCTGCATGTGTATCTGTTTGTCTACCTGTGTGTGGGGGGGGAGCGTATACGACAGCGTGTTCCAGGTCCTGACAATATCCAGCAACTTCGCACAGCCATTGAAGAAGAGGGGACCAACATTCCACAGGCCACAATCAACTACCTGATCACCTCTATGCGAAGGAGATGTGCTGCACTGCTTGAGGCAAATAGTGGTCACACCAGATACTGACTGGATTTTAGACCCCCCTGAGCCCCCCGATACAGTAAAACTGCACAATTTAGAGTGGACTTTTATTTGGGCCAGCCTAAGGCACACCTGTGCAATAATCATGCTTTCTAATCAGCATCTTGATATGCCACACCTCTGAGGTGGATGGATTATCTCGGCAAAGAATAAGTGCTCACTAACACTGATTTAGACAGATTTGTGAACAATATTTGAAAGAAATAGGCCTTTTGTGTACATAGAAAACGGCTTTGAGGTTAGCTCATGAAAAATGGGAGCAAAAGCAAAAGTATTGCGTTTATAATTTTGTTCAGTATATATGCATGTTTGAGAAAGCCCCAAGGGAGGGGTGAAACGCGTCACGGGATAGGAACGCGGAAGTACTCTCCTTCTGTCTGCATTGACAAGACTGGCCACGTGTGGGTATTGAATACGGTTTATAGACTTGATAGAACTGTTACATTTCCCTGGACCGGTGAGCAGACGAGGGATTGGACTATTTGCCAAATTTGTTTTTAACTACTATTGTAATAAAGCATTTAACTACCTGCTATCCTGACTGTTTATGAATCCATTGGATCCCACGCACTCTAGGAGCTGATCTTCCCTGGGAGATATAGCTGTGAGTGGGGCTTTTACCACTCTCAACTTGTGAGTTAGATACCAACTATTTTTTTGTTTTTCTTGTTTATTCCTTGTTTGTAACTCTATTGCACTAGGAGTTCCTTCTTTCTTTTTGTCCCCTTTTAGATATCAGGATTGTGACTGTACAATATTGCAAGTATATGTATATGTCGCACTGTTGGTTGTATGTTTTATTGAATCACTAACTATTGCGTGTTAATACACCTATAAACACACCTAGGTTTGTGAATTGTGCAATATCACTCTAAGAAGTTTTATATACATCTGCACTAAGGTTTGTGAATTGTGCTATACCACTTTAAGAAGTTTTAAATATATCCTCACCTAAGCTTGGGGATTGTGCAATATCACTTCAAAAAGTTTTAAATATATCCACAGAGGGTGTTTCTAAATACTGCACATCAGTATATTTTTTATGTGTTGTCTTTATGTGTTGTACTGTTATGGTACTTTTTAGCAGTAAACCAAAATGTTTAAATGTCTATCTGTTCCTGTCCAAATTAAGAAAATTTAATTGCGTATATACGCTGAAGTAATTAAGTCTGACACACGGAGTTCAGGTTAAAATAACTTCGAGAAAATTTATTGGCAAGTGAGGCAAAGCGGGCTCGCAGGCCCTTTTAAGAGGCATTTTACGTCATCATTGATTATCAATATATTAGTGAATAAACATCATTAATTGGGTTAATTGTTAAGTGTCTGAATTAGTGTCCACCTATCAATATAATTAATTGGCTCAAAAACTAAGTGGTTAGTCCCGTGCCCACCCACCAAGAGGTGGTATTATTTTGGACACGGGTGGGGACAAGGGGGTCTGGAGCGTCATTTTACACGGTCAGTGATCTCAGATCTCGTGGCCAGGTGCAAGGTCTCTTATGAATAGAACATTTCATTACTACTGTGTTCTCATGGCCTTCAAATTATACTATGTTGCGAGTTAGGGGAAAGTCAGCAGTTCCTGAGTTAGTCATGTCTTTATAGAAAATACAATCTTTGTCCATTGTTAGATGTGCTTGGGCCACCCGATGGGTCCCCAAGCGAACAGGCCCTCCAGCTCCTAAAGGGCTCAGCTGGCTGAGGCACCCAGGCTGGCAGCATCACACTCACCCTGGCTATCATGTGCTCGGGTGCCTTGCGGCTGCAGAATGACAGCACGCGGGAGGTGGGACAAGAGGAGCCGCCTAGCCCTAGAGTATAGCCGAGCTAGTGCAATCGCCAGGCGCCCCCTTTCACAATATGCCTATAGGAAGCGCCGGCCCTGTGTGTGTGTGTGTATATATATATATAGACAAACTACAGAATCCAGTGCACTCGCTTATTCACTAAGCAATTATTTCAAATATAAGAAATTGTAATAGTTTTATTTAAAAACACCTCACCTAGGCAAAAAATAATGGGGGTTTAGTTACATTATATTATCATATATTGCATAAGCATGCCACAACGTCAATGTACCCCATTCTTGGCAGGTCCTTCTCTAGCAGCCTAATGCTTGCTCTTATGAGATTAATCCACTTACTTGGGAAATATTTCCTTACTAGGACTCTCTGCAAGTCAAGGTTAAATAGGGTCCTGGAATGAGGCACCTTTGACAGGGAGGGGTGCAAAACCAAGGAGTTGGCCTGGACTCCCAAATATATAAAAGAAACCAATAGGGCTGCACTCACCTGAACATGCTTACTTTATAGGGTGCTGCTGGGGCCAAAATATACAAAATACAGAATCCAGCGCACTCGCTTATTCACTAAACAATGATTTCAAATCTAAGAGATTGTAATAATTTTATTTAAAAATACCTCACCTGGGCATAAGCCTGCCACAACGTCAATGAATCCCATATACGTACATACACACATGTATGTGCTTATATACTTATATGGTAATTAAACTAGAGCCACCCAATCAAGGAGGAATTCTGTGGGATGCATCCTGTACTACTCCTAACCCCATCCAAAACCTGTAGTCCAGGGGTGCCTAAAAGACAGATCCCCAGATGTTGTAGAACTACAACTCCCATGATGCTTTGCATGCATTTAGAATGACAACATTTCATGGAAACTGTAGTTTAAAAACGTCTGGGAAGCTATCTTTTGGGCACCCATGCTGTAGTCCATCCTGAGCTGTTTTGTATTTTTTTTTATCTTTATATATCTGACTCTGCAAGTTGCCGGGACTGTCCCAGGAGAGTTAATTGGCCGGGACAGACTCCAGCTTTCCCGGACTGTCCTGGCAAAAATGGGACAGCTGGCAACCATGTAAATATGTGCTCTGTATACAGCAATGGAATTTCCACTTATCATATGTAAATACATTGCATATGTATTTTCTTGCAAAATAAATCTGTTTTATTCTCATCAAAAACATAACATTTTGGAGGGCGGAGCTTGCTGGTGGACCAGAGCAGTCGCACACTAGAGGGGCTCCGAGGCCAAACGACGAAATCCAACGGATTTAGGGGACACTAACCTAATTTCCAAAGCACCAGCTGCCCATAACGACAATGGGACGAAAAACAAAAAAGCTAAAACCAGATCGACCCAAAACAGGGGCCACCATAGGTGATTTGTTCCTTCAGGCAAAAGGCGCGTGCGGACCCAATATGGCCGCCGAGCTTGAAGATTTCTCTGACTCCTCTGGTGACTACTACCCAGAGGACACCACCTACAACTTACCCACGGTCAAGTCGCCGCAACCGAGCAAGAACCTGGGTGACTCAGAACCCGTCAGGGCATCACTGCTAAAAACTATGCTGGGGAACCTACAGAAGGCCTTACAGACAGACATGGCACAACTGAGGGCGGACCTCAAAGGCCTGGTAGGCCGCATAGATGCAGCAGAACTAACGGCCACACAACACTCGCACGAACTAACGGAGCTCAGACAAGAGATAAGAGCCCTGAAACAACTGCAAGCCAAAACTGAACACCGCTTTGCAGCGCTAGAAGACTCCAGGCGACGCAACAACCTGAAAGTGAGAGGAGTTGCAGAGGTAGTCCCTACAGAAGAACTCCCACACTTCGTGAGGAGGCTCGTGGGAACCCTGATACCCACCAAACAAGCCAAATACAACGGCTTGGAGGCGGCCTTCCGGATCCCTAAACCCCGAGGGGCGCCAGAAGCAGCCCCCCGAGACCTCGTGGTGAGATTCCGATGCACAGCGGACAAAATGGCGCTCCTCGCAGCCTTAAAGGGCGCAGCCACCTATAGATTTGAAAACATGGACTTGTCCTTCTACGCAGACCTGTCGGGGGCAACATTGCAATGGCGTAAGACCCTCCAACCATTCACCGCTTTGCTCCGGACACACCAAATCACATACCGTTGGCGCTCACAGCGCGCACTACAGGTACTGCATGAGAACGCCATACATCTTGTCCCACACCTCCAGAGCGCAAAGGCACTCCTGCCCACACTGGGACTGCCTCCAGCGAAGCTATATGAGAGGGAAACCCCAGGGAACCCTGAGATAACGCACCGCTGGGACCCGGCCAAGATAACCCCATTTATCCCACAGGGAAGGGGCACAATTCAAGCTGCAACCGCCACCGCCGGAGCTGCAAAAAATGCGACCTAGACCATCTTTCCACACCTGCTGGTCAGCCAAAGGCGGCCCTAACCGCCCTACTTCCCCGCTGGAATCCCCAACGACTAAAGAGGCTCCCGGGCCTCCCAACACCCACATTCACCCTGGGAGTTACCCCAACACCAAGAGGCGGACACGACCACCAACATCAGGTCATTCCGCACAACGTCCGTCACCCCAAGCGAGATCCTCCACAAGCGACCGCTACTCTCCCAGGCCTCCACCAGCCGCAGCCAAGCAGCGGCAGTGACTAAAACAATTACGGACTCGGACTAAGGCAGGGCACCACAGTGCATAGGCACAAGCTGTCTGTTTCTTGCTGTTTCGTTTTTTTTTCTTTATGTTTGCTCTTTACATTTCATCCTCGACATAGACGCCGCATCTCTCATCAGAGAGCTTGGTATATTTGTATTTGTATATTCCTTACTGGCATAGTTGACAGGTTTTTATAGGTTTTCGCTTAAATTACAGTGATCTAGTTTAGCTAATTAAGCCTGACTTATACATCACCTAACCTGCCTACGATTCACGTGAATAATGCCGGATAGTTAGACATATTCACCCAACTTGTGTGTACTGCAGATGTTCCAATTCCTATAGTTTATGTATTATCTACCTAAGCCCATACCTCAATCTGCTAAGCAGCAGCCCAACCGCATAACTGATGTATTTTTGATGTCTTTTTATTTCTTCCTTTATTTCTTGTTTTTCTTTTTTGTAAATCGATGATCCAGCTGTAGTGCTATAGACCACCTGCCCACAAGCATCAGCAAATAGACTTAGTTAATTCTTGACACTGCATATCATCTATACGATAGCTTGGAAACATATATATATAACACTAAACACTATGTCTATAAAACTACACACATATTAGCTAGCACAAGCTATGGTTAATCAGCCAACTGTTAGGACTCTCAATGGCCCAATGTACCGGTACAGCACTAGTTTATCTAATTGAACTTCTCACTCATAGAGCCAGCCAATACAACCTGTGTTTTATTACCTGCACTGTTATCACATCTCTGACTACCACTTTGGTTACGCCTGATGTCTACCTTTAAAAAAAATGTGCATTTAATTTCATTGCCACAACTGTTATGCGCTGTTCCATCTTACCATGTCCCTGCCGTTGGGGAAAGACATGAACGAATGTTATGTTTAAATATATGCATGGAAAAATAAAGAATTAAAAAAAAAAAACATAACATTTTATATATAAAAAATAATAATAATTAGTTTTATTCATCAAACAACCTAGAAGAGAACTCCTTTTTATTAAATTACCAACCAAGTTTTAATTAAAGGGTAACTCAAGTATCCAGATGCTAGCTACAATATGTAGGTTAGGCAGGTCTCAAAATTTCCACTCACCCCCTAGCCATAAGCGATTGAAAATTAACCCTGGAAAATAGAATTTCACTCCTGATCAGTGTGCCATGGACTCTCAAGGTTTCCAGTGGCATGCAAGTTTTAAGCATGGCTAGCAGCATTGGACGTTTGAGCACAGAAAGGGGAATTTTGAGTTTTCGATATATTTACAGTTTTTATATTCTGGATGTTTATTAATTTTCTTTAAATGATTAAATAATTTTTCCTCCATAATCACACTCTTTCTGCCATTTCTTTCCAAAGAGCAGTTTTCCTTTTTGCTCCATAATTGTTTCTATACATGACTTTGGTTTCTTGGAGTAAGTGATAACTGTTCTGTTGACAGTTGAACTACAACTACAACCAGAAACCCATAGTTTGACAATAAAGTATTGTTTATAAAATCTACTCAGCAGTACTATAAAAGGTTTAGAGATTTTAAGTTATGCAAGAACTTTAGATGAAATATATATACCGTGTTTCCCCGAAAATAGGACCTACCCTGAAAATAAGCCCTAGCCGAATTTTCGGGGTGGGCTGCAATATAAGCCCTACCCCGAAAATAAGACCTAGGCATTTTACCTTTGGCGGGACTTCCTTCTTCTATGAGGAGGGGGAGGAGCGTTGCGGGCCGCGGCATCGCGCAGCGTGATGACGACGTGCGCAGCGTGATGACGACGTGCGCAGCGCCGTCAGTCTGCCTTCACGGATCTTCAGCGGAAGGATCCATTCCGGGCGGTGAGGCACCCAGTGGTCGGACTCTTTGAACTGTGAGTAGATACCGGTATTTTATGTCTGGGACTTAATTAATTAAAGGGGGGGGGTGAATTAATTAAAGGGGGGGTGAATTAATTAAAGGGGGGGTGAATTAATTAAAGGGGGGGTGAATTAATTAAAGGGGTGGTGAATTAATAAAAGGGAGGGTGGATTAATTAAAGGGGGGTGGATTAATTAGAGGGGGGTGTGGATTAATTAGAGGGGTGTGTGGATTAATTAGAGGGGGGGTGGATTAATTAGAGGGGTGTGTGGATTAATTAGAGGGGGGTGTGGATTAGAGGGGGTGTGTGGATTAATTAGATGGGGTGGATTAATTAGAGGGGTGGATTTATTAAAGGGGGGGTGGATTAATTAAAGGGGGGTGGATTAATTAAAGGGAGGGTGGATTAATTAAAGGGGTGGTGGATTAATTAAAGGGGTGGTGGATTAATTAGAGGGGGTGGATTAATTGGAGGGAGGGTGAATTAATTAAAGGGGGGGGTGGATTAATTAAAGGGGGTGGATTAATTAAAGGGGTGGTGGATTAATTAAAGGGGTGGTGGATTAATTAAAGGGGTG
Organism: Pelobates fuscus; assembly: GCF_036172605.1. Classification (NCBI taxonomy): domain Eukaryota; kingdom Metazoa; phylum Chordata; class Amphibia; order Anura; family Pelobatidae; genus Pelobates; species Pelobates fuscus. The sequence continues at coordinate 98,332,654 of NC_086325.1, forward strand.
GTGGATTAATTAGAGGGGGTGGATTAATTAGAGGGGGTGGATTTATTAAAGAGGGGGGTGGATTAATTAGAGGGGGTGGATTTATTAAAGGGGGGTGGATTAATTAGAGGGGTGGATTAATTAAAGGGGGGGTGGATTAATTAAAGGGGGGGTTCAATGTACATACCGGTACCGTAAATAAATAAGCCCTACCCTGAAAATAAGCCCTAGTGTGTTTTGTGTGACTAAAATTAATATTGTGATGTAATTCCAGTAAAATACAAGTTTAGCAGGCTAAGATTGCCACAAGGCATATGTATGTATATGTGTTTGTAGTATCAGTTGGTTAATTACACGTAGCTAAGATACTGTCATCACTGTACTGACCAGGTGCAGGAATGTAAGAACTGGAATTACGTGTCCCTCTCCTTTGTATCAGATGAGCCACGTGGTTAGACCGGATGGATGAGTTTAGACTCTATTCATTAAATAGGTTAAGGGTATGTGTGGGTGTAGTTAATTGTGGGAGGAGCTACAGTGCTATATAAGGAATGTACTCTATGTATTCAGTACTCAGACTTTGCTGTATTTTGGTGACGCTAGTCCCTCTGAGTCCCGATCGGTGATCCAATAAAGAATCTCTTCCTTCCTGAAGAAACCTGTGTCCATCTCTCTGTGCTTGGCTTCCGTCAGTTTCTCCGGTATCAATATAAGACCCGGTCTTATTTTCGGAGAAACACGGTATATTTTGTTTGCTTTATCTTTGCAATCGGTTTAGAGAAATATGCAAACTGAAATGCAGGGCTTATTTCAGCAAACGGGACTGGTCCTGACCAGGGCCGGTGCAAGGATTTTTGCCGCCCTAGGCAAAAGTAAAGTTTGCCGCCCCCCATCCCCCCCCCGATATGACATCACAATGCCCCATGTTAACTAACGCAAGTGCTGCAGTGCCACCGTGTTTACATTAAAAGGCCTGCAGGGACAGGCTATAGACACCAGAACCACTACATTAAGCTGCAGTGGTTCTGGGGACTAAAGTGTCCCTTTAATGTGAGGTAAATTAGAGATTAGTGCCACGAATAATATACTAGATTGCCTACTTACAATCAGATGAGGATGGTGATGGGCTCTACCTGCAGTCTGGCTCCACTGGTCTGGTGTAGAACAGGCTCTCTGGAGGCTGTTTGTGTTCTGGGAGAACAGGAAGAAGGCTCCATTTTTTTTAAGGCCCTTTGCACAGCTCAAGGTCTGGGCCCCAGGGTCCACCTTCATGTTCCACCAATTAGTTTGTTCACAGGAGTAGGGGATGTCCTGATATGTGTGTAAGGAATGCATTGTGTGAATCTGTGTTTGTATGTGTAAGGGCTGCAATGAGTGTTTCTGTGTATGTACGGGATGCAGTGTGTGCGTCTGTAAGGGGTGCATTGAGTGTGTGTAAGGAATGCATTGTGTGTTTCTGTGTGTGTAAGGGATGCATTGTGTGTAAGGGTTGAATTGCTTGTGTGTGTGTGTCTGTGTGTAATGCATTGTGTGTTTTTCTGTGTGCAAGGGGTGCATTGTGTGTGTGTGATGGATGTCAATCTCTCCCCCCTCCCTTGTCACTCTCTTCTCCCCCTCTCCCTCCCTCGTCACTCTCTTCTCAACCCCCCTTGTCCCTCTCTTCTCCCCCCCATGTCCCTCTCTTCTCCCCCCTCTTGTCCCTCTCTTCTCCCCCCTCCTCCCTTGTCACTCTCTTCTCCCCTGCGTGTCCCTCTCTTCTCCCCCTCCCTTGTCACTCTCGTCTCCCCCGTTGTCACTCTCTTCTCCCCTCCCCACTCTCATTCCCCCTCCTAATCCCGTCAATTCCCCTCCCTGTCAATGTATCCCCCCCTTTCAATTTATTCCCCCCACCCTGCCTGTCCATTTATTCCCCCACCCTGCCTGTCCATTCCCCCCCCTCCCTGTCCATTTATCCCCCCGTCCATTTATCCCCCCCCTCCCTGTCCATTTATTCCCTCCCCCTCCCTGTCCATTTATTTACCCCCTCCCTGTCCATTTATTTCCCCACCTCCCTGTCCATTTATTTCCCCCCCCCCCTGTCCATTTATTCCCCCTTCCCTGTCTGTCCATTTATTCCCCCCTCCCTGTCTGTCCATTTATTCCCCCCACCCTGCCTGTCCATTTATTCCCCCCTCCCTGTCCTCCCCCCCCTGTCCATTTATCCCCCCCCTGTCCATTTATTTCCCCCCCTCCCTGTCCATTTATTTCCCCCCCTCCCTGTCCATTTATTTCTCCCCCCTCCCTGTCCATTTATTTCTCCCCCCTCCCTGTCCATTTATTTCTCCCCCCTCCCTGTCCATTTATTTCTCCCCCCCCCTCCCTCTTCATTGATTTCTCCTCCTCCCCTCCCTGTCCATTTATTTCTCCCCCTCCCTGTCCATTTATTTCTCCCCCTTCCCTGTCCATTTATTTCTCCCCCCCCCCTCTTCATTGATTTCTCCTCCTCCCCTCCCTCTCCATTTATTTCTCCTCCCCCCCCTCTCCATTTATTTCTCCCCCCCTCCCTCTTCATTGATTTCTCCTCCTCCCCTCCCTCTCCATTTATTTATCTCCCCCCCCCTCTCTATTTATTCCCCCCACCCTCCCCTACCTCTATAGTAGCGTGGCCGAGCTCTGTATCATGGTCCGCGGGTACAGGGAGCTTTTGTTTCCTGTACCCGGCGGACTGACAGGAAGTGAACACCAGTGTTCACTTCCTGTTAGTCCGTCCGAGTACAGGAGACAGATGCTCCCTGTACTGGCGGACTATACTGTGCTCGGTCACGCTACAGAGAGGGAGTGACAGGAGGGAGCGCTGAGCGCTTAGCGCTTCCCTCCTGTCAGCCCCCTCCCTCTCCTCATGCTGTGCCCGGGCGGTGCGCCCTCATGGACGCACCAGCCCGGGCAAAGCTGCAGCCGCCTGAGGCTCTCTACAGAGCGCTCGGGCGGCTGCAGCATTAGGGGGGCCGGCGCTCCTGGCGGCGCCCCTTCCCAAGGGGCGCCCTAGGCGGCTGCCTAGTCCGCCTTACAGGTAGCGCCGGCCCTGGTCCTGACTGTCCCTACAAAAATTGAATATATCAAACTAGGCATGGGTACACATTTAATACTGTTCCGGTTAGATGACACTGCCAGGAGCTGTGGGGACACTGATGGTCAACATAGTGGCACTGAAAAGGGACATACCCAGGTACTTACTACTACTCCCCACCCCAGTCGGTGTCACATTGCAAGCAGACATGGCACCTATGGCCGGCTTTTGCAAACCTTTTGAGCACCATATATTGGTAATGTTCAAAGGGACATACTAGAAAACATTAATAATCCCACCTAATCTCAATTTAAAAAAATTGACACTGAATTTGGAGAGTATTGTAGCAAAATATTTATTTCATATGTCTTAATATGTCTTAATAGTTTTGTCTCTTATTGAAATATTTTGTTTCCATTATTCTCTATGGGCATTCCTTTTACTTCCATTATTCTCTATGGGCATTCCACTGCCTTGTTAAAGTCTATGGGCATTCCAATCTGTCATTCCTTTTACTATGTCCCTGTTAAAGAACTGATCTTTAGTTAAAAACTGCCAAACGCTAGAGCAACTTTGAGGATAATAAATACATTTATTATTAATATTCCATTTCCAGTGTTCGAGAAGAGAAAATCCCTTCACAGTACAATAAGACCTCATACAATTAACGATTTGTTCCTAGGCGGCATGTAGTAGTATATTCAATAAGGGGACACTTGATATCAATACAAGAAGCCAGGTGTGAGCACCTGCAGAGCCTCTGGTCTCTATTCTCAAGCGAGAGCACGTCACGTGACGCGGAAGTGTTGTGAATTCCACCGTAGTAGAATCTGGCTGCTGGGAAGGGACTGAGAGCACACCGGAAGTCAGAAGACAGTGTATCAGTTTTCATTATTCTCTGGCTGGGTAATAGGCATTATTAATTAATACAAAACCTAGATATAAAGTAATAAAGGGTGGTGGCATACTGGTTAGCTTTAATCACGGTTAGAGTATCTTTCTCCTGTAAGCTCTGTATTACATTATCCCTGCAGGGTAACAATCAATGCTCTCTGCTTCCCATTATTTTTTAGGGATGGAGGGCCGAACCACTTATGATGAGTATCCGTACCCCGTCGTATTTCTGCCACCTTACGAGAATCCCCCGGCTTGGATCCCTCTGAAGGAGGTAATTAAATGTGACATCACACTCAGGGTTTTTTCTGGGAGAGATATATTGTGCTTTATCTGGAACTTTTGCACCTTCTGCAATTGATTAAAATATATAACATTCAACTGGCAATATGAAAGAGAGTGATTGGGGAGGGGGGTTGCACAATTTTTGTCTGAGATTTTTTTTTTTTTATAAAGTGGGATGGTCAGGCACCCTAATGTGTGAAATGTATTCATTGAGTAAAATATTAAAATTCACTGTAATTGGTCAAATCTGATTTTATCTACAGCGTATGTATCACTCAGATTATAACAATCAGTTGACACATTTCCTTCCACGGACTATTCTCCTGAAGAAGCCACCTGGAGCACAGGTGAGGATTATTGATTAATGTTGCGAATTTTAAAGATATCATAATTTTTTTTTTTAAATAATACTTGCAACTTGTTTACTATTCAACATACTTTTTTCATTTCCACAGCTAGGATTTAACATCCGTGGGGGAAAAGCTTCACAACTTGGGATCTTTATCTCAAAGGTATGTTTTTTTTTGCAAGGCTCCTTTATGGACATATAGAATCAAAGTTACAAGTAAAATGTGCATTTAGCGGCACTTTGCTTTAGATTTAGACATTAAGTTATGGAATGGAGATGTTAAGCATACTTTAATGCTATTGGGTTGTGTTTCTTTCCTATTGAAGGTGCGAGGAAGCACTAACCCATGGGTTTGCTGTAATGAATATGGTGCCAGGGGTGCCTTTGTACCCCCGCGATGTAAGTAGAGTTGAACCATATGCCAACAGTTTAACAAATTACCCAGGGTCCACCAGGCATTTGTAACTTTCCTCACTGAGAGGTGGAAACGCTTGCAAGGAGCTTCCATTGGCTCTCCTGAGCTAAACTGTTCAGGGCCAGCATATTCTCAGCTAATGAACTAAGACTTGTGCTGCCATCTTTTGACTCATTGAGAAGGTTATTTTGTTCCTGGCACTGCTGGCAGATACCAAGTAAGTTATCAAACCGTTTGCAAATGGTATCAACCTCTGCAAGGTGAAAGGCTTATTTGACTTTTCTGGAACTAGGTTTATATATTGCTGTATAATTTATGCTTCTGTTTCAATGTTACTCGTTTAACTCCTTAAGGACCAAACTTCTGGAATAAAATGGAATAATGACGTGTCACACACGTCATGTGTCCTTAAGGGGTTAAAGTCTAAAACTCCAGTTTTGGGTGTATTAGGTGGCATAATATGGAGTAACAGCTGGGATTTTCTTGAGAATTGTGATCTGCTAATTCTGGCATTACATTATGTGTTCAGGTAATCCCAGACTCTGATGCTCATCGGGCTGGACTTCAAGAAGGAGATCAGGTGCTGACTGTCAACAATGTGGATTTTCAAGATATCGAGCATAGCAAGGTAAATGGCCAAACTAAAGTCATATTTGTTACAAAAAAAATCATTGTCATCTTACGATGGCTCTAAGACAGCTGTCCATATGGTGCGATAATGTTTTGCATATTGGCAATGTCCCCTGCAAGTGCTCCGTGACCTCACACATGCTTAGAAAATTGTGGTAACCTTAATTACATACCAAAAACAGAATGCAGGAGACAGTAACTCAAACAAAATATTGATATAAAGCAATACGGAATAATGTTTTCTGGGTGCCTGATTGACAGCCCTGCTGGACTGTCTGATAGCAGAGAAGTAGCTATTTTTACAAAATATTTCCGCTATAAGGCACTCTCAGAAATGAGAGTGGACTTAGGGTGCTCTAAGCATCAAGCGCTTTACAGTAAAGAAATTGGTCATGATGCTTAGACTGACCCTCTAACTTGTGTTCCATAAAACAAATGAAACATACGCTGCATCTATAAAGTATAATCTTCCACTTGAAAAAGCTCAAGTTCCCCATATGAAGATGCAATACTAGTCATTTTTCTTGATATCTGACTTTTGTAAGCTGGATAATTAATTTTACTACCATTAGCTAAAGTTTCATTTTCTAATGTTCAACATCAGAATTTAATATTTCTGTATATTTGTTTTAGGCTGTGGAGATTTTAAAAACGGCACGTGAAATCTTCATGCAAGTTCGTTTTTTTCCATACAGTAAGTAATTACAGTGCAAATACAGGCATTTGGAGAAGAATAAAGATTTTCTTTCCTCGCTATAAACAATGGCAGCATTAACAGATGGGTAGCACCCCCATCAGCTGTTTTATCCATTAAATTAAATCATAAATTAGCTCCCCCTTTTTCTGTATTCCCTAATACTGTATATAGGTCTAGTCAGAAAACTGGGTGGGAATCTACTGCAAGTATAGATAATAGCCAGGAAATGAACATTATGGTAAGTATTCACACAGTAACTCTTACATAGAGCATATAGTGGATACATATACTGAGGCCGTGTCCTCATACATATAGCATATACTGGACATACACTGAGGCAGTCTTCAGACCAATTCATACATAGAGCATATATTGGAAACATACTGATGCTGTAACAGAAACCAGTCCGTGTACAGATACTGAGACACAGTGGTCTCCTGTGCAGTATATTCTTCCACTGTCTGCAAAAGCCTGCTCATTTGCGATAATGCACAGATAACAGCAATCAATGCCACATGCCTTGATAGAAACAAGTGTGTGTATGGACTTAGAGTTAGATTTTAAAATCGGTCATATATATGTGTGTACTTCAATCAGTTATCCAGGAAAGTTCTCTTACCTTGGATATTTCTCTGTCTTCAGGACTGTGGAATTCCAGCAGACTTTATACAGCCAGGATATCCATTATTAGCACTCTTTTTTTCACAATGCCTCATTGCATTATCAGCACTCTTTTGCACAATGCCTCCTTGCATTATCAGCACTCTTTTGCACCAAGCATTATTTCATATATAAACTTACCTAAATGCTCACCACACAAACCTCCTAAATGTAACCTATTTGTTAGAAGGAAGCCTAATGTAAGCAGCTGTTATCCCTTCAGGGAGAGATATAGTTTAGACTCCTGATAGCTCAAGGCGGTACCCAGGTTGGCAACTCTTACCGATGTGCTGTTTGCTGGGTCTTCAGGGATAAAGGCTTAGACTCGGCTGGGCCTCGTGTATGCAGTGGACTACTGTCATCAATTCAGAGAGAGAGATAGGTCAGACCCCTGGTTGCTGAAGTAGGTACCCAGGCTGGACACTTTTACAGATGTGCTGTTTGCTGGGTCTTCAGGGATAAGAGGCTGAACCCTGGCCTGGCTTCATGTAGGCAGTATATCACATTTATCCCCTGAGGTGGTACCCAAGCTGGCCTGTTGCTGGGTCTTCAGGGGTAAGAGGCTGAACCCTGGCATGCAGTGGACCATTTTCATCCCCAGAGGGAGAGGTTGGGTCCGACCCCCGGTCACTAAAGGGGGTACCCAGGCTGGCTAGCTTACAATAGTGCTTTGCTGAGTCTTCAGGGCTTAGAGGCTGAACCCCAGCAGGGCTACAAAAATATTGCCTGGTGAGCATAAAATAAAAATCTAGGTCTGCATAAGCAGACTCCTTCCAAACTGCTGTGCAGTACAGGAAAAAAAGACTGCCTGATGGTAAAGGGGGAGGATCTATTTATACCAGTTTCAGAGTTCTGTTTCCTGTCCTTTCTGCTGTGAGGGGAGGAGCTACCCATATGTAAATGCTGCCATGAATAATGGTCAGGAAAATATGGATAAAGCCTATCAATGAAGAAAAAGGAAATTGAGATATATATATATATATATATATAGGAAGACTGACTGCTAAGCTTTGTGCCCATACTGGTTTTGAAAGGATGAGGTAACATGCAGTCTGTACTGGTGGATGAATGTTTTGAAGACTAACTAGTAGCGCTGCACATGCTCTCAGAAGAAAACGCTTATTCACTGCAGCGCATGACGTAAAATACTGAACCAGTGAGCCCTATTTTGAGCTGGCACCCGGAAATTCTGACCTTAAAGCGGCACTGTCATACCGAATTTACTTTTTTTTTTTTTTTTTTAATTGATTCATCTTCTCTCCCTGTGTCAGGATCTGTTCTTCATTTCTTCCTGTCTGCTCTAGTTTTCTTTAAACCATAAGACAAAGTAGGGACTACTTTGTCTTATGGAGGTTTCCTACGCCTGACCAGTTATGACCAGCGGAGGAGCAAAGTGTTCTTCGTTTCCAGTGATCAAAGCAATTTTCCCTTTCCTCCGTGATCTTGCAATGCTTCATGTCAATATTCCTGAACGTCCGGTCACTTAGACACAACGCCGGCGAGTAGGGGCATGTAAACAGTAAACAGACTCTGCAATTGGTAGACACTGCACATTTACAGCTGAGCACTCAACCAATGAGTGTCTTCCTGTTCTGAATTAAATGGATTCCTCTTTAATACTGCTGACAAGGAAGTACTCTAATATCACTTCCTTCCAGCTCTAGCGGGCACTGCCCAGCACAATCACAGCTAGCTAGCAAGCTGGGGAGGAGGGAAATGGAAAAATGTTGCCCGCCCTCCTCCAAATGCTGATTGATTCCTGGTTCTACTGGGACACCCATCAGGACAGCTATGGGGGATACAAGCTGATCTCCCCAGGCAGCCTATTTGTATCTTGGTTGCTTACCCCTACCATGAAGAATAAAGCCGAAAGGGAGAAAAAAAAAATCAGTGTTCTCCAAGTTAAACTTAAGTACAGACAGCTTTTTTGGTGAACTTTGAGAAGACAGGGGAAGACACAAGAATGGCAGGGAATGCCTACCCCACAGCAACAGATTACAAAGCAGAAAATGTTGCTTATTAGATCCACTAATTATAGCGGTTTTCAGAAGTACAGTTAATGAGAAGTTGGCACAATGCGCTCGGGGAAATCGGCTTAACTCCACCAGAAAACTGACTGGGTGATTTAAAAACAAAACCATGTTTTTTTTCTGTAAAACAAATACCTATCCTAAAGCTAAAAGAACAGGGAAAAAAGACTGGAATACAGGAAAGGTGATCTAATTTCCTAAAGTGCTACCCATTTTAATATGCTATGGTTGGCAAGGAAATATTTTATATTTAGATTAAAATATGCCATTCATATTGATGGTGCTTGAAAAAACTGCCTTAATATGTTTGTGTTTGCTTTACAGATTATCAACGTCAGAAGGAGAGGACTGTTCACTAGGCACAGCAAAAGCCCTATTTGCGTCCGTCCATATTTATTAGGTTATTAAGGGGTTGCTTTGGTGGTTTCGGGAAATAACTCTGTGTACTACTCTACAAAAGGGACATGTTAACATTTTTCTGTCAGCCAGCATTACTTTTACAATTCATGTCAGTTGTAATCAGAGCTTTTATTTTTAAAAATTCCATGTCTGAATACCTGTCATATTAAGCACATTACTGCAAAAGGAGGGTATAAATAAATTACATTTTTGTCTCTTCAGTAATTACGTGGGCTCTTGCTGCACCATGCATTAGTACATTCTTTATTGTACATGGAGACTATGGGTGTTTATTTGGGGGTAGGGGATTTGCCAACTGTTTGAGTTCAAACGGTTTGACAAAAATAAAAAAAAAGCAGGGTTGAGAAAACCATAGATTTCTTGCACAACAACCACTGTGATGGGCTGTAGTGGGTTTGTTGCATGGAGTGCACCTTAAAAAAAACAAACAAAAAAAAAAAAACTACACGCGTGCTCTTCTGGAAAAATACTGTACAGAGACATTCCAGCAAACTCTACTTCCATTATCTGCAGGCTTACTACTCTTTTTTAAAAATATTTTCTAGTTCAATGCAAAATAAAGTATTTTCTTTCTTTACAAAAGTGTCAATGTTAATGCTGTGATTGAAATCCGATGTGTACAGTGCCACCAATGAAATATAGTGGTGCTAATTAGTCAGTGAGTTGTGCTGTATGAAGACAGACATTTTTTTGGATCCACTATCTTGTAGGTGGAAGGGGAAATTTTCTCACCAGCAGTGCTTAATTTCATAAACTATATAGAGGATTATTTACTAAAGTCTGAATTGCCCAGTAGCAAATGGGGCCATTTGGCCATTGTTCATAGTATTTAACAATATCCAGATTTTGCAGTCCTAGCTCCAAACGAAGCAGAAATGTGTCTGTATTTCAGTGACACTGAACGATTTGACCACTGGCAACACCACCAGGCAAAAAGTTAATAAAAAAAAAACACCTGCAAAAACAGCCTATGAGGTCAGTATGACCCGCATCTAACCTCCAATAACAGAAAAAGAAAGAGGGCGTATACCGCGCCTATTAATTCAAATTAAAATATGCAAAAAATACATACATGTGTTCTTGGATATTCCAATTAATCGTAATCTCAAAAAGAAATTAAGATGGGGCGGAGCCTAACCGCCGAGCGGAGCAGAAGCAGGGGACACAAGCTCCTGCTCGACGGGCTTAAAAAAGCGGCATAAACGAGGGCTAAATAGCCCGAAGACCTGCCAAGGTGCATCACCCACATCGGGGGTGCACCCCTGAACCGAGAGTTACCTTTCCGGAGCCCGTAGGGGCTATAACAACGGGACACCGAGCGTGGCCTACAGCAGCCGGAGCCGGAGAGAGGCTGCTGCCTGATCACTATAGCGAGCGCCTATTATTTTTCTTTTTCTAACCTCCAATAACACCTGTGTGCTCCATATGCATATCTACACAGCAATGAGTAGATCATATTTTTGTGCTAGGTCTTTTTTTTTTTTCTTCAGATTTTTTTTTAAATTAACTTAGTAGCCCCCATTCACGGCTTATTGGTGGGGACTGAGCAACAAGAGAAAAACCTCCTGGTTTATATTATAGAGCACCATTTGGTGCCCATGGGAGGGGATGGTGAAGAATTAATCATGTTTACCGCACCAGCCATTGGTGGGCAAAGGGGGATCCAATTGGATGTGCCACCCCCCCACCCCTTTTATCAATAAATTGCCTCCACCAACTATCTACAGGGAGTGCAGAATTATTAGGCAAATTAGTATTTTGACCACATCATCCTCTTTATGCATGTTGTCTTACTCCAAGCTGTATAGGCTCGAAAGCCTACTACCAATTAAGCATATTAGGTGATGTGCATCTCTGTAATGGGTGTGGTCTAATGACATCAACACCCTATATCAGGTGTGCATAATTATTAGGCAACTTCCTTTCCTTTGGCAAAATGGGTCAAAAGAAGGACTTGACAGGCTCAGAAAAGTCAAAAATAGTGAGATATCTTGCAGAGGGATGCAGCACTCTTAAAATTGCAAAGCTTCTGAAGCGTGATCATCGAACAATCAAGCGTTTCGTTCAAAATAGTCAACAGGGTCGCAAGAAGCGTGTGGAAACACCAAGGCGCAAAATAACTGCCCATGAACTGAGAAAAGTCAAGCGTGCAGCTGCCAAGATGCCACTTGCCACCAGTTTGGCCATATTTCAGAGCTGCAACATCACTGGAGTGCCCAAAAGCACAAGGTGTGCAATACCCAGGGACATGGCCAAGGTAAGAAAGGCTGAAAGACGACCACCACTGAACAAGAAACACAAGCTGAAACGTCAAGACTGGGCCAAGAAATATCTCAAGAATCTCTGATTTTTCCAAGGTTTTATGGACTGATGAAATGAGAGTGAGTCTTGATGTGCCAGATGGATGGGCCCGTGGCTGGATTGGTAAAGGGCAGAGAGCTCCAGTCCTACTCAGACGCCAGCAAGGTGGAGGTGGAGTACTTGTTTGGGCTGGTATCATCAAAGATGAGCTTGTGGGGCCTTTTCGGGTTGAGGATGGAGTCAAGCTCAACTCCCAGTCCTACTGCCAGTTTCTGGAAGACACCTTCTTCAAGCAGTGGTACAGGAAGAAGTCTGCATCCTTCAAGAAAAACATGATTTTCATGCAGGACAATGCTCCATCACACGCGTCCAAGTACTCCACAGCGTGGCTGGCAAGAAAGGGTATAAAAGAAGAAAATCTAATGACATGGCCTCCTTGTTCACCTGATCTGAACCCCATTGAGAACCTGTGGTCCATCATCAAATGTGAGATTTACAAGGAGGGAAAACAGTACACCTCTCTGAACAGTGTCTGGGAGGCTGTGGTTGCTTCTGCACGCAATGTTGATGGTGAACAGATCAAAACACTGACAGAATCCATGGATGGCAGGCTTTTGAGTGTCCTTGCAAAGAAAGGTGGCTATATTGATCACTGATTTGTTTTTGTTTTGTTTTTGAATGTCAGAAATGTATATTTGTGAATGTTGAGATGTTATATTGGTTTCACTGGTAAAAATAAATAATTGAAATAGGTATATATTTGTTTTTTGTTAAGTTGCCTAATAATTATGCACAGTAATAGTCACCTGCACACACAGATATCCCCCTAAAATAGCTAAAACTAAAAACAAACTAAAAACTACTTCCAAAAATATTCAGCTTTGATATTAATGAGTTTTTTGGGTTCATTGAGAACATGGTTGTTGTTCAATAATAAAATTAATCCTCAAAAATACAACTTGCCTAATAATTCTGCACTCCCTGTATGGGTGAAGGGAAACTGGTAGTAATCTAAAATAATCATATCAAAAATAATTTATTTTTAATATAATATAACAATGTAATAACAATAGTATAACAATTCTTTTTCTAGCCCTTCCTCTCCTTTACCCTAACCCCAGAACAGAGATTTGGGCACTTTACCACTTCTCAACTTTTCCACTTCCACCTTTTGTTTTGTTTCTTAGCTTCCCTTTCGCTTTCTTCTTTCTTCTCTGTGTACATAGTTTATCTTGTTAAACTCCCTTAAGTTACTGCCCTTTCCCTTGCCACTCATACTTTAAATGGCATAGGAAAAACTGTGACCCTGAGTATTCATACAACTTACTTATTTATCTTTAGTGCGTTACTTATTTCCTTTACATCATCAAGATCACATGATCAGACATACTCACCTCCTACTACCTCCTTCAATTATTTACTCTGGTTATACATTTATGCTCATGAGTGTCTTAAGGAACCTAATTTGTTCTGTTCAATGCTCGGGTCACATGCCACTGAGGGGAGGTAATACATTTGTAATCTCTGCAGACAGTTCTTGAGTGATTATATTGTTGGTGGATCTCCAAGTAACTGTTAGATCAGAATTATATATACACAATTTTTAAGCTATTCCTTTTCTTTATAAAAGTAAAATATTAACTAATAGTGCAAGGATAATACAATCTGATTTTTAAACTCTGTTCAGCTTTTAAAAAGAAAAAAAAAACATCATCTTAACTTCAATAAGGTTTATTATGTAAATTGTGACATGTCCGAAATGGACGAGGGAATTTTATATTTTAGACCAAAATAGTGGCAACTGAAGTAGCTGTGCAGAGCTGATATTTGCTGGACCCAAGACTCTGATGTTATGACGCCCACAGTGTTCCTTTAATTATAAAACTACAGATCCCGGGAGCGGAGCCCGACCTTCAACCCAGCTAGATTTTTACAGAGGCTCCCACAACTCTTGCCGGTATACTGTGAATTTTTCAGTACATCAAGCCACCACAAAGGTCACTACCAATGTCAGGAGTGCCCTTACAAATCGAATGAGCACTCACTTGAATTTCCAAACGACCGGGAGCTCTGGGTACAGTGCTGTGAGTCTACGAGCATTGAAGATTGGGAGTGGTGGCTGCTCTCTTGCTAGCTGTGTGATATCTTTAACCCCCCCAGACCGGTGGGGGATATCCCAGTCCCCACTTGACTGTCGCATATAACTAAAGGAGTATCTCGATCCTGCGGTCTGTGGCACATAACTCATGACAGGCACTCAAGATGGTGGCCGCCTCCTCACTTAAAACGCAGGGCCTGCATTTGTCCCATGGGCCTCATCGGTACTCCTTGGATCGCATCTTGCTGAAACTAGATGAGGTGCTCCAAGAGTTCTGGCTGAAGCTTCAAAATCGTGCACAAGCCATTCCATATCAGTGGCTGGAAGGAACTGTGGAAAGCAAGACAGAGGGAGAGAGTGGGGCCTCTATGGATGCCTGTACCGGGAAGGGACATACTCACCCTTTTGTCCGCATGCCTAAGCCGAGAGGCTCCTGAGGTACTGCCCCAATGTATCAGCCACAGAGATGGAGGATCACCCGCCACAAACGGCATTCCTCACTTCGATCCTCTACTTGTCCCAGAAAGGGGAGGGACTCAGACCCGGGGAACATCCAGGCACATGCTCCTGTGCTGCCGAATTCCACACAGGCCTGGGACTGACGAAGAGCCCTGACCAGCTGTGCTTTCTTGGGTTTACCCATGGAACTCCCTCAAATCGTGACACCTCTACATTACCTCCATGTCCATGAAGGTTTCAGTTACAGCCCAGCAATGAGAATCGGGTGATAGTAACTCTTGTTAGCTCTGGGCCCACTGTTATTATTTTCAACATGCTGTGTTATTTTATGTTAGTTCCTTCATACGAGATTGATCACATTAAAAAGACAGTCTTAACCACAAAACCTGGGCAAATTTTCTTTGCTCTATCTTGTCACTTTAAGGCCTCATCTGTGACCAAGGCTGATTCTGTATTTTCAAACGTATATAAAGTAAATAGTTTATTCCAGATATAAAACAAGTAGAAACATAAGATTTAATTTATTAATTAACAAAACAATCGTGTTTAAGGCACATACCCATTTGAGGTAAAAAAAAAAAAAAAAAAAAAAAAAACCTACCCATGATCTATTCACCACCTTTGAACCTGAACTGTGCAGATGACATTTTATCAGGAACAAATGTCCAGTAGCAATTCTCGGTAAGCTGCTTGAAATGTTTGTTATTCTGTTTAGGATATTTAACGATGGCACAAGGGCGAGTAAAACCCAAGGCTAAGAAATGGCTGTAAAGTAAGTGATATCTCTCACTTAATGTAAGCCATTAGTCTTTACCCCTGACTTTCTCATCATCATCACTGTTGTCTTTCTCCTCAGTCACTTCACATAGCCGACTTTCATCCACCTGCTCCAAGGACTCCGTTCTTTGCAGTGACAGCTCGTTCAAAGACATCCGAGGCAATGTGTTTTGTTCTGGATTTAGCCATGGCTTAAATTCAGGTCGATTCTTCTTCTTCCAGGCAGGATATTGGACACAGGCCTTGTGCATTTTTCGTAGGATCTAAGATAAAGCAGAGGGACAGAACAGAATAAGAATGACTCATGTATAGTGTAGTGTACTGCAAAGCTGGGATGTACCAAAACACAGGATTGGAGGATATCCTTACTGGTGCACAAGTGTCTGTGAAGATGACAGAGCTACTCATTAACTCACTTGTGCTCAGAGCAGGTATATTATAAAAAATCCTGGCCCAGTAAGGATAGAACTGAAGAATATGGTTATAAAGGATGTGAAACAGAGCACTTACTTTCGGTGCCAAAAATTGTGAAGACTTATTCACTACCCACTTTGGTAATGAACCTGAAAAACAAAGATCACCAAAATACTTTATACATTTTATATGCATTCTCTTGTTTAATAACTTTATAAATCCAAGCACAAAACGATTAGCACACACTGTTAGCAGGAGTTTATAATCGAATAGACACAGCACACACAGCGAATTTGTAACAGTGCAAATCTGTAACTGGTTCAAAAGTACAGGAAGCTAGAATCTGTTCTAAACGAAAAATAAAACACTACATCAGACATTTGCAATGATTATCTTTTTAGATACTACATTACAATTATTGCACATATTTTACTCAGTGTGCATAAATATAATTTTTACTTATGTGTGAAAAGTAAAAATTTTACAGATTCTAGCTAAATGAATTTACAGTTAAATTTATTTCATTGGTAAATACTCCAGAAGAGCAGATCCTTTTAACTTTAGGGTGTCCAGTTAGGATTAGTGTATACTGTACAAAGTAGTAAACAAAAAAATATAGCTTTAGTTGACCTTTCACATATATTTATAGCTATCCCATGTGGATAGCTATGTACTGCCCTTACCTCTGGGATCCACCTGTGCGAGGTAAGTGAGTATGCAGCTGTTGGGTCCAGTTATTTTAATTAGGTAACCAGCAAGTAGAGAGACGGCTCGAACCAAATCTTTGCGAGGAGGGTACGACTGCAGAAGAACACATAACCAAGTAATATCAGGGGGTTGTAATCTTAATATATTTACAAAAATACATTTAAAAAAAGTACTCAGATGGATACTGTTGTATATATGAATAAATGGCCTGTAATAACCAGTTATTTTCCATTTTTTTCATAAACAATACAAAATCCTACATCCTACAAAGCCTCTCCTCCATCCTCTTAAATCATCAGAGAGCACATGCCAAACACAGCCTTGGTCAATCAACATCTTCTCATAGAGATTAATCAAATCAATTCCTCTATGAATGTAGAGACACTGTACAGCACTGCCCCAGGAAGCACCTCAAGTAGCCATCTGAGGAGTTGCTGCAAACTAATCTCGCATTCTCCCCTCCCCCCCAGCCGGTGAGGGTTATCCCGGCACCTTCTGTTCATGCTGTGGTGGCAAATGATCAGCAATGGCTTTAACTTCATGCCAATCATACACTCTAAAGTGAGCAATCACCATGTCTAACCATACTTTCTATGACTGGATGTTTTTCTTTATGCTATGTGATTGGACAGGTTTGCCTAGCCTGCCTTTATTTTTCTGTTTCTATATTAAAAAACAAAACAAAAAAAAAACAAAAAAAAAAAACAGTGCTGTATCTCTGATATTTTCCAACAATCTTGCCTTCAACCACATTGTATTTTTTTTTTATTTAAAAATGTCACCGTAAGCTTGTTAAAGGAACACTATAGGTCACCAAAACAACTTTAGCTTAATGAACCAGTTTTGGTGTATGGATCATGCCTCTGAAGTTTCACTACTCAATTCACTGCCATTTAGAAGTTAAATCACTTTTGTTTCTGTCCATGCAGCCATAGCCACACCTCCCCGGCTGTGACTCACACAGCCTGGATGAAAACAAAAAATGGTTTCACTTTCTATGAGATGTAACTTACTTTGAAAGTTTAGATCTCCTGCTCCCAAAATTGAACTTTAATCAAACACAGGAGGCTCTTGCAGGGTCTAGCAAACTATTAACAGTGCGATGGATAAGAATTTTCTAAAATAAACATAATTTGCAATAAAGGAAGTATAAACATTAGATTACTTTTTACAGCAAGTGTAAGGGAAGGCTGTGCAAGTCAAACGCAGGGAGGTGTGACTATGGTGCATAAACAAAGTGATTTAACTCCTAAACTGCAGAGAATTGAGCAGTGAGTATGATATATACACCAAAATTGCTTAATTAAGCTAAAGTTGTTTTGGTGACTATAGTGTCCCTTTAACTAACCTATGCACTGCAAATATAAAGAATTAAAAAAACAAAACAAAAAAAAACAGTAGTGTGTACAACCGATTATGCAATCGAGTTTACAGAATAAAAGTACCTGTAGGCTGAAACAGCATAAACTGATACAAAATATAACAGAAATTAATTATTAGTACCAATATTACCATTATTTTGTTTGGGTTTTTTAAGACCTCTTCCTTCACTAAAACTTTAACATTTGACATTAAACACCCAGCTACCAATTTTGATGTAACTGACAATCCAAGTCTAAAAGCAAAATTGGAAAACTATTTTTAATTCCTACACCAAACTCTATGAAGCTTTGGTCAGCTCAGCCCTATACAACACTTTAAGTCCAACCTTAAACCATAACATGTTCTATGAATGCCTTTATAACAACACCAAACCTGTCAATGAATTCACAATACAGGTAGTCCTCACTTTACGACTGCTCACACTTACGACCAGCTCTCTAGCGTGGAGATTCAAAGGATTCCCCACGATAGAAAGCTGGTCTATGTTCGGGGAATTTTCCCTGAACATAGATTTGAGGGAGCTCCTGCACTGCTGTGCTGGTCTATGTTTGGGGAAATTTCCCCGAACAGACCTGCACTGGTGCGCATGCTCTGTAGCGCATCCTCACTTACCGACCAATTTGTTTCACGACCAAGTCGTACGAACGGAACCCAGTCAGTAAGTGAGAGGGTCTGTATTGTGTCAACCTATATTTATCTAATCAACATTGGTTTTACATTCTGCATCATTTTCCATGAATAGCTCACTCAAGGTGGAGTTATAAAAAAAGGGTTGTTTATCAAAACTCAAACTACCAATGCACAATGCTATATAAAACGGTCACTTACTGTGAATTTTATATTATGTTAACTTATCTCTTGTATTTAACATATAAATTTGTGAGGTATGAAAGATTCACACCTTTTTAACCTGTACTCGGTGCCTCTAAGATTCCCGTCAATCATTTCTATAAGCTCTGCCTTTGCACCGGACAGTCAGCATAGAGAAAGCATACAGAAATGAGGAGAAACAAAACAGTATTTCTGTTTCTCCTATTTATTTGCAACACTTGCCCTGGCCTGGACAATGATGTAATTTGATAAATCTTTAAAAGAAATATAAAAGAATGCATCTTACTAAAAAGGTAAAAAAACAAAAACAACCTACACTCAGTGTTCTAAAGTGCTCATGGAGTAAGGACCATGCATATGCAGAGTAACAGTAGGAAACACTGCAAACACAAAGATATTTTAGCTAGTTACCAGAACTGCAACTCCACCTCTAGCAGCTTTTATTAGTCAGCCTGAAACAAGCAGTCCAGGCTTGGTAATGTTAACCCCTTAAGGACCAAACTTCTGGAATAAAAGGGAATCATGACATGTCACACATGTCATGTGTCCCTAAGGGGTTAATGCTTATTCTATGTACAGATGCCGATTCACAGGCTGAGAGTGCTCTGCAGAAGCTGGATGTCATTCAAGCTGCCATTCACTGTGGCTCAGTGAATAGAGGGGTAGTGCCATCTACATTTCCACAAACAATCCACTGCTTGGGGCCGTTTTCAATTAGATTCCAAAACCATTTAAGTGTATTTCTCACTTTCTGAATGAGTACATCGTGTGGATGATATCAGAAAAATGGAGAAGCTCACCTCCATAGCTGCAAATTGTTAACTGACTGTTAGGCACACTGAACTCACTGGCAAGGTTGAACTCTGCTGACGCAGACAAGTTTCAACAACTGGTATTAATTTGCTTAGCTTGTATTAGTCTGGGCCTTCATTTTTAATGTCGCACTTACCAAGAATGCTCTGTGTTTCCTTTCAGTTGTTCTCTCAAAGTATTTCTCACTTTTTTTTTTTATCTTATACTTCCAACAACCCTAAGCACTTTCCATTAATGCTAATGACACATATCACTTTAAAAAAATGAATTAAAAAAACCCACCCACACAAATAAAAATACAATTTGTTCCACTGGTGCTCTTTATACACACATACATGCTGCCATAAGAACAGATATATATTGCATGTATCCAGTGGCAGAACACCCAGGGTTACAAGTGTGACTGCATGCCAAAGGGGGGCCCAGTGCCAGGGTCCACAAGCTATGGTGCCCATTGGGTAGCATGTCTGGTCAAAGGCCTGGTCGGATGTATCGTGTTTTGGCATTTCAACAGAGGCTAATAAACACCTGCATTCAAATGCCACCATTATATACAAACACACCCCTGCATTCAAACACCAACATACATACAAACACGTCACTGCATTTGAATGGCAAAAGTGCATACAAACACAACTGCATTTACTACACACAAATACAACCCTACATTCAAACACAGATATTCCATACAAAAAAACTTGCCTACATTCAAACACAGAAACGCTGCTCACTAGTGATGTCCCGAACGGTTCGCCGGCGAATAGTTCCTGGCGAACATAGCTTGTTCGCGTTCGCCACGGACGGCGAACATATGCGATGTTCGGTCCGCCCCCTATTCGTCATCAATGAGTAAACTTTGACCCTGTACCTCACAGTCAGCAGACACATTCCAGCCAATCAGCAGCAGACCCTACCTCCCAGACAGCATTCAATTTAGATTAATTCTGAAGCTGCATTTTTTTTTATTATTATTTTTTTTTTGTGTTTGTGTTTGTGTTTATTATACATTATCCTCCATAGCCAGTAACCTGTGTTTATTATACATTATCCTCCCCATAGCCAGTAACCTGTGTTTATTATACATTATCCTCCCCATAGCCAATGACCTGTGTTTATTATACATTATCCTCCCCATAGCCAGTAACCTGTGTTTATTATACATTATCCTCCCATAGCCAGTAACCTGTGTTTATTATACATTATCCTCCCATAGCCAGTAACCTGTGTTTATTATACATTTTCCTCCCCATAGCCAGTAACCTGTGTTTATTATACATTATCCCCCATAGTCATTTATCGTTGGACCTAGGCAGCATGATGTCTTAGGCCGGCCCAGAGAGTGAGTGAATAATATAATATATATGTTCAGAAACATATTAGTAATATATATAAATCGGGTTCATGCAAAGAGGGTGAAAAGGTATTAAAGAAAAACACACTTATTGCATCAAATTTACAAGCCAAACTTTTAAAACCTTTCCTCATTTCTTTCTCGGGATGAGGAATATATCGGTTGTAGACTGAGGATTTCCATCTGCCCAATCTTTTAATAATATGCACTGGAGTGTCAGTGTTGAAGGAGACCGAAGCTGCCCTATTCTAAATGAAAGACCCGAGACATGGATACAAGCCAATCTTAGGAGTAGTGTTCTGATGTAGAAGATGAATTTAGCCGTAGTCAGAGGGATTCAGTGAGAGTAGTGGTGAAATGTGTGTGGCATGACTGAGTGTGGGTAAGTAAGAGTCAAGTATTTTAACTGGGCACTAGTTCTAGGTGGGATAAAGTGGTATAGCGGATGGATGAGTAGTTTGGTTCGTTTTAGAGGTTTGTAGAGAAAGTATATAGTGATCATGATTTTTAGCGATATCCAATATTTTTAAGGTGGTCTCAAACAAACATAAAATGCTGTATAAAATTTGTGGGAATATCGAATAGTCGTGTACAGTAAATCAGAGAGGGCTCAGAATATCGAATCATAGATCGGTAACCTGGATGAAGTAGGGGGTCTGTTTTATTAAATACGCGGTAATATGCTTTTAATGGGATAGGACGTTAGGAAAGGTGTGAGATTGGGATAAGTGGTTGTGGCTGTATTTACCTTATCGTGGGACCGACCTGGCTCCTAAGATTGAGCCGCGCGTGGCTGGATCACTCCTGCCTCCACACGAGCCGCATGCGGCTTGATCTCCTCTTCTGACTTAGCCGCGTGCGCTGACCGCAGTGATCGGTCACGTGGCCCACCTGGCACTAGGAGCACGGCTCGAGTCACGAGCTCGCTCTTAAAGGGGCAGTGGGAGCCAAAAGTTGATTCAGGCTCCCATTGGCCCACGTAATTCCAGCACCCCCACACACGAACGTATTGGGGGCGTAGCATGACGTGGGCCAATCAAATGTTAAAGGATATTTAAACTTCCCTAGCCCTATCCACTTTGTCCTATCGTGTTTTCTGTGTCAGTACCCTTTAGTGCGTTCCTTGATCTATTTTGTTTATTTTGGTATTGACCATGGCTTTGTTCTTGACTCTGGATTTATCTTTAACCCCTTCCTGTCTTGTTTGCCCGTTTGACTGATTACCATCTACCTGACTCTGGCTTGTTCTCGTTTTTGTAGTCTCTCTGTTACCATGACCTCGTCTCGTTTTTGATTACGCTTTATCTCTGTCTGACGTTTAGTCTGGCCATTCTAAGTCCAGGTAATAAGTTATATCGTAGTCTTGTCCCTTGCTATCCTAAACTCTGCATGTTGGGGTATTACATCATGACATTATGATAGGACCATGGGCCCTGCAGGTTAAGGACAGCAACTGGCCTCCTATGAGGCAAGATTTTGAGAACAGGATCACCGTATGGACCAGATTGCCCAGGCCCATCAGACACTTTTGTCCAGAAATGCTTATTTGGCCCCTGAGACACTGGTATTCGTACCATCTCAACCCGTACCTCCCCTTCCAGAGGCATCTATCCTGACTAGAAATGTCCCGAATAGTTCGCTGGCGAATAGTTCCTGGCGAACATAGCTTGTTCGCCACGGATGGCGAACATATGCGATGTTTGGTCCGCCCCCTATTCGTCAACAGTGAGTAAACTTTGACCCTGTACCTCACAGTCAGCAGACACATTCCAGCCAATCAGCAGCAGACCCTCCCTCCCAAACCCTCCCACCTCCTGGACAGCATCCATTTTAGATTCATTCAGAAGCTGCATTCTTTTTTTTTTTTTTATAATTTTTTTTTTTAGACAGAAGTGATATTTGAGCATGCTAGGCTGAACGTGTGTATATCATGGCTACTTGCACTGAGGGTATGAGTATATAGCAGTACATTGTTGTGAAAGATGGTTGTCATGTTTAGGGTGTAGCTTGCACGTTATCAACTGTGCATTTATATCAGCAGCTCCACCACTAGTTATAAATCAAGTGTGAGTCGCCCCATGAGATGAGACTAGTGAATAACATAATACATGAACGGTTAAGGTAAAGGCATGTAAGGAACTACAACAATAAACTCTTTGGGAGGTGAAATAATGACATGTTTAAACGCTTATTTTATTTATTTATTATTGCTATTTATAAAGCGCACACAGATTCCGCAGCGCTGTACAATTAGTTGAGAAACGTACAATATACACATACAAATACAAGGGGTAAGAGAGCCCTGCCCGTAAGCTGATATCTAGCCATTGGAGCTCTTTTATACAAAATGCTTGGCTAGATGGCCCGTGAGCTTACAATCTAAAGGAAACCATGGGGATTTGAGACAAGAGGTAGCAGGGGAAGTTCGGAGGTGATGGCTGAAAGAGTTAACAGAGAGAAGCTATTGTAAGATGTTAGGGGAATGAAGAGGTAATTGGGTGAGAATCTCAAGCAGCTGGGGGAGCATGCTATATCTTTAAGGTTGCTACGTTACGATTAGTTAATGTGCAGAGAGCAGTTCAGGTGATCAAAGGCATGGTGTGGAGGATCGGCTATAGTGGGACATGCTTGGCAGGCTGCTGTTTACTGCTTGTACTCATCCGATCCCTTCTGGGCACCAGGTGCAGACCCTGGGAGTCCCTGATACCTGGAACAACAAAGGCAAGTCTCTGGCTGAGTGCTGGGTTTGCAGCTTGAGGTGGTGGAAGCTTGTTTTGTCGGGTGGTCGGATCTGTCCCGGTGGTGCTTCACGTCCGGTGCGGGATTGTGGTGGCTTAAGGTGGAGGCGAGTGCTTGACGTGGGGCAGGCTCTGCATTTCTGTTTGTGCCTCCGGTCCCGTCTTCGACGCCTTTTGCGTTGGTGGATTTTAATGGGGACTGCTTCGCTTAGCTGTGGTGGAGCTTGTTGGGGCTGTGGTGGAGCTTGTTGGGGCTTCCTGCTTGTTATTTGCTTCCAAAATTGATTAAAGAGTCTGTCCAGCTTAGACTCAATATCCTGCCATGGGAGAGTCGCAGATGAGTATGTCAGCCTGGGCGGCTGTGCTCTGTGCGTCCATTAGCTCCAGACAGCCTCTCAGGGGTGGACCGGGATAATCCCCACCGGCCCGGGCGGGGGGGGGGGGGGGTAATGGAGCTCCTGCCGGGAAGTAGCTGCTCCTGGGCATCCCAGGATCGGGATATCGTCCGACTCTCCCGCCCGGTGAGCACCAGGCCACACTTGCCACGCGGAGGTAAGTAAGACTCTGTCGAGTTGCTGACCGCTATTAAGCATGTCGGGTTGGTCAGGTAGGAGCAACATTGCTGGGTCATCCCCTTCTGGGGTGAAATTCGCTTGTTGATAGCTGCTTAAAGTGAGATATTGAGAGAGCTCACACGAAGTGCGTCTTTCCTCCATGACAGCTAGGCCCCGCCCCCCGGAAGCTGCATTCTTAGTGAGAGGAGGGACAGTGTAGCTGCTGCTGATTTAATAGGGAAATCAACAGCTAGGCTAGTGTATTCAGTGTCCACTACAGTCCTGAAGGACTCATCTGATCTCTGCTGTAAGGACAGCACCCCAAAAAGCCCTTTTTAGGGTATGAACATCAGTCTGCTTTTTTTTTTCCTGTGTTATCTAATTGCAGTTGCCTGCCTGCCTGCCAGCGTGTGTGTCAGGCTCACAGCGTATACTGTGCCCACTTGCCCAGTGCCACCACTCATATCTGGTGTCACAATAGCTTGCATTTAATAGCTTGCAGTCAGTTTCCTTCACACGTGTGCGTTTCAGGGCCTGCCAGGGCACAGTGTCACACCAGTGCAACTCATATCTGGTGTAACAGTAGTGTACATTTAAAAAAAAAAAAAATACAGGGGGCTTGTTGTCACCTTTCGGGGACCCTTGGTGTTGTACGTGGCTGGGTGGAGGAAGAGACCTTCAATGACATCAGTGAGGACAAGGAACGGGACATGGCTAGCTTGGTATCCAACCTTGTGCAAATGGGGAGTTTGCGGTTGTGCAAATGGACTGTTTGCGGTGCGTTAAACGGGGAGTTTGGTCTGTCACTGTGAAGCGGGCGTAACCCTTACACTACCTGATCGATACAACATCATACCTGATGTTTTAAAGCACGTTATTCCAAACAATTTAGGAATGTTAGGTGATTTATGCCCTTTATGGATTAAAACCAGACTCTGCATCAACTATGTAATTTTCCATGGGAGTTTTGCCATGGATCCCCCTCCGGCATGCCACAGGTGTTAGTCCCCCTTGAAACAACTTTTCCATCACTATTGTGGCCAGAAAGAGTCCCTGTGGGTTTTAAAATTTGCCTGCCTATTGAAGTCTATGGTGGTTCGCCAACATTTGCGTTAGTTCGCGTTCGCTGTTTGCGAACGGAAAACTTTATGTTTGCGACATCACTACTGCTCACAAGTACAACCCTGTAAGGATGGGCAAAAGGAAAATCTCCAGCTTGCAAAGCATCTTGGGAGACAGATGAGGATCTACCTTTTGGCCACATTTGCACAACAGAGGGACCGGAAAAAAAATTCTTGCACCAAGGCCCTCTCAACATTAGTTACGGCTTGTATCTCAATCAATTTGAAAATAAAATACAAAAGAATATGTACTCGTAGAAAGATAAACTTACACTGTGCTTGACAGAGAAGTTAATAATCATGTAACAGTCATCCAGGAGAAGCCATGAACGTAGAGTTACCACATCACGATTTTTGAGTGGTTTGGGGCATTTCCCTATTAAAACAATCATAATTTTACATGAAAGAGAGTAATACATGGTGAATACTTGCGCTTTTAACATTAATATCATCCTAATTAAAACATTCATTTTGACCTTGTTAAAAATGGATTATGATGATATTTACTTACATGAGTAATATCCCACATCAGCATTGGCCGAGAGCAGTGCAATATCATGCGTCTCAATCACATTCACATCCCACTTCTTGCGATATTCTATGTCATGGAGAACATCATAGACTGTATCAGCTGACACATCTGGGAACGTCATACAACCCTGAAGGGAGATAGTTGTTATTTGGGAATGAGTATTCTGAAGGTCTGATATGTCAGTTTAAAATTTGGAAACTGTCGAACCCCCAAATTATTTTTAAAATGCATATTACACTTGGCTGAAACATTATTTGTGTGTCCTATTAATGATATTTGATAAAACAGATTACATGAAAGATATCAGCATGTTTGGTGTACCATTAATTTCTTTTATTTTTTTTTAAACAATTTAGTAGATACAGCCTGAATAAAACATTGAAATCAACACTCTTATAAACTGTCACAAATATGAAAGACTCCAAACACATTCTGCAAATTGAAGTGCTTTAATGTGCCCGGAGAGTTCCTTTAACCCCTTAAGGACCAAACTTCTGGAATAAAAGGGAATCATGACATGTCACACATGTCATGTGTCCTTAAGGGGTTAGAGGACTATTAAAGTCACCAAGACCACTTCATGTGAAAGAAATGGTCTGAGTACAGTATTCCTGTCACGTTAACCATTAAATGTAAAACATTCCAGTTTCATAGAAATTGCAATTTTTACATTGCAGGGTTAAACGCACTGTCACGGGTTTGTGAGTCTATTCTGGTTATTCCTTCAATCCTCCACTAGTTCTAATTCCAGATGTGCTGAATATAGTGAAAGTATTTATTTTGTGTAGAGTTTCCCCAATATATTGGACGCAACCAGTCGTACTGGGTAAAAGCAGCAATCTGAACTTTATTATGCCACACTCGGCTTCTTATGCAGTGCCCCTAGTATGGGGTTTCCAATACAAAATCACATGGGTTTCCTTCCCACAAGCCATTGTGTTTGAGAGATAACGGAGCTCCAATTAAGCTAATCAAATTATCTCTCAAATAGGAAAACTTACATAAAATGTTTAAATATCACAAAAATACATGACAACAGCATCGGAACTCCACAAAAATTATATTCCCTAATAGTCCCGATCTGAGCGCATAACATATCCTAAAAGCGCTCAGATCGGTTCGGTAAAACTAAAGTTATGTTCGTGCAGATATGAACTGGCTGCCTGGTGGAATTGTCAATTTCAAAAGGGGTTAATTTGATTGTATGGGATGTCAGGGCTTACAACCTAAATTCCTCTTTAAAGTTGGGACCCCAGCAGAGCTACTCTGTAAGGTGTGAGAATACACACATAAGTGGCCTGGAAGTCTGGTTTCAGTATAAACTTATGCCTCGTTTCCACTGAGCGGATCGGTTCGGTTCAGTTCGGTACGGTTCGCTATTTTGGGTGTTTCCATTATGAAAGTGGTCCATACAAGCGAACCGTACCGATCCATTCAGGGCCCTGCTTCAGATGTAGGGCCATAGAAAATGGAACGGTTCGGTTAGGGCGGATCTACTATACAATCCATTGATTGGTGGACAGGAAGAGCATTTTTTCTAAACCCTGCATGGCCCTGAAGGTCTGACTTGCAGTGGAAACGCTCACCAGAATGGGCTGGTCCATTCTAAACCTTCCAAACTGTACCAACCCGAACCGATCCGCTCAGTGGAAACGAGGCATTACTCTCTCATTTGCCATATGTCTGGATTCCCTCTTAGATAAGGAGTCCTTTGATATCAACAAGCCTTGTGTTCCAATATCATATTTAAGAGAGACATTAATACCTATCCACAGATTAACACGCAAGCCTCATTTTTATCATATTTAGACAAGACAAACACAGTCTTCCAATCAAGCCTAAACATGATTTGCAAACAAGGGAACAATTCCATTCGAATGCAGGGAAACATTAGACGATACAAAGTATAATTAAGGGACTACGTATGAGGAGTCCCATCTCCCGTGACACACACCTATAAGTAAGTGACGCTGAAGGCACTTCCGCTGCATTGATGAGTAAAACTCGGTCACGTGAAACTGCAACTCAAAGCAAAGCACTGAATTCAATGCTTTCCTATGAGAAGCACTGGATGTGTGTGAGGCACTCACCGCGCATGCATCTAGTTCCCAATGTTCTTCTATAAGGAGAGCATTGGATTGGGCCAAAGATGGGGAAATCAACGCCTCCTCAGTGAAGTTGTGAGCAGCGCAGAGGGAGCCATGACACTGGAAAAAAGGCAGGTTTGTATTCCTTTAACTATGCTATATGTACGGCTGATCATTGTATTTGACTACAGTAATAAATAAATGTGTTTATATAGTACAAAATGTTATCAAGAGAACTTTGTACGCCAAGTCTGATGATTTATATTATTAGTTTATTAGACCTCTGCACTTGCATTATGTTCTACAGGATAGAAACACCATTGCGTTCTGGATTAAATGGAAAGCAGTGGCGGGAGGTTAACAGACAAGTATTGATCAATATATTAGTATAATTCAGTTCAAATTTCAAAGTATATGTATTTGCCTATATGACAGTTTCCAATCTAGCTATACATACCACTTGTAATAGCATAAATAACAGCACACTTTTAATGCTCAAGAGGGAAACAGGAAAAGTCACTAGTCTTGTTTTGCAGGATAGAACGATAATTCCACAAATCATTTACCAGCTTAAACAGATAGCGAGTATATATTATATACAAATAACCAATTATTTTCTGGAAGTTACACCAGTGAATACAACATTGAAAATAACCTACAGCTTGCGCTAACCTTTACAAATGATGCTAAATTTTCTTTTAAAAATGTATACTAAACTTTTAGCAAATGGTATAACACTCCAGTTCAGTCCAGGCACAGCGAAAGCACTGGTTGCAAATGAGACGATGCTTATAGAGGAGACATAAAGGTGTGGATTTATACATTTATTTAGATTTTCTCACATCACAAAAACACTTTTGTTAACACCGCTCTGTCATGTATTTTGTTTATTCTCCATGCAAACATTTTATTGTTTTTAAAAAAATAAAAAAAAATCTTATTTTATATTATTCCCCCAGCAGCAAATTTTTTTTTTTTTTTAAATAATGGCTATTTAAAAAGTTTTACATAGCCAGCGTGTGCACACCTGCGGGGCACTGGACCCACAACAAGAAGGGAGCAAGATCACCGCCCCGACCTGCCCTACTTATCCTCAAAACGAAAGACGGGCTTACAAATGCCTGCCGAACGCCCCGATGTCCAAAAGCAACCCAAGGAAGCACCAGGGTGGGCATTGGATGACAGACACACACAAACGCGGGAATTGATACCACCCACCATGGTAGTAATGCAACACCCGATCGCACAACCCAGGAACAATGACTCCAAGTACAAATTTTATTATAACTTTCGCTGTTATGACCCAGAGTTTTGATACCCTCAGTTCTTCCTTGTTATGCACTAGCCGGACAGCTATACCAGACCACCAACTCTGTCCCATTTCCCTACTATAACTGCAGCGTGCTCAGTGTGAAAATATGACCAACCAGCACTACAATGCCGCAGCAGCAATGGACTTACTAGCCATCCACCTCACCCATTGGAAACGAGGGAAATGGTATGCAACTTACACGCAGAACAGACGCTATCCTGCCTCTTATTTACGTTTAAAGTTACGTGTGTTATGTAAATTTAAGGACATAACTGTTTCAGCCTGTTTATAGCTTAACTATCGACAACAATGCTTACAAAACATACCTACTAATATTGATACTTCCATGTCATATATACCTAGATTGCCTTACTACGTTTAAAAAATGTGCTTTCATCGCACGGCCACATATGTTACTTAATGCGTCTATGATATTGCACAGTCTACTGATAATCCTTTAATAGACCGTTTAGCATCTATGTAGGCTTGCTTCCAGTCACTTAACTCATTTCTGTATCTTTACTCAGAAAGACGCGTCATCTTATATAGGCATCTCTAGTGTAGAATGTTTAACGCGACAACTACTGTGACAAAGCCTGTAATTTTACAATCCTGTTTAACCTTTAATGAGCACTCGACTTGTATTAGCCTGTTAGGATTATACCAAATAGACAAAGCGAGTTATCAATCTTACGTTTAACTATTACTGTGCCTGAATACTTCAGCATATTATACCATATAAGCAATGTTTACTAGCCTGTTATAGTCACTATCAACAAAAAATGTGCAAATGTAAAATGTCATGGACATGTATGCATGAACCTGCCTGTGTCTGCTGTCGTGGCTACATGGGCCTGCCTGTAAAATCTTTTGCACCAAAAATAAAGATTTAAAAAAAAAAAAAAATATATAAAGGTTTTACATAAGGATAGGTGGGCACTACTTTTCCTTATGAATAACCTGTTGGATGACCAAAGGAGGAGCTTTAGTCTTGAAACAGCAAAATGGCGGCGCTGTGAATGAAGATATGGCGAGACTAGCAAAATAATAATATTGAAATGAGAGGCTGCACTTATGTAATATGCTATTTTAATGTGCACTTGACATAAACTTGCTTGAACCCCTTAAGGACACACGACACGTGTGACATGTCATGATTCCCTTTTATTCCAGAAGTTTGGTCCTTAAGGGGTTAAAACCAATGTTTAGGAAAAAAAACACTATAAAACAATAATGGTTTAGTTACAAGATATGTTCATATATTGCATATCAACCTAATTACTGTTATGGGATTGACCCATCCTCTAGGGGGGGGGCTTTCTGCAGTTCAAAGAAATACTCTTAGCACCATAACCACTACAGTAAGATGTAGTGTTATGCCAGCGATTCCCTGGCCCCATGCCACAGCAAGTAGTCAGCCCGCTTTTTTTTTTGAATGGTGTAACCTTACCAGGGTTGCCAAGGCATAGTACACTGGCCCCCAGTTCAGCTATATCTAATGCAGGTTCCACTTCCATATCAAATACATCAATTAGTTTCTGTTCATTGGCGGAGAATGCCAACTGACGTTTTTCAGCAACAAATTGTCCAAAGGCATAAATATATTACAAATCAGGAAGCAGGGAATTTTATTCAATATCTGAGGTGGGGTCCATGAGTGCCTCTGGCTACCAGTTCAAAACCATATAATGAGTTACTGTGCGGCAGTGCCAGGTGCCTTCAGGCACCATAATCCCTACAAATCTGTATAGTGGTTATGGTGTTTAGAGTATCCCTTTTATTCTAAAGGTTCTGGAAATAATAATAATAATAATAGATGACAAAAAAAATCTCACATGCGGGGGGGGGGGGGGGGGGAACACTACACAAAGGTTTTGATTTCATTCATACACATTATAACAGAGGCACTTCACAGGAACTTTCATTCATAGGTTAACCACTCTCCAGAACTGTAATTTCAGAACTCACTGACCTTGCAGGTATGGATGAGGGATGTCTTATCACTGGGGGGTTTCATCCACACACCAATTCCTCCTTTGCTGTATGAAGACACCCAGCCCTCACTTGATTCACATTGTGCCTGGAAAGACAGGAACAAGGAGTCATCAGGGATCTGTGGGACCGTCAGAGCCATCCGAGGAGAAGTGGACCTTCAGTGGGCAGGCAGGGGACTCTTGAAATGGGCTTCTCCCTTTGGATCTCAGAGATGCTGTAGTGATGATGGGTGTCCTGGTGAGATGGTTTCTGTATCTCTGGCAGTACAGTTGTTTCCAGATGTGCTTCTATCACTAAAGAGAGGATGACCCTGGCATGAGCTGCTCTGATCCTGTTAACAAAAAGGAACACTCCAGCAAAGTCCACTCCATAAAGATTCTTGGCCACACAGACTATTTCATAATCACAAGCATCCAAGGGGTTACAGTTATTCTCAGTCCATACATAGATAGCTATATCTAATGGAAGGTGCTGATGCCATGGGGTGATTCAGTTAATATTGATATCCCATAACAGAGTATCCCCTCCGGCAGGTTATTATTAATAAAGGCTGATCCTAGGCCAGGCAGCTTGCTATCTGGCAGGCTCCTCCTCACACAGGTAGTCATTGATCTGTCACAACAGGTGTGTGTTGTCCGCAGGGCGCGCGCCCCGCTCGTCCCCAAACAAGCAATGCACTGGGAGCGCGCCTCCCGGGGAGCCTGCAGGGAGTACACATAGCTGAGCGCAGGAGCGGCCATGATTGATAAGGGATGGTTCATAGTCTCATCCTGCCTGTGGGAATCACTCTGCAGGATGAAAGTGGAGAGGAGTGTTTGAGGATACACGGGGGAAACTAGCCTTCAATTGTATTTGGTTTTATAAGTGTTTAGAGCTTCACTGTTGGCTTTTTTTCCTCCCCGGTTTGCCCAAAATAAAAATGGCTGCCGCAGGTTGTCTTTGCCTTGTTTAGCAGTTTACCAGTAGTGTATTAGATGGATGGTCAGTTGGAGTTGTTTTGTGAAATTTCTGCTAGTTCACACCTTGTTATCAAATAGTACACTTAGGAGCTAAAGGCTTAGTAAATTGCCAGATATAATAATGGAGAGATTGTAAAATAGAGATATAATAAGGCAAAAGAACAAACACAAACCTGTACAGTGAGGGAGGTAAATAGGACATGATTGTATGTAATTGTCCCAGATCCATCATTGTATTGTTGACAAAAAATTACTTCTACATGCTCTTTGCACAATACATGAAAAGTGCTGTCATGAATGTAGCATTCAAAGGCTGCAGGAGAAAAATCACTTTGAAGGGTATTCAAGGTTGGAGTTGATAATTTCTTTATGCATATAAACAATGCATTATGAGTATGTAAAAACAATAATCTGACTTTTTGATGCTTTTTATTCCTTTACGTTATTTAATTTTCTCCCAGAAAATTTGCCATTGATTATATTCACAAAATATGATTACATTATTAAAGTGGCATTGCCACCCTTTGGGGAAGACCCCAACAGTGACATTGCCAATGGAGGTTTGGTTACCAGGGGGGCAGGTAAAGGTGGGTTTGACTTACGTGAACCTGTCCCTCATGGGTGCCGCCATCTTCTGGCAGGTCCTCTTCTGAAGCGCCAGACGCGGACGTCACTGCTGTACTTTCGCACATGCCGAGTTCAGCACTGAGGTTTATGGACAATCCACAATACAGCGGTTCAATAATTGTGCTCTTATATAAAGGTGCTCAGGATATCAGTAAACTTTAATTGAACATTCAAACTTGTATTAATCTTTTGTAATCATACAGCAGGAACGCTGTCCTTCCGCAGAAGACAAGAACAGGCAATAATGCTTGAAATTGACAGTTATTTCGATCGACAGGTGTTGGTTACCAACGTTAATGAAGCATGAATTTCTGACAGGTGATTGATTTACAACAAATATGAGAATAGCACATGCGGAACCCTCAGTAGACAGAGTTAACTTCTTGCAGCCGTAGAAAAAAATACTGACTCCCTACTTTGTCTCAGTATATCTTTTGACCTGCTGGAATATCAGTGAGATTCCAACACAGTCAAAATGAATATTTCTTATGTGCAAGAGTACAGCATTGATGTCTATGGAGGACTCCCCAAGAACCTCCATAAATACAGCTAATTTTCCTGCAGCCATCACTGGTAGCTCTGCCCAGTGTCAGACGTATAAGAAATACTGAGAGAAAGTAGTCTCCTCTGTGTCTCGATATATCTTTTGACTGGGTTGGAATTTCTGTGAAATTCCAAAACACAGTCAATATGAGCAATATGAGGGGGTATTGCAGTATTGACATTTAAATAAAAATGAAGAACATGAAAGTTGACTAGCTGTCACAGAAAACAAAAAAAAAAATCTGACAGTGGTGGAAAAGTTTGTCTGAAAGAAATAGCATGCTTTCACACCTTTATTTACATTGTGGCAACAAACTTGTAAAATAAAAAAAGAACTAAAATGGAACAGGAAAATAAAATGACAGAAGAGGTGCAATGAAGAATATTTTGGCACAGATAAGTTAATAAATAGATGTAAATAGGAAGAACTCCAGAAAACAGCCTTAAAAGTGAGAACAACACCTTTAATACATTACAACCAACCATCTCATTGAAGTGGTCTGGGTGCACTGTCCCTGCCCCCTTAAACAAACTGCAATGTTTATGCAGTACTAAGACTGTCTCTAGTGGTTGTCTATATTTATATCTTTATTAAACAATATATAGATTTTTTTTTTTACAGCTTTTTTTTTTTTTACTCTATTGCTCAATTCTCATTTGATTTGTATATAACATAAACATTTATTGATGGCCCCTTAGCCATCAATCATCTCTCTTTTAATTTTTTGGCAGGACAGACAGAATTCAGAATAATGAACAGAAACAAACATGTTCCACCATTGCGAGAAGGGTCAGATTTACATGTTAGGTGCCTGTAAGCACAAAAGTTCTAAAGCAAGAAGGCATATAAATATGTATAATAAATGAATTAACTGCATATTGCAAGCCTAAAACATCTAAAAAAAAAAAAATGGAAATATTTTGACAACTGCATATGTATAAATACTGATCAGCCACAACATTAGTTGTGCAAGGAAAGGACACCTGGTGAACCGGCGTCAGGGTCATGGGCAACCAAGACTAATTGATACACGTGGGAAGAGTAGGCTATTCTGTGTAGTCCAATCACACAGAAGAGCTACTGTAGTTCAAATTACTGAAAAACGTAATGCTGGCCATGATAGAAAGGTGTCCGAACACACAGTGCATCAGAGTTTGCTGCGTATGGGGGTATGCAGCTGCAGACTATTCAGAGCGCCCATTATGAACCATGTACACCGCAGCAAGTGCCTTCAAAGAGGACGGGAGAGTCAGAACTGAACCATGGAGCAACGGAAGTAGAATGCCTGGCCTTCTGCCTGGTCACATCATTATTTAACTGGGGAAGAGATGGCAGCAGGATGCACTATTGGGAGAAGGAGGCCGGCGAAGGCAGTGTTATGCTGTGGGCAATGTTCTGCTGGGAAACCTTGGGTCCTGGTATTCACGTGGATGTTATTTTGACACGTATCTTCTACCTAGAGATTGTTGCAAACCACATACACCACTTCATGGCAATGGTGTTCCCTTATGGCAGTCTCTTTAAGCAGGATAATGCATCCTGCCACACTGTAAAATTGTTCAGGAATGGTTTGAGGAAAATGAAAAAGAGTTCAAGGTGTCTCACGCCGATTGAGCATCTGTGGGATGTGCTGGAACAACAAATCCGATCCATGGAGGTCCCACCTTGTACCTTGCAGGACACCACAAGACATGTTTAAACACCTCTAGGCATGTTCAACATGTTCATAACGCATAAGAACTGTTTTGGCAGCATTATATTAGACAGATTGTTTTAATGTTGTGGGTGACCAGTGTATTTATGTTTCTGCGTAATTCTACTTGTAATGTACTATGTTTAAATCTGTGAGCATAGTGAGTGTATGCTGTGTAAATGAATGCAGGGTTAAAGCATGGCTAAACAAATTTGTTTGGAATCTAGGAGCCAGTTTCTTTAAAACGAACAAAGTTTAATTTACAACGAGTAATATACAATTCTTAAAGAGACGCTATTGTCACCAGAACTACTACAGATTAGCATAGTTTTTCTGATGCCTATAGCCTTTTCAATATAAATGCTGCATTTTCATAAAATAGGCAGTGTTTACATTGCTGCCTAGTAACACCTCTAGTGACAGTTACTCAGACTGCAATAGAGAGTCCTGTGTCAGTGTTGCACAGTGTGCGGCGCCCATGTTCAGCGTCTCCACGGTCTGCATGGAGGTGCAGAATGTTACCCATTGAGATCATGCTCAATGTCCTCCCAATGCTTTCCTATGTGAAAGCATTGGCTTAGCTGAGATCATAAAGATTAATGATCTTAGCCATGTAGGCGTGACAAGCCGTGGCTAAACTGGCACTGTGTGGGGAAAATGTGAATAAAACACCTCTCTCATGTAATCAGAAGGGGGCAGGTACCTAAACAGACGCACACAAACACACAGACACAAACACTCTAACAAACATTGACAGACACACACACACACACACACATACAAACATACACACACATTTTCTCACACCCATTTTTAAATCCACCCAGCCTCTCTACCTTTGGGAGAGCTGAGTGGATCTTTCCCAGGGGTCCAGTGCAGCTACTCTCTCTTCCTGTGTGCACGGGAGCTGTAATCTACTTGCAGTTCCTCTCTGCTTCCTGCGGGCTCTCTGTAGTGTTGCCGGAGTGATGTCATATTCCGGCTCCTGGCATCACTATACAGTGCGAGGGAGCAGAGAGGAACTGCAGGAAGATTACTGCTCCCTTGCACAATGCTCCCTGAGCCGGCCGCTTTCATGCAGTCCAGGATGACCGGCTGGCTCCATTGTTCCCCCAGCTGGCCACTTTAGCCAAAGGACTGACAAATCCCAGGCACCAGGGTGAAATATCTAGTCGCCATGGCGACCTGGCGCCTGAGATTAGTCAAGCTCTGAGATAAAGGGTTACTCCAACCACTTCTGTGATTTGAAGTGGTCATGGTGATAAGAGTAAGTATATGCACATACTGCGATATTGGCAATTGTGTGCCAGGAGCTAGTTGCACCCTTGACACATATGACTTTGACACATGACTGAGTTCGAGGTTGCTACGTGTCAATTCTGTGCATAAAATCCATCTGTAGTTAGCGTGCATAGCACTCTGACTACCTTTCCCTCCCACCCATTTCCCTCCATGTCACCCTCCCCACTTATTGATTGTGCATTTCTATTGGTTTGACAATCGGGCACCTTTCGGCCTGGAGTTCGGAAATTAGAAGATGTTTTATTTAAAAGATAACAATAGCTTACCGGTATTTCCAAACATTTCTAACATTCATCAGTTGTCATCATTAGTAGCAATGGAGTTGGTGGGAAACAGAGTCTGCATCTCTTAGGCCTGCACAGATCTCTGTAAATGTTCCTGTACACTGTCCAGGTAAAATATATATATATATATATATATATACACATATATAAATAATGGCACACATTGCAACTAGGGTTTCCACCGGCTGTGTGGCTAGTGCTGGTATTTTTGTCTGATTAACGTCTGGGACTGGCAGAGTGAGGAGACACACTTACCAGCAGATCTGGGAGATACTTTCAGATTAATGTTAAGCTTTGACCATTCCTCTTGCTTCCTCTCCTCATTGTCACACTCACACTCCGTGCACAGTGAGGAGATCTGCTTTGCTCTCTGAGTGTGCTCTGACTGCCTGCATTCCCAGCACTGATGAGGTTAATAAGTCGAGCAGCAATTTACAGCTCTGCTGGTCTCCTCCTCAAACTGACACAGAGAGATAAACTCCTAAGTAAATAGCCAGGGATCCCTCTGCTGGGAGGGTTTATAGAGGGCGGGTATATCTCCTAAATAGATAGGGGCATAAATAGTAAATATAAATATACAGCAACATTGATTTCTGATATACTGTATAAGTGTTAAGTACTTTTAACCTTTTTCACTAAAAACTGTCCCAGAAAAACAGTTGTTTTACTAGCACTATTGTGACCTATAGTGCCCCTCTCCCTGGAGGTGCTGAAGGGGTTAAAACCCCCTTTATCACTTACCTGATTCTGACATCAGCCGGCAGGGGGACCTAATGCGTATGCATGGCGAGTGCTGCAATCGCATTAGGACTTTCTCCATAGGTTAGCATTACATAATACTTTCCTATGATGTTTTGGGTGGCGCTGGATGTCCTCATGCAAAATCTCAGAATGTCCAGCGTAATTTAGCAGACCAAAAGTCACCTGATGACCCAGAAGTGTCTTAGACAGCTTAGAGTTAACCCTCAGAGGTAAACAATAATCACAAATCACCATAGCAGTGTTAAAGGGACACTCCAGTGCCAGGAAAACAATCCGTTTTCCTGGCACTGCAGGTCCCCTCTCCCTTCCACCCCCCATCCCAAGTTGCTCAAGGGATTAAAACCCCTTCAGTGACTTACCTGTATCCAGCGGTGATGTCCCTCGGCGCTGGTTCAGGGTCCGCCCACGCTCCTCCCCCGCCGACGTCATCCGGCGTAGGAGACCTATTGCACATGCGCGGCCGGCAGCGGGGGAGACCTAATGCGCATGCGCGTCAATGCCGTACACGCGCATTAGACCCATGGGCAGAAGTGGTCTGGGTGCCTGGAGTGTCCTGCTAACCCCTTGGTGAGAAGGGTTGAGAAGAAAGTTGTACCACAGTAAGAGAGCCAATAGTGACTTTATGGAAAGAA
The DNA here is from genome assembly GCF_036172605.1 of Pelobates fuscus. Classification (NCBI taxonomy): domain Eukaryota; kingdom Metazoa; phylum Chordata; class Amphibia; order Anura; family Pelobatidae; genus Pelobates; species Pelobates fuscus. The sequence goes on from NC_086325.1 coordinate 98,370,336, forward strand.
TGGAAATAATTATTAGACTTGTGCATGGTCAGACACAGACTCACTGTATGCACACACTGCTATACACACATTTAGACAATGTATGCACACAATGACATACTGCTAAACATACAAATGCCACACACTTATTTAGACAGTATACATACAATGACACACATTGTCTATATACAGTATACAATATACATACAACACAATACTACACACAAAATTTAGATACGGTATACAATTAATGACACACTGCCACAAAAACACACAGTATATACAATCAGATATAGTATACACACAGTACTCAGGGATGTTATGTCAAATCCTGTGAGGTTATGTCCTGTGATGTCACGTATATATATAATTAACTATGCAAATTCGCATGGCCGGTATTGTTTCCCAAGCAACCCTTCTTGCAACTCCATCACTAAATGTGTCAAACCTATATATGCATACAGCATCCATATTGAAATTTGTGATTTTGGAGAACAAAAAAGGCCATTTGTTTGTACTTCCCTAAGATGAAAAGTTGCCAGCGCTCCCCTGCCTCTGCAAGACCCACACAGCACAAACTCCGAACGTTAATTAATAATCTTCAGAACTTGTTTACAACTACACTTATCCAAATGGAAAGTACAGCACTGAAAGTCCCTTTGACACCGATACAAATGGACACAACATTTAGATATAATCAAATTCATTAAAGCCATGGCCTATATTGGTTTCCTTTGCAATACTTAATTTCTAAAAAAAAAAATCTGTCAAAATTATGCCAATTCTTATCTTTAATATTAGCAATGGCACTAAACAAGGCTGTCAGCTCTCTCCATTGAATTTTTGTCACAATCTTGGGGTACCCTCAGACTCTACAGAAATTGGACAAAACCAATGAGCCAGATTTTTGTTTATATACTTAATAAGTGAAATATATAGCCACTTGGCCTATTTGAATGGTATTTCTGTGCTCATTGATTGGTCGTAACTCTCTCACATTTACTGCCTGTGCAGTCAGTGACTGTGGTCAACTCTCTGAAGCATTATGGACTTTCATGCTTTCTTTCTTTTCCTCCATTCTATCTTGAATACTTATGTTTTATATGGTCCTCATCAATATTACGATACTCATATTATGTCTCTGCGCCATGCTTATTTTACATGATGGCATTGACCACTATCTACTTCCATTATAGGTCTCTTTTTAACTAATATTCCCTTTAGGTTTAACAATATATTAGTATATTCATAACTTTTAATTAGCCTTTGTTTGGTTACTTGAAATGTAATAATAAAATGGCTGCCAAAAAAAGAAAAAGTCTTCCAACTAAGGCTACTTTACTGCAGAACTAGTTTCAACGTTGGTGAATATAGCCACTCCTCAGATGACTAAGCATTCCAGCACAATTTCAAGGTGCAAGGCCAGATTACCAGCTTTAAACTTGTTTGTACTCTGAATTTATGGCTTTCTTATGTCGTACCTTGGATTGCTTAACCTTGCATTTTCCAATATTTCATAATTTTCCCTTTCAAAATAGTTTTAACTTAGAGGTTTGATGGCTGTAGATGTGCCGTCACTGCCAACACATCACTTGTTAACTCAGGACACTATGCTCCAGGGAAGCATGAAGGCCATATCTGTGAACTGCAACAGGTGTATGCATTCCTAATAAGTGACTGTTAGTGGGCAGCAAGTGAATACTGTAAAGACTACAGTTCTATTTTTCTTTGCTTTAGTTACTGTAGTTATTACATTTGGCTAATTATGACTAGCAAAACATTAGGGGCAGAAGCATTGCTCACTGGCAAAAAAGACCAATGGCATCAGCCCAAGGGGTACATTTATGGTCCCTCCCATATTGGCTAATTTAAGCTGCTAAATCTCTGCCTTATGTCCAACATCAACTTGTTCTATGAATCACATTATGTCATTACATCTTTGAATTATTTCAGAGTATTATAGAAACCTATATTTATAATCTACACACCTATTGTATTACTCCTGAACCCACAATGTATTTAAAAACAAGAACCTGCCCTCAAAGCCATACACCATACCAAGCTGTATAATTAACTACAAACCTGGCGCATTACATCGACACTCTGACAAATTATATTTTTGTGGTGTCAGTGTATGCCGGTAGTGTGGTATTTATAAGAGGTGTAAGCGTGTGTGGGTATTTTTCAGTTCAATACCACCCTTAAGTACCTCTGAACTATTATTCTTCTCCTGCCTTTCTTCTCCTTAACAACCATAACTCAATTATTCATTTCTATATCCTACCTCTTTTGCAGTGTAGTATGGCTACGATACGCAGAACTGGCCTGCTTTCCTTGCTGGGTTCTTTCCACTGCACATCTAGGTCGATCTCTGTAATACTAAAACAGTGCATATTATTGTGGAGCTCTTTTAACACTCATATGCACTAAATATTACTGCAGAGCTCTGTAAAGCACTCATATACACCGCATATTAGTAGGGAGATCGGTAATGAACTCATATGCACTGTATATAACGGCACAGCTCTGTAATCCACTCATATACACCATTTCCTTTCCCCTCATTCACATGCAAACTCCTAACAATGATATCTTGCTGCCTAATATTTGCATCCCAACATTAACCTACAAATTAACTTTTTCCCTCCCCAAACTTGATTTATTATGTGCATAAGTCATATACAGCGTAGTATATTTATTTGTACCTCTCCACTGTGTAAATGTCAATCTGTGCGTTTGTGTGACTAAGCACAATGTCTGCATTAGTATATGTGAGTGTGTTTCTGTGTGTGTGTTTGTCTCTTTATGTATATTGACCAAATAGAGAAGGAAAAACAATAATGGAAATCTAAACTTGGTATGCCAGGGGAATGTGGTGTATTCATTCGGAAGAAGGAGTAAATTGCATGGAAATGAAGGGTTCAAATGCATTAAAATTGCAATGGTGTTCAGAGTGTGTTGTTAAAGGTGTCCCAAAAAAATAATAAAGATCATAGTGTAGTAGATATATCCTAAGTGAAAACATGCATGCATTTAATTATTCATTTCTATTGAGGTGTATCTAAAAACAGTTTACAGATGTCCCCCCCTTCTTCCCAAAACAGACTTCCCAATGCAGCTCAATAAGAAGTCTTTGCAAAGAAGGTGTTCTGGGCAGTTACCGGTTTCTTGAGTTTAGCTCCACTGAGCCAAACAACTAGGAAGTAAGAGGGACTGTTGTCTGATTGACAGACAGTGAGGTGTAACAAGGTTCATTTACAAAAGTGCCCTGCAGGAGACTCATGTAAGTAATTAAAGTTCAATTTAAAGAGTAGGAGATAAAAAACTTTTAAAGTAAGTTAACATCTACATGAAATTGAAATCCTTTTGGTTTTCACACAGACTGTGTCAGCCAGGGGAGTTGTGGCTAGGGCTCCATAAACAGAAATACAAATAATTTCTAGGTAAAAACTGCTTCATTAAACTAGAAGTTGTTTTGGTGACTATAGTGTCCCTTTAAATCACTTAATCAGACAATTAGTCCTGTTTAGAGTTGAGCGAACCCGAACTGTAAAGTTCGGGTTGGTACCAAACATTAAGTTTTTTTTACCCCGAACATTTCAGTAACAGTTCGGGTTCGAGTTCGGTGTTCGGCAATTTAATGGTGCAATTTAAAAAAATAACAATGAGGGGGGGACCTACTGTCCTCCCACCCCTGAGCGGTGGGTGGGGACCCTAAAGAAGAATGACGAGGGGGGGAGCTACTGTCCTCCCCCTCGGCCCCCACTCCGCGCGGCCCTACATAACAATGAGGGGGGGACCTACTGTCCTCCCACCCCTGAGCGGTGGGTGGGGACCCTAAAGAAGAATGACGAGGGGGGGAGCTACTGTCCTCCCCCTCGGCCCCCACTCCGCGCGGCCCTACATAACAATGAGGGGGGGACCTACTGTCCTCCTCCCAGCCCCCACCCCTGAGCGATGGGTGGGGGCCCTAAATAAGGTTGAGGGGGGGACCTACTGTCCTCCCCCCGGCCCCCACCCCTGCGTGGCGGGTTGGGGCCCTACATAACAATGAGGGGGTGGACCTACTGTCCTCCCACCCCTGAGCGGTGGGTGGGGGCCCTAAAGAAGAATGACGAGGGGGGGAGCTACTGTCCTCCCCCTCGGCCCCCATCCCTGCGCGGCGGGTGGGGGCCCTACATAACAATGAGGGGGGCCTACTGTCCTCCCCCGGGCCCCCACCCCTGAATGATGGGTGGGGGCCCTAAATAAGATTGAGGGGGGGGACCTACTGTCCTCACCCCCGGCCCCCACCCCTGCGTGGCGGGTGGGGGCCCTACATAACAATGAGGGGGGGCCCCTACTGTCCTCCCCCCCCCCCTGAGCGGGGGGTGGGGGCCCTACATAATGAGGCAGGGGAGCTACTGTCCTTCTCCCCTGGCCCCCACACCCTGCGCGGCGGGTGGGGGCCCTAAATAAATAGGAGGGGGGGGGCTACTGTCCTCCACCCCCCTGGCACCCACCCCGGAGCGGTGGGTGGGGGCCCTAAATAAGAATGAGGGGAGGGGACCTACTGTCCTCCCCCCCAGCCCCCACCCCTGTGCAGCAGGTGGGAGCCCTAAATAACAATGAGGGGGGGACCTACTGTCCTCCCCCCCAGCCCCCACCCCTGAGCGATGGGTGGGGGCCCTAAATAAGGTTGAGGGGGGGGACCTACTGTCCTCCCCCCCGGCCCCCACCCCTGCGTGGCGGGTTGGGGCCCTACATAACAATGAGGGGGTGGACCTACTGTCCTCCCACCCCTGAGCGGTGGGTGGGGGCCCTAAAGAAGAATGACGAGGGGGGGAGCTACTGTCCTCCCCCTCGGCCCCCATCCCTGCGCCGCGGGTGGGGGCCCTACATAACAATGAGGGGGGCCTACTGTCCTCCCCCCGGGCCCCCACCCCTGAACGATGGGTGGGGGCCCTAAATAAGATTGAGGGGGGACCTACTGTCCTCACCCCTGGCCCCCACCCCTGCGTGGCGGGTGGGGGCCCTACATAACAATGAGGGGGGGACCTACTGTCCTCCCCCCCCACTGAGCGGGGGGCGGGGGCCCTACATAATGAGGCAGGGGAGCTACTGTCCTTCTCCCCTGGCCCCCACACCCTGCGCGGCGGGTGGGGGCCCTAAATAAATAGGAGGGGGGGCCTACTGTCCTCCACCCCCCTGGCGCCCACCCCGGAGCGGTGGGTGGGGGCCCTAAATAAGAATGAGGGGAGGGGACCTACTGTCCTCCCCCCCAGCCTCCACCCCTGTGCGGCAGGTGGGAGCCCTAAATAACAATGAGGGGGGACCTACTATCCTCCCCCCCGGCCCCCACCCCTGAGCGGTGGGTGAGGGCCCTAAATAACAATGAGGGGGGGGGCTACTGTCTGCCCCCCCCCGGCCCCCACCCCTGAGTGGTGGGTGGGGGCCCTGAATTAAAATCCTCCCCCCCCCCTTCCAAGGTGACTAGGGGTCCCCAAACCCCTAGTCACCCCCCACCCAAAAAAAAGATATCCTCTACCTACCCCCCTCACCCTAAAAATAGTGAGGGAGGAATAAAATAACTAACCTGTAAATTAAAATAAAACTTACCATTTGATGTCTTCTTTCTTCTAAAATCTTAATTTTTCAGCCCCAAAAAAGGCCAAATAAAAAACCATAATACCCGTCGAATTTAAAATAAAATAAAAAATCCGACGAAAAAGGAAAAAATCTGACGCAAAAAAAAAATCCATCTTCACCCATGGTGAAAGAACTTTCCCACGCTGTATAAAATGACACAGAGCACTCTGATTGGTTAGATTCCAAGCCCACAAATCAGAGTGTTATGAGTCAAATTCCAAAGAACTTTCCCACGTTGTGTAAAATGACACAGAGCACTCTGGGATGGGGATTTATAATATATGTGTTACTCCTATGCACCGCAAGAACTAAATATAAGGCCTTTGTGATGTATTTATTTTCCCCTTCACTTTTCAGATATAATACAGGATAATAAAAATGATGATGCCTCAGGCAACAAGCCTACAAAAGGTTTGATTCAGTAAGAAAAGTAGCAGTGTAGACTGGTCCATATGGAACAGATTAAGCAGCACCCTAGGAAGAAAAAAAAATATCACCTTATTGTAAAATAATGGTATAACCTAGTAGAAATGTGTATTATAAAATAAAACATGTTATACCTGTCATAAGGTTTGCAACCCTCCCCCTGTCTTCTAGGACTGTCATTGATTAACAGTAAAACCTCTTAAAAATGTCTGTTTCCTCAGGGTGGGGCCCAACTGCCAGGCTGAGCGGTCGCACGTTGCTTGGGCTCCATGCAGAATCTTGTATATGACCCACTTTATGGACTTGTGGCTCACACATTTTAAGCCGGATGTTGCCACAGGTTCCTCATTGCTTGTGGGAGCACCCACAGTGGACACGCCTGCGGCCTACCTGTTGCTGGAGGTGATGGAAGGCAGCTGATCCCTTCATCTCTGCCATACTGGGAAGTGAAATCTCGGCGGATGAGACCCAATATCCCCCCCCTGCAGGTGAGGGTTATCCCGGCACCCATCTGCCTTGGGTCCTGCTGTGGCTTTATTGGGCGCGAGTTGATCTGCCCAAGATGGTGGATGCCTCGTGTCAATTGGGCCCGCAGCTCCTATTCTGACCAAGCTTGATAACCTCTTTAATGCCTTCCTGGCCAGCAGAACACGAAACCCGACTAGCAATCAGCTCCCCGGAGACCTACCTCAGCGGTCTCAAGAAGATTGAGTCTTCCTGGAGGAAATGTCTCCCAAGCTTGTAGAGGGCCCGATATTATTATTTTATTATTTATATAGCGCCATCAGACTCCGTAGCGCTGTACAATGGGTGGACTAACAGACATGTAATTGTAACCAGACAACTAGATGTACAGGAACAGAGGGGTGGAGGGCCCTGCTCCATGAGCTTACATTGTAGAGATATGGTGTTAAAGGCCTAAGCACCAAGCCGCAGACACTCCTATCCGGTTACCGCGGAACAGACAATCTTGTCGGCGACGCCGAAAGAGTTACCGTGCCATCGCATAGCATGCTCTCCACTGTGAGAATAGCTCAGTCGGAGCCGCGATGTGGTGTACAGCTAGAAGGCTTACCGGATCGAGTGCCTGAAGATCTTCTGCCTCAATCTCCTTTGAGGGTCCCTTCCTTACCAACACAGGGTGTCAGCTGAACGCAACAGAGGGCAGAGGTGCACCCACTGGGACACTATACCTAATTTTGTGGGTCTCTATATTCACGACTCAACCTATTTCTCAATGGCCATTTATTAATGTAATGTCCCCTACTAATCTACTCTGCATGCCACAATCATTGGGCACTATTCCAGTAATAATCACAAGTCCGCTTTATTTTATTTTATTCTTTTTGTTTACCCAACTAAGTTACCCTGCAGAAACACCATCTGTTACTGCCACTCTTGCATTTATTCCTGCCAGTATATCTACTTTGAAGTGTTACCAATGCATGCTTATTTTGTTTTCTCTTGTGTGTATTTTTCTTTAATTTTGATATCTTAAAATTGTGCAGTTCACATACACAACATTAAAACAAGAGACAAGACCGAAACAAGTTTACCCGACGGTATCCAACGTGCCTTCGTGGACTACTACACTGACTTGTATAACATCCCCCAAACCACAACGGATGCCGCACATACTCATCGCCGCAACCAAATATCCGAGTACTTAGACCAAAACGTAGAAGTTAGAGGAACTATAACATCCCCTCAGAAGAGTTAGCAGCAGCATTAAAAATCTCCAAATCCCACAGGGCACCCAGCCCAGACGGCCTCCCACTGGCGTACTTGCGTACATTCCACGACATCCTACTGCCGAACCTCCTATGAGGCCTTGGCTTACTTCAAGACGGGGAGCGGTTTCCCACTAACACGCTAGCAGCCATAGTCACGGTTATACCCAAGGAAGGCAAGGACCCAACGAACTGCGCTAGCTACCGCCCCATATCCCTGCTCAACGCAGACCTCAAGCTGTTCGCCAAGACACTAGCTCTGCGAATCGCGAAACACCTACCACACTCGAACCAGGTCGGGTTCGTCCCTGAAAGAGAGGGAAGGGATAACACCATCAAAGCCCTAAACATTCTGCAAGTGGCACGGTCGCAACACCGGGAGCTACTCCTGCTCTCGACGGATGCCGAGAAGGCTTTCGACCGAGTGGACTGGGTGTACTTGGAGCAAACACTCACACACATGGGATTCGGCCCACACATGCGATCTTGGGTCCTTTCCCAGTACACGAGCCCGACAGCTCGGATACGGGTAAACGGAGCTCTATCCGCCCCCTTCCCTATTCGAAATGGAACCCTCCAGGGATGCCCGCTGTCCCCCCTCCTGTTTGCCCTCTCCCTGGAACCCTTCCTGGGTGCGGTCTGACGGGACGGGGGGAATCACAGGGTTCACCGTTGGTCGCCGAGAATATCGGGTAGCCGCATTCGCGGATGACATGTTTTTTCTCACCCTACCGCGGATCTCACTTCCTAATCTTCTGGCCGCATTACGAAGATTTGGCTTGATATCTAACCTCAAGCTCAACACAGATAAGTCAGAGGCCCTTCACCTACCAGGCCCGCTGGACCCCTCACCGACGCTATACAACCAATTCCGCTTCAAGCGATGTCCCACTAAATTGAAATACCTGGGCATATGGCTACCTAAAGACATGACCCAACTGTACTACCAAAACTATCAGCTGCTACAAACGATCCAGGCGGACATGAAAAAATGGGCCCCTCAATATATATCTTGGTTTGGACGCATTAACGCAGTCAAAATGAACCTACTACCCAGACTGCTCTACTTATTGCAGACGGTGCCGATCGCGGTCCCCAGAGCGTTCTTCAGCTCCCTGACAACCGCCATCCGCAGATTTGTCTGGAATTCGCATCCAACACGCATCAAGAGAATGACATTGGAACTGCCGAAACCGTTGGGGAGAGCCGGCCTGCCCTCAATTGAGACATACTACCGGGCCGCACATTTACACAGGCTCACAGACTGGCATGCACAACACCCCACAAAATAATGGATTACACTGGAATTAGAACAGTCGGGAGGGCACATACCCCCTAAACTGTGGCTACACACGGCCACATACGCAGATCTACAAACCAAAAATCCCTTGATAGACCTCATCCTAAGGGTCTGGACGGCAACTCGATACCGTCTGCAACTCACCACTTCACCCAGTCCCTTGACCCCCATCATACATAACCCGGACTTGGCAGATATGCTAACACGCGGTGACTTAGCCGGACTCCAACCGACGGACTGGTTATATATACACCAGTGGCTCAGTTCCAACGGTCTCAAAACACTCGGAGAACTATGCCCCGACAGAACACCTACATTCCTTGAACAGTTCAGATACCGCCAAATAAAATCATACTACTCATCCCTGTTGGGTAAGGGGCACTTACACAGACACTTAACCGACTTCGAAACCCTATGTGTGCACCGCACACACATCAACAGGGGTATCTCAACTCTGTACACACTACTCATGACCCGGACAAACAGGGATGTGGAGCTTAGGTTCAAGGACCACTGGGAGAGGGACGCGGGAGAGTCACTCACAGCACAAGAATGGGACAAGATTTACACCCTCACTCACAAATGCTCTATTAGTTCGAAATTTCAAGAATTAAACTATAAAGTGCTAACACGCTGGTATAGAACGCCCGACAAACTGCACTGCATGCACGGTACCACGTCAGACGTATGCTGGCGATGCGGCACACAGCCAGCACACATGTGGTGGTCATGCCCAGTAATTGCCCCTTTTTGGGAACAAATTAGAGGAGAGATCAACAAAATCACAGGCTCCGATACCCCCCTGGCACCCTTAACGATGCTTTTGCACCACACCCGAAGTCCACTGAAAGCATATAAAAAAAATCCCTGGAGCTGCCGCTACTCAATGCTGCCAAATCCCTCATCCCGAGGATGTGGAAACAGCCAAGTGCGCCCACCTTGAGGCAGTGGGTGGCGGCAGTGGAGGACATACACTCAATGGAGACCCTGACGGCCGACCTACATGGGAGACCGGAGCGGTGTGCATTGACCTGGTATCCATGGACCACATACGTGGCTGACAGGATCGCAACCCCCGAGCCAACTTAGCTGAAACTCGCAGAACATCACGACACATACCTTACCTCCCATAGGCACAGACCAGCCCTACCTACTAACCACACACAGACAACTGACAGTATCCCCCATGACCAGAACTGACATCTGAAAGACATAACATCCATTCGGACAAACTACCCACACCACCGGGACCTGGAGCTATCCAGGACGGACAACTTGAATCAGCCGGTAGCACAGAGACAGGTTTGAGACACGAGATCACTCGACTCCCGGTAAATAGTAAGACCCCAAAGCTCTTGCAAATAACCCAGAACACCGCACCTGCGGTCGGTAGACTGATACTAAGTAAAACGAAGGCTACCCCCGAATCTGAGACGCACAGGCAACCTCCCACACGACCAACACGTCACTTAGCACGGCAAGCTGCAGTGGGGAAGACCCCAAAGCTCTTGCAAATAACCTGAAGACAACAGACCCAAACCGGGGAACCAGTAATCAGATAATCGGGACCAATCGTAAACATAGCACTCCAAGTAGCACAGTACACCTAAGTGATAACCTTCTAAGGCTACGAAAGAAGCTAGGAAAGTGTCCCAGTGACAGCGTACCAAACGCGGACAGCTAGAAATGCAGTCTAAATCGGTAAGAGCTCGAGGCGGCTATCGCCACAAAGACCCGGGATTCCGACCTAGCTTCGTAAAAGCGCTCTGTAACCGCAGGCACTAGCCTCAATAGTTAGAGGGTCCAACTAAAAGTACCTATAGACGGGACTAGGTTGTTGCAGGAGCATAACCTTGTATGCGCAATGTTGTTCATTCAGAATAATTGTACCTTACCTGACTGACTAATGTTACATTATCTTTTGAATATTACAAAAAATAAAGATTGTCAAAAAAAAATAAAAAATTGTGCAGTTCATCTTGACATGTCATATCTACACAGCCACTGCTAATGTTAAAGGACAATACAAAGCTATATATATATATATATATATATATATATATATATATATATATATATATAGATAGATAGATAGATAGATAGATACAAAATCCTTGCACACAGGCTGTCCATATGTAAATAGAAAAATAAATAGTTGCCGGGTGCACACCCTGGGACTTTAAGTATCCAAGTATATGTAGAATAGGTAGCACTCACGGTCTTCAGGTTAAAAATCTTCTTTTATTGTGCAAGTTTAAAACATAATGCCAGGATCAACATTTCAGTCCTCTCTCAGGACTTTCATCAGTATATATATGTCACTGCACTACAAAAATAAAGAATTGAAAAAAAAAAATGGTCTGTTTCCGCAATACTTGTATTTATTGAATTACGGTGCTTAACAAGGTATGATGTCTCATGTGGTCTAGGGTTGAGAACATGGTGTTAAAGGAACACTACTATTTAAGTTCAGGTAATTTACAATAAGTCCTTTGTCACAAATATGTATTGTATAATTACAGCAACTACTTTTTTGTAATAATGCACAAGATAAATACCTTACCTGTATTCCAGAACTATCAGCTGCCTTCTCATGGCACTCTGCTCCACCCCCTCTGATGCCATGAGGTCAATCCAATGCTTTATTATAAAAAGAGAAAAAGCACCAGCCAAATCCTATTGACATCAGCACACCTCCATGGTAAAATTGGGTGCGCAACAAAGGAAATTTAAAGGGACACTATAGTCACGAAAACAACTTTATCTTAAGGAAACAGCTCAAATCTCTGCAATTTAGGAGTTAAATCCTTTTTGGTTCTGTCCATGCAGCCCTAGACACACCTCCTCTGGCTGTGACTCACACACAATGCATAAAAAAAAATAAAAAAATGGTTACACTTTCAATTAGATGTAACTTACTTTAAAAGTTCTTATTGCCTGCTCTCTGAAGTGAACTTTAATCATACACATGATGCTTCTCTGGGGTCTAGCTAGCTATTAACAGTGCAGGGCATAATACATTTTAAATTAAATTGAATTTGCAATAAAGGAAGTGTAAACATTAGCTGACTCTTTACAGGAAGTATTTAGGAAGGCTGTGCAAGTCACATGCAGGGAGGGGGAACTAGGGTGCATTAATAAAGTGATGTAACTCCTAAATGGCAGAGAATTTAGCAGTGATACTGCAGGGAAATGATCTACACATCAAAACTGCTTCAATAAGCTAAAGTTGTTTTGGTGACTATAGTGTCCCTTTAACTGAAGGCTCTACGAATTGGGGGGCGTGGGTGCATACCTACAAGCCACACTTTCAATCCCTATAAGAAAAGAATAAAACATTTTTGGGGTGGGGAGGCTGGACTACCATTCTGTAAAAACAGCTGACTTAGGACTTCAACATTTATTCGTCGATATTTCTGGGCTATATACATAGCTTCTCCATCATAGATCACGTGGAGAGTTATTGCAGCATGGAGACTTTTGATGGCTTGGCAGATCTACGGCCTTTGCAGCAGCATGAACACAGGAGGAGCAGCTGAACTACCTGCATTTAGTTCCCCGGAGCCTAAGAATATTATGGCACTCCTACTATATTATAGTTGCTGAAGATATTGGGACCGGCAGAACAATTCGGTGAGCAAGTACATGAATATACCATCCCTCCTAACGTGGCAGATGCCATGGTTGCTTCTGACATGGTCTGATGTCTCCTACACTAATTTAGACCAATTTGCAGACTTTTGGTCAAAGCTTCACTGACTGCAGGCTAGGGATCGACCGATATTCTGTACATTAACCACTTTTTTTTTTTTGCAATTTTTTTCATTTTATTAAGTGGTAAATGCACAAAATATACATGCCAGTCAGATTTTTTTTAGGTTATCAAGAATATTTATGTGTGTGTGTAGTGAATACAGTGAGAGTATTTGATTAGAAAAATGCAGCGTGTGTGTTTGTGTGTCAATATGTGCAGCAGGAACTCACCTCCCCCTTACCTGTCCCATTCCCCTCCCTTCTCTTTTAGTGGTCCTACCCCAATGTTCCTTTTCCCTTCCCTCCCCTCTACCTTAGTGTCCTCCCTTTATATTCCCCTCTCCCCCCTAGTGTTCTTCCCTGCCCCATAGTGTCCCTTACCCTCCCTTTCCTGTCCAATAGTGTTCTTTTCTTTTTCCCCCCTCCCCCATAGTGTTCCTTACCACGCCCCCTTACCTTGTGTTCTTTTCCACCCTTCTCCCCCATAGTATTCCGTACCACCCCCACCCGCCGTCCCATAGTGATGCTTAACAATCCCCCCACGGTCCCATAGTGTTGTCCCCCGTCCCTTAGCGTCCCTCTCTCCCCTCCTTTGCTCGCTGTGTCTCCTGGTAGCGTGGCCTAGCAGAGCAGTGCGCACCGCGGTACAGGAGATGGTCTCCTGTACCCGGCCGGACTGACAGACGTGCTCTCTCAGTGAGAGGGAACTATAACAGAGACTATGGTTCCCAAACCATCAGGTCAGAAAACAACTTAATCAGTTACATAAGGCGGTCGATGACGATTTGGTTGTGGTCTCCATGGCACCTGAGTCCCTATCAACATGAACCTCCAACCATTCAGATACCTACCACCTTTGGGAAAAGTGCTCATCATCCAGAATGAATTGGCTCACCATGGCTTTGTGACCAAGGGCTCCCAGGCATCCTACCTTTCTACCCTATTTATACCAGGACCCCTCACCATAGTTTTAGAACGCTGTTTTTTTTTTTTGATCTGCCATGTAGATACCAATATATCTAGCATACCAGCATTTTAGCAATTAATCCTTCACAATATAATTTTCTATATAACGGTCTTCTATGTGGTTAGTTTAATATGTCACCACCCTAACAGTTCCAACATACCATTTCACCTGCAACCTCTTATATAATAGGATGCTAGCTTTATTGTTGTATGTGCTAAATTACTAAAAAAAACAAAAAAAACACGAGTGGCTATTATATCTGTACGTATATTTTTTTCTTTGAGACTTGTGCTAACATACTAGTCTCTAGTGTACAACGTTTTGTATGTATGCCGATATACCACTCCAAATAAATAAATAAATTGAAATATAATTTTTTGGGGGGGTTTTAATCTGATAAAGAGGACTGCTACACTGTGGGAATAGTAGTTAAATGTGCAGACTTGTACTTAAAGTGCTTTCCTGGAGAATACTCTTTTTGCAAGTTCCAGCATAAACTTGTGATATCTGTAAGTCTATAGATATAGCTTTATTTAACCAAAGCAGTCCTTAAGAAGACATTATCAAATGTGGAATAGTGATGTCCCGAACGGTTCGCTGGCGAATAGTTCCTGGCGAACATAGCATGTTCGCGTTTGCCTCAGATGGCGAACATATGGGATGTTCGGTCCGCCCCCTATTCGTCATCATTGAGTAAACTTTGACCCTGTACCTCACAGTCAGCAGACACATTACAGCCAATAAGCAGCAGACCCTCCCTCCCACCTCCTAGACAGCATACAATTTATATTAATTCTGAAGCTGCATTTTTTTTTGTTTATTATACATTATCCCCCCATAGCCAGTAACCTGTGTTTATTATACAGTATCCTCCCATAGCCAGTAACCTGTGTTTATTATACATTATCCTCCCATAGCCAGTAACCCGTGTTTATATACAATATCCTCCCATAGCCAGTAACCTGTGTTTATTATACATTATCCTCCCATAGCCAGTAACCTGTGTTTATTATACATTATCCCCCCATAGCCAATAACCTGTGCTTATTATACATTATCCCCCCCATAGCCAATAACCTGTGCTTATTATACATCATCTCCCCCATAGCCAGTAACCTTGGTGTATTATACATTATCCACCCACAGCCAGTAACCTGTGCTTATTATACATTATCCCCCCCACAACCAGTAACCTGTGTTTATTATACATTATCCTCCCATAGCCAGTAACCTGTGTTTATTATACATTATCCCCCCCATAGCCAGTAACCTGTGTTTATTATACATTATCCCCCCCATAGCCAGTAACCTGTATTTATTATACATTATCCCCCATAGTCATTTATCGTTGAACCTAGGCAGCATGATGTCTTAGGCCAGCCCAGAGAGTGAGTGAATAATATAATATATATGTTCAGAAACATATTAGTAATGTATGTAAATCTGGTTCATGCAAAGAGGGTGAAAAGGTATTAAAGAAAAACACACTTATTGCATAAAATTTACAAAGCCAAACTTTTAAAACCTTTCCTCATTTCTTTCTCGGGATGAGGAATATATCGGTTGTAGACTGAGGATTTCCATCTGCCCAATCTTTTAATAATATGCACTGGAGTGTCAGTGTTGAAGGAGACCGAAGCTGCCCCTATTCTAAATGACCCGAGACATGGATACAACCCAATCTTAGGAGTAGTGTTCTGATGTAGAAGATGAATTTAGCCGTAGTCAGAGGGATTCAGTGAGAGTAGTGGTGAAATGTGTGTGGCATGACTGAGTGTGGGTAAGTAAGAGTCAAGTATTTGAACTGGGCACTAGTTCTAGGTGGGATAAAGTGGCATAGCGGATGGATGAGTAGTTTGGTTCGTTTTAGAGGTTTGTAGAGAAAGTATATAGTGATCATGATTTTTAGGGATATCCAATATTTTTAAGGTGGTCTCAAACAAACATAAAATGCTATATAAAATTTGTGGGAATATCAAATAGTCGTGTACAGTAAATCAGAGAGGGCTCAGAATATCGAACCATCGATCGGTAACCTGGAGGGGGTCTGTTTTATTAAATACGCGGTAATACTCTCTTGGTTTTCCTCCTATCTCTCCCAACGCTCATTTAGTGTCTCCTTTTCCAAGGATACCTCCTCCCCTCGCCCTGTCTCGGTTGGAGTTCCCCAAGGCTCTGTCCTTGGTCCCCTTCTATTTTCTCTTTATACTGCCTCTCTTGGAAAACTTGTTGCCTCTTTTGGATTCAACTACCACCTGTACGCTGATGACACTCAGATATACCTCTCCTCACCGGACCTCTCCCCGGCCGTCCTGCAACGTGTCACTGCTTGCCTCTCTTCCATCTCTGACTGGATGTCGTCACGCTTTCTCAAACTTAACCTCTCTAAAACTGAACTCCTTGTCTTTCCTCCTCCTAATACTGATCCTCCTCTCTCACTCTCCCTTCAAGTCAGTGATATCCACATAAGTCCATCCCTACAAGCGCGCTGTCTTGGCGTCATACTTGACTCTGGTCTCACCTTTGAGTCTCACATCCAGTTTGTTGCCAAGTCCTGTAGGTTCCAACTCAAAAACATAGCCCGCATCCGCCCCTTTCTTACGCAAGATGCTACCAAGGAGCTTGTCCATGCTCTAGTAATTTCCCGCATGGATTACTGTAACCCTCTCCTGATTGGTCTCCCCAAAAGCCGTACTGCCCCGCTACAGTCTGTAATGAATGCTGCAGCTAGACTGATTTTCCTATCCAGTCGGTCCTCTCACACCTCGCCCCTCTGCCAGTCCTTACATTGGCTCCCTGTATCCTATAGGAGTCAATTCAAAGTGCTAACCCATACATTTAAAGCACTGAACAATTCCAGCCCCTCTTATATCTCTTCACTGATCCAGAGGTATGCCCCTCCTCGTACCCTCCGCTCTGCCCGCGACCACCTCCTGACCGCTGCTCGCACCCGTACGGCCAACTCACGCTTGCAGGACTTCTCACGGGCGGCTCCTCTCCTATGGAATAACTTGCCTACTGCCATCAGACTCTCCCCTAGTCTTCAATCATTTAAGAAGGGCCTTAAATCCCATCTCTTCAGGAAAGCGTATGGCCTCCCAGAGTAATCTCTCCCTTACATACCTGTCCCTATGGGATAGTGCTTTGCTCTCTCCTCCAGCTCTGCTTCACTCCTACTTGATATTTCCTATCCTAATGTTTCTAATACCCCACCTCCTATAGACTGTAAGCTCATTTGAGCAGGGTCCTCTTCAACCTATTATTCCTGTAAGTTTTCTTGTAATTGTCTTATTTATTGTTACATCCCCCCCTCTCAAAATATTGTAAAGCGCTACGGAATCTGTTGGCGCTATATAAATGGCAATAATAATAATAATAATGGGATAGGACGTTAGGAAAGGTATGTGATTGGGATAAGTGGTTGTGGCTGTATTTACCTTATCCTGGGACCGACCTGGCTCCTAAGCTTGAGCCGCGCTTGGCTGGATCACTCCTGCCTCCACACGAGCCGCATGCGGCTTGATCTCCTCTTCTGACTTGGCCGCGTGCACTGACCGCAGTGATCGGTCACGTGGCCCGCCTGGCACTAGGAGCACGGCTCGAGTCACGAGCTCGCTCTTAAAGGGGCAGTGGGAGCCAAAAGTTGATTCAGGCTCCCATTGGCCCACGTCATTGCAGCACCCCTACACACAAACGTTTTGGGGGCACAATAGCTTGCATTTAAAAAACAAAAAAACTTTTTTGACTGTAATATAATAGTCGTCAGTTTCCTTCACACGTGTGCGTTTAAGGGCCTGCCAGGGCACAGTGTCTGGTGTAACAGTAGTGTACATTTAAAAAAAATACAGGGGGATTGTTGTCACCTTTCAGGGACCCTTGGTGTTGTACGTGGCTGGGCGGAGGAAGAGACCTTCAATGACATCAGTGAGCAAGGAACGGGACATGGCTAGCTTGGTATCCAACCTTGTGCAAGTGGACTGTTTGCGGTGCGTTAAACGGGGAGTTTGGTCTGTCACTGTGAAGCGGGCGTAACCCTTACACTACCTGATCGATACAACATCATACCTGATGTTTTAAAGCACGTTATTCCAAACAATTTAGGAATGTTAGGTGATTTATGCCCTTTATGGATTAAAACCAGACTCTGCATCAACTATGTAATTTTCCATGGGAGTTTTGCCATGGATCCCCCTCCGGCATGCCACAGTCCAGGTGTTAGTCCCCTTGAAACAACTTTTCCATCACTATTGTGGCCAGAAAGAGTCCCTGTGGATTTTAAAATTCGCCTGCCTATTGAAGTCTATGGCGGTTCGCGAACATTTGCGGACGGAAAATTTTATGTTCGCGACATCACTAATGTAGAATTCGAAATATATAATGCTAAATTGTAAATAAAGCTCTCAATATCCAGCATTGTGGATATCAATAGTAAGATGCACTTTGTATTTTCCTTCATATTCAGTTTTTTTTTTTTTTTTTTTTTTTTTTTTTTTTAGAGAATTTGGAAATTATATCATACCTGGCTGAAAATGGTTTCCAAAGTGGTTCAGTTTGTCCCCAGCAATTCACCATTATTCCTTAAAATTAAATTCTATTATGATATTCTATAAAACTCAAAAAGGAAGACATTTCAATTTCACCATTTGCAGCTCCTTTTCACATAGTGAAGCATTTATCTCACCACTAAATTTGGCCATATTCTCAAATAAAACTATATCCAAAAACTAGCGGAATTTATTATAAAGCAAACCATCACTTTTCAGATCACTTTACTACATTTATTAAAATAATGACGGACATTAACCGTTACTTTTCAGAAGACTTAACATCCAATGTCTTGCATTCTTCAATTGTTATGGCAATACAGCAATTTATACCTGCAAAATGGCTATGTCAACATCATATAAAGCAGGATACAATAACTAGCAAGGTTATAAAGAATTGGTGAATTGACATGGGTATTGTACATTTTAAGCCACAACGGCTGAGCTGGAAAACTATCAGGATATTTTTCCAATTCAGGCTATTTTGGTTAAACATTTCCAAATTTACTGACCAACTCCGTGAGGCTGTTCCAACATGAAAACATGTATCTGACTCGGTTTTTCCAGGAGGTATTTGTGTGGTTTACTTCAGTTTAATGAACATTATGGATGCTTATCCTGTTTCCATAGTATGTGTTTACTTTTATTTGAATGCATAGTCATGCTCTTTGCCTTGCAAACATAGGGTTTTGTTATAATGCTCAATACCTTCAACCATAAAATCCATACGAATCAGTCAGTAGCGGAAAATATATCAATTATATATTTGAGCTGTAACCACTTGAAGACACGTTTTCCAAATTATGTTGATAATGAATGTACAATTCCAACACAAAGTTGAGCTTTAAGACCCCCCCCCCCCTCAAATTTATGAGTTGGAATTGTTCATGAGACTTTATCCAAAAACCTATAAAAAAATAAGACAGCAAGTCATCTGTCATTACATTTACTGACAAATCTACGGTTTCTGGCAAATTTGAAATCCTAAAAAAAATTGTTTAGTAAAGCCAAGTTATAGAAGAGCCAAACAAACCAAACCCAGACTACATTCCAGATTTAACTGAATAAAATAGAAAGAAAAGGAGATGAAACAAAATGGATAGGAGAAGATTTTATTTAGTGACACAGCTGTGTTCATATAGTAGATAGTCATATTCACACCTACTTAGATAACAGCTATGAAGAGGTAATATGGGGTAGATACGCAATATAAGACATCCAAGGATTATTCAAGTGGAGAGAACATTTTCACTATATAATTTATCCATTATCAATATTTATTTTTTTCTTCTTTTACAATCCAGAGATTTGCAATAACGATACAACTGACTGATCAGAGGCTCTGGCCTCGAGTAAAGGCCCACCCTGTATACAAAGAAACAGTGACGTGACTACCAGGATGCAGCACAGGGAGTATACAGGAGCACAGGGAGTATACAGGAGCATACAGGAGCACAGGGAGGAGTAGAAGACAGGTGTGCACAGCCTTGAATGAGTCATTCGCTCAGTTCAAAGGTTTGCTTTTTATCAGCCCACACAATAAGAGGAAGAAATACAGTAGATAGCATCCAGAACTGCACAGATCTTCCCACATATTTCTTCCTGTTTTGCACACCTTTAAAAAAAATAAATAAAAAAATGACATCATGCTATCAGCAGGCACACCAATACAGTTGTGGCGCTTCAGATAAAAATGCCATTGTGTACCCGACAGTCATTCTGAAAAGGCATGGCCAATAAAGATTCATATCAACTTAATTTTAAACTTTTTCCAACTCCAAAGCTGTAGAAACAACATATTGCTTCTAAAATTTGAAACTCCACAAGTAGGCTTAAGCAATTAGACAAAGGAATACCGAGTAAAAATAGGATAGGATGTTTGCTACTACTTACCCTATTCAATAGTTATAGGCATTATGGAAAGAAGGCCTGGATCATTATCTTTCATGTGGCTTGAATAACAAGCTTGTTTAACCACTGCCTTTTGAGAGTGGTGTGCGCCACATACATAGAACATATGCAGTAGGTAGGTATCTTGCTGCAAAACTACCCAACATAACCGAGTGCATGGATAGGGCGAAAGTGCAAAAAGCAGTAGCATGTTAAGTACAAGACTGGTATTATTTGTAAAAAGTTTATGAAAAATATAAATAATGGGGTTGGGTGTAGGTGAGGGTGTTGACATTTGTGCTGTCAGTGGTAAAATAAAGCACTAGAACAATATTACAAACAAAGGGATTTTGGCAGAAATCTTAACTCCTTCATAGTTAGAGCCCTGCATCTAAATTCTTGGCGTGAGTGCTTCCCACTTCACATCAACATTCTTGGAGGGAAAGTGTTAACCTGAACAAGCAGAGTTTCAGCTTCCTGCAAACATGGCTGCATCCTGGTGCATTCACAGTAACAAACGAGAACATGTCAGCACAACTTTTCAATAAAGTTTGTCACATTGAGAGAATTGAAAGGGCACCAATTTGAGCGCCCACAGTGCAAGAAATAAAAACTATACAAACGTAAAATTCTTATTCTCCAACCGTACACGACACCATGCAGTTTGAGTGAGGCGAGGGAGGCTGTGTTTAGTCACTGTGCCACCCTCTCCCCTTATTAGATGATGGAGCACACACTGCATCCACACACTGGGAATCTAAGAGATAAATAGAGACGCTTTGCTTTCCTTTCTGATGCATTGGGACAGCAGTCAGGATCTCCGAGGCATACCATGGGAATCCCAAGGATGTTAGCAAGAGCAGCCGCTCTCCGTTACAGGCTGCTCAGGTGGCTTCTCTAGCTTGATATCAATCACTGGAGGAGAAAGTATTGTGAAGGAAAACAGGAATATGTAGAGAAGACTTTAAATATCACCCTGGTCCACTTATTTTACATTTTTTTAAATGTATTCAGATTATTTTGCTACAGAAATCACTAGAAATGTATTAAACTAACTGTACTTCCATTAACAATGGTTCCTGATTTGGACTATGTTTTACGTATACATCCACTTGATCCCACAATTTATCACGACAAAAAGAAGAGTTTTGGCCAAAAAGCTTAACCCTACCTGAAACTATATATGAAAGCTTTGGACATGCTTTACTATTTATATTGGATTTACATCCCCGGCAGCGTCATTTGCCAGCCTGTAAAAGGAGTTCAGGGATAGCCAATGTCAATTCTGTGGATATTCCTTCCACAAACACTCATTCATTGGCAGAGAGCGCTCAGCCAATGAAGGACAGACATTTGGCTTCTGCAGAGCTTAAAATGTTTATGTCATACAGCTGACATTAAAGGAGGCTTGGCACCACGGTAGGATACACCTAGGAAAAAAAAATCATTTTAACAAATGAAGTTTTTCAAACTAAACCCTACATGTATTGCACACCTTTGACTCGGGGCAGCCAACAAACTGCCAATAGCAAGGTGCTATTTACTATTTACTATTATTATTATTATCACTGACAAAGATTTGGCAACAGTCTAGGTACATTTTTCACTATCCAAAAGGACTCCATTTACAGATAAGTGCTAATAAGCGAGTTTTAAAAATGTGCAATTGTTTTTTTTGTTTTGTTTTCAAGCTTGGTCATTTTAATATTTTTCTTAATGCATTTAAAACTAGTATCTTAAAGGTCAACACTACTTATTCACTTTGTTTTTTTGGTTTGATGTTACATTTGTAGATGTCAACATAACTTATAATTGAATAAGATGAAAACATTTTCTGGTACTTTTTATCATCACATATCACCTTAGATTCTTTTCCACAATTACATTTTATTCAATTTCTATTGACTATGACCTGATGCATCATTCATCATTCCCTGCATGCTCTCAGACACTGCCATTTCTGTACCTTGTAAGAACACTTCCCTTTTTAATTATCCCTCATTTCTCATCATCCCAAGCCGCTAGTTCATCATTCCATTAGTTTATCTAACATTGCACGGCATCTCAACTCCTCTCCATTAGTGAAATGGAATAGTTAATAAAAAAAATAAATCTGAAACAAGAATTAAAATAAAAAATAGCCAATACATTAGCAGACAAATAATAATGAATATTAAAAATTCACCTAGCCTTTTCTAAATAACTCCACAAATTCCCTGTGTGTTATTTACATCATAGAAGAGCACTTAACTGTGCGAGTGACTGATATATTCACAACAGGTTTTTTAGGTTAAAGCCATTTTTAAACATTGTTTCTGCTGTACAATACAATGCTATGCTGTGATCCACCAACTGAGAACTGTTAAATTTAGACCCCAATGGGCAATTGGCATTCCATGTTATTAGCAGCACGTGTCCTGTTAAAATAAGAGAAGCTTACTTTGTTCCATTAATGCACAGGGCCCACTGTTTAATTGATAAAGGATACTATCCTCTTTGCTCTTCTCTGGTGTACTGTCCATCCCAGGCAGAGCAGCAGCTACACGACGGAAGAGCTAGAAGTGTAGGAATAACGCAAGTTATGATACAGGATTATGCTTTGATTGCTATATCTTTACACAGAGTTTCAGTGGTTTAACAAGCCAGTGTTGGTGCTTTTATTCCATAAGGAAACCTTTCTAGACTTTGGTTAACACATGGCTCTCTCTTTCTTTCAATGTGTCTGTGTAAAGAATATTTTTACATTGTCGTTACAGCACACATTCTTATAAAGGTAAGTGATTTAAACAAATGAAATAAAAAAAATGCTAATTCATCAGTTGCCTAGGTATATTTATTTTCTAAGAGTGAACCAGTGGTACAGACTGAACCTCGTGGACAACTCTAGCCTAGGTGCTAATGGCATGTAATTGAACCAAAACTGGAAAAAAAAATCAATACAGAATCAAAGGTAATAGCTTGAGTTTGTGTTAAATGTATTTTATGGCACTTCTAAGTTCTGCTTACTGTTATCTTCTAATTACCAAGTCTTGATGCAGTGGGGCCGTCTGCTTCCTAACCTTTAGGGATTTATTCAGTATCTCCACTAGGTGTTTGGGAATGTAATACTCTGGAAATCTACAGTTGACACGGAATTCACAACTTTAAGATCATCTATGGGGACACTAACTTAAAGGGACTCTCCATTCACCTAAAACAATTTAAGCTTTTTTTTTTGTGATTTATGTGCGACTAGTTTTCTCTTTTTCGAATTTTACAAAAAGTGTCAAGAGGCAGACAATTGCTTAGAACACCTGCCTTTTAAAAACTTCTCATTGAGCTGCATTTTGAAGTCAGTGATTGGACAGCCAAAGAAAAAGGGAATGGCTTGCACAGGCTTCAGAATAGACATCTGCAACTTTCATAAGCACTTTTAGATATAGCCCCATTGAAAACAATGCATAATTAAATATATAAATCTTTTGAATGTAGGTGCTTTTATATATTTGGATCTGGGTAGTAAAAGGTCTCTAAAAAGTAACCCTACAAACACTATTACCACTACAGAGTGCTAGGAGTGGCCTGGAGCCCCCAATGTAAGTATTCAAACTGATAAAATGTTTACATATTACCTGTGGTCTGCCGGGCACCAGTCACTTTCTGCACTGAAATTCGGAAGCTCATGCACATTTGCTCTCTTGAGCAACACCCTGAAGCTCGGGAACAGCTCAATGGCGGAGAGCATCATCTAATCACGCTCAAATAACAAATCTAAACTCTGCACAACTGGGTTTAGCTCAACATAGAGGCCTTCCGAGCCACAAAGAGGACATGATATTTCGACAATTTGAATACTTACAATGCACTAGGATGCTGTAGTGGTTATAGTGCTTGGAGTGTTCCTTTAAATTTAAATGAACACTATATTGTTAGTATACAAATGTGTATTAATGACCCTACAGTGCCCCCCAGCACTCTTTAAAAAGGTATTAAAACTTACTTTTTTTTCCAGCACCGCACCAAAAACCTGTGACTGCCTCCAACCCCTTGGCTAAGATCATCATATTTGGTGTTGTGTGATTTGCACTATTTGTCACATTTATTCACATGTTTAGCTTTGTATTGGGTGGTTATGGGGGAACACAAAGTGTTGTAGCACCTGGTTTTTAACATATAAACATATAACATATAAACTGATCATCCACAACATTAAAACCACCTGCCTAATATCGTGTAGGTGCCCCTTGTGCTGCCCAAACCGGACTCCAAATGCATGTGGTATCTGGCACCAAGACATTAGCATCAGATTCTTTAACCCCTTAAGGACACATGACATGTGTGACATGTCATGATTCCCTTTTATTCCAGAAGATTGGTCCTTAAAGGGGTTAAAGGGACTCTCCAGCCAAGCCTTTTTACTCACCTGGTCCCAGCGTCGGGAGCCTCGTGAAGCCGCGCCCCCTATTTCGTCAAAATGACGAAATAGGCGGGCACGAGCAGGGAGCAATCAGTGTGTGCGCCTTCTCTCTCCTGCACACGTCAGACGTAGGGCTCTACATGATAGGAAGTCCCTCTGGTGGCCGTCTAAGTGACGGCCACTGGAGGTATTCCTATCAATCAATGTAAACACTGTATTTTCTCTGAAAATACAGTGTTTACATTAGATTGCCTGCAAATATATTAAGCTGTAGTTGCTCAGGTGACTATAGTGTCCCTTCAAATGCTATATCACTAAAGCCAGAGCTGAGAGGTGGGGTCTCCATGGATCAGATTTGTTGTTCCAGCCCATTCCAAGGATGCTCAATTGGATTGAGATCTGAGGAATTTAGAGGCCAGAGCCTCTACACTTTAATCTCTTGGTCGTGTTCCTCAAACCATTCCTGAACAGTTTTTGCACTGTAGCAGGGTGTATTATCCCGCTGAAAGAGGCCATTGCCATCAGGGAACATCACCATCATGAATAGGTGTATGTGGTCTGCAATAGTCTTTAGGTAGGTGGTACGTGTCAAATTAATATCCACAAGAATGCCATATATTTAATGTGATTTGTGTAGTTCGTTCAAGAATTGGCTGCTTGGTAGAGGTGTTATGGCCAATTTGATGGTAGAGGATAATATGAGAAATTATATAGGAATATGGTATATGACAGAAGGTTTACAGCTCTTTTAAAGCTGTGACTCCATAGCCCCTCTAAGATGTGAAATGCTACATATGAGTTGCCTCTGAGTCTAGGTCTATGTAAACTAACTAATTCACCATATGCCTATATCCCCTCACAGATAATGGATTGGTTTGATATTCTTATGGCCGATCGTATTGAGGAGACAATTATTTGTCAGAGTCATATGCGAAAGAAACATGGATGATAACCCACAGATTATTAATCATGTCTCCTTTTGTGCATATTTAGAGAGCACAACTACAAAAAGTATAAGCCGTTTTGAAGGAATTGTGAAGTCTGATATATAAAGGTCATAAATAGGAAGTATGACAAATGTATAGATGCAAATAATTCTGTGGCAAGAGGAGATAAAATCAAAAATTTCTATTTAGATTAGTAAAAACCAAAGGAAAAAAAAGTTACCTGCGCTCTCATTAATCCCTATGTGTATTTAACCCCTTAAGGACACATGACATGTGTGACATGTCATGATTCCCTTTTATTCCAGAAGTTTGGTCCTTAAGGGGTTAAACAAATGGAGGTCATTTAGTTACTCCAATGGCCACTGGAGGGAATGCCCGCCTGCCAACATCAAGGCAGACCCCCCTAGACGGGTCCTACACTGACCCTTCACCTTGCTTCCTTGATCCTCTGGCAAAGATATCTCTAATGAGACAGAAAGGGGTGGGAACACATGGGATGGGCAGCAGCATTGTAACCTAGCTGTGTGATACAAAAAGAGAAGTCCTGCGCTCACTCCCATCACTCCTGGGCTGCAGCAACGACCGAGGTGGTAAAGTAACAGTATTCTCTGCCCTGTGGGGGGAGGGTGGGAGGAGGGTCTCCTGGGCGGCAGCAACGACCACAGTACACATCAGCTCCAATACATATAGTAAAAACCAAAGAAAGAAATCAAAGAGCGCAGGTAACTTTTTCTTTGGTTTTTACTATATGTATTGGAGCTGATGTGTACCGTGGTCGTTGCTGCCGCCCAGGAGACCCTCCTCCCACAGGGCAGAGAATACTGTTACTTTACCACCTAAGTGAGTAGTTAGGTTTTTCTGTTAAGTTCTCCTTTTTATTATTATGGTTGACTGGTGTAATTCATTTGTTGGTCATCGTTTTTTTTTATATGCACTGTGACTGTTTGTGCATAATAAATATTCCTTTATTAAGTTCTGTCTTTGTCTGGTAAAGATTCACGTTACCCGATTAAATCAATTTATTAGTATTTTTAAATTGCATAGATATTGCGCTAACTTATATGGTTGGTTTGTATTCTAATTTCCTTGGGGAGCCAAGGCATCCCATTTATAAATTGTCTTGGTGGTGGCAGTGTTATACTATAGTAATATTTATATTAAAAGACTTAAGTGTGGGTTGTGTTAAGGGGGATTTTTTTATCATTATTTCTGCTCGAGTGCAGACAAATAGTGAATTTTAACCCTTTCACCACCAGAACCAAGTCGCGCACACACTTTGAGTAGGGTGCATTCGTGATAATCACTATTTGGCCCCTTTAAAAGTCATTCAGTACACCTTGCTTGACATTTTTTATGCTTCCAACACAGGAAATTCAAGAACTAAATGTTCACTTGCGGAATAATATATCCCACCCATTAACAGGTGCCATTGTAACGATATAACGTATAAAATGTTATTCAGTTCAGCTGCCCCATGGTTTTAATATTGTGGATAATCCGTGTACATATATAGTAGGCAATCAATAAAAGGCACAAATGATTACATTTTCAGCAATTTATATTTGACCATCCAGTCCTATTTAGTCACAGTCTACTTTTAAATTATTACGCTGGCCGCATGCTCTATATCACTAAAGCCACAGTGATATGTGATGGGGCTGTGGAGCAGGCAATCAGGCAAACCAAACTCAAGTCTTACAAACTTTAGTGCATTCCTTAAAAAAAAAAAAAAGACTTTCTACAAAACATTACCTGCTTTACGTTGTAACCTGTCTTTGCGCTAGTTTCAATGAACATAACACTCAGCTCCTTGGCTCTTTGTTCCCCTTCTTCAGTAGTGATTTGTCTAAAACCAGAAATGTAAACAGTTTGAAGAGGAAAATAAACAGAATAGAACCAGCCTTTGGACAATTTATGCCAATCACCCCCCCTTTATAAACAGATCGCTGGTAATCAATCAACATTAATTATAATTTATTATCTTCAATACAAGGAGAAAGATCAATGTATCTAACAGGATGAGTGGAGCTGCTTAATAAACAGATAGCAGCTATATTATGCCATGTGGCAAGAGCTGTGACAGCTCTCCATATGTACAAATTGGACAAATCTGGCAGCACAAATGAGGAAGTAAAGAAATTCCTAGTTTGCTATTACCTGGCCTGTATGTTGCCTTTAAGAACAGCATTTTATATATACATACATTTATATACACACACTTTCTTTTTCCAAACATAATGTAAACATTACATGTTAGGCTTTTTATTTTGAGTATTCTTTTTGAGTACAATG
Source organism: Pelobates fuscus (assembly GCF_036172605.1). Taxonomy (NCBI): domain Eukaryota; kingdom Metazoa; phylum Chordata; class Amphibia; order Anura; family Pelobatidae; genus Pelobates; species Pelobates fuscus. The sequence goes on from NC_086325.1 coordinate 98,398,188, forward strand.
ATTCAAAGAGCCTCCTTTATCATCTTTAGTTGAGTGGTAGACAAAACAGGTGAAGAAAGCTGTTCTTGGCTAGGGCAGCAATTAACGAACGTACCTGTGTGCTAATACATCCTGCTTTAGAATTCTTTTCAATATACAAGACATGCAGTCCCCGAGTTGCCTGTCGCCCTCTGTACAGAAACCTGTCTATATCAATGGAACAAAACCAAATGACTCAAAAATAAAAATGACCAAATCAAAAAGGAAACTAAGGGGATGAAAGAAACAGCAAAGATACAAAAGAGGTGAAGATGATGACTGCAGGAGTGCAGAAAACAAGGATAAAACAAATCAGAATTCATGCAAAGTAAGATCCAGCAGGAAGTACTACATTCATGCACATCACATGTGCTCTCATTAACTGCAGCACAAGTATGTTTAACTGTGTGTGCACAACATGTAGCAGTACCATTGGGCAAGCTTTCATAACAATGACATGATAAAAGAGAAATAAAAGAAAAGATGAATGAGTAGCAAACGTATAAAACTATAAATGTAATATAAAGAGGCAATTCGTCTAAGTGGTTAAGTAAGGAACCTGAATAGAAAAGAAAAAAAAAAAAACTCTCCAGCATCATGGAAAATTGCTGGAACAACATATGCAGGTAATTAGCGAAAGTGAGGACATTCAAAATGAATTTCAAATGTATGGTCCTAGTTGCCAAACTTGAAACATTGCAGACTAGGAGAATTTTTCCAGGTCGGCTATTTTGGTCTTAAATTTTAAATTCACTTTGAATTTCACTTGAGTAAATAACTCTGATGAAGTCTTTTACACATAAAACCACCAACTACAAATAAGCAAAACATTACAGACAGAACCCACTGAGACTCTTGAAACAATAGCTTGTGCACATTTAAAAAACAAGTACTTTAAGTAAGTTATGAACAGCACCAGTAATCTGTTGATCTGAACATCTTTTGCATTTACCTTTTATCTGCCAGATCGGTTTTATTCCCCACAAGCATGATAATGACATCACTTCCCCGCTCTGTCCGCACATCATCTATCCATTTGGATGTCTGCTGGAATGAGTTTAGATCTGTGCATGATGAACCAGACAAACAATTCAAGGTGAACAAAATAATATAAACAAATATTAACTTCAATGAAATTAAAAGGGATCATACGATTCTTGAACTATGCACAGTGGCATAACACTTTACTGGCAATATCCAGAACAGATTTTCCCATTTAACTGGGAACCGCTGGTGTGACTCTGTAAGGTAGTGACATATTTGTGAGTATATTCTGGAGTAGTCCCACTGTGTTCCCCCTACCTGGGTGAAGAAATTTCAAAGTTGTGGCAATTTCTGGGTTCTGTCAGCTTCAAGTTATATGCTGGGTGCTTATTGCAGCTTGGTTTTGGGGATTTTGCTGCATTCCTCACATTGTTTTGGCAGCTGTGAAGCTAGAAATCTTGGAACATGGGTAATTGTGGCGCTACAGAGGCCCTTTGCTTTGCTCTGGTGACAGCTATATTCGGTCTTTTGCAGGTATGTTTATTCTGTATACTTTCGTACTGTCACCAGGTCTGAAATTCAAACAGTTCCAGAAGCCAGGAAGATTATTTCATACAACATTACCTGAAACTTAAAGATTCTCCTAGTCAAACTTTCCAGTAGAGTTGGGAAAATGATTTTACTCTTGCATTCTCCTGGTTCAAAAATTCTAGGCCTTCTTCATTAAAGTGGTGTCTCTCCCCCCCCCAAAGACTGGTCCTTGTCTCCTGATTTGAAGGACACCTACTTATACATTCATCAGCGCTTCCTTAGGTTCACACTAAGGAAAACTCATTCTAAATTTCAAGCAATGATATACGACCACTGCACCACCCTTAGGTTGTTCTTCAGAGTTTTGGTGACCAATTACAAAGATCGGGTTTCAAGCAAACTGCATTATAAACTACTTTGACAATGTGTTGGTTATAGCAAAATCTTGATGGATGCACACGGGGCATACCACTATCCATGCTACAAGAGTATGCTATGGTTTGTTAATTAATATTACCAAATTTATAAGAGGAGTTCAATGGCCCATTACATTTCTCACAATGTTTTCTGAACCAAAAGAAACAGAGAGGCATCCAGTGTGTCAAACAAATAACTATCAGTGGGTCGAGAATTCCAACCTGTTCAAAGAGTTTCCTTTTAGAGTGATTCCTTCAAGAGTTCTGGCATCGTATGCACTGCAGTCAGATTGATGAGAACACCTGGGAACATAGTACACCCAGTGCTTATAGCCTCACTTGATTGGAGATCTCATGTCATCTCCTGGTGCTTTGTGCAATTTCCCAAGCAATTGTGCACCCGATATTTAACACTGATGGGTCAAAATACAAGTGCACAATACTACCATGGTTGCCTACCTAAACCATTCTGGTAGAACCAGGAGCAAGAGACAAGAATAGCTCCTGTACCCTCACATGGATTAGGCACAATGTAATTTACAGTATCAGACTTCTGAACACCCACCAGTGAGCGAGAAACAAAAAAGCTGACTTTCTATTTCTTTTGGACTTTTTTTTATTTTTTATAAGTGCGTAGAAACACAGAATGTGTCGGCCCATCTAGTCTGCCCAATTTAATAGTTAGGCATACAAGTTTGTAAGGACATTTAAGCAAAAATATATGTACAATAAACATCGTGAGGCAGCGTCAATAAATAATAAAGGAACCGCAAATAAAACAAGCTAGCAGCTCTGGTTAGTGCTTATTCAGCCCATTCCCTGGTTGGGCAGACACAGGACTAATGTACAAGCCACCTGGGGGAGCTGCAAGATAGACTCAAAGATCCCCCAAGTTTGTGGCTTGACAATGCAGGCCTTCGTTCAAGCCTGGAGCTGAAGGGATGGCCCAGCTTGCTTCTAAGTCCTTCCCTTTTGGAAAATTGCAGAAGACCTTGGAGGTCAGTTGTCTCTGGCGGCGATCGTTCATCCTTCTGCGTGGGTGATGCAATGGGGTCAAACCCCTAACAGCCTTCAACCCAGACAGTCAGGTGTTGAAGGGTATAGGCGCTTGTACATGGGCTTTGCCCATAGTGGGGGAGAACGTGTCAGCTTTTAAGATCCGTGAGGGTGTAGTACAACAAGGTGTGGGAGAGCAGCCACCTCTCCTGTCCGGCGACTCAACTAGGCACCATTTGATCCTCTGGGGTATGAAGTAGCAGGCACTTAAGGATAAACTAAAACACCCCTTGTGGTACCAGCGGTAGGTAACGCGCAGAATAAATCTGTTTGGCAAGCTGAGAGTTGTGCAATTATAAGAGCTGTGTGAGGGGCTCACATGAAATGCTGCCAGCCGCCATTGAGCATAAGCCCTGCCCCCAAGAAGCAGACTTTCTGAGTAAGTTCCCTCCCTCCCCCAAACTAATGGCATCTTTAAAAAAAGACAAGTGCAACATTTTGTCTTGCAGTTTCCACACTCTGGCAGATTGAGTGGACACCCTTTCTTGCCAATAGAGACTAGGATATATCTTCCAGTGGAGATTGTGGAAGGAATCAAGAAGGGAAAGAATACACTCTTGGTGATCATACTCTTTTTGTCCACAAGCCTGTTTCCCCTTATATGGCAATGAAAGACCTTCTTCCAGATATCTGAATCTCAAGCAGATATGTAATGGACCGTTTCGCACACAAGGGGATAAAAACCGTTTAGGCGATAATCCCCTTTCAGATAGACCAGCAGCTACTACAATCACCAATCTCCCGAACTCCAAACTGCACGAATCCCCCAACTCCCGAACCGGAAACACACGAACCCTGGAAGCAGCCGAACAGGAAAAGCCCTACGAACAGCTTGCACTCCTGGCAATCGGCATACAGTCAAATTCCCTCCAAGAATGAGACGACACTTCACTTTGAGGCTTAAGCAGGAACTCCTTTACTGGGGCTAACTGCCCGGCTTTTATGCAGGTTTCCCACCTGGTGGACACTCCCCTAGGGGACCAGATGGGAAACATATTGGCCACGGACCAATCACAGACATACAACTTTAAACAATCCCACAATGCATCACAATCCCTCCCCTCTGGCCTGGAGATAATTGGGGAAGTAATCCAATTATCTCCAAGGACAGAAGCAAAACTCCATTACCCACATGGCAGACAAAAAGACAGTAAAAGACACAAAATTACCTATTGAGGCATTTAGTACATAAAACATACACATTCTACATATCCCCAGATAGCTTAGATCTGAGCGCACATTCCTACCGAATGGCGCTCAGATCACATACATACAGTTTAAATGCCATGGAGCCAAAGTCTTTCACATAGTCTTTCGTTACACGAATGGGCTCCATGGCTTAGCTATCTGGGTTAACATATTCACATATCCCAAAGTACCGACTGAACCGGTGTTCGACACCAAGGGCACGAATAGGAACCAGGGGGCGGACGGCTCAGCTGTGTTCGCGCAAGTAAGTGTCCGTTTTCAGTTCCACAGTGTTAGTGCTGAACACCGCTGGCCTTTCGGGACTTAAAATGGCCGCTGCCACGTGTTTGGCAAACGAACAAAGGCCACCCAGCGTTCATCAATTAAGTTGCGGTTAACCGCAGCTTCTGGGCAGTCAATTGGCGGCACACTCCAGCTCCCCGGTGGTCCCCCGTTCGGTAGTTGGAATCTACCGAACACCCCGGCAGAAAGGCACAAATAAGCCTTTCTGCAGGGAAAATAAACGATTTAACCTGCAGGGCCATAGTCCAAAGGGAGCAAGCTAGCAACCAGGCTCCTCCAGTGAACAGTGGTGAGGTTGGTTTCGCCACAAGATACTTACACAAGGTTTTTTACCCGCTTTTTTTTTTCCTAAATAACTATCTTAAGTCGCTAAAATCATATTTTATTATGCTGAAACACCTCCATGAGCTTACTTGCAGATGAAGCACCAAGAGTTGAAGACTGAAGATGGTGGCAGCTACAAGTGATGGCATCAGGCAAGTATAACTCACCCATGCACCTCCCCCAGAGCGGCGGGTTTTGGTCTTGGCAAAATATGCGAAGAATGAGGTAGAAAAAAATACATTTAGAGTGGCTCGGTCATCTACTTTTAATTTTTGTATGTATTTTTAATGCATTATTTGTACAATGCATTAGATAATGGGTACACCCCAACCTTGAATATTTCTTTAATAGTCAATTGTTAAATTTAAGCTTAAAGACACACACATAATTGAAGCTACTATAAATTAAGAATGGAACAATCCCAGTGTCCGTAGTCTTCTGGGATCTTTAACACAGGCCTGCGAGAATACAGCAGTGTTGAACCAGTGATGCAACTTCAAGCAACTTTTGGTTGAACGGTGTTATGATTAAAAACAATTTTTAATTTCACTAAGCTTTTTATTTGCATTTGTTATATTTTAGCTAGAAATGCTTAACACTGCAACAAACTGCAGCCACAGGATATAAGCATCCATCTTTCTTGCAATCAGAACCAATTACTGTCCCGTGACAGGGGGAGAAATAAAACAAAAAAATAAAACTTTTGTTCATAACGAGTATTGTTAGTATACATATATCATATCAGAAAAAAGCCCTATCTATTCTTTATCCATACATAATATATACCATTTTTTTTAAAGGGAAAGTGTTAAATTATGGTGACAGGAACACAGCAAAAATTGTAAAAATAAATAAAAATGCCTGTATCACAAAATGACAGCATTTGGGTAAAGGCTCACTCACGAATGGGCCTAAAAGGATACTATGGTCACCAGACCCAGTACAACTTAAAGTGTCAACAAACCTTTCAATGTAAACACTGCTTTTTCACTCAGACGGCCACTAGAGGTGCGCCCTAATCCAGTGCTGCACATTGCACAGCACTGGCATTGAGCATCTCCACGCTCTGCATGAATTCATTAAATGCATCTCTATAAGGAGATGCTGAATGGCGCAGAGCAATGATTTGCCACCTAATGCTTTCTTATGGGAAAGGATTGGATTGGCTCAGATCATCAAGATTAATTTTATCAGCCATGGAGGCGGAGCCAGCAGTGGTGAGACCAGTTTGGAGTGGGAGAAAAGGTGAGAAAATCACATTTTCGCAATGAATAGAGTGGGGCCAGTCACTTAAAATACCACATCAGGAATATTGTGTGTAACCCCTTAAGGACACATGACATGTGTGACATGTCATAATTCCCTTTTATTCCAGAAGCTTGGTCCTTAAGGGGTTAAGGAATAAATGTTTGTATCCTGACACTATAATGTTCCTTTAATTCATAACAGCATTCAACCTTCTTGTACATTGTGCAATTCCAATACAAACGTACATATATATGTTGGTTATGTAATACTAGGTTTATCTTCCTGCTGTTTCTATTTTATGTGCCACGCAATTTGATAAGACTGATTAACCCCTTAAGGACACATGACGTGTGTGACACGTCATGATTCCCTTTTATTCCAGAAGTTTGGTCCTTAAGGGGTTAAACTAATATAAAAATATTCTTTGAGTTTTATACATACACTTGCACTAACCGACTCACCAAGTAGGCACTACATCAATTCCAAAACCCTTTAGAGACCTCTGCTAGCATTTCTGATTCTGGATACTCCACCTCTACTCCTCTCATGACATTAAGACAAACCCACTCCATGGAATCATCACATCATTGCCAGCACCCACTCGTGTTTGGTGTGTGGCTATGAAAGAAACACCCAGGCCTATAAATAATTGAGCTTTACATTTGTTCAGTGCCATGTTATGGTTTCATCTGGTTTGTTACCTTGTTTTTGTTCCTCCCTTGTCCACACTGATTTATCTACTTCTGACCAAGCCATAGTGCTTTTTATGTTAAGGCCAACCACTCTAAGGTCCTTTTCCTGTGTGACGATTCTTCGTCGAGTGGTTTCTATTCTGGCAGTTTCACACTGCACATTTCAATGTTGTTTAACAAGATGTTGCTGGCACACCACAGATGCCTGTTGCGGATATTTTTTACTTGAATCTTGTAAAATATTTTTTTGCATCGCTTTATGCATGTGTTCTATATATTCAGAATTCTAAAATACTTTTTTATCATACTCACTTGTGATATCATACACCACTACTGCAATGGTGGAATCACGGATGTAGCTAGGGATCAAACTGCGGAATCTCTCCTGTCCGGCTGTGTCCCAGAGCTGCAGTCGCACCTGCTGGTAATATTCCGGAGATAGCAAGAGAGAGACGGAGAGAAATTTAATGTAAGAAAATACAGAATTATAGCATATAAATAAAAAAATATATTCTGTATATTTTTAATTAAATAACATTAACATGTACTGATGAATGTACAACAAATATTTCTTTAAAAGGGACACTCCAGACACCTAAAGAATTTTAGCTTGATGTTGAATGAATGGTGTAACCCTTTATTTTACAAAAGTGAACATATATCAACAAAAGTCAGCTGCACTCACGGTCTGTGATAAAATCTTCAATGCTTTATTAGGTTCATCTTAAAATTGGATCAACGTTTCAGTCCTCCTTGTGGACTTTCATCAGGATGAAAGGGCAGGACAAAGACACACACACACACACACACACACACACACACAGAGGGGCTGAGGGCGGGACAAAGACACACACACAGGGCGGGGCAAAGACACACACACAGGGCGGGACAAAGACACACACAGGGCGGGACAAAGACACACACACAGGGCGGGACAAAGACACACACAGAGAACGGGACAAAGACACACACAGAGGGGCTGAGGGCGGGACAAAGACATATTTGCTACCTCATGAGTTTATTTCCACTGAGTTAACAAAACCAAGATGTAGCAGGACCTGTTGTGTGCTTGAAAGCCAAGGGGTGTAACCAGGTTGAATTATAAAACTGCAACTTTCTATTGAAATCTGCACTTTTTGAAATGAATAAAAGAAGACTAACTGCACACATAAATCCTTTCAGCAAGCTAAAGCGCTATCGGCATCTGGAGTGTCATTTTAACTCAAAATATAGTTGACGAAAAGTTCAATGTCAGGTGTGAAATCTTCACAAACTAAAAAAAAATTCGATCAGTGGAGGCAATAAGAACAAACGCCGAGTATAAAACACAGAAATTAAAATGTACCTTAGTCCTGGGAGAGAAGCATGCAGGTTCTGTTACTGGTTGAGACTTGAAATTAGACTAGTTTGCTGGATTCCTCCATAAGGAGAAAGGAAACACCTCAATCAACAAAAAACAAACTAAAAAATCCTTTATTCAAGTAAAGTGTACATGACGAATAGGGCATACAGAAGGAAGTGTTGGATGAATTCTGACATGTTTTGTGCCTACTCCAACCTGTAGTACCAGAGTAGGCACGAACCGCGTCAGAACTAATCCAGGTTTTGCCTTGGCATGGCCAAGCTGTGATGTACACTTTACTTGAATAAAGGATCCTTATTTGTAGGTGGAGAGGTTTCTTCTCTCCTGGTCTAGACTAATTTCACTTTCAGGTGTGTACAGATTTAGTCTACAGACTGTGCTAGTAAATTCACCAGTAAGTGTATAGATTAAAAGATATCTTCCTTTAGTGTAGTACACAATACTGTGTACTATAATGTGCGTGGCTTCCCACAATTTGTAGCATGCAAGTATAGCTGCATGCAACCTACATGACCTCCATACAGCTTTAAGAGGCATTTGAAAAAAACAACCCCAAAACTTTCCATTTATTCATTTGCTAGCACAAATTACAGTATAGATAAAACGATGCTCTATAGGGGGACAAAGCCATGTTTGACAAAAGCAAAACTGGGTCGGGAATAAGGGAGAGAATACAAGTGCCCTGCAATCTATGATAAATCCATGGAAAAAGAGTACCAAAATTCTGAAGAGGGCTACTAAACTGGTTCATGGATTGCAGGATAAAACTTACCATGAAAGGTTAAAGGATCTTAACATGTATAGCTTGGAGGAAAGACGAGACCGGGGGGATATGATAAAAACATTTAAATACATAAGGGGAATCAACACAGTAAAGGAGGAGACCATATTTAAAAGAAGAAAAACTACCACAACAAGAGGACATAGTCTTAAATTAGAGGGGCAAAGGTTTAAAAATAATATCAGGAAGTATTACTTTACTGAGAGGGTAGTGGATGCATGGAATAGCCTTCCAGCTGAAGTGGTAGAGGTTGACACGGTGAGAGAGTTTAAGCATGCGTGGGATAGGCATAAGGCTATCCTAACTAAGATAAGGCCAGGGACTAATGAAAGTATTTAGAAAATTGGGCAGACTAGATGGGCCGATTGGTTCTTATCTGCCGTCACATTCTATGTTTCTATGTGTCAGCATAATTATACCAAATCTATTTTATCCACAAGTCTTTAAAACTTAAATCAATTTGTTTTGCTAGATACGTGGAGCTTATCACCGAGATTGACACAGAAGGCTGTTTACTCACCGTGCGGTCCTCCAGATACATTGTCTTCGAGAGGAAGTCTATTCCAATTGTAGCCTAAAATAAAAACAGGCAGCATGTCAAGATGACCAATATCCACATCAATATTCACAGGGAAGCCATATCTTGATTTTATGTTAAAACTTTTGTACGATATTTTATTTACCCAGTCCCTCAATAGTCCCTCTTTGGAATCAGAGGATGTGCAGAACTCATCCCAGAGAAAGTGTCATGTTTATAAGAAAGGGTTTGAGAGAACTCTAGTTATTCCTGCCATTCCTGCCCATCTCTAGCTGCCCTCTGCATAACAGGCCTTTTCACTTTACCATACAGAACTGAACTGTTGAATCACTCTGTATGTGACTTTGTTAGTTTGATTATTGTGGATTATTGTCCTGATTAATCTTGTTGGCTGCCTGTACTGACGTATTGGCTTAATATACCAAAAACCTATTGACGTCTGGATTCCCCTAACCTTGCCCTGTCCCTGTTTAAAGGGACACTATAGTCACCAGAACAACTACAGCTTATGACATTTGTTCTGGTGAGTAGAATCATTACCTTCAGGCTTTTTGCTGTAAACACGGTCTTTTCAGAGAAAATGCAGTGTTTACATTACAGCCTAGTGATAACTCCACTGGCCACTCCTTAGATGGCTGCTAAAGGGGCTTCCTTAAGCAGTCCTGCCTAGCATGCATCACAACATTCAGTGTCTCCATCCTCTGCATGCAGACACTGAATTTTCCTCATAGAGATGCACTTATTCAATTCATCTCTATGAGGAGATGCTGATTGGCCAGGGCTGTGTTTGAGTTGTGCTGGCTCTGCCCCTGATTTGCCTCCTTGACAAGCTCAACCAATCCTACTGGAAAGCATTGTGATTGGCTCAGACCTCCACTTCTGATGTTGTCAGCAGGCAGACAGTGTCACAGGCAAACAGGGGCAGAGGTAGCAGCTGCAGACTTGAATGCAAATAAGATTTTACTATATTTAGGCAAGAGGGAGCCAGGGGGGCTAGATGGTGGTTTTAGCACCATAGGGTTGTGTTCCTGACCCTATAGTGCACTTTTAAAAGGAACGCTATAGTATTTAATCCACCATTTAGGTGGCTTGGCCCCCTCAGAAAAGGTGAAATCTCACCTTATTTCCAGCGCCGTGCGGGTCCGCCAACGCTAGCCCCACCCACAATCTGCTTCCTTGGTGACATCAAAATTGACGATTTTTTGTTGACACAATGCCAAGTAAAAATATTGAGGCATTATTACACTAACGCATCAGGATTATGAATTGTTCTGTGAGAATGGTATTCATGAGTGTGAAAAAACCCCAAATGAAAAATATAACCACCAAATAGGGCCTGCATAAAGTGGCTAGACCAAACATCTTAAAATATGCCATTTGGAGTACTCTGAGTTTCCCACTTTTGAAAATTGTATGCCATAACGGTGGAAAATTATTATTCAGACTGCCAAACTCTCTCAAAGGTGACGTAGGCCCAGAAAATCACTTTGGCAAATGTCCAGGTATAAAGGCTGGAAAAGGTCATGGAGAGTACTGTTCTACTAGTGAGACTAAGCTGAACAGAAGTAATCGTGTTTTAGAGCAGTAAAATGTATAATGCTGATGACATCAGCGAAAGGGCAGTTTTTGAGTGAAAAATGAAAAACCAAAAAATATGAACATTAACTTTGGCCAGGGTTTGTGATTGAGCGGAAACTCAAAAAGATTGGATATACCCCATATAGAATACTCTGGGTTGTCTACTTTTGCAAATGGTATGCCATGATGGCGTTAATTTTCATTCCTGGGCTGCCATACAGTCTAAAAGACAACATAGGCCCAGCAAACCAATCTGGCAAATTTAAATGTGTAAAAATTGAAATGGGCAAGCCCAATATTTTACCCTGTAACTTTCCAAAACACCATGAAACCTGTACATGGGGGGCCATCGTTGCACTCATGGGACATTACAGCATACAAATATGTGTATTTTATTGCAGTAAATGCTAACAGTATGACATCCACAGTTAACATGCATTGCAACACTTACATTTTGTATTTTCTCACACCTTTTTAAAGCTTTTATTCATATTACATTAGGTTTCATAAATATATGTAATGTGAAATAAAAGCATAATTTCTCTTGAACAAAATGATATATGGGGGGACTTTATGTGAAAGTGGTGAATTATTGTTGCACAGACATATAGCTCAAATTCTACATTTTGTTTTAGTTCAGAACTCGTACTCCGTCCTTATAGAGATAAATAGTACAAAACAGTCTCAAGCAGGCTTTGTTAATGCATTATTTTGGAAATAGCACTATTGTCTTCCCGTAAATCTACTATGTCCCTGTGCTTACATAGACATTAGAAAACCCATCCTTTTTAGAATCACAAGTTACTATGCAATTCAAAACTACACTAAAGCTTTTAAGTATTTGTAAATATTCAACAATGTCCATAATGACTTCCACGTTGTTTGGCATCAGATACACAATTGTATAGAGGCTTTACACCTATGGTATTTGTTGACTTTTTTTTGCACTCAAAAGGTGATTATGGCCAGACAGCATACAGTTGGCAGGTAATTAGAAATGACAATAAGAACATCATGTACTGTGTAATCCTCACTCTGGATTAATCTTTTAAAACGATAAATTAATGAGTCTTAACTGACGTTTTACTGCTAAAGCCGGAGTCACTCACCTGGTATGTGTTGTCAAAGCTGTCATACATGAATCGGGTGATGAGAGAGGTTTTCCCAACTGCACAAGAAAAAAAGCAGACATCACTGCCAAAGCAACCATGATTACATAAACACAGTACCCTGCCACTTGAACAAAATAAAATAAAGCAATACAACATAAAGTATGTGTTAACAAGTTTAAAAAAAAAAATTGGTTCCAAAACGGTCTATACAAATTTTTACCTTCATCTTGCATCACACAACACATTACAGTTAGACAGCAAAGAACAACAAGATTATTTATGGGCTTAATTTATTTCAGACAGTAAAAATGTACTGCCAGGCTGACCATATTAATTGATGTAAGGAACATGAAATAGTAAGTTGCACTTCCCTCCCTGATTGAGACTGCCACTGTCACTTTCAGCCATTGAGCTAGCCTTGCAATGCAGGACTTGCAAAGTAAGAGCATCTGGCTCTTTTAGCTGTAGTGGAGGTAGGGAGTGGTGCTCAGCGGTCCCCAGGTATGCTAAGCCACTCGAAAATAATGTGACTTCTTACAATGGGAGGGTGACAGGGCTCTCCTAGCACCATAACCAATAAAGCATGCAGCAGTGGTGATGGTGCCTGTTCCTTTAATGCATTCTTAAAATCAGGAGGGCTCAAAGGTTACTAGGCATAGAACACAGGTAGGAAACCATTTTAGAGGACTACATCTCCCCTGATGCTTTGTCAGCATTGTGGTTATAGGAACACTTTGGGAGAGCTACAACATCTGTAGTGCCAAAGATTACCTTCCTCTGGTATTGCACACTGACAATTTGTAAGATGCTATAGCATGTTGCAAGGCCCTGTATAGTGCAAATAATATAAACTGTACCTCATGTATGCATGCATTAAGGTGGGGAAGGGGTGAGATGATCAACTAACAGAATTAGCAAAGTATCATCAAATAGCTATGTATACGCAGAAATGCTATTTTATACAAGGGTATTTTAGGTCTTCACAATGTAGCTCATATTTAAAATAAATGCTATTCTGCACCTGTATAATAAAGTGTTTCTTAGCTCTAATCCTGCTGTGAGAGGGTACACTCATTATCTATAGGATTATCAATACTGTTGACCTCCTGGTCATTCCAATGATTCTCACAGATTATCACTTGGAGACAGGGCATCCCATTAACACTTCAATTTAGGAGGTGTATAAAAAGGGCAGATTTCACTTTAAAGTTTCAAGGGTACAGAGTGGCCATTCTTACAACTTGGAGCAGGGGGAGACAACCTTCAACACTCTAGATGTTGACTACATCTCTCATAATGCTTTTACATACAGAATGCTGGCAAAGCATCAGGCGAGATGTAGTCCATGACATCATGAGTGCCGTATGTTGCCTACCACTGGCTTAGAAGTCAGGCTTTATATATTAACTTTTGACATTGTCACATATGGCTTGATGGAAGGTAGCACACTTTCTCGCAATTATTGATGGCCCAGAGAACGCTAATGTCTATTTTCACAAGCCTGGGAGCATTAGCAGAAAATAATTTTGAGTAACCCACTTTATTATTTTGTGTAAACTTTCAAAAGGTGTAGAGACCATTTTTTCAGTCTTCCAAAACTATTCATCTACCCCAAGTTACATCCATAATGCTGGCAATCCATCACATCTGGATTGCTCTAGTCAATAAACACATATTTCAACACCTTTCCCTCCTCCAAGTACACAGTTTTGAACACTAATTAAACTTCCATCTGGTCCCTTATCAAATAAAACACCAGTGACAATTCATGAGCAAAGAAATCCTTTTGAATTCTTCAAACGTCACACACGTGTACAAAACAATAATCCAGTCACGCGTACCCCACCAGACAAAGCTGTCCATTATTCCCCTTAGCTGATCTATGACCTTCCAACCTCCACTGATACAGATCAACTATAATCTTCTTACTGAAAACCGCCAGGACGACAAAAAAAGTGGAAACGTGAAGAGCTTTTGTAAATTGAATGACCCCATGCAAAACAAAGTATGCAAACAAATAGTCTGAACATTCCTTTTTATCTTCAGGTCAGACAGTAAAAGACCAATTAAAGTAATGTTTTGGGGGACAGGTTGTTACTCCATTAATCATGCGTGCATAGCAAATCACTATAACCTACTGGTATACATGACCATTCACTACAAGAGTAATAATGTATTCTTTTATTAAAGCAACTTTCACCCATGGCAAAAAAATCTAAACAAAAACAACACATTTGAGCATTTTGCAGTCCCCACTTTGTCTTATAACACTGTGTTTTATGGTAAATCCTCAAATTTACAAAACTTAACAAAAGGGTAGAGCAACCACAGTTAAGTTTCGCCACTTTCCACAGCCGTCACTAGTGACAGCATCTCGGTAAGTGGCCCCATGCCGACAGATGAGCTGTGTGCAGCAATTTAAAACCACAACATAGTGACTGAGCAGATCAAGCTCAGCTGTGATAAAGGGCTAGCAGATGGAATGGAACACTTTTTCCAGGGCCGATGCGGATACAGATTATCGTGATCTTTAGGCCGATTCCCACAATTTTGCAGAAATTTGGCATTAACTGAACATGCTGACAGCAATCACACTTGTCCTTTTCATTTGTGTAAAAGAATACTGAAGGGACTTGCAGGTAGTCATGAAATATCTCCCACGTGGGACCTGGGGTACCTGGCACCTGCTGGTCTGGGTGACTATAGTGGTTCTTTAATCTCTATACTACCTTAACACTTACAAAATAACATCAAAAATCTATATAACACTCAGACTTCTGTTTCAAGGTTTATTACAATGCATGCAGTACCCTTTATTTAGCATAATTTTCCCATAATGCACTTCTCACAATGCTGTGGCCACTCCATATATTACATCTAGATTTCTCCCCCGTAGTCCATATGATAAAATACTTGAAAGAGTGATATGTGTATATATAGCCAGTGAACACTATAACAGTTATTTTGCAACTGCTTAGACCGCGTTTACTTCTAAAACAACACACATTCCCCATAGCTTTTATTTAGCCACGAGCTATAAACATTCCTTGAGGATTTTTGTTTTTGGTCACACATTAAAGGAACTCTCCAGTGCCAGGAAAACATTTGTTTTCCTGGGCCCCTCTTCCTCCCATCCCCTATTCAATGTTGCTGAAGGGGTTAAAGGACCACTATAGTGCCTGAAAAAAAACAAAAAAAAAAACAACTTGTTTTCATGGCCTCATGGCCCAACTGCTGCCGGGCTGACGATAGAGGAAGGTGTTAAACACTTACCTTTCTCCAGCGCCGGGCTCCCTCGGTGCTGGGGACTCTCCTCCTCCTTTGGACATCATCGGCTGAATGCGCATGCGCGGCAAGAGCCGCGCCCGCACTCAGTCAGTCCATAGGAAAGCATTCTCAATGCTTTCCTATGGACACTGGCATCTTCTCACTGTGAAAATCAGTGAGAAGCGCGGAAGCGCCTCTAGCGGCTGTCAATGAGACAGCCACTAGAGGCTGGATTAACCCTAGTGTAAACATAGCAGTTTCTCGAGGTTAATCCAGCCTCCGCCCACGCTCTTCCCCCGCCGATGTCAGCTGGCGGGGGACACCTAATGCGTATGCGTGGCAATGGCCGTGCGCGCGTGCACACACACATGCTTTCCAATGGGGATTCCAGCGATGCTGGAGGTCCTCATGCATAGCGTAAGGATGTCCAGTGTTGTTTAAAACACTTTTTGGGTTTTAAGAACACGGAAGTCCCTCTAGTGGCTGTCTGATAGAGAGCCACTAAAAGAGGACTTAACCCTGCAAGGTAATTATTGCAGTTTATAAAAACTGCAATAATTATACTTGCAGGGTTAAGTGTGGTGGGAGTTGACACCCAGACCACTCCACTGCCAATCTCCCATTCCACCATTTCGAAAAAAAAAGTCTCCCTATTGGATTGCGATCGGAATACTCTGCAGCCCACTGATGAGTCAAAGTCATCTGCATGGAACTAGCTGAAGATGATGCATTCTTGGTGACAGGTAACATTCCCATGCCGGAAATATTCCTTTTAAAAATGTGTATACTGTACACAAAGTAACAAGTGATGCCAGAAGCAATGCTTAGAGGGTCACTATAGTCACCAGAACAACTACAGCTTATTGTATTTGTTCTATTGAGTAGAATCATTCACTTCAGGGCTCTTTGCAGTAAGCACTGTCTTTTCAGAGAAACGGCAGTGTTTACATTACAGCCTAGTGATAACTCCGCTGGCCACTCCTTACGTGGCTGATAAAGCTGCTTCCTTGGGCAGTGCTGCAGAGTAAGCCAGGGCTTGACAAATTTGTTTGGAATCTAGAAGCCAGCTAAAAAAGTTAGGAGCCAGTTTTTTTAAAGGGACACTATAGTCACCAGAACCACTATAGCTTAATATAGTGGTTATGGTGCCTATAGCCTGTCCCTGTAGCCATTTCAATGTAAATATTACATTTTCAGAGAAAAGGCAGTGTTTACATTGCTGCCTACTAAGACCTCTAGTGGCTGTCACTCAGAAGGTCACTAGAGAGTCCTGTGTCAGTGCTCTGCATGGAGGCGCTGAATGTTATCCATACAGAACATGCGCAATATCCTCCCAATGCTTTCCTATGGGAAAGCATTGGCTTAGGGGAGATCATAAAGATTGATGAACTCGGCAATGGAGGCGGGACAAGCCACGGCAAAACCTGCACGGTGTGGTCAAAAAAAGGTGAGTAAAAAAACACAATCATGTTATCGGAAGGGGGCACGTACCTAAACACACACCCACTGAGACTGACGCCCGCCAAAAGAGGTGGACGCTGGCCGACAGACGCACGCTGACCGAGACGGAGGCACACACGCTGACCCAGCCGACTGCTTTAATGCTCAACTGAGCTCACTAAGCCGGCAGTCTCCATAAAGCCAGCTCCATTATTTGCCCAGCCGGCCGTTTTAGGTAAAAAGCTGACAAATCCCAGGCGGCAGGACAACATTTTTAGTCACCATGGCGACCTGGCGCTTGGGATTTGTCAAGCTCTGGAGTAAGTGTCTCCACCATGTGCATGGAGACATTGAACTTTCCTCATAGAGATGCATTGATGTGTCGGGAGCAAGGATTTGGCTTTATTGCTCATGGTAGCTCTGTTTGGAATGGAAATAAACTGTACAAAAAAGATGGTTTGCATCTTTCTCAAAAGGGAACAAATGTTCTCAGTGAGCAGTTCAGAGGTTTTGCTAGGATGTTTTTAAACTAGGAGGGGGGGGCAAAAGGGTGATAAAACATCAATCCAATTGTCCCCCAAAACAAGGACAGAAGGTGCCTGTAGCAAGTGTGTTAAAAAATGATAAGCTTAGAGTCATGTCTACAAATGCTCGCAGTTTAGGGAATAAGATCCATGAACTTGTGGCAATAATGGCAACTGATAGTGTAGATTTAGTCGCTGTTACTGAGACATGGTATAATGAGAAAAATGACTGGGACATAGCAATACCAGGGTACTCTTTATATAGAAAAGACAGGGAAGGCAAGAAAGGGGGAGGGGTGGCCCTGTATGTAAAGGATAGCATAAAATCTAGCCTAATAAAGGTTAGTGAGGCGAACATAGAGTCCGTTTGGGTTACGTTAGAATTTGGTAATCACACAGTAACTCGTGTAGGTGTGATTTATAGGCCCCCAGGATAAATTGAAGAGTTAGATAATCTACTAGTTGAAGAAATAGCTAAAATGACAATGAAGGGGGAAGTTATCATCATGGGTGACTTAAATCTTCCTGATGTGAATTGGAAAACAAAAATAGCTACTTGTGCCAGGAGCACACATATTCTAAACTCCCTACTGGGATTGTCTCTAAAACAAGTCGTTGAGGAGCCAACTCGTAAAGAGGCCATACTAGATTTAGTGTTAACAAATGGAGATTTGGTATCAGATATTACTGTAGGTGAAAGTTTAGGATCCAGTGATCATCAGTCAGTGTGGTTTAATATAAGAACAGTGACTGAGTCACACCACACAAAAACAAAAGTTTTAGACTTTAGAAAAACAGACTTTTCTAAAATTAGAATATGTGTAAAGGAGTCATTATCAGACTGGAGCAATTTATATGGAGTCCAAAAGAAATGGGATTATTTAAAAGTTGCACTACTGAAGGCAACAGAAAATTGCATTAGGCTTGTCAGTAAAAGCAAAAAATTCAAGAAACCACTGTGGTACTCCGCAGATGTGGCCAACATAGTAAAAAACAAAACGTTAGCATTTAGTAATTATAAAAAAACCCAGAGTGAGGAAGACAGAATGACCTATAAAATTAGGCAGAAAGAGGCTAAGCAAGTTATAAGAGCTTCCAAATCCCACACAGAAGAGAAAATAGCACAGTCGGTAAAAAAGGGGGACAAAACTTTTTTTAGATACATAAATGAGAAAAGAAAAGTAAAACAAGGATTAGTTAGATTAAAAACAAAAGAAGGAAGGTATGTAGAGGAGGATAAAGGTCTAGCTGACTGCCTCAATGAATATTTTTGTTCGGTATTTACAGATGAAAATGAAGGAAAGGGACCTCAGTTAAGAAAAAGGATAAATGAGTCATTTATTACACGTGAGTTTACAGAGGAAGAGGTTCTATTTCAACTGTCAAAAGTAAAGACAAATAAGTCAATGGGACCTGATGGAATACACCCAAAGCTATTAAAAGAGCTTAGTGGTGTACTAGCAAAACCATTAACAGATTTATTTAACCAATCATTGATAACAGGAGTAGTCCCAGAAGATTGGAAGTTAGCGAATGTTGTGCCCATTCACAAGAAAGGTAATAGGGAGGAGTCGGGCAACTATAGGCCAGTAAGCCTTACTTCAGTAGTGGGGAAAGTGATGGAAACCATGTTAAAGGATAGGATTGTTGAACATCTAAAAACACATGGATTTCAAGATCAGAGACAACATGGGTTTACTTCAGGGAGATCATGCCAAACTAATCTTATTGATTTTTTTGATTGGGTAACTAAAATTATAGATCAGGGTGGTGCAGTAGACATTGCTTTTGACACTGTTGCACATAGAAGGCTTATCAATAAACTACAATCTTTGAGTTTGGATTCCAATATTGTTGAATGGGTAAGGCAGTGGCTGAGTGACAGGCAACAGAGGGTTGCAGTCAATGGAGTATATTCGAAGCTTGGGCTTGTCACCAGTGGGGTACCTCAGGGATCTGTACTTGGACCCATTCTCTTTAATATTTTTATTAGTGATATTGCAGAAGGTCTTGATGGTAAGGTGTGTCTTTTTGCGGATGATACTAAGATATGTAACAGGGTTGATGTTCCAGGAGGAATAAGCCAAATGGAAAATGATTTAGGTAAACTAGAAAATGGTCAGAGTTGTGGCAACTGACATTTAATGTGGATAAGTGCAAGATAATGCATCTTGGACGTAAAAACCCAAGGGTAGAGTACAGAATATTTGATAGAGTCCTAACCTCAACATCTGAGGAAAGGGATTTAGGGGTGATTGTTTCTGATGACTTAAAGGTGGGCAGACAATGTAATAGAGCAGCAGGAAATGCTAGCAGAATGCTTGGTTGTATAGGGAGAGGTATTAGCAGTAGAAAGAGGGAAGTGCTCATGCCATTGTACAGAACACTGGTGAGACCTCACTTGGAGTACTGTACACAGTACTGGAGACCCTATCTTCAGAAGGATATTGATACCTTAGAGAGAGTTCAAAGAAGGGCTACTAAACTGGTTCATGGATTGCAGGATAAAACTTACCAGGAAAGGTTAAAGGATCTTAACATGTATAGCATGGAGGAAAGACGAGACAGGGGGGATATGATAGAAACATTTAAATACATAAAGGGAATCAACACAGTAAAGGAGGAGACTATATTTAAAAGAAGAAAAACTACCACAACAAGAGGACATAGTCTTAAATTAGAGGGACAAGCATTGTGATTGGCTCACAATCACTTCTGATTATGTCAGCCAAGCAGGCAGATTCCATTGTACAATGCTACCGAATTTGCTGGCGCTATATAAATGATAAAATAATATTCAGGGGCAGAGGCAGACTTAGACTTAAATACAAGTACTATCTTACTATATTTAGTGAGGAATGGGGGGAGGAGAATAGATGGTTGTTTTAACACCTTAGGGTCAGGAATACACGTTTGCGTTCCTGGCCCAATAGTGTTTCTTTAAATACCCTGTGACACTAACAGGATTCTCAATTGATAAGAGATCCAATGTTTGCCAAGAATATTTACCCAAAAAGATTGTACCGCTGGCAGAAGAAGTAGAATTGATCCATAACCTTTACACCAAATTCTGACCCAATTATCTGCATGTTGCAGCAGAATATGAGATTTTTCAGACAAAACTAATGTTTAAATCTTCAACGTCTTTTTTTTTCTTGCATTCCCATGCACGCTTTGTTGTACTTTTCTTGAAGTACAAGTAGTACCCTGTATTATCTTCTGTTTCAAGATTTGACACAATGTTAATTCTGTGATAACCTTGTGCAAACCACTGTTGTGAGCAAATGTGTGGCCAAACCTCTCAAAGCTAGTTTGACCAATCGTCTACGATTGGCACAAATTATTGGAACCATAACAACGACATACAATGCTTATGGTACCTAGACTGCCCTTTCAAAGTTTATATCCAGCTTTAATAAAAATCATCTTTTATTATTTAACGTCAACCAGCTTTCTAAGCAGCAGACCTAGGGCGCTTTATGTGGTTGCCAATCAGGTGCTTTTCATTTTGACATATTATCAGTGTCATCATCACCATGCTAGGCATGATGACACTACAAGTGGATGTGGTGCTCAGTGCCGCCATCAGGGGGGTACAGCTAATACAGGCCCCGTATGTGATATAATAGAATACATATATATATATATATCTCGATTATAGAGATAGATATATCCCTGTGGGCCGCTAGCTGAACTGTCCACCTTTTGTGAGGCCCAGACTGTCACAGCATTGCTGTAAGTTAAATATTTATGAAATGCTCGTAACGATTGTGTTGGAATTTCCCTAATTTGACATCCAGGTTAAAAAAAGGTAAGAAAAAGTATTGAATATTTTGTGAATGCTAAACAAAAGGCGGAGCATGGGGGGGGGGGGGGGGAAATACTATTTTTATGGAAGATCCTGCCGTCTCCATCAGAGACAGTGTTTTACTCTTGCGCATATGTGAGCATACAGCATTAATGTGGGCTATTTGCAGAAGAATGCTAGGAGCTGAAGAGGACCTAACAGAAGAAGATGGCAGCGCCGTGAGGAACAGGTTGAGGCAAGTAAAAAATACACGTAATGTTTTAGTATAAAATTCTGCACATACAGAGCTATTAAATGTTGCTATTGAAAGGTATAAGCTTTCCTTAACCATCCCAGTAGGTGCTGTAGCCGACTAATAGTGTCCACAGTGATGCCTGGTCAGTTAGAAATTAGTTGAAAAGAAGATCAATGTCAGCAGTAATGCTTGGTCAGTTTTAAAAAAAAAAAAAAAAAAAAAAAGCTGCTCAAATACTCAGAACAGATTAAAACATAACTTTGAATCCAAAGTAAAAAGATTAAACCATTTTTTTAAAAAAAAACTTCTAAAGCAAGTTAACTTATCTGATTGAAAATTAAACCATTTTTTTCATGCAGGATGTGTCGGTCATAGCCAGGTGTCATAGCCAGGTGGTTAGGGCTGCATTGGCAGAAACAAAAGTGATTTAACTCCTAAATGGCAGAGACTTGAACAGTGAGACTTCACAGGCATGATCTATACAACAAAACTTCATTAAGCTAAAGTTGATTTGGTGACTATAATGTACTTTTAATCTCAGAGTCTGTGATTAAAGGACAAAATGTGTATTCTTGACACTATAGATCTAAAAAGCGGTTCAGTCCACAGGCCCCCCTGTTAAAAAGGTGTTTTAATCAAAAAAATGTAAGTACTGCCCGGTTCTGGTCGCAGCTCTGTCTCTTAGCAGAGAATTAATTTTATGATCTCAGCCGATCCAAAGTCTTCCCACAGGAAAGGACTGGGAGGCTATCGTGCATGCAAGGCAAGACGCTGCTCTGCGCCAATCAGCATCTCATCAATGCAGCTCTATGAGGAGCGTTGAGTGCCTCCATGGAGAACATAGATTCTCTTAACGTCAGTGCTGCCCTGATCTAGGAAGCATATAGAGTGGCCGTCTGAATGACTACCACCAGAGGTGTTACTAGGCAGCAATGTAACCACGGCCTTTTAAATATCTACAGGGTCAGGCTACAGACACCAAAACAACTACATTAATCTGTAGTTCTAGTGACTATAGTTTCCCTTTAATTGCCACACGGCACGAAAAATGTTAGGAAGGTAATGTGGGGATGATTTTCATCCATTCATCTCTTTTTGTACTTATCCGAGGTGTTTGAATGCTATTTTTAAAAACTTTTCCTTTGGAAGAAAAGTTGTTTTAATTCGTTCCAATCACTGGAGAAGCTTATTTTTAACTAATTTCTAACTGACCAGACATTACTGTGGACACTGTTAGTTGGTGATACCACAGTCTTGGATTACTATGTTTGTTGAGACTAACTACCTGGATGCCAGGCTCTAGTGACCTTTGCTTCTTTTACCTGTGAGTGTGTAAATATACACAAATATTGGCTTTTGGATGCATTTCTTTCCACTCCTCTGGACTGTTTGAATTAACTTTGCTTCCATTGCATGCTAATATTAATTATGTGCATATGCTACGCACAAAATTATTATGTACTAATGTTCTCAACCAATAAATGAATGGCAGTATTGGACTCAAGCTTCAGCACCTCTGCAGAAGCTGTATGTGGCTCAACCGCCATTCTTGGCAGCTGGGAACCTGGTGAGTCCCATAAGTGGCAAACCATTGCATAAAGTCTTTAGGATTGCCCATTAAACAAGTCCTACAAATGTTGCTGTCTTGTCCTTTTACATGCCAATCCCTTTCCTGGTTCCTGGTTTAGCATATGATTATTTATATAGCACCAACAAGTTCTGTGACACTGTACAATGGTATAACCCCTAAAATGTTTTCAACCCCAAAATAGAATTCTCTGTAAAACTCTAGAGCCTGCCGTGAATGACAAGTGCAGGTAGTATGCTTTTGACATTTCAGAACCACGTCTGGCATCCAAAAGCAAGCTCACTTCCACTATTCCAATGCTTGGCTGCACACCTAAACCTCTGGACTGTGTCTGACTGTTATATAAAAATAAGGTGTTGCCAACATATCTGAAAAAAAACAAAAGACAAGAGACACAAAAATATGTCTTCCTAGAATAATATGTATACCAGGTCCCTAATACAGAGATATAATACAGTCTGTGATTAAAGGACAAAATGTGTATTCTTGACACTATAGATCTAAATAGCATATTGTAATCAATGTATATTTTATACAGACAGCCTGTGAATGTCCTGACCGATTCATACTGTACATTAACACTGGCAGACAGCCCTTCGCCTGTATAATACACCCTCCCCCACTGTCAGGAGCACAATATTAGATATAAACACATCCCTGAGACCTGCCCTGTCTCTGGCATCCCCTGCTCTGCCAGCCTCCAGCTGGTCCTGTCTAGAAGGTAAAAGGCCTCCATCGTCCCCATTGATATCAATGTAAACATGACCGGGGCCTCTCCTGCTGACAGATTCTGCCCATCATGTCACATCCTATAATATACACAGACACCATAACCACCACCCCTCTCCTCTCCCCGGGCTCTGACCGCTTTGCTCCCCCAGGAACACCAGCTTGAATTTCCGCAGGGGGTTCCCGAACTCTCCGCCGCCGGCCGAGCTCATGATGATGATGTTGATGATGAGAGGCAGCACCGAATCACCGAGCTTCGCACGGAACCGACCACAAACGGAGCGCGAGCACGCAGCCGAGCCGAGAGCGTAAGGTGTCAAGGTACGTAAGAGGGAGGGGCCGTGCGCGCCCCCGCGACGGCCGAGACTGGCTGGAACGGCCGCCATCTTGGTATACCCGGGGGAGAAAGGGAAAAAATATAAGGGATGGTTAATGCATTGGTAATCACTTTCAAAATGGGCTTTCGGAAATAATGCAGTCAGCTAGAATAGTTAGAACCTGCTGAACGCAGGTTCATTTAACGTTAGTTTTTTTTTTTTTTTACCTATTGATAGGTAAATATAAGTGCAAATTACATATTGTATGATAATTATTGACTCTATGGCTCTCAGATACATTATTTTCCACCCAGTGATATATTTTTGTTATAGCAGTGTGTGAAAGGAACACTCCTCACTACTGTAGTACTTAAGCTTGCTGAAATGCTTTACGTGTGATGTGTGTCCCACGTTTTCAATTTACAAAAAAAGTGTGTTGAGAACTGTTGACTATTAACTAAACTGGGAATTATAAAGGGATTGTGGACATTTCACATTTTAAAATATTTGCACTGGAAAAAAAAGCCATAAGTGTGACTATTTGACATAAATACGTTTTCAATAGAAATGTATTCTTTCATAAATTCACCTTGTGATGCCACCCCCTCTCCTCCCCTGTAAATCACATACCAGATCCTGTTACTTCCTGGTTTGGTTAGCTCCGTGGAGCGAAACTCAAGAGGCAATTGTTCAGAGCACCTACCTTGCAAGGACTTCTCATTGAATTGTATTGGGAAGTCTGTGATTGGGCAGCCACAAAAAGTCTAGACGGGGTCAGAAGGGGAGGGTTTTCAAAGGCTGCAGACAAGCAATCTGCATTTTGCAAGCTATTTTTTATATATATTTCAAATAAAATATGCGTAACTAAATGTGTTTTCATTGGAAGTATCTACTACTTGTTTTGATTAATTTTAATACGCCATACTAAATTGGTATTTTTTTTTCAATTTCTTTAGTTCAGCATGCATTAATTAGTAGACAAGACGATGTACCACCAGTGTGGCATTCATCAAGCCCTCTTTGGATTTAACTACAATGCTTGAATATCATACCTTTCAAATTTGCCATTCTGGTGAGAGCATCAAATTTGGGGTTCTGTCCACCATCCCAGGTTTATTCCTTGGTTTCCTGCATATGTGGTCACCAGAGAAATATCACCTACATAGTGCAAGCTAATCATTACACGCCAAGTAACTTTGGGGTTATTCAGCTCATGGTCCGAACACTTCAACAGTACTCTAAGCGTTGTCTCCCATGAGTGGGGATGGTCAGAGTCCCCTTTTCAGGCAGGCCTGCCCATTTACATCATTTACATTTCTGTCAGTAATCCTTACCTATTGTTGTAGAATATAGAAACACCTAAATATAATGTTTTTTTGGGAAGGGGATGTTGGGGGTGGGTAAAGGCTCACATTAGATACCTGCCAATTTAATTTGTGCAATTATAACAGATTGCTTTACTGGCAATTTCGGGTTTGCTATTAACAGCAGGAATAACAGGCCTCAAAAAGTTACCCCATCTTGTCTAAAAGACAAGTTGGGCTATTTTTTTTTTTTTTTTGTAAATATGATTTTTATTAAGAACAAAGAGAGAGAGCACTGTCCTAAAGAATGAAAACACAATAGTGAATATTGGTATTATTATTATTATTATTATTATTGCAATTTATATAGCGCCAACAGATTCCGTAGCGCTTTACAATATTATGAGAAGGGATTTAACTCTATCACATGGTATCACAAGGGACGTTCCCAACGTCAAGTGTCACAATTATTCAAAATAATGTGCTCTAGAATATAAAACGTTTAAAAATCAATATTTTAATGAGTAACAGAAAAACGTTCCTAAGGTAAACTGTCCCCAGTGTATTTAATCCAGTGTATCGTGGCTAACTAGTAGCTGGTAGCCAGAATAATGGATATAACACCTATGGAGGCGTGTACCTAGGGGGTGAGGTGGGAAACAGGAAAACGAATGGGGGAGGGTTGGGAGGACAAAAAGACACAAAGTGTAGCAGAAGATGTGTTGCCACGATAAGTGTGATCCACTACACCAATACTCCCATAATAGTTAAATCTCTCACTAAAATGGTAAGCTTGTAGTGACAACCATTCAAATAATTTGTCGGTTCCAGTACAGGTAGTCTGGATGGACCGGGATGAGGATATACCTCTGAGAATCCCTGTGGTCCAGACCTTATAGCCAAACTATTAGCCAGTGTCAAAGCCTCAGTAGGAAATCACTTAGTGAATCTCTAGCGCTACAGGAAGTGTCCAAGCCTCAGTAGGAAATCACTTAGTGAATCTCTAGCGCTACAGGAAGTTAACCAAGTTATCCTGAGGTGGTCACTGTAATAATGTATCGTTAAAGATACTGTGTTACAATGGGGATGATCCGTACAAGTGAGTCTAGCGGTCTCAGCAATTTCACAGGTGCTACGGTAAGCAGTGTAGCCCTTGGCACCACACCAAGATACTTTGGGGGGTCCGTATAGAGGGATAACTATTGCACGGATCATAGAAATCCTATTGATCCTGATAGTTCTCAATGCTACAGAAGTTTTGTTGGCTAGATACGGAGTGTGGTAATATCTAGTCCAGCATAGGGTGATAGCTGAGAGAGCGCCATAGAGATACAAATCAAAGCCTTAGGATTGCTACAAAGTAGGAAAAAATGCCTTCATGGGCATTTAGTCATAGGAAAGAGAGGTTTAGAAAGGGTTTGAAAGAACTTGCTGGTATAAAAAGTAAGTACTGGCAGAGAGTGGCTATAGTACCAGATGGTTGGCACCACAAACGGTATGGAGCTCAATACTGCTCGTCACTTACTACCATCAAGTAAGTATGCTGACGAAAGTGCAGAGAGCTTAGTAAAAGTGTGTATGTATATACAACCCCGGTCGGAATAGCACTCAATACTACTCGTCACTGTACTACCTTCCCGGTACCACGGTCAGTAATGCGAACAAATTGGTTTGCTCAAAAACCCAGGAGGCAGTCATAGATGAGTATCTTGACGAAAGTACTAAGAGCTTTGTAGAATGTCTAGAGACCCGACGCGCGTTTCGCCCTGTTTAGGGGCTCGTCAGGGGAAAGATTTTTATTGAATGAAAGGTTCACAGTGAGACTCACAGGTCTCCAATTGCATTTGAATCAGGTGATCAGGACACAGCATGTGTCAGAGCAAGATAAAAGAATAAACATGGGATGAATCACAAACAATTGGGCGCACAGGCCCTCAGTATCGTTGGACTCGCAGGTCCCTAGTAGGTTTCTCTAAGACATCAGACTATAAGTTAGATGTTAGCTTCCACTATGCAATTTTTGTTGTCGTAGTTTCGTTTTGTCAGTACAGTATTTCTTCGAGATATAACGGTCCTGTCTGGACTCGCGAGTCCCAAATTGCAATGAAGTGTTGTAGCTAGTTCACAGCATGTGTAGGAGAAAAACAGAAAGCATATATTCGGGCACGCAGGTCCACATTATCAATGGATTCATAGGTCCCTGTTTGACACAAGGTATCCCTTCACAGCCAGTTGTTTCTGTAAACAGTTACACAGTGTACCATGTGTCTTATCTGTGTCTAGCATAGTTTTTGTAGCATTTAGAGTATTATGAACATGGTATTATAGTGATGTGTGTATTATCTATATTGTGAGACAGGTTGACCTTTCAAGTCGTCTGTGGTGTCTGTCGTCAGCTCATCAGTGTAATTTGAGCCTATATTGCTTTGTTCCGTGACTGTCGTCCGGAACGTACGGTTACGCTATCTGAGATTGTTCACATTTCCGTGTCCGTGAATCCCCACCTCTTTAGTAGGTGACCACAGAATAATACGGGGCTGGGGGGGGGGTGTGGGTTCAGGTAAGGAAGAAGGGATGGGTTCAGTCCTCAGTCCCTGTGTCGGTAAGTTGTGTGTCCCTAGGTATGTGCGCAGTCAGCAGTGTCTGAAATTCGGGTTTAGCGGTTGTCAGTATCCAGTGGGTCCATATATCGAGGTATGTCTGTTGTTGCGGTCCAGCCGCGTGCATGGTAAGATCCTCTATGGCTCTGAGGTCTTCCATTTGGGTGAACCATGTGTGTATGGATGCACGGCCGGCGCTACCATAAGGTGTCCCAGGCGGCCGCCTTAGGGCGCACCGGCCCTGGGGGCGCAAAATCAGGCTGACCGGAAGGAGGGAAGCGCACTGCGCTCCCCTCCAACCGACGACCTATTGTAGCGTGGCCGAGCGCCCGGTTCTGCGGGCGCGCGAGGGAGCACTCTCCCATGTGTGTTTCCTCTTCAGCTCCCTCGCACGCCGCATACTGATACCGGAGCCGGAAGATGACGTCATCTTCCGGCGCCGGCATCCCTACGCGGTGCGCGAGGGAGCTGAAGAGGAAGCACACATGGGAGAGTGCTCCCTCGCGCCCGCCCGCCCGCCCGCCAGCCCGGGAGCCAGCCAGCCAGGGAGCCAGGGAGCCAGCCAAGGAGCCCAGGAGCCCAGCAGTACCACTGGACCCCAGGGAATCCCTTCAGCACTCCAAAAAGGTAAGGAGGCTGGGGGATTAAATTAAAAAAAAAACATGTGTGAGTGTTAGTGTGTGTGTGTGTGTGTGTGTGTCTGTTAGTGTGAGTGTTAGTGTGTGTGTCTGCTAGTGAGTGTCAGTGAGTGTCAGTGTGTGTGTCTGCTAGTGAGTGTCAGTGAGTGTGTCTGCTAGTGAGTGTCAGTGAGTTTGTCTGCTAGTGAGTGTCAGTGTGTGTCTGCTAGTGTCAGTGAGTGTGTCTGCTAGTGTCAGTGAGTGTGTCTGCTAGTGTCAGTGTGTGTGTCTGCTAGTGAGTGTCAGTGTGTGTCTGCTAGTGAGTGTCAGTGTGTGTCTGCTAGTGTCAGTGTGTGTGTCTGCTAGTGAGTGTCAGTGTGTGTGTCTGCTAGTGAGTGTCAGTGTGTGTCTGCTAGTGAGTGTCAGTGTGTGTCTGCTAGTGAGTGTCAGTGAGTGTGTCTGCTAGTGAGTGTCAGTAAGTGTGTTACTGTGTGTCTCTTACTGAGTGTGTTTGTGTGTGTATTAGTGAGTCTGTTTGATGTCTGTTAGTGAGTGTGTGTTTGTCAGTGAGAGTGTATGTTTTGTAAGTGAGTGTGTATGTATGTCTGTCGCTGAGTGTGTCTGTCAGTAAATGTGTGTGTCTGTTAGCTGGTGTGTATGCATCTGTTCGTGAGAGTGTGTGTGTGTCTTCAGCACTTACCTTTCTCTAGCGCCGGACTCCCTTGGCGCTGGGGATCCCTCCGCCTCTCAGCTCCGAATGCTCTTGCCGCGCACGCATTCAAACCGCCCATAGGAAAGCATTACTCAATGCTTTCCTATGGACGTTCAGTGTTTGAGAATAGCGGAAGCTCCTCTAGCGGCTGTCAGTGAGACATCCACTAGAGGCTGGATTAACCCTCGGTGAAACATAGCAGTTTCTCTGAAACTGCTATGTTTTCAGCTGCAGGGTTAAAACTAGAGGGACCTGACACCCAGACCACTTCATTGAGCTGATGTGATCTGGGTGTCTGTAGTGGTCCTTTAACCCCTTAAGGACCAAACTTCTGGAATAAAAGGGAATTATGACATGTCACACATGTCATGTGTCCTTAAGGGGTTAAGTGTGTGTGCATCTGCATGCACTGGCGTACATACCGCGGTCGCAGGGGTCACAGCCCTGCAACCCCTGCGACCAGGTGCCCGCCGCCATGAGTTGCGGCCCCGGCCCGCGCAGAGTAAGCGCGCGGGGGGGGGCACGGATCAATTTGCGCACTGGGGCCCCATGGGTCATGTGTACGCCACTGCACCTACCCTGGTGTCTGCCACAGGCTATGTGGAGGGGGCGAGGATATGAATGACAACATATCCCTGCTCCCTGTGTACCACACAGCGCGGCTGGCGCCCTGTGATGGGGCTGGGCTGCAGGACAGGACTCCAAGGAACCAGACAACATGCATCCAGGGGACAAGATTGAACTGATGTAAGTATGTCATTGTGTATGTCTCTGTATGTATGTATGTATGTATGTAGGTCTCTGTATGCCTGTATGTCTTTGTATGTATGTTTCTGTATGCATGTATGTGTCTGTATGTTTCTGTATGCCTGTATGTCTCTGTATGTCTCTGTATGTACAAATGTATGTGTCTGTATGCCTGTATGTCTTTGTACGTATGTGTCTGTATGCCAGTATGTCTCTGTATACCTGTATATATGTATGTGTCTGTATGACGGTATGTCTCTGTATGCGTGTATGTCTTTGTATGCCTGTATGTATGTATGTGTCTGTATGCCTGGATGTCTCTGTATGTATGTTTCAGTATGTCTATGTATGTATGTATGTATGTATGTGTCTGTATGACGGTATGCCTCTGTATGTATGTCTATATGCCTGCATGTATGTCTCTGTCTGTGTCTGTATGTCTCTGTATGATTATTTCTGTGTTTGTATGAACCTTATTTTAAACGAGGGTGGGGGGCACCAAAATGCATCTTCGCCTGTGTAACTAAAAATCCTAGCACCGGTCCTGTATGGATGGGGTTTCTTTTTTCTTCCAGAACTGTGGGACTGTCTGTTTAGCAACGTTGAGGATTCGAATCGTGAGTGATTTTTTATATTTGGATGTCGGAGTTGTCGTATGATGGAGTAGCATGGCTGCCAGTTCCAGTGGTGGTGGGTTGTCTGAGAATCGGGACAGTATTGTGTGAATAGTGCGCCAGAAAGGTTGTATGAGGTCGCAGTCCCACCATATGTGTAGGAGAGTGCCTATTGTCTTGTCACATCTCCAGCAGAGACGAGTCTCGTTGGTGTGTATGTGGTGTGCCGTGGCTGGCGTGTAATACCACCGTGTAAGCAACTTGTAAGCCGTCTCTTGGCTTTTGCTAAAAACAGAGCAATGATGTATGATATTGCACATCTTTTCCCATTCTTGGGTGCTGAATGTTTGGTTTAAAGATTCCTCCCATTGCCCCATAAATTTAGGCAGTTCCCCTGGGGTTTGTGACTGGAGGAGGGAGTATAGGTGTGACACCCCGTGTGGTAGTGGATCTGGGTCTGTGCATAGCCTTTCGAAAGCAGTGAGGTCCCTGGTCAGAGCTACTCCTTGCGGGAGGAGTCTCATATAGCTGCGCAATTGTTCGTACCTAAACTGTGTGAGGAAGGGTTGAGGGTTCTCCCCACATATCTCTGTCAGGCCCTTCAGTCCTCGTCTGGTGCATACGTGTCTCAGTCGTGGTAGAGGGTCTCCCGCCAGGGCCCGAAGGGCTCGCGGGTCTAGACCCGGCGGGAAGTCTACGTTGTGTGTGAGAGGTAGTAGTGGGGATGGATATGTGGACAGGGCATGTCGGCCTATGCTCCTCCGCCACACCGTCAGCGTGGCTTTGGTGTAGGCTGAGTATCTTCCTTCCCCCCTGCCCCTTTCGTGGGTAGCCACGGAAGGAGGGTGGCGGGCATGCCCGCCATTTCCTCCTCCGCTGTTTTCCAGAGCTTGGTGACCTCCGTTTTGGACCACTCCATAACGCGCTGTAGGTGGCATGCTTTATAATATAGTGTGAAGTCTGGCAGGGCTAGTCCCCCTTTGTCTTTGGGTTGTGTGAGTAATGCGTATCTTAATCTAGGTCTCCTGCCATCCCACACATAAGCCCCCATTGCTCCCCTAAGTGTCTTGAAGAAGGAGGTTGGGATCACTATGGGTAGGGCCTGGAAGAGGTAGAGCAACCTCGGCAAAAAATTCATTTTCACCACTTGTACTCTACCCAGCCAGGATATGTGAGGGAAGGCCCACTCTCTTAGTTCTTTCTGGAACTGGAGTAGTAGTGGGGCGAAGTTTGCCGTGTACAGATTCGCTGCTTTCGTCGTTAACCAGGTGCCAAGGTATCTAATTTTGTCTGGGGCCCATTGGAATGCATGACTCTGTTTTAGTTGGGTGGCCCTCTGCGTGGGCAGGTTAATATTTAGAATATAGGATTTTGAGAGGTTGATTTTTAGTCCCGATATTAGCCCATACGTGTGAAATGCCTGTAATAGGTTCGGTAGGGAGACCTCCGGATGAGTTATAAAAAACAGTAGGTCATCCGCGTACGCGGCTATTTTGTGATGTGTATCTCCTGCATGGATTCCCTTGATGTCGGGGTGGTGTCTGATAGTGTTCAGGAAGGGTTCTAGGGCCAGAACAAACAACAATGGGGACAGAGGACAACCCTGTCGTGTGCCATTATAGATTGGGAAGGCCTCCGTAAGTGCCCCGTTTACCAGGACATGTGCCGTCGGCTGGGAGTAAAGGGCTTTGATCCAGCCCTGGAGGTGTGGTCCCATTCCCATGTGTGCCAAGGTCTGGAACATGTATTCCCAGCAGACCCGGTCAAAGGCCTTCTCCGCGTCCGTGGACAGCAGGAGAAGCCCCCTGTCTTCCCCTGTCGACCTATGCATGAGTGTGAGGGCTCGGATCGTATTATCCCTGGCTTCTCGTCCCATCACAAACCCCACCTGGTCCGCGTGGAACAGTCTGGGTATGTGTGTCTGGAGTTTGGTCGCCAGGACTTTTGCCAACATTTTGAGGTCGTTATTGATGAGGGAGATAGGTCGGTAGTTCCCACATTGTTCCCTATCCTTGCCCTCCTTAAGGATTATGGTGATGTGCGCCGTCAATGTTTGCTTGGGGATGTCGTGCCCCTCCCTGATTGCGTTGAACATGGCCAGTAACGGGGGGTATAGAACATCTGCATATCTCTTATAATATTTAATGGGTAGTCCGTCTGGGCCTGGGCTCTTCCCCGTTTTAGAGTGTTTGATCGCTAGAGCTAACGCCTCTATGGTAATGGGTTCCTCTAGTTGGTCCACCGCCGTTGTCGGTAAACAAGGGAGTGCATGGGATTGGAGGTAGTCGTCTATGGAGGAGCGGAGCTTGTGGGCGTGTGTAGTTGATTGTGGTCTCGGTATTGAATACAACTCTGCATAGTATGCTCGAATGACCTCTTGTATCTTAGTGGGGTGTCTGTGTAGGGTCCCACCCTTGTCTCGTATGCGGTCGATGTAGGTGGCCTGGCGTTTTTTATTGATCATGCGTGCTAGAAGCTTCCCACTTTTATTTCCGTTTATGGCAAAGAATGCCCTATGGCGCAGTGCCTCTCTATGGTGTTGAGAGTGTATTAGTGCAGTCAGTTCCCTCCGTAGGGAGAGGAGCGTTGCCTGGTGTGTGGGGAGTTGGAGGCGTTTGTTGAGGGCGTCTAGGTGTCGCATTTCTGTCAGTATTGTGGCCATCCGCGCCTCCCTCTGTCTCTTCAGGAGTGTGCTCTTTTGTATGAAATGTCCTCTAACCACACTCTTGTGTGCTTCCCACCTTATGGTGGGGGAGGTCTGATCGTTATTGTTTGTGAAGTAGTCTTGTAATGTCATTTCTATCTCTGTCGCTACCTCGTGATTAGCAAGTAAGGCTTCGTTCAACCTCCACTTGGATATCTTTGGCCGGAATAGGGGGGATTTCAGAGTGATGGTCACCGGTGCGTGGTCAGACCACGACGCGGTGCCCTGTTCGGCTCTGAGCACTAACGGAAGGTGGTACTGTGTCATAAAGAGGTAGTCGATTCGGGTGTACGAGTTGTGGGGGTGGGAGTAAAAGGTATAGTCCCTTTCGTCTGGATGTAATGCCCTCCAGCTGTCTACCAGTTGTGCCTTGGCCAATAAAGTTCTGATCGCCGTGATGTGTTGTGTAGGGATGTGGGAGTGTCCTAGGGAGGAATCCCACTTAGGGTCCAGGGCCACATTTAAGTCTCCCCCTAGTATCATAACGCCCTCTGTGAAGCCCTTAAGGGTGCGAAGTACCCGGGCTATAAAGCGATATTGGTTGCGATTTGGGACATATATGTTAGCAAATGTGTATATTGTGCCAGCTATCTCCCCTTTTATAAACGTGTAGCGGCCTTCTGGGTCCGTCATCACTCCTGACTCTTTAAACGGAATGTGTTTGTGGATGAGGATTGCAGTGCCTCTGGATTTGCCTCCCTTGAAATTGCTGTAGTAGCCTATAGGGTAGTGGTGGTTAGTCAGTGTGGGTCTCGACCCTTCTCTGAAATGTGTCTCCTGGAGGAACACTATCGATGCCTTGCGGGTTAGGAACTCTCTCATGGCTCCTGACCGTTTTTCAGGTTTGTTGAGGCCTCTGGTGTTAAAAGAGAGTATTGTGATAGGGGCTGGGGCAATGGACATGGTCGGTGTCTTTCAGTTGGTTGTGTTTGTGGTCTGTCGCGTCAGTCAAGGGATCTTAGGTTAGGACGGGGATAGGGTGTAGGAAAGTGTGGGGTAGCCGGGAAAGGGAAGGTCTGGGGCCGTATTACACAGTCCCGGTGTCTCAAAACAATCGCTGTGTGTAGCGATATCGGAGAAGAGCGTCGGGGGGCAGTAAATCCCCCTCTCCACAAAGGGGTGGAGGGGTACCGCTCACCTGAGTCTTGTCGCTCGCTCCAGTAGGGCCGTCGAAGGAGTCCAAGAATTCCTAAGTGGGCAAAGCCCAGGGGACCAAGTGCGCTCACAAATCGGTCGTAGCAGACCACCGTGGTCTCTCGGGGCTCCACCCAGTCAGGAACTTCCGTCTCCCCGACTTGCGGCTCGATCCATCTAGAATGTAGCATATGTGTTAACCTCACCGAAAAGTAACAGTAATTAAACATGGTATTCAGCCATAACATAAACAGTATAACATAACATAACTCCCTTATGTGTCTTGTCTGAGTAGCCCAGTGACAGGCTTGTCTCCTTACCCCTTCCCTCCCCCCTACCACTTTTTCTCCCCTTCCTCCCCCCCTCCCCGGGCTTCGAACGTCAATTTGTGGCATAAGTGTCGTGCCCCAGAGTATAATCAATGATCTACCCTTAGGATAGTTATGGACCTTGCCCGCCCTCCTCCCCCCTTCTAGCGAGAGGCCCGGCGTGGGTATACCCCCTCTGGGTCCCAGTTCCCCCATCACCAAACACCCTCCTCCCTCCCTCCTGACCCTCGCCCAGGCAGTACTTGCTGTGGAGAGGGGGTAGATGGGTGTTCAGGCTGTGGTAGTGTGCCAACGGTGCGTCCTTAGGTTCAAGGGCGTATATGCCCGCTTTGTCCGGAGGAGGTGAGGGAGAGAAGAAGATGCAAATTACAAGGTTAAGGTGTAACTAGAGTCAAAAAGTAAAGAGAGTTTGTGGGAAGTCCCAACATGTCCGTACAATCAAAGTTATTTACTGAAACTGGTATTCGCCTGTTAGTCTTTCTTGCTGGAAGTATGATCCCAAGAATGAGGAGGCCCGCGGTGCTCAGTTAGGCGTCCCCGCCGGTCTGATCGTTTGTGTGCGGGGGGGTCTCATTCGTTGAGGTTGGGGGCCTGTGCCTTGCTGCTTGGGGCCAAAGGCGTAGAAATTCAGCGGGTTTGGCCATTGCAGTGACTCTGGTGGCAGGTGGAACTCCCTCTGGAGTGCCGCGGCGTCTTCTTCACTTAGGACCGTAAAGGGGCCGTTGGGTGTTGCGACCTGTAGGCCCGTGGGGAAGCACCAACGGTACCTCATGTTGGCTGCTTGTAATTGTCTGGTTAGGGGTTTCATCGCCCTCATGAATGTTAGGGTTGCAGGGGATAAATCTGGGAACAGGTGTATCTCTGAGCCCTCTAGTAAGATTTTGTCAGCGCCCCTGGCCTTGCGGAGGATCTCCTCTTTCAGGGGGAAGCTCTCCAGTTAAGACTTCGTATCTTACAGTTAAGACTTACAGCTATCCAATATAGCTTCCATGTTTGCTCCCTTTGATATATTAAGCTGGTATATGTTTTAAGCTTAAAATATTTCTTTATGTTCTGCATCTACCTGCAACATAACTCCACCCCTTTAGTCACACCTCCTCTTTTCACAAAACCTCTGACTGATTGGAAGACATAGTCTGTAACTCTGCCAATGAGTGAACTGTGCAGTTGAATTGACTCATCCTTATCAGACAGTCATTATCCTTATCAGCATAGACATAGAACACATAGATGCCGCACGTCTTTGGCATTGGGTGCTGAGCGTCAAGGAATGCGGGCGCCATCTTGGACTGGTTGCCGCTCTACTGAAGCTATTGAAGAACCCTTAGAAACTAAGGGACTTGGGGCACTTATAGTCCTTAATACCCCTACCCCTTAATACCCCTAGTCCTACCCCTTAATAACCCTACCCCATGTCATTAATACCCCAACCCCATCAGTGTTAATACCCCTACTCCAGCCTATCCCAGCACACATAGTAATTATTACCCCTACCCCAGCACACATAGTGTTAATACCCCTACCCCAGCGTATTCCAGCACACATAGTCATTAATACCCCTACCCCAGCACACACAGTGTTAATACCCCTACCCCAGCACACTATGTGTATTAACACTGTGTGTGCTGGGGTAGGGGTATTAATGACTATGTGTGCTGGGGCAGGGGTATTAACACTGTAGGGGTAGGGTTATTAAGGGGTAGGGGTATTAAGGACTAGGACTAGGGGTATTAAGGGGTAGGGGTATTAAGGACTATAAGTGCCCCAAGTCCTTCACTTACCTTTTGTGAGATGGACTTTCTAAGGGTTCTTCAATAGCTTCAGTAGAGCGGCGACCGGTCCAAGATGGCGCCCGCATTCCTCAACGCTCAGCACACAATGTGGCCTCTAGGTATTCTATGTCTATGCTTATCAGTATATCAGGGTGCTTACATTAGTGACATTAGTGGCCCATCCTTTACACCGCCCACTGACATCCTGCTTCACTGGCCGCTGCTGTTAGGGGGTATGGATTTACTTAAAAGATGAAAGTGAGAGATTAGCACAGGGTATGTGTTTTCTTATCGCTGCATTCTGTGAGTGTCCCTCCAACACCACCTCCGCCAGATGCACGACACTTGGGAGGTTTGACTGTTTTAGTGTTTTCTGTCAATAAGATTCTGTAATTAGGCACATCATATTTGTCAGCACACGGCCCAATGGGCTCTTAATCTGGCCCTTATTTTTTGCTAGCCAGTCGCCACATGGAAAAAGTAAAAAAAAAATGTTTTAAAAATGAGTAAATAAAAATCCTTTGGGAGTCAAAAATTCCCACATATGACCATAATGGAGGTATTGTACCTCCATGTCCACTAATCAATTAAAATTAATTGGGGTCTGTAAAATAATGGGGGTGGGCCGGGGGAGAGGGCATAATCCCAAGTGATACTTGGGTGCCTCAGTTAGATCAATCAATTAAGTCAACACACCCTATAATGAATGAAGAAACATTTTGAAAAGAAAGCAAGATGTTGGCATAGATGCTTTAGAAAAGGGTTATCAGGTTCAGGTAGGTCTTAGGGAAGTGTCATACCTGATCCACATTCCGAACGTCCCCCCGATGGTTCTGGGCACTATCTGCTGATCATGCAATCCTTCAGCCGGACGCCGTTCTGACTTCGACAATAATGCATAACAGTCCACCTGCTCCTCCCTTTTACAGAATTGCAAGCCTCATGATGTGTGGGCAAATAGTACTGTCAGGGCACCCGCACATGATGTGGATTACATTTGTTTTTGGCGAAAAAAGTGACACAAACCAATCAGAGGCCACAGGGGCCTGTATTAAGCGCTTGTGACCTATCTTCATTGCCATATCGTGGTTTTTGGTAGTCCAAGAGTGCGTTTATATTTGTCTTGACATATTGGTAACTGACACACATCCAATCATTTGCTTTTCATAGGAAAGCATTATTAAGCATTATTCTGATCTATGTTACTGCTTACTTATTTAATGAGTTTTTATTTTTATCATTATTTTTTTTCTGCACTAATCACCATCTGTATATTTGCTTCGGTGTGTTGTTTTCTTTGCAGTTATCACTAAAGGTATAGTGCTATGAAATATGTTAAACATTTGTAATTTTACTTTAGTAGCAGCTGAAATCACTCTTAATAAAGTCTTAAGACCTGCCATCGACTAATTCAACTAAATCAAGTATTGTTCATTATGAAATTGATGTGTGAATAATGTACTTTTATTTTTCACAATTCTCAATCACACCATAGCCAGTACTCCTGAGAAGATGGGATTCAACACATAAATGTTTGAGTATTTTATTGATTTAGGAGTATATGGCAATTTCACTGGGATCACAGGTAATGCAACAACACAGACACTGATTCAAACAAATGGAAATGATGAGTAGGATGCTAGTGTATCCACTGACACTGAAAGATTACAAATTGCGTGAAAATTGTTACTGTATTTTTGAGAATGATTTGTTAATTTTTTATGGATTAGTGTTGTGGTCACTTCAGCTTTCTGTTTCCTCTTTCTCTTCTTCATCATCACCTCCTTCCAGCTGGTGGCGAGCGAATTCTTCAATTACCACATCCTCTGCACTGTATTAAGAGGAAAAAAAAATAGTGATTACTGGGTGGAGAGGAATTTGGGGAGTTAATTCGAAAAGGGATATTTTAACTGTAATATGTAACTGTAATATAAACACAGTAACTGTTTAACTGTCATATGAACAAAGCTTGGTATAATCAATATTTATCTTCAATTTAACAAGTATATGGTCAATATCTCACGATACAGAAATACCCCCAAAAAACTATTTTTTTGTGTCATTTGCTCTTACCTTGTCATGTCTGTAGATTTCATGTGACCAGAGAGAGAGATTAGGGGGAGCAAAAGAAAATACGCACCATGAAAACACATTCTCAAAAATCTGAAGATAAGCATTACAGTGGCAGTTAATTGGTTACATTCTACGTCAATATAAAAGAAACACTCATACTACCAATCGTTATAAAACTCCAAATACTTTGCTCTGTCACATACAAAAATTACTGAACTGCAGACAAGAGTGGGACCAACCATGCTAGCGCACCCCTTCCTTGCATGGTCACTGGATGTAGCCAAACTACTAAAGACAGAGACTGTGCAAATTACTTTGCCCAGCTTCTCAATGGAGGCTCAAGTGTACACTGTGATTGTAGGGGGGCAAAGGACAAGACTAGAAAAGGATACTCTAAGCACCAATACAACTTGAGTCACTGTTGTGACTGGGTGGGATGTGGAATGTGCAGAGCGCACCAGAAGACACAATTAGAGGGGTTGACACCAACAGTCTTATATGGTCTGGTATGGGAAGAGGTCCATTGGAGGGGAAGGGGGGGTGACATAACCTAGTGACACTGCTGCGGAGAGCAACACAGTTCTGTGCTAGGGGAGGCTGAGGAGCAACTGACCTAGCACATTAGAACAACACCGACACAGTACAAAAGCGTCCCACTGGGATATTTCATGGAATCCCAGGGTGCCTGATCCTGGCTGTGATGTATTGTGTACCTTCATGTTCACTTTTTAAAGTCCCATGCATGAAGGACAGAGAATTGTGAGATTAGAGAAGATGAATGGAATGGGCAGATGGGTATTATGGGAAAATGGGACTTGACAAATCTTGGGAAATGAAGTGAAGCTTGCCTTAAGCTCTGCCCTCTGTCACAGTTTGTAGAAAAATACATAACAGAAAGTAGTACCTACTTTCTCTATGTTTTTTACTAGAAAAAGAGTAGAAAGAATGAAAAGAAGAATCGATGATCAACTGAAGAAAGGTAAGTCTGGGGTGACAAAGGCCCTTTAATTAGCAACCTGAGAGAAGCCTTTTTCCAAGTTTGGAAAACAAATAAACACCTGCCACGCCTATATGAACATAAATGTTAGATGTTAAATGAGCCTGTTATTATAGAAATACACACTGTCTATCTTATAATCCAAGTCAGTCCAGATGGCTCACGCTAGAGAGAGAGCCACACAGATCTTTAAAAGGTCTCTAAAAGCAAACGCATGGTACAATAACTGAAAATAAATCACCCTCAGCAACTCACTGTGCTATAAATCCTAGCTTCCATAATTAGACAGATAACGGGAAGATTGCAGTAGTAGAAAATGATGGGTAGGCTCACTAAATTAATTGATAATGATGCTCTAACAATCGACAAGCATTTCACTAAACTAAATCATCGGTAGAGCTAGAGACATTAACAGAGAGAGACAGGAGTCAGAGACACCTACGTACTGAAAAGTCAAATAATAAATAATTTGACTAATTTTTCTCTATACTTATCAGAAGATTACAAATGTACATACGGTATTTTAAACTGCCACTGGATAGAGAAAAAAAATAAGGCATTTTATTGCCTCATGCACTAGTGGCTTAATAGAATCTATATTTTAATCTCTGCAGGTAAACTTACTCTCAGATGGTTTGGGATGCATCAATATAAGCGGAAGATCCACAAAAACGTCACTAAGATAAAGAAACAGATTTTCATTAATGAACAACAACTATATGTCTGTAATGGCAATTGGAAGGCAAAAAGAGAAAGACAATGTTTTAAAGGTTTTACGAAAATATCAGTAGGTTGATTGCGGTTTGAATGATATGGAGTTTGTGTTTGTATGTGCATGTGTAGTATGACAACATGTTAGGTTTGTATTGTCATTAGATGTGGAAATTACCTTGATGTTAGGTCACCCAGAATGCTGAAAAGAAGGAAATATACATAGGAATTATTAGTGACATCAACACAAAGTATTTACAGACCTGCCATCAGAAAATAGGGTGGGCATAGTACATATGTGTAAAACTAATAAATCTTTTAAACCTCCTGTTTTCTTTATTCTCGTATTTGCTTTACTGTTTCCATTTTGCTCTGTTTAGTTATACTGTTAACAAGTAATTCTCTTATTATTTTTGTAGTTCCCCAGTATACGTTTACCATTATTGGTCCTAGTTCCCTTTTACTTTGTGTTTTTTTTCTTCTCATTGTGCCCCAGTGATTGCCTTACCTTTACCTGGTTCCAGTTGCAGAAGATGTAATGTGTAGTAAAAAAAAAAAAAAATACTCCTCCAGGGTACAGACTATTAATTGCCACCAGGGACGTGGGGAACAGCTGCTTGTTGCTCTCTGCTTAGTTAGAGCAGGTGCATATCAGGCAAGTCATATGCCAGCATCCGCTGCTTGTTAACAGTGCAACCCACCAAGGGGGAAGAAGGAAAGAGTGCCTTCATCCTTACTGCTAGACACCAGGGTCTGCCATTACTCTGGCCTCCTCTCCTCTTCACCATCGGTGCCAACTAATGTAAACTGCAGGGGTATGAGAGGCAGGTTTAATCAATAAAGAAAAAAATTGTTTGTGTGACTGTGTGTGTCTATGTATATGTGACTGTGTTTGTCTATGTATATTTTTGTGTGTGCCTAG
The DNA here is from genome assembly GCF_036172605.1 of Pelobates fuscus. Classification (NCBI taxonomy): domain Eukaryota; kingdom Metazoa; phylum Chordata; class Amphibia; order Anura; family Pelobatidae; genus Pelobates; species Pelobates fuscus. Next base: position 98,439,464 of record NC_086325.1, read on the forward strand.
GTATGTATGTGACTGTGTATGGTTGGGTGCTTATGTGTGTTATGACCGTGTGTGATTGTGTATCTATAAATATATATGACAGAATATGTGTTTGTATGTGTCTATGTTTGTCTGAGTTATTCTATTGCAAGGTGAATGTCAGTTGTATATGTATTAGATGCTGGTAATATTTATGCTGAAGAGGCATAAAGTCTTAACTGGCCTAGTGCAGCCAAAAACCCTAATCCTTTTCTGATCAACACAGCAAAGGTTTTAGGGAGAGTTAGGTTTCACACAAAGATACATATCCTGTTATATTGTGTTTGCATGTTAAGATGAGGTCAGTGCAGACATCTCCCATCACTATGGCCCATTTTCTTCCTTAGGTACCAGACCCATTAACTGATTTATGGGGACCGTGGTGGTGCATCAATGTATTTACTGTACTTTTTGCTCACATATCCTAAACACGAGCTGAAATAAACAATTTTCCATACTGGAATACTCAGCATATGTTTGTACTAGAAATATAACATACCCTCCTCTGGCCACCATCAAATTAATTCGGACTTTATAAGATACCAAAATTCCCATCACTTCCTTGTCCATGCCTGGGCGCAGGCTGTAAATACAAAACACATGCAGCAATATTCATGTAAATCATTTTATAGTTCTCACAAGTTCAATCCATGATAACATACCAAAACACCAGCAAAATAAACTTTATATCATTGTATCACTCACTGCAAGACATATGCAGGCATATATCTCATATCTAAATTAAAGAGTACTGTGTACTGAATATTCATGGACCATAGCTTCTATCCCTTGGTTGATCAGTTCAGTATGACTATTTCCTTTTTGAGTTGTTTGCATAAAAAAACAAGAAGCAAATGCAGCTATTTGTATTGTCTGGTTGCGAGAAAACATTTTTTAACAAAGTATACCGAACACTATTCAGAAACATGCACATGGTACTAAGTGCTTATTAGGGATATTACAGTCAATGCATTATGTCATTTACAGGATGTAGCATACTGGACAGTGGACTGACAAACGTGTCATAGTTACATTGTGGATGAAGCCAAGTTGGTGTCCCCATGCTTCAATTTGCCATCCAAGGCCAGGCCTCTCTTCTGCCGGTTATCAGCTAAAAATGGAGTCACAGAGTATGTTCTGGATAATGTTGAATTTGCTGCAACTGTATCACTAGGAACATAAAGACATAGAAACAATATAAGAAACAGATGCAGTGAGACAGAGAAAGGATGAAGAAGAATCTTATAAAGGGACGGACTGACAGCCTTCAGGACTCTAAGGCAAAATGATGTCCTTCAGCACCTTGTAGCAGAATTAAGTAAATGTTTCAAAATAACAGTGTGCATTGCTTTTTTTGTATATAGTGTGAAGGTATGTGTATAAAGGCATGTTTGTACCTGAGTGTTTAAAATCATTTTGAACACAGTTGCATTTTTTTTAGAGATACCCACATCAGTGTAGTAGCTGCTGTAACAATTATTTACTGGATAGTTTTTGTAAGTGTTTTTTTTTTTTGCACAGAGCACCTTTCATTGTGTATACAAAACAGTTGCATTTTGTCCACGTCAAGGCATGTGCTATTTTTTGTATCTCTCACTACATATATATATATATATATATATATATATATATATATATATATATATATATACTGCCAGTATGAATGCATATATTTATTTGTATATAATCACAGTAAGTCAGTAAGTGTAAAAAGCTATTTGTGTTTATTCAAAATTTGTTTATTTGCAAGTAGTGTAAGTAGGTTTAGTCACTTAGTTCTGAATTGCAGTAAATTGTAGTACAAATTCCAAAATTAAGGGGGAAAACGGTCAAGTGACTGTAGCTGAGTTAGAGAATTTTACGAGATCATATATTTGAGCCTAAATTTTGTAATTCTGAGTTTAATTTGCTATAATTCAGAATTTAGTAAATTTGTTCCTTTGTGTTGAACGTTGGTGTAAATGCAGCAGTGTATATGAGCCGGATTACAATGAACGCAAGAATGCATTTGTTTGGTTTGTTACTGTATGTGTAAATACAGGGGTGTATTTGTATGGAGCGTTGATGTGTGCTGGGGTGGAATTGAAGTTAATAAGATTGTATACTTGTTTGTACTTTGTTAATGCAAAAAAGTATAGTGATGCATAAGTCATGTATTAAAATAATCATTTTAAATTAGGTATACATGAGCAATACGAAAAAAATGGAATTCAGCAATGAATTTGTATAGAGAGTCTGTATTTGTGAATGTAGGGTATGTTTGGAATTGAAAAATAGCATATAAGGCAGCTTAATGAGTGGTTATGGTTCCATTGCTACCCTGATTTCCCCTCCAGTGTAAGTAGTCAAAGGATTTATCCATCAGTCCTTCCTCCACCCTGACATACTATTATTTCTCTTGTGTGACTTTACCGCTTTTGCATACATTATAAGCTCGTTATAGCAGGACCTTCTTCACCTCTTGTCTTTGTTCATTTTTGTATGTAAATGACTTGCCAAATATCCCCATTATTTAATTCTAAAGCACTGTGGAATTTTGGCGCTATGTAAATGATAATATTAATAATTTAAGAAAGCCTTGTCTAGAGCTGAAGACTCCTTCAGGGAGCTTCAGTTATCTCCACTGAACTAAACGCTACAAGGTAGGGCCAGCTCGTTGACTGAAAACATCAGCGAGTGCTCTCAGTCTATGAGCGCCTCCATGCACCATTGGTTTTACCCTCAATACAAGAGCTTTTGGGGGCAGAGGAAGCAGCGGCGGTGACCTGCGCACACTGTGAAGTTGTCAAACTGTTCTAAAACAATTTGACGATTTACACTCGTTGGGGCACCAAGGTGCTCCTACCACCATAACCAATTGAGTTGGCTGTAGTAATTATGGTGCTTGGAGTGTTGCTTTAACATATGATAAAATTGGTTTCTCAGTCTCCCAATTTCCATCACATTTATTCTATCATCTTCTGTTTTGTGCACTTACTTGATCTCTTCACTGCATACTGTCTTGGTGTACTTGTCCAATGAATAAAGCACAACATCGGTCACTTGCTCCACTATGTAGGCCATGAGAAAACATTTTATGTAAATAGTGATAATATGTAACAAACATTTTGTTAACAATTTGTAACATGAATCATAGACAGAAACAGCATGCACACACACTACATTCTCTAACCTACTCAATATTTTTTGGAGTACACAGTGATTCTGTCCCTGCAGTAGAGTAAATCATCAAAAATATAAGTCTAAAATTCAGTACCTTTTTTTGCAATAAATAGTTTGTAAGACATATATGACACATGTAAACAATATACAAACTACAAGGTATACCACAGAGTACTCTGTTGATATTTTCTTTAAAGGGACACTATAGTCACCCAGACCACTTCAGCTCAATGAAGTGGTCTGGGTGCCAGGTCCCTCAGGTTTTAACCCTTCAGATGCAAACATAGCAGTTTAAGAGAAACTGCTATGTTTACATAGCAGGGTTAATCCAACCTCTAGTGACTGTCTTCTGGACAGCCACTAGAGGCGAACCTGCGACGCTGGAGGCAAAATATGCCTCCATCACACAGAGCGTCCATAGGAAAGCATTGAAAAATGCTTTCCTATGGACACTTCAAATGCGCTCGTGGCACTGCCGCGCATGCGCATTAGGCTCCGCTGACGTCAGACAGGGGAGCAGACGTCGGCGGGGGAGAAGAGGTCACCAGCGCTGAGGGAGCCCGGCGCTGGATTAAGGTGAGTAACTGAAGAGGTTTTAACCCCTTTAGCGCCATGGGAGGGGGACCCTGAGGGTGGGGGCACCCTCAGGGCACTATAGTGTCAGGAAAACCGCTTTGTTTTCCTGACACTATAGTGATCCTTTAATTACTTAAAGGACAACTGTCATCAAATATTTACTTCTCATTTTATTATGAAACTTAATGATATATTTTTTTAATTATGTGCATTGACTTTTTTCTCAACTTCATTTTCTTTTTTAGAAAATTGTACTTTATCTGTCTGAGCAGCCATGTTGGGTCAGACTCTACTGTTACCTTACCAACTACTGCTGATCCTTACTTGCCTATTGCTGCAGTTTCACACAGAGCAAGCACAGTTGACAAAAGTACTCTGACATCTAAAAGGACATGCCACGCACTGACAATTTTCACACACCTGTAATCTTGATCTTTTTCACAATCTTGCTGGTTGTATTGTTGATTTTCACATTAACATTGATTGGCTCCCCATGGTAGTATATCTGGAAGAAGACCATGATAAGACTTGTTGAACTAGAGTGATATTTTGGTGAGACTGATTAGAGTAAAATTAACTAGAGCGAAAATAAAGGAGTCGTGCAATGAGATGATGGTAATATAGATACTATATGAACAACGCTAAATAGTGTTTACTTACTCCCCCGATTACTTTAGGGGTGTAGATAGTCTTCTGGTAGCTAGGAAAAATTGTAGAAATATATAGTGTATTTCAATTTATAAACGTGGTTATACACCTTATCAAATTAAAAGGCATCTATTGCATAAACAATTAAAATCAATCCAATACATACATTAGTAAGTCCAAAACGCGTTTCGCCTATTTAATTGTTTATGCAATAAATGCCTTTTAATTTGATTCACATACATTTGGAGCTTCTTCCATCCTGCTTAAAGAGGGAGTGAGTTATCCCTAAAATAGCTCATCTATTCACACACTTAGAGCCAGGTTACAGGCTCTCAACCAGGTGAGGAGCAACCTTTACCTTTGTGTATATATATTATTGTCACTGTGTCCATAAGGATTTCAACACCAGGGCGAGTTCTCCCTGTTCTTATCTCTTTTTTTTGAGGAATACACCCTATCTGGATTCAGAGGTGTGTGTCACCTTAATGACACAAAGCGAGAGTGATTAGAGCCAATCCAAACAGGCTCTGAACCACGTGAATGCTTCTTAATTATAAGGTGTATAACCACGTTTAGAAATTGAAATACACCATATATTTCTACAATTTTTCCTAGCTACCAGAAGACTATCTACACCCCTAAAGTAATCGGGGGAGTAAGTAAACACTATTTAGCGCTACACACCTTCACTACTACACACTGGTTGTGGAAATAGTGTTTTTTGCATCTTGATTATAGTAGGACTGGAGAGGTCCCACGTTTTGTGTGAGAGCGGCTGTATTAAAGAGCACTTTTTAAATTTTGTTTTAAGCGCCTGTTAACACAGAATATTTTGTTTTATTGTTGATCACTATATGAACGACGTCCCCTCTCTAGGGTATGTTTCTGCATAAGGCCACCTTTGAGAACGAGAACGAACACACACACACACACAACTGGTATTTTTAAAGCGCCAACAGAACATATACACATAAACACACAAGCTGGATTTGGAAAATAAGATAAATGACAAGACCCATATAGTGTAGTGTCAGGAAGATAAAAAGAGAATTTAGAATGATTTGAGATTGCTCTTGAGTTAGGGCAGCACCTCTTTTTCTAGTGAGGCTTCCAGCTGCAATGGTCGATCAGACATCATGAACTGACGTGTGGTATCTGCTTTTGGGGCCGGTCCAGAGATCTCAGGAGCATATTGAACCTTCCTAATAATGAGGCTTACAGAATTCCTGCAGGAGAAGGAGCAAATCCAAGCTTTGTTTTAGAAAATGTGTAGAATTTGTAATAAGCAGTCTTTATTTGACCAAATTTACAGTTGTCCATTTGAGAATATCTAGATATCACTGTAATTTAACATTATGGGGAAGATAGTTGTATAGTCTGCTGATGAGATTAGCAGTAGTTTTAGACTTAGGGTTTTATGCGATGCATTAAATGATTTATTTCTTTCTAATCTATTCCCTTTATTCATCTATAAAAATACAAAATAGCTTCTTAATCTTTCATATGTTTGTATCTGTACTATTCTGAAAATATAGTCAAAAGTCAACATACACCCCTTGTTATTGTGATGATGATAATAATACATTTTGTTATAATTGTATTCTACTGATTTGAGAATGGTATAACTCCTAAAGGTGAGCCAGCACCAGAGATCCCCTGGCACCATAACAACATCATTTTGATGAAGTTGCTATGGTGTCTAAACTGGTTCTTTAACAGTGAGGATGCATCAATGAATCCTTGCACCATTACTACTAACCAAAGAACTAGAGATAGCATCACTTTGAAAGTCATTTTGCTAAGAAATATTTTACCTACCTTTTGTGGACTTTCTCCTCCACATTGTCTGCCCAGAATCCTTTCACCTCATAGTCCACCCCACAGGCCTGGAAGACAAATATCGCCAGTTAGAATGCAAGAAGTGGGAACTACAGGAAATTAATTAAGAACATATGTTTGTTAAAACACAAAAATAATTACGAATTATTATGTACATTTTTTATATGGCAATCAAACATTTATATAATCATTTGTTGTCACCCTATTTAACAATTTACCTCTTTTATTTAATTAAGACTAAGAGCATTATAGGATATTTGTTGCCAACAGTGGTGATTCACTGAATGTAAATTATTTGACAATTGATATACTGTTTCTGCATATTCAATTTACATTTATGTATGATTGATAAATATACCAAATCACAACATGAATTATAGATCTTCTGACATTTACCAATCTCATAAATAAACAATGTCTCTGTCAACCCAAAAAAACTTGGAGTGGCATTCTGTCATTTAACTTCTAGATATCTTGAGGTGTCAAATTGCTAGTGAACATAAAAGACCTTCTATTAGCTTACAGAGCATTCAATAAAAAAACAACAAAAAAACAATATATAACAATATAAACATATGTTATGAGGGTCTGCTAATAGACTAGGGGGAGTGAGATTGATTTATATACCTCTAGGGATGGAAACTCGTTTTGACATCATATAATTTGATTATTGTTATATTAATAACTTCTAATTAATAACTTCATGCTTTTGTTGACAACCACACGCCTTTTATTTTATTTTTTACACTATTGAGGTCTATTTCAGTGTCCTTATATATAGACATAGTATAAGTAGTTTTCGTTTTGGCCTTCCTTCTCTTTTAAATATTTTGATTTCTGGATCCCTGAACTTGGTTTGTTGTTCAAACTTGTCTTCTTGCCTCTTTAAAATTATCTAATTAAGCACCAGCATCAGAAGGTCTGGAAGTGCATATTCCTGCCCATTGTCCTCTTTTCTATCAATCTCACACTGTATTCTGTACCAGTACCTGTACTTATTTTCAATGATAAACTTTCTCACCTTCCCAGAATCTTCTGCCCCTGGTTGTAGCGTCACAGAACATGGTAAATTCTTGGCAATCTATAAAACAAAGAATGTATGATTGATAACCTCATCCAATAAATCTAACCTTTTCAATTCCCAATCAATATGTTAATTTCTCACATTAAAACTGAAGGGGAAGGAGTTCACTCCTAGCTTTGCTTTAAGTTTTTCTTGAAGGGGGCTGAGAGGCTTTTGATCTTCTGGACGAAGTGGGTATACTTGACAGGACAGAACGTACAAATCCTTCCTGAAGCTCAAACCAATGAGTTCCATGTCATCCCGACCATAGCGAAAAGCACAGGTCAATGTCACAAAAACTAGAGAAGAAATAGTATAGACGGAGAACAAATGGGAAAAAATATGAAATTAGGTTGGGAACAATAAAATTAATAGGAGACATTGAAAATAATACATTGCTTGTCACATATTCTAACCTACTACATTGTCCAATTGATCACAATGCTTAGTTAAAAGTCTGCAAAATGGCTTTGGAATCAGAAAGATAATGGAACAGTAACAACTCATTGGTTTATTTTGTATATGTGCGCATACAGGCTTTGTATATTCGACAAAGATGTATAAATGTACCTGGATCCTCAGTATATATTGTTCATTAATGCACATTGTTATGCACATCATAAACTTTGCTCAGTTATTTTACTTTCATACATTATGTAGAAGAAGACTTTTTATATTTGTCCCCAACTCCATAAGCTCAATAATTCATTGTCTGTCTCAGCACTAAAAGTGGGTGAAGAATTGTGTAAACCTGACCACTTCCAACGAAGTATGTGATAGTTCCTGGTCTCCTGCAAACTTCCTTCTAATATCTATCTCAGAGACCCACCTCTTGCTTCCTCCATTGGATTGTAACATTTATATATTTATTTTGATGATGGTTACAGCAGTAAACAAGAAGTATTGCTTATATAAAAAATCATTACATTTGTAAAAGTGCATGTAAAACAAAACCCATATTATGTCCTTTGTTATGTCTTAGTATTGTTATGTTGATTGTGACTGGTATTCCTTAGTTTACCCAACTTCCTGTCTTGAGTGCTGTCCGTAGTACAGAAAATTAATGGTACAATGTACAATACATTATACTCTGTGTGGTTTCTTACAGACTTGTGCACGGCAGGACATTTCAGTTTGACTAAATAATTTTTCACAAAATTATTATTTATTTTTCTGGGATGTCCGATGCTTATCCATGTGATCGTTGAGCATTCGATTTGGCAGAGTATCGACCATGGAAAATATTTGGAGAAACGTCCAGGAGAACCAAAAGTGTGTGAAAATGGACCAATCAGTGTTCTGCTCTCATATATATATATATATATATATATATATATATATATATATATATATATATATATATATATAAATAAATCAACATTTCATTCATTGGCCACAATTCAGCTAAATCAAAATGCACAACTCTGGTTTACTATAGCTTGAGCTCTGTATTGTAATTAAAAAAATAATGTGTTAATGTGTTTAGGGTACAAATAATGTGTTAATGTGTTTAGGTTTTCTATTCTAATACAGAAATAATCAGTCATATACATATTAGCAATCCTCAAACCTGTTTACGTATTACCTTTTTTGTCTTTCTGATATTCAGGATCAATCAGAATTACTCCTTCTACAGTAATAAAATAAAAAGAGGCATGTTTAGTTAAAGACTGACGTTATGATTGTAAAAATGTTGCATTTATGCCATTCAGGGCTTAGACCTACTTACCTACAGGTTCCACAAATTCAACATGGTCCACATAGTCTCGTTTTGCAAGGTAGATGGATAACTTAGGGAAACAGAAAACAAGAGATTGGCTATAGTTCTGATAAACAAAAGTGAGGTTTTAACACTTTTCTTTTTTAGATCAGGGAAAGCATTTGTTAATTTGTCCTACTAGAAGATGTTTTTTTTTGTACCAGTTAAAAACTCTAAATATCTGCATAAACTGGATATCTAAAAAAAACTGATAACGGTTTCAGACTTGTGATGTGTGTCCTATAAGATTATTAAATATATGTTGTCTCATATTCACTTATATAAGAAAATACATCTTGAAAGCGCTTGGTGATACTTGTCAAAAAAGGATTTTTCCATTTTGATTATTTTAGCACAAAATGTTCAATTCCTGATGAATTCCCAACAATTCACGGTTCAGCCAATAATCCTGTCCATAATTGCATTTTTATTTCTAATAATTACTAGTGGAGCGCAAATGTGCCAAAGGAGGTATCTTACCCTCTTGCAATATATCTTGCAAGGGGATCAAAGTAGCAATATATGTAAAATACAAAATAACAATATATAATGCAGATGGTATGTTACATAACATACCATCTGCACTATATATAGTTCTTTTGGTTTTTGTATCTTCCATATTTTGTTACTTTGATCCCTCTGCAAGATATATTGCAAGAGGGTAAGATACCTCCTTTGGCACATTAGCACTCCACTAGGAATTATAAGTATTCCACTCATAATATGTACTATTTAATTTAATTTTGTTGAGGGAAGTAAGTGCCCTTTCACAAGTGTTGTTTGAGCTGCTGTTATCTTTAAAAATTTTTATATACGGTACACATTGATATTTATATTTGCAGTGTCTTTCCATTTTTATTTCTATATTCTATGGTGTTTAATTTTCAGAATTATTCACCAAGTGAGAACGGTCAGGAATTCAAGGTAAATTCAATTTGAATTCCAAATTTTAGGCCAATATAGTAGAACTGGAAACAAAGCTGAATTAAATAACTGGTCCATTATAGCTATTTTGTTCTATAATTTGAAATTCACTCTGAATTTCCGACAGTTCCTGCTTTTGTAAATAACCCTGAAAAGATTGAAATTTACCTGGGTCCTGACCGATAATGGGGAACATCAAGCAGCTAATCGGAAGACAACTTTGATTTCAAATGAGTCACAGAGAGTTTTTCTATTCTCTCCTGAGTCTTCCTTCTTTAATAATCCAAGCTCATGCAGTGATATATTCCCTAAATTAACAACGGGACCCAATCTCCCAGTTACACTGTTTGTGCCACCAATTGTGACCAAAAAGCTGTGTTGATAAATGCAAACTGTTCATCAAAAACCAAATCAACCAGCCTGTGGGCCCATAAACATCAAAAAGAACAGCTAGGCAGGAGTATTCATGATTTTTCTCAAGCTTAGAACAGGTAATGACATTTATTAGTATTACGGTGCTGGATATGAGAGGCTTTCTTACAAGCAGTCTTTTTGCAGAAGGTTAGTATTTGGGGAGGGGAGGTTGAGTTGTGAAATAGTTTCTATATGTGTATGTCGTTAGCCCATAAATACATCTGGGAACTTTCTGAGCAAATTTCTCAATATATCTAAATGAAAGAGGAGGCACTTGGCAAAAATAGTCTGGATTGCTCAATTTACTTGGCAGCCAAATAGTAGGACCCTTCAAGCAATGAGGTCTACGTACAAAAAGGAGTGCACAAAGTAGAGTTAACTGCCCAAACCTCCACCAAGAGAAGTTTGGATTTACACATAGGCTCACTACTTACCTGCCACAACCTGCAATGAATCAGAGAAATGCAAAATGTAGGCAAGCACAGCCGAGCTGAAAAAAAAAATCTCCAACACTTTTCTTATCATTAAATTTTGCAAAGTCCTGGTTAATAACCCCTTAGGCACTCTTTTGTAAATTCACCCCAAAAACCACTTGTGAACCTGCCTTAAATGTTTATGTAATGGTGTGGTGACGGTCTCCTGCCGCAACCTACCTTGCTGTCAGAGCTGGTCTTCTTAAAAACTCTGTAAAACAAATGAACAAATGAATCAACCTATTTCAAAGGCCACGGTTAGACAAGGTAGCTGTATATGTACTATAGGTAAGTGGTTCCCAACCCATGATGGTGTAGGTTTTGTCATTATTCCAACTGGAACAGAATTTGGAAATATTGAACTATTGGTGTTCCTTGGTGAATTTGTTGGGACACACAGTTACAGGTAAGAAACAGGGACGGGGGAATAACTTTAAATAGTAAAAAAAAATGCTTCCCTCTTACCGCCCACAGACCACAGCGCTGATCCAGGAAATTCGCATACATACACTGTATACATTACACAGGTTGCATCCGCTATACAGACATAAATTGCATTGATCCAAAGCTCCCCTTGTCTGCCCCAGCCACGTCATTTATTTTAATAAAATTATGATTTTTTTTTTTAGCTTTTTACTAATAGTGGATTGAGGAGTCTCTTCTTTGTTTGAAGTGAGTGTTTTCTTCATTAAAGGGACACTATAGTCACAAGAACAACTACAGTTTATTGTATTTATTCTGGTGAATATGATCATTCCCTTCAGGCTTTTTGCAATAAACACTGTATTTTCAGAGAAAATGCAGTGTTTACATTATAGCCTAGTGATAACTTCACTGGCCACTCCTCAGATGGCTTCCTGAGGCAGTGCTGCACAGTGTCTCCACCCTCTGCATGGAGACACTGTATGTTCGTCATAGAGATGCATTGATTCAATGTATCTCTATGAGCAGATGCTGATTGGCCAGGGCTGTGTTTGACTTGTGCTGGCTCTGCCTTTGATCTGCCTCCTTGACAGTCTCAGCCAATCCCATGGGAAAGCATTGTGATTGGCTTTTGATCAACACTTCTGGTGATGCCAGAGAAGCAGGTAGGTCAGGGGCAGAGCCAGCAGCGGCAAACAGGTTTAAAAGTCAGAATTTGCTATATTTAGCGGGACCAGGGGCACTCTATGGGGGTTTTAACACTATAGGGTCAGAAATACATGTTTGTGTTCCTTATTCTATAATGTTCCTTTAAGTTTCAAGTAGTGTTGGAATCTGCTAACTCCACTCCACTCTGCTAACTCCACTGGTGTTGTGTTAAATTAATACATGGTTAATACATCTCCAACTAATTTGTCTTAACTTCAAAAAATGTACCATATATTTTCACATGGTCTGTGCACACACATGAATTTGATAAAAAATATTTTTAAAAACTAAAAGATAATGTTTTTATCATGTTTTTTTCTTGTGGAAGAATTCTTGCTTGATTGATTTAGGAAGTTATAATAGTAATTACATGTTTAATTAAATATATTGTAAAGAAAAAATTTACAAAACAGTAAATTCTATTTTTTGTAAATACTATTCTAGAAGTTAATTAAATACTAAAACGTTAGTCTAAACTTACTTTGAACCGTCTGCCATGATGATTGTTCAAATCTGCAAAAGAGGAGGAAATATTTAATAACACTCTTTCTGTTTATAGGAGAAAGACTGAGGATACGTGCATTTTTTTTTTTCAGTTTCTGATTCAGAAGGACAAAGGATTGGCCCCATTAGCTTCATGATACTATATGAGTAATATCCTGTTTCCCTAAAAATAAGACATGTGCCTAAAATAAGCCCTAGCTTATTTTCGGGGGATGCTCGTAATATAAGCCCTACCCCGAACAAAAGCCCTAGGCGCGAGTCACTAGTTTGCTCATCTATGTTTGGTGAAGTTTCCCCGAACATAGAGTCGCCGGAATCCATTCGCGAGTAAGCTAATCTATGTTTGGGAAAGTTAATAGGTCTTATTTTCAGGGAAAGATGGTATCACAGTTAGATCATTGTCAGGATAATACAAAGCTTTGGTGTTGCTGAATGCTAACCTTGTTAAATTAAATTAAAATGTCCCTGAATAACAGAAAGAAATGTGGTCATGATATTTGAGTTGCTTTGTTAGTCCAGCAATAAATGGAAAATAGTGAAGGAAGATTACATTATGTTTTAATAAAAAATGTTATTGGAACAGAATTTTGTAGTGACAAGCTTTCGGGAGTTCCTCCCTTTATCATGTCTAAATCATTTCTGAGCACAGTGAAGGAAGCAAGTTAGGATAGGTGTAATGTTAAAGGGTTACTCCAACCACTATGACAAATTCAGTGATTTGAAGTGGTCATGGTGGTTGGAATGTGTATGTGCAGCGTTTTTGCTTGAAACGTACCTAATGTCAATTCTGTGCATAAAATCCGTAGTCAGGGCACACTGCATTTTGGCAATGGATGTATTGAACTTCACCCTTCCTGAGTTGAGCCCTCCTGCCTCCTTATCCCCTCAAAATTGTGTTTTTTGAGGGTTTTTAAAATTAAATTTCCCACCCTTCCTACCAATCTCCCTCTCCACTACCTCTCCCCCTACCCTCATCAGATCAGATTGCTTGTATGTGCTCTGAGCCGATAAAACTGTTCAAATCAAACGCTTCTCTATGAGAATCATTTGAATGGACTGCACAAGGCCTTGTCTGATGTCGGATAGGGCATGGAAGGTAGCACCAAGAGTTTCGTCCAGCACTGAATTCCAGGTAAGTGGAACCTTAAAAAGGGATGGAGTAACACTTTAAAGTTAAGGCAAGGTGTCATAATTCTGCCCTGTGATGGGAGCATTGAGAAAAGAGAATGCGCGTTAGATGAAGAGATAACATGGTCACATATGTGCATAAAATGTACACATGTTTGGGGTACCTTGAATATAGAATTGCTATTCAGAGGGAGAAAATAGACTAAACAACATTGATGGGGAGGACAGATAAAAAGCCTAACACATCACAAAACTAGGAAAGTAATATTAAAGGACCACTCTAGGCACCCAGACCACTTCAGCTTAATGAAGTGGTCTGGGTGCCAGGTCCAGCTAGGGTTAACTAATTGTTTTATAAACATAGCAGTTTCAGAGAAACTGCTATGGTTATCAATTAGTTAAGCCTTCCCCCTAATCCTCTAGTGGCTGTCTCACTGACAGCCGCTAGAGGCGCTTGCGTGATTCTCACTGTGAAAATCACAGTGAGAGCACGCAAGCGTCCATAGGAAAGCATTATGAATGCTTTCCTATGTGACCGGCTGAATGCGCGCGCAGCTCTTGCCGCGCGTGCGCATTCAGCCGACGGTGAGGAACGGAGGTGGAGAGGAGGAGGAGAGCTCCCCCCCCAGCGCTGGAAAAAGGTAAGTTTTAACCCTTTTCCCCTTTCCAGAGCCGGGCGGGAGGGGGTCCCTGAGGGTGGGGGCACCCTCAGGGCACTCTAGTGCCAGGAAAACGAGTATGCTTTCCTGGCACTAGAGTGGTCCTTTAAGTATTAACCATGTTCAATTTTGAAAATGGAACCAGGTCATCAATCTTGCTTGACCCAGCCAAAAACTGTGCCTGAGATTTTTAGTTAAATGTGTATTTCCAATTCTTGCTTTGTACTCTCAACGAACATTATTTTAAGAATTTGTCACACAAGCAACCAGCTAGAAGCTGCAAGCAATCCACAAATAATTCTACGTATATTGTTATATATTGTGTATTGCAGCATTAAAATTATGTTTGCTTGATTCTTAAGTTTGAATACTATAATCTTTTCAGATACTAAAAGTGTCACCCACAGCCCATTACAACTAGCTGTTAAAGTACCGGAATGTTACACGGCAGTAGTGATGTCCCGAACAGTTCGTCACGAACACGCGCGATGTTCGGTCCGCCCCCTATTCGTCATCATTGAGTAAACTTTGACCCTGTCCCTTACAGTCAGCAGACACATTCCAGCCAAACAGCAGCAGACCCTCCCTCCCAGACCTTCCCACCTCCATGACGAATAGGGGGTGGACCGAACATCGCGTGTGTTTGCGACTGCGAACACGCTATGTTCGCCGGCGAATGGTTCCCGGCGAACTGTTCGGGACATCACTACACGGCAGAGATAACTGTAAGTAAGCATATAACGTTATATTATATACATGGCAGGCAGCAGAAAGAAACCACCAGGGTCTCAGTGGTATTACTTCTAATGTGTTGCAAGGTATGAGAAGCTTGAGAGAGAAATGTTCCCTGTTTATAGACCTCACACTGACATACAGAGACGGGAACCTCAAAGTAAAACTGCTTTATTATTTGATTGGAGAGAAATGAAGAGGAATAGCCAGGCACAGAGCACAGCAGGTGCTAATGAAACCTTAACTCGGAGTGATATTCTCTAGGCGTTTGATAATGATTGTGATCTGTGAAAGAATGACTCTGTGGGAAAGTACAGAGAGGGCAGTAAAGGGCAGTATATCCGTAAATTAAGTTCTGCTCTCCCTGTGTTTTCAAAATGTACAAATGTATTAATCCCTCTAAAAAAATACATATCATCACTGTGAGCAACCATACTGTAAAAGGGCAAAACTACTTATCAATGGAAAATTAACTATTACCAGGTAATTATCTTCAAATAATACATCAAAGCTGTCAAAGAGAAGCATTAAAGGGACACTCCAGACCCCTAAAGCACTTTATTTTGCTGAAGTGCTTTATGTGAAGAGTGTGTTGTTTTTTTTTCATTTAAAAACAAAATTGCAGATTTCCATAGAAATTGTCACTTTTATTAATTCACCATGTTACGCCCCCGTGGCTGTCAATCAGACAGCCGGTTCGGTTTCTTCCTGGTCGATAAGCTCACTGGAGCTATAGTCAGAACATTGCTCAGAGTGGATGCCTTGAAATGGCTTCTCATTGAGCTACAGTTGGAAGTCTGTGATTGGACAGCCACAGAAAGTCTGGCTTGGGGAAGGGAGGGCTTGCAAAGGATTCAGACAAGAGATCTGAAGATTTTGCAAGCTGTTTTTAGATACACCCCAATGACAAAATGCATAATTAAAAACATGCATGTTTTAATTAGGGTTTAATAAACAGTGATTTTAATTTTTTAAATTCGGCCAGTGGAGTAGTGTCCCTTTAAGACTGACAGAGTCCTGATGATTTCACGGCACATGCAGCAGCTTCTGAGTAGCAGACTTTTGCAGTCAAGAATTTTAAAATGATGGTCCAGATCTGGGGGTGATCAGTTGCATCATTCAAAAGGTACAAAAAATATATGTGTACCTACCAATAGTATTCTTTCTCTTGACTGTTGCAGCTAAGAGCCTAGGGCAGGGGTGCCCAAGAGGTAGATCCCCAGATGTTGTAGAACTATAACTCCCATGACGCTTTTCATGCCTTTAGAATGACAAAGCATCATGGAAGCTGTAGTTTGAAACATCTGGGATCTACCTTCTGGGCACCCCTGATTTAGAACAACAAAGCATCGTGAAAGCTGTATTATAAAACATCTGGGGATCTACCTTTTGAGCACCCTTTCCCTAGGGTATTTGCACGTGTAAATACTGGGGGGAAATCAAGATACCAAGAGCAGTAAACATCCATTTTCAGATAGCTGTGAGAATATAATGTGGTTGCTAATGCAACATGAAGAAGAAAGTCTAAATATTACAAAAAACAACAGTAACCTGTACAGTCAAGCCCTTCAAAACTATGATGGTTTCTAAACCATACCTCCCTACCCTGGCATCCTTATATGTATATATATATATATATATATATATATATATATATATATATATATATATATATGATCTTGATAAAGATCCAGGAGGGTCGAAGTGATGGTTACATTAAATATACGGTGAAAATACCAAGGGTGCTCTTGTCTATATATATATATATATATATTGTGACAAAAGTACTCCTTTCCCTTGGTACCTTGTCCTGGGATTGGGGTGTTACACACAGTCTTTTCAGGCTTTAGAGACACTTCACACGCTGGATGAGGTAAATTGACTTGCTCTTTTATTGTGGCTCCAAAATAAATGCACAGTAAGGTATAAAGGTAACAAAAATATACAAAACAAAAGCCTTGCTCTTCTGAGCACTAACTAAACAAAATAATCAGCTAACTGGGTTGGATGGCTTGTCCATTTCCCAACATAACAACCTTACTGTTTCAGGTTTTCAGCTCTCTGTTTCCACTCACAGAAACCAAACACAATCTCCCTCCTTCCTTGGCAGGGGAGTACTTAATAGCACTGGTAATTGACAATCCTTTTCAGGTGAGTTAAATTAGGATTCAAACTCTGGAACTGGACTTCTCACCTGTAGGTTACAAGCAACTTCCAAAATGTGGAGTGGAGCACTGGCCCACCCTACTCTCCAAGTACTCCACCCCAGGGCCCAAATATACACATATTTAAAGTGCAACATTCATTATAACATAACACATTTCCCTGGGGCTAATTACACAAAGTAGGATCCTTGCAAAATCTGGGGAGGTATATAGATTCCCTCCAGCACAATTCCTTGCTTTCGGTCACAATATATACACACACACTAATATAAGAGGACTGCACTCATCTAAACATGCATACTAAGGGTGCTGCCGAGGCCAATTCATACAACATACAAGATCCAGTGCACTTGTTCATTCACTAAACAGCAATTTCAAGTCTCACAGATTGTAATAGTTTTATTTAAAAACACCTCACCTAGGCAAAAAATAATGGGGGTTTAGTTACAGTATATGATTATGCATTGCATAAGCCTGCCACAATGTCAATGTACCCCATCCTCAGGGTGGCCAGATCCACCATGTTTTCTGGGACATATCACATATCACATTTTGATGGGCAGCACATGAAAAGGGTAGCTCTGTAGTAAGTAGAATTCAGAAGAAGATATATCAGATTAAGCAATTAGGCAATGAAGAATCCTGCAATTAAGCAATTAGGCAGTTGGCAATAATGCAGAATATACAGGGCAGGCCAACCATTTTCATGTGTTTTCATAAATATGAGACACTTATAAGTGTCCATGTAAACATGGTTGATCTGGTCACACTGCCCATTCTTGTCAGGTCCTACGCTAGGAATCGAATGCCTGCTCTTATGAGATTAATCCACTTACTTGGAATAATTCTTTTATCTGGGACTCCCTGCAGTGCAAAGTTAAATAGGGCTCTGAAATAAGGCACCTGTGACAGGGAGAGGTGCAAAACCAAGGAGTTGGCCTGGACTCCCAAATAAATATATATATTTAATTATAGTTATACACTAAACAGCAATTTCAAGTTTCACAAAATGTAACAGTTTTATTTTAAAACACCTAATTTCCCCTCAAATTAATGGGTGTTTAGTTACAGTATATGATCATACATTGCATACGCGTGCCACAACAGCAATGTACCCCATTCCCAAGCAAGTGGATTAATCTTATAAAAGCAGGCATTAGGTTGCTAGAGTAGGACCTGCCAAGAATGGGGTACATTGATGTTGTGGCAGGCTTATGTGATGTATGATCATATATTTTTTAAATGATGCAGGTTTAAGCTGAAGGCTATAGAGTAACACCACACAGCAGTAAATGTAGTGTCCCCTCACACTGGGAGGGAGGAATAACCTTAAATAGTAATTTTAAAAAATCTCCTCTCTTGCCCCCCACGGCTCATAGCCCCTATCCAATCCCACAAGTTCACATGCACACATACAACACTGTATCCCTTACACACACTCCACTATACACACACAAACACACTGCACTTACTGTACTCACACTGCATTCCATACACACACTGAATTAACTTTACACACACAAACGTATCCCTTACACAAACACACACTGCATCCACTTTACACACACACTGTATCCCTTACACATACATACACTGTATGCACTACACACAGTGCATTCCTTACACATACCTGATTCATGCCCTAAACACACAAGCACTGTGTCCAGTATATACAGACACTACATCTACTCTACACTCACACTGTATCCCTTACACACACTGCATCCACTATACACACATTAAATCCACTACGTACACACTGCATCCCTTACACACACACATAAACTGCATCCCTGTGGGCGGACACAGGGCAAGCCCTGTGGGCATACTCCAGGGCCTGCCCCAGGGGCTTAAGCTTTGAGCTGCAAGAGGACCCAAAATTTCTGATGGTAGCCCTGTCAATGCTGCATGCAATATCTTTTAAAGGTCACAGAGAAGGATGATTATGAGGAGCACAAGTTTGTGTGTACAAGTTTAGATGATTAGGAAGTTAAGAAGCTTGATAGAGAATGCAGTATATTATAGTTGTGAGAAAATTAACTAAATAAATATTTTGCCCATGTTATATTCCAGAACAATATTGGTTTGGAAATATGTCTTCATTTGAGATAATGCATATATTTTAAAGTCGTGATAATATGTGGTATAATTTAGAAGTGGAATATTTAACCCCTTAAGGACCAAACTTCTGGAATAAAAGGGAATTGTGACATGTCACACGTGTCATGTGTCCTTAAGGGGTTAAAGGATACTAGGTCCAAAGCAGTGTTGAAATTAAAAAGCCAACTTTACATCAAATGGCATTTTCAATATTTGTTCTCAATGTGGCACAGTAAATTGGGATTTAGATTATCATATTTCTTTCTTCAAGGCAACTACAAAATATAAACAATGTTAAAAAGAACAGAATCTTGAGGTTTGGAAAGTCAAGAACCAGCATATGGATCAGAATATTTTATTAAGATAGGACTGAGACGAGGCTTTCACATTAAGACAGCAAATTACATAAAAGCAACCAGCTGTCAATTAGGCAATCAAATCTCTTTAGTCTAAATGCAGAACTACGTAATAGTGTTAACGACGCAAGGTATTGCAGATTATGGACCCAGATCAAATGAAAAACGGTCATGCCAGTACGTCTTGCTTATAACTATTTGGATAATCTGGACACATCAACAGTCACATTCCAAGCAAAACAATCTACCCTTGCTTTTTTTTTCTATAGAAATGAATAATTTGGGTTTCACGCTCTAACACATCTAAGTCATAAATTATAATAGGCAAAGTAAGGAATACAATATTTCATTTTGTATAAAGTTACATAATGACCACTAATCTCTTGGTCTGCTTAAAGACCTACTCCAAGCACCATGACCACTTCAGTGTTTTGAAGTGGTCACAGTACTTGGAATCTGTTTTTGCAGCGATTCAGCATGAAAGACTACACATATGGAGATATTTAGGCTAACGACTAGAGATATAGAGTTCTAGGCTGGCTAATGTCAATTCTGTACATATTCCATGCACATAGGGTTATTCATTGGCTGACAGCTATGCTGGCGCTTTCAGCCAATGAATTGACATCCAACTTCTGCAGCTCAGCAGATGCTGGATGAATGATACCTGGCACGACATAAGGCTGAGCACCAGGAGGTATCCAGGTTTGTCCCATTACCAGGGAACGTGAGCAGGATTCTCCTAATGTCATAACCATTACAGTGGGCTGTAGGGGTTATGATACTTCTAGTAACCCTTTAAGCTACAAATATGCAATGCATGTGACTCCAATATACAATGTATCCCTTCTAATAGTGTACACATAATGTTTGTTAGGTGACTTTAAAAGATTGGCACATTAAGAAGGTATTTATACAAATTTGTACAAAGTGTTAGCACATTAGAATAATTCACAAAGCGTTCCACCAAAACAACTTACACCTTTTTGACGTAATGTTTGCTGCCTATTTTTTTGTTCACTTGATATCTAATTCCACGATTTTCTCATGTAGACTAATCAAAACTATTAATCAGTTTTAAAAGAAATAGCTCTATCCATCTTCTTTTATGCCTACCTTATCACAATTTCTCTGGAAGGCCCCCACTCAACCTGAACAGGACTCAAATATTCAGCATTTTAGTTGCTCTTCCATATTAGAAAAGGGAGACATATTGCCTCTAGCCATAGAACAGAATAATCTCACTAACATGTTAAATATTTTGTAGTATAAGAAAGTAACAAAGAAACAGAAATCATAATGGATAGACTAGATGACTGGTTCTTATTTTCAGTAACAATCTATGTTTATATTTTTCAAATATTACGTTGGTTTTAGAGTAGAGATTGTAGCCGTATTAGTCCACTGATGCAGATGTAAAATAATAGATGAAATTCATATAGTGTAATACCTTTTTTATTGGACTAACAACATTTTGGAATGGCAAGCTTTTAGGTGATCCTTCTTTTCTCAAGTCTAAGCATTTCTCTATAGAGTTGATAAAGGGGGAATCTCCCGAAAGCTTGACATTCCAAAATTCTTTTTGTCCAATAAAAAGGTATGACAAGATACAAATGGCATCTGTTATTTTACATCTCCACCAGTTTTAAGAAAATATATAGTAATTTGTATCTAAAATCAACCGCGATAACTGCTCATTTTCTTACTGTAATTTACCAATAGCTTGGTGGGCCATTTCATACGTACAATTCCCCAATAAATGTATTTATTAAATATAAACTCATTAATGCTGTATAAACCGGTATAAGTGAAGCAAGAGTCCTAATATCCCTTTGTTTACACAAATCACATATATATTTACTTCCCGAGTGTACAGCATTGAAATCTATTGGCACCCTCTAAGTACATTTTTATACCCTTGGAAGCAAGTACATACATATACAAAGATGGGAATATAAACAAATATGTATTTATTGATACAAACCTTGACACACTTTTTGCTTGAGTTCAGTTGCGTATGCTTCTCTTGTACTCCCCGACTACAGCAAGGTCCTTATGACCTGTGTCCCTCTCTCTTATATAGTTCTGACCTCCAATCCTTGAGGAAGCTGAGGTTGGTAGGGCTACCTAAAATCCTATTAGCTGAGGAATCCTGTGTGGTGGGAGGGAATAGTAAGAGTGACTTATAAATATATTTCTGAAGAAGCTTACTGAAAAGGCTTCTGTGGGATTAGAGGATGAAGGAAGGTTCACATGGACTTAACTTCTTGACACTCTGTTCTAGACTCAATGTGTCACACCAGCAAGCTTGATCTCTTAGAGGTTGCATTGTGTAACAAAGTACTACCCGCTTTGTACCCAAATCATTTGTGTACAAACACTGTCCCGACAATACAATCTACGATACATCATGCATGATAGAATAGTCTTAATCAAATTCAACACTGTTTCTTATTGATAATACATTTTAATATAATCTATGGGAGAATTTTAGAGCCATGTAGAGCCAGATAATTTCATCCAATTTATAAAAAAATATAAACATTGAAAGTGCTGGATTTGTCTAGATTTTTCTACCATCATTTTTTTCAAACCATCACTGTTATGATTATTCCCCAGATTGTGAATTTTCAGGCACTGAAGTGAGGTTATTCACTAAACTTCAAATTGTCGCAAATTAAATTCCAAGTGGCAACATTTTGAGTACAATAGCAAGTAGTAACTAAAGCTGAGTTTGAGAATTTTTCCAGGTAAGACATGTTGGTCTAAATTGTGAAATTCAGATTTCAATTCAGGTATCATGTGATGTTTCATTAATAAGCCCTAAGGTGAATTTAAATAGATTTTCAATACTAGGCAAATATGATCGAAACGAAAACATGAATTGGAGACTGTTTTCAGTCCAGCTATTTTGACAGAACATTTGACATTCTCTTTAATTTCCCAACAATTGACACTTGTATAACCCTTAACGTTTTGTTATTTTGTCCACGTCCTGTCTGCACTGTAAAGCACTATTCTTCATTTTTTGACAGCAAGTATGCCCTTTTTTCATCTTTCAATAATATTTAAAGGCAAATAGACTTTTTCCCCTTTGTTTCTAAACATTGTTCAAAACAAAAAAACACGCTCTATCCACTAAGCTCCTGAAAGCAGTTAAATGGCACAAGGCTACCCAAATTCGGCTGCTTCAACCAAATGTTTACTATGTGTAACCCTGGACAAATGTGATTATCTCCGCCCTATTTAAACTTCCATTCAATTGCTAATTGGTGGTAACCAAGCCGCCTTCATTAATTTGATCCCTTTACCATACATTTTATTGGGATTTTTTTTACCAATTGATTTAGATAACATACCTAACACTTTCAAGGTATATATAATAACATTGTGCTGCAAATGTTAAACAAAGTACTGTATTTGTACTGTATTTGTATTGTATTGCAGATTGTGACAGAAACAATCTTCCATTTCAGAGAAATGCTCCTGTCATCTTTTATGTTATGTTACTAGGAACAAATAACTGTGTCCTTATCATCTCACATACTCTGTGAAAAGATTAGATGTATTGAAAGCCAGCCTCCTTCCCAGAGATTATGCGCCCTATCATGGGCCAATAATGTGGACTCTGATCTATGGGCAACACAAGCACCTGATCAGGGCAATCTGAGCACCTGCTAGGCTGCCACCAGGGCCAAATTAAGAGCCCGGTGGGCCTGGTGCAGACAATTATTATTATGATGGGCCTAATTACAAAATATTATTGACCTAAACAGTCCTACCTCCTAAGGGTCATGTATCTGATGAAGATGGTGCTGGAGGGAAACTCGCAGGATGCAGCTATGAGAAAACACATACCCTATGCTAATCTCACATTTTCATCTTTCAAGTAAACCCATCTTTCAAGTAAAAAGTAACAGCAGTGTCAGTAAAGCAGGAAGTCTATGGATGGGGTAAAAGGGTGGGCCACACGCTAATCTTTACCCTCATTGGTGCTCACCTTGTGTGCAGAAGTCGGTGAGCCCAGAGGCACCTCACACACCCCAAGGTGGCGGACATGCTAGAAACTAACTATCGACCACAAGAGACACATTGGAGCAGGTACAGCAAGCTACTAACACACCTTGGGACAGCTATGGCAGAAGGGAGAGAGCGGAGACGGTTGACGAGCGGGCCCCTTCAGGCCGCTCCTTCCACAATGGCGGTACCCTCACCCATGTGGGGCCCACCCAGGCTGAAGACCAACAGGGAAATGTTCGAAGTGCATCAAGCAAACACGTGGAGGATCCAACGCCGCAGGCGGCAACAGACTATCAAGATCCATTGCCGTCCCCCTACAGGGAAGAACTCGGTCTCCTGTGAGAACTCCCAAGTTTGTGGATAATGGATGCAGGCCTTCATGACAGCCTGGGGCTGTGAGAAGGCCCTGTTCGAACTCAGTCTATTCAAGTAGCTCAACCCCCCTCACTTACCACCTAGCAAGGGCATCGGCTGACTCGAGCCTGCACACCCCAAGCCCACAGATGGATAACAATTGGACTCACTTAATGGGCTGCCCTAATACATACTTGCCTTCCCAAGTTTTTCCCTTATACTGACATCCACTCTATCTGATTTCCTTATCGTCATTGCAATAGGATTTGCCACAGTATATTATATGCTGGGATATTGGGATAGGTGGTCAGATGCATACACTTAAACTTTCGCCTAACAGCCTCCCTGTGACTCTGATAGGGCACCCAACACACTTGCTAAATAGGCAGCTTGCCTCATAATTATTCGGAGGAATTAGAGAATAAATCTAGCATACCTATGTCATGTTGGAAGTGCCTGCAATTCTTTATTAGTTTGTTATCCATTTGTTTGCTATCACACATAGCTAGGTACAGCCATATTAAACTGAAGCATAGTCCAGTGGTTTCTACCTTTACTGCATAATTTACATGTACCCAGTCAACATTCGCTGTTATAAATTTGTTAAGCTCAAATAGATGGCCCCAGTGGTATTACATCGCACCTAGCAAGTTGTATACAGATACTGTTCCTTTCTTTATTATTACTACATACTTGTGTTGTTTCATGGTAGTTTATGTGCACCAGCTCTGATTTTATAGAACTCCATCGAAATGTATCTCTAACTACCCAAGCATGACTTATCTACATAACTCGTATGACACTATTCTATTGTTACCTCGCATGATGATACCTAATGTAGATCTCTATAGAATACAGAATGCACACTATAACAATCTCAAAAAACTAAGCTTTATTATGTACAAAAAGTACCAAAGTGAAAACATACAAAAAAGAATAAACACAATGACAGAAGCAAGGGCAAATACAATAAAGTAATTGTAGATAACCAAAGAAATTTTCTTACAAGCCAACTCGTGTTTCTGTCTTGTGGCTTGTAAGAAAATGTATTTGGTTATTTACCATTACTTTATTGTATTATTGTATCTCTTTATTCGTTATACTGTGACTCAAATGCCATAATAAAAGAAAGATTGATAAAAAAAAATTTTTATTTTTTTTTTAAATGTGGAAATGTTTTTTGCACTAAATACAGGGAAAGTACACATCATATTAAAAATTGTTAATATAAACATTGTTTTTCTGTATAATTTGTTGGCAGTGCCGTCGACTAAAAAGGCTAATGTAATCAGTTAAACCTAATATTTAATATTATTTGTAATTTTATTGATATTTCTTAATTTTCATACAAAATACCTCAGGAACATATATATAACATTCTTACGTTTTGTTTTCTCCTTTTATAAGTTCTATTGATGACAGCAGTTTGTTTTTGTTTACCAAGCTGACCATGGCCATTACATTAGTTTCCTTGATTGCAAAATGTAATTTGGTACTATAAAAACCAGTGCAAAATACCTTTATTAAATTCTTCCAGTGCTGCTACAGAGAGCAATTTATTGTCAGTAGTTGCCTATAGTTTTGTTTCAACCAATAAAAAGCCACTGAAAGCAGCCCGGGGGACATTGTTCCCAAATACAGTAGTAAAGAACCCCATCACTATTAATATTATTAGTTTCTCTATGATAATCCCATTACCATTTTCATTGCTATTTTTTAAAAATTGTTTTTCTATTTATGTTTTTTTTTGCTCTCTTTTTTTTTTGCATCTTGTTTTCTACCCACATTTTGTAATTCTCCTCCCTAAGCTGTAGCATTCAGCATTCTGCTCTATACACTGGTTTCTATAAGAAGCCACATTTATGTGGGTAATAAGACATCATGTTCAGTTTCCTTCCTACGAACTCTGCCTATCTGTCTTTTCAGCAGGCTGATTACTGAAGTTACTCCTTCCTGAAGAAACGCAGCTGCAGGTGAGCAATTATCAAACCTCCTATTGGTATTGCCCATCAGACACAGTCAAAACCCCAAAAAAACATTCGGTGGTGCAAACGTACATCAGTGGTATAAGTACTTTATTGCATATACATCCACAAAACAGTTAATTATAGTTAATAGTTAAGAGACATTTCTCTCTTTTCTTTACCAGCACAATGTCTGATCAAACACTGTCTATCTATCTATCTATCTATCTATCTAATATCTATCTATCTATCTATCTAATATCTATCTATCTATCTATCTATCTATCTATCTATCTATCTATCTATCTATCTATCTATCTAATATCTATCTATCTATCTATCTATCTATCTATCTATCTATCTATCTATCTATCTTTCTTTCTTTCCCTTTCTGTTTTTTCTTTTAGTCTTTATTGTATATATATTTATATATGCAATGTATAATCATATACTGTAACTAAACCCCCATTATTTTTGCCAAAGTCAGGTGTTTAAAAAAGCGATTACATTTTCTGAGCTTTGAAGTTGATGTTTAGTGAGTGAGTGAGTGAGTGCGCTGGATTTTATGTTATGTATATATATTTGTGCACATCATATTTACACACACAACACCATGCTATTGTCTGTCTGTCTACAGGTCTCTTTTTCTGTCTGTCTATCTGTCTGTCATAAAAATATTAAAGCGGCACTGTTCATTTTCAGATATTTGCATTTTATGCAAAAATCCCACAAATGCTACATGACTGTTTTCATTGTGATGCTGAGGAAGAGGTGGGAAGAGGTAAATATAATTGCCTCGCCTCTTGAACCACGTAAAAAAGTGGATCCGACTTGCAAAATGTAGACCAAAACCACAAGTATGTACGAGAAAAGGCTAGCTAGTATAATACCGATTCTTATAGTATCTAGACTTCATCTAAGACCCATTTTAAGTGAAACCAGGCACACCAGAAAATAACTTAACAACATCACAGTGCAATATACAGTATTAGATGGCTTAATATTTTCCTTTAAAGGGGGTTAGGGGTATTTGGTGGTGTTTGTGGATGGAAATAGGTATTCGAGGGAGATTTGTGAAATGTCTCTGTCATTTAGTGGAGGCTTGTCCACAGGGGCTCTTGAGACATTGCCCATCCAGTTTTTAAGTGCGTGTAGCAGTACTTACCCGGTTCTCGTGACGGCGAGAGTTCTCCGCTCGAGCACTCCTACCTTCAGGTGAGCCGCATGCGGCTCGAACACTCCTGGTGGGCCGTGCGCCCCCAATGTTCTCATCGGGAGCACAGCCTGTACAATATTAAGAATGCTGCTCGCGTCTCATGCATGTTCTTAAAGGGGAAATGGAAGCCTAACCTTGCGGTCGGCTCCCATTGGCCCACATCATTCCGGCACCCCCATTCATGCATGTTTTTGGGTGCAGGCATGAGGTGGATCAATCAAATGAACAGCACTATTATTTAAACTTACCTGGCTCAAGATACTGTGCCCAATTGTGGTTTCTGTTCCCAGTACCCTTTAGTGCGTTTCTTATGTTCTTGTATTGTATTGTATTGTATTCTGGTACTGACCTCTGCTTTGTTTCCTGACTATGAGTTTCTCTTTAACCCCAGCCTGTCTTGTTTGCCCATCTAACTGATTACCGTGTATCTGACTTTAGCTAGTTCTTGTTTTCGCTGTCTCTCTATTCGACTACGCTTTACTCTGACTAATGTTAAGTCCGGCCACTCTATGGCCTGGTAATATGTTTATTTTCTTTGCTGTCCTAAACTCTGCGTTTTAGGGTTATACTTTGTGACAATGGGAAAAAATTATTTGTAATAGTTTAGAAACACTAAGATTCTTTTTCTGATTAACATACTACAGCCATTGGAGTATGAGTCTCTTTATTTTCTGAAATAGGTTTCAGTGCTGCAGGGATTTTCTATGGAGGATTCTGGGGTCTTCTGTGCTATTTTCCATAGTCCCCCTTCTTTAATTCTTGCACATGTCCGACATACCTGAGTAACCAACATGGGGTCCTGCAGGGTTAAAGCAGAGGTGAAGAGGAACATGGCAGCACTGAGGAGAGAACGATTCAGATACATATACCATCCTTCCCCCTCACCCATTAAATGTTGGGAGCAGACATGTTACATTGCAATAAATGCAAACCCCCCACAAATAAGGGTATTGAAATATTGAATATTGAAATATCTTCTAATCAGAAGTACCTATATGTTTAGAAACTATCTTAATGAATGTTTAAAATTGTCAGCTCCTGTACAGGGAGTGCAGAATTATTAGGCAAGTTGTATTTTTGAGGATTAATTTTATTATTGAACAACAACCATGTTCTCAATGAACCCAAAAAACTCATTAATATCAAAGCTGAATATTTTTGGAAGTAGTTTTTAGTTTGTTTTTAGTTATAGCTATTTTAGGGGGATATCTGTGTGTGCAGGTGACTATTACTGTGCATAATTATTAGGCAACTTAACAAAAAACAAATATATACCCATTTCAAATATTTATTTTTACCAGTGAAACCAATATAACATCTCAACATTCACAAATATACATTTCTGACATTCAAAAACATAACAAAAACAAATCAGTGACCAATATAGCCACCTTTCTTTGCAAGGACACTCAAAAGCCTGCCATCCATGGATTCTGTCAGTGTTTTGATCTGTTCACCATCAACATTGCGTGCAGCAGCAACCACAGCCTCCCAGACACTGTTCAGAGAGGTGTACTGTTTTCCCTCCTTGTAAATCTCACATTTGATGATGGACCACAGGTTCTCAATGGGGTTCAGATCAGGTGAACAAGGAGGCCATGTCATTAGATTTTCTTCTTTTATACCCTTTCTTGCCAGCCACGCTGTGGAGTACTTGGACGCGTGTGATGGAGCATTGTCCTGCATGAAAATCATGTTTTTCTTGAAGGATGCAGGCTTCTTCCTGTACCACTGCTTGAAGAAGGTGTCTTCCAGAAACTGGCAGTAGGACTGGGAGTTGAGCTTGACTCCATCCTCAACCCGAAAAGGCCCCACAAGCTCATCTTTGATGATACCAGCCCAAACCAGTACTCCACCTCCACCTTGCTGGCGTCTGAGTCGGACTGGAGCTCTCTGCCCTTTACCAATTCAGCCATGGGCCCATCCATCTGGCCCATCAAGACTCACTCTCATTTCATCAGTCCATAAAACCTTAGAAAAATCAGTCTTGAGATATTTCTTGGCCCAGTCTTGACGTTTCAGCTTGTGTGTCTTGTTCAGTGGTGGTCGTCTTTCAGCCTTTCTTACCTTGGCCATGCTCTGAGTATTGCACACCTTGTGCTTTTGGGCACTCCAGTGATGTTGCAGCTCTGAAATATGGCCAAACTGGTGGCAAGTGGCATCTTGGCAGCTGCACGCTTGACTTTTCTCAGTTCATGGGCAGTTATTTTGCGCCTTGGTTTCTCCACACGCTTCTTGCGACCCTGTTGACTATTTTGAATGAAACGCTTTATTGTTCGATGATCACGCTTCAGAAGCTTTGCAATTTTAAGAGTGCTGCATCCCTCTGCAAGATATCTCACTATTTTTGACTTTTCTGAGCCTGTCAAGTCCTTCTTTTGACCCATTTTGCCAAAGGAAAGGAAGTTGCCTAATAATTATGCACACCTGATATAGGGTGTTGATGTCATTAGACCACACCCCTTCTCATTACAGAGATGCACATCACCTAATATGCTTAATTGGTAGTAGGCTTTCGAGCCTATACAGCTTGGAGTAAGACAACATGCATAAAGAGGATGATGTGGTCAAAATACTCATTTGCCTAATAATTCTGCACTCCCTGTATATTCATTCCTAAAGTTCCAGTGCCCCTGGGTTAAATAAAATTAACTCCTAGATAACTTTCAAGATTGTCTTTTTGCTCTTATAGTAATCCATCAATATAATTTTTTTTTACAGAAACCACCTACCTTGGAATAATTTTCTCTTTCCTTTATATAAAGACAATACTGTCCATTCTTCTAGCGAGACCTTATTTACAATAGGAAAATTACTATTAAACTACTAATTACTAATAAAATCTTATTACAAATAAGTAAATTTGCTAAAGGGTTTATTGACAGCTTGTGAGCACTTTTTTTTTTTTATATCAGACTGACGTGGTTGTGTTGCACCATTTGCATTTTTCCTCCCATTTTTTTGTACTGGCAAGAAATGTTTTTGTTTTTTTTTAATGCATGAATATACAATAAATTAACTTTAAATACAGTTTTGAATTTGAAGATATGAGGATTTTGTATGTGATCTTACACGTCTGCACATTCAAAGGAATTCTAAACTCTTTCTCAATAAGGATTGTGAGTAACACATTCCTCATCAAATCATGTCTGCTACAAAATAGAATACTTCCCATACATGTATGTATATTGACAATAAATGGGGTTCCCATTTCCATACATAGAAACATAGAATGTGATGGCAGATAGGAAGCGTTTAGCCCATCTAGTCTGCCCAATAAAAAATACAGACACACAAAATGTAGACAAATTGAACGCACTCTCTTCTTATACAATAGAAAAACCAGGCAACGAAGAACAACGCTGTCCTTGCTTCTCCAACTCACGTGCACTGGCTGCAAAGCTAATAAACATTGTGATCCCAGCTAATAGATATAGAAAGAGGGGGGAGGTGACCATATGCCTTAGTGGATTTAAAACATATGATGTTGGAGCATGGCTTGCATTTACCATTCTGGTGACAGGACGCCAGTGACTGTCCCCAACAATAACCCTTCAATTAACAGAATAACAAAAGACAATAAATAAAAAAAAATCCCTTAATGTGTTTTGCAAAAACATGGGTTTAATCTTACATTAATAAATATTTTGCCATTGACAGAATAAAATCTGGGAGCTGTTGCAGTTTATTTTTATTTTTTTATGTAATATTAGAACCACAGCTTTTTTTTTTTTGCAAGACAATGAATACAGGTTAAAAAGCTTGCACAGAGCATGCACGACCACAGCAAGGTTTTCAAATTCTAAAATTACCACCCACCTTACCAGTCTAGACAAATGAGAGATGAACTGCTTCTAGAACAATGCTTTTCTGTGATATTTCATTTTCATTATACAAATATCAAGAACTAGATTCCCCCCCTCCCCACCCCAGCAATATACACAAGTGCAATATACACAAGCAATATACACAAGCAATATACACAAGTGTACAGGATCCCTATGAAATACCGTTCAGTTTTGAAAATTTGAATATCAGTTACACAAATTATAGATTGTGAATGTATTCTTGTTAGGACCCACTCACCAGAAATCATAACATTTGTGGTTTTGCATTTGTGAAATTACACTATAACCACGGAGGAGCACTGAGCTTTAAAAAATAAAATAGGTTATATTGGTTGTGCCATTACAGAATATCACATAAGAAATTTTAGATAACACATATACAGCAACTGCACTTTTAAAAAAGTTAATTAGATCTGCAGACTAGAAAAGCTAGGCAAACTCGATATAATGGTTTAAAGCAAGTGTCATTGTCTGCTGCATACTGGAGGACCTAGTTTAGATGAGAGATGGAAAATCGAAATGTCCTAAAACTGAGGAATTGGAGCAAAAATGTGGTTTCCCAATAGGGGACCAGAAGAAAAAACAAATAACAGAAGGAACCAACAAAGTTTCAGGCCAAGAGGTTGCATGCTGTTGATGTAGTCTAGACTACAGCTAACTAATGGAGCCTAACTAATGGAGTCATCAGATACCATACGGGGTTTATAGCAGCCAAATAGATTATACCATCTGTGGCACAAAAAGCTCAGCAACAGCAAAGACTGACTTTGAGACCTACAATTCTCACTACAGGAGCAGTGGATGGACAAGTAAGCCCGAGGGGTCTGAATGAAGACCAGGATCGCACCCTTGTCAGGTGCTCAGTCATTCCTCTAGGAGTTAGGTGCTGCTCTTTAGCCTCGAGTTGCATCTGCCTTGCCATCTGCTATTAGATGTTGCAGATTAACTCATAGTGAAGACAATGTAGTCCAGGCACTCAGGGTAAACACAGCAATATTTCGATCCACACTCGGATCTTCTTCAAGAATGGGGGTTTGTCAGCCCTAGGTACAGTGCACAGAGGTCTACAAGTGATGCGAGTGCGGCTTCCTCCTTTGTTTGCAGACTAAATCATGTCACGGCTTCGGTAAAGGGGATATGGTTCTGCTCTATAAGAGGGCTTCCATGACTCTCTATCTCACTCCCATAGATTTTCAAGGGAAAACTCTCAAATAGCAGATCCAAGCATGACTGGTGGCCATGGAGAAGAGAAGGCAACAAGGGGGCAGAGTTCATATTGTGATCTTTGTTAGATGAGTAGTGTTTTGTGGTGTTCCTCATCAACCTATTGTTCCTGTCACATTTTATAATTGTCTCATTTATTGTTTAATTTCTCCCTTTTATAATATTGTAAAGTGCTGCGGAATAAGTTGACACTATGTCAATACGAATAATTATAATATTAACATCGTCAGCCCTTAACAACTTCTGTAGACTCCCAGGACCAGGATAACCCTAAACTAAAACACTGATTCAAAGGGGATGGAAAACAAGGCAGGAAACAATGTGTGTGTTTGAATACTGTCCTCTCCTGTCCAGGGGAGCAACTATCGTCTGTGGAAGGTCACACTATAAATAAACTGGAAAATACATTTTGCACCTGTATTCTCTACAGGAAAAAACTATCAAGTTTCTTTTTCAGATAAATGTAACATGATTTCTGAAATCTGGAAATGTTGGCCTCCATAAACAGAGATCCAGCAAGTTGTGATTAATCAGTTAGACATACTGATACTGCCCCCACTGACTTCATTTGTATCTTTAATCTGATTATCAAGAGCTTGTGTGTTAGTGTCTGAGATCACACCTAAACCATTGCTGTTATTAGTAGCTATGACTATGTGAGCCTGCCCTGTCATTCTTTCAGAGGTGGATGATCATTATGGTTGTTTTCCTATCTATACTATTAATCTGATGGAGAGTAAAAGACTGAAGCCAGCATGTATTGCTCAATTATTCATTTATTGTTAATGACAGGACTTCTCTTTGTCTAATGTGTCATCCTTGGGGTCCCTGAGCAATATATGTCAATGTTTTACTTGTTAGAAGCTACACAGGGTGTGTCACTGTTATGTTTCCCTGTCAGTTGCCTCTGTTAAAATACTCGACCATTCCTCTGATTAGTCTTATGTCATATAGAAACATATATATTAATGAAGCAATGAAATAATGTACTACTGTAGTTCCTGCTGTGGACACTGGCTAGACAAGAAACAAGCTTACACCTGTATATCCTAGTCATCTTACTATTATGAGTGTGAGTGAACAGCTTCTCCAGTTAAAGCGGCTCAGCAACAGTAATTAAAAAAATCTAGCAATATACAGTATTTACTCAAGTTTAATGCACCATCAAATCTAATGTGCACTTCAATTTTTGAAACCTGGAAGCTGAAATTAATTTTTGCTGGCGAATGTAATGTGCATTTATACCATGTACTACTACACAACATTGTGCTACAATGTTTATTGCCATATACCATAGTAACATTGATGGTATTTCAATTTTAGTGTTACATGTGAAGTCTATACTTTCTTAAGTTCTCTCTTTCAGGAACAAAATTTGCCTGTGTGAATTCGCCGGAATGAAATTCGCCGGAATGCAATTTGCCGTAAAATTTAGAATTTCACCCTGAATGTAATGCGCCATCAAATCTAATGCACATTCAAAATTTGGAATTGTTATTTTCAAAAAAAGATACGCAATACATTCGAGTAAATATGGTATTCATGTCAAAGCCCTCATAAGCAGTGGGATCACCCACTGACTTTCAATAATTGTCATTCCATTTTGGAACAATATCATACATGTTCTGAATTCAGTTTAATCTGGAAGACAATCTATTTCTTTGAGAGATGAAACAGATGGAAATTAATTTGCACTATGCATGCACATTTGGGATCCAAAACACCTTGACAGACTGGCTACATTTGACATGTTTAGTCATGAGGAGAGAGGTGGGTAATCTGTGGAGGAGGGCAGGAAACTCCACTAGCTCAATATCTTCTGCTAGGCAAATCTCCCTTAGTGATAAGCAGAAAAGCTTCCTCCAGTGTGAGGTGTAACAGATCTTCCTGTACCCCGGTTGGGTACCTCTGCCGATGGATGCTCCTAGTGCTCACCGAGGGCTCCAAGCACTCTACCAGACACCATAAGCACTGCAGACCCCACACACCGTCACAGCTTGGTTGGGTTCTCGCCATCTCCTACCCACCCTGGACCTACGACAAGGCTGGGTGAACCAAGAGAGGTGGGTGAACCTCTCTTCCTCCAGAGAGTCAAGCAGGAATAGCACTTACAAGAGCTCAGAGAATCCAAGGGAGTCTAATTGTTCGTCTGGGTGGCTGCGATTCCTATGAACAACCACGAGTTGGTGGCCATCTTGTTCGCATAAACGCAGGCAGCGGTGTTTGGGCATGAATCTCATGGAACTGAAATCAGATACAGAAACTCCCGAACACCGCTGGACTTCCATCATTGCCTGCGTTCATTTCTATTCAGCTTAGAAGGGCAACTGTTCAGTGAGATCATTCGTCTGGATGAAGGGAAGAAGCTCCAGGGTAAGACTATTGACTCCATTCAGCAGTTTGTTCGTTTGAAAATTACCGAACTAGACCGGCGGCAAGCCCTGATTCTCTGGAACTGTTTTGGTCATGAAACCATGCGTGTGGTTGGTCAAAAAGAGACTTCCAGGAATTTCCTGGACCCCTGCTCTGATATGGGTGATTTTTGGATATGTTGTTCACCCAGATCAGGGCTATCAGGGAGTTGTGCTTTGGGGTACTTATTGGACTTCTGCCTGGGGATAATTAAGTTAATGCATTATATCACAGGCAGAGGGGAGGGATTGCTTACTGTATGTTGGAGTGTCATTCATTGTCACATTGTTTTAATTGGTTTGTACACTTTGTGTCCCTGTGCCCAACAAGGTCCACCTGGGTGTCACCCTTGTTGGGAAACCTGCATAAAAGGCCAGCTCTGGCTTCCATTAAACAGACTTACTTCACCCTCAATCTAGAGTCTTGTCTCTTATTGGTGGAAACTGCTATATCACTACAAGGGATTGCTATGATAATTATACTCCCTTGGATTCTCTGAGCTCTTGTAAGAGCTATTCCTGCTTGACTCTCTGGAGGAAGAGAGGTTCACCCACTGGAACCTGGAACCTTGTCGTAGGTCCAGGGTGGGTAGGAGACGGCGAGACCCCAACCAAGCTGCAGCGGTTCGTGGGGTCTGCAGTGCTTATGGTGTCTGGTGAAGTGCTTGGAGCCCTCGGTGAGCACTAGGAGCATCTATCGGCGGAGGTATCCAACTGGGGAACAGGAAGATCCGTTACATGAGGAATTAAAAAAACACTATATGCACCCAGACCACTTCAGCTTAATGAAGTGGTCTGGGTGCCAGGTCCAGCTAGGTTTAACCCTTTCTTCTATAAACATAGCAGTTTCAGAGAATATTAGGGTTAATCCAGAGAAACTGCTATGTTTATAATAGGGTTAATCCAGCCTCTAGTGGCTGTCTCATTGACAACCGCTAGAGGCGCTTCTGCGCTTCTCACTGTGATTTTCACAGTGAGAAGACGCCAGCGTCCATGGGAAAGCTTTGAGAATGCTTTCCTATGGACTGGCTGAATGCGCGCGCGGCTCCTGCCACGCATGCGCATTCAGCCGATGACGTTGCTATGGAGGAGGAGAGGAGGAAGAGGGTTCCCCGCCCGTCACTGGAGAAAGAGGTAAGTTTAACCCCTTCCTCTCCATCCAGCCCGGCGGGAGGGGGACCCTGAGGGTGGGGGCACCCTCAGGGCACTTTAGTGACAGGAAAACGAGTATGTTTTCCTGGCACTATAGAGGTCCTTTAAGGAAACAAGGAATCATGGTGTTGAAAGGAATAGTAACTCTATCTTGGGTGTTGATACTAGAGTGGGTGTTGAAATGTCGTATATAATGGAGCCTTTATGTTTTTAGGACTTTTGTGTGCAGTATTTAGTATTAATGATCTTTGTGGTAAATTGAGCTTTGAGAAAATCCAGAAATGATGAATATGCTGACTCTGTGTTCTGGAACACTACATAAAGTTTGATATGACTCGCATCTGGCTCATTATGTCTGTTCTATATTTTACAAATTATCACATAAACTAGCATCATTCTCTTAGAAACTTAATTACAATGCATCATGGGTGTAGTACTGGGGGGGGGGAGGAGGGGTAAATCCCTTTATATTACATACAGTCATCTATATTATACATTGTTAATGTATACTGATTTATTTTTAGGGAAACCATTAAGTAGGTAAAGAAGGGCAAAGCACTTGCTTAAAATATATACTTGAACAAAATGATTATAGTAATGTGCCTCGATTTAACCATGTATTTAACCTGCATTTCACCAACAAATATTGCAGACTCTGAAGTTTAGAAAGCCAGGAGCAGGCAAGGGCCTTAATATTAATATGTGCCCCACCTCAGCCCCACCAAGGGCGATGCATGGGTCTCTAAACATAGCTGTACAAGGAGGAGTAGACATGCCATTGTCCACACTCCAATAAGTAGCATAGTCCACCTCCAGGTTTTCTAGAGGGGGTGAAGAATAGAAGATTTAAAAGAAAAATAAATAAATATCTATATATTCTAAATTTTACAGGTGTTAGTTCAATGCAACCCTCCCTATTATTAAGGTAAGGGAAGGCAGGTAGATTTTATTTATATGTATATATATATATAGTGGGGTGGTTATGGACTTTGGGATCCATAGCCACCTGAGGATGTGTGTGGCCAACGCTACTTAATGGGGGACAGTGGTAGACAATCACATGTCACAACAAATTTAAAAAATAAATTAATATTTAATAATACTTAATATTTGAGAGATCTGACAGTCATTTGGGGGTTAACAAAGAATTTTGTCCTATTTAACTGCAAAATTGGAAGGTTCTTCAAACAGGGTTTTCTCCTTCTTTTGTATCATTAGCAGAAAGAGATGTGAGAAAGGCTGGGATTGATGACTGCACGTCTTCTATACAGCCTTTGTAATTATGTAACTACGTAATAAATAAAATGTAAACAAAAAAACAAGTATAAAAATCCCAAAGACACTAAAAATGATGCAGCATTCAATATATATGTAACAGTGGTGTTCTCCTATAAATGCAACATTGCTAATTTGATCTATCTGAACACAGCCATTATATTCTTTCAAGAAAGCAATGCCACCAGCCACTGTCTATGAGTACGGATCCCATAAAAAATCCAATGGAAAAAGTGAGCAAGTGGCAGGACACAACAGCATAAGCAGAAAGGAATGGCTCGAACAACAGTATCTCACCAAAGATTTACTAAGAAAGAGTTCTACAAGCTGGCTTACAATTAAGAAGCAAGAACAACGTTCAGTCTCTTGCCATGCATTTTCCACATTGGTAGCACTTTATCAATAAATCTCTGGGAATACAATGTTCCTACTATTTTTGCTGTGTCCTACCAATTGCTTATGTTTTGCTTTTATTGGAATTCAGATTATCTGTCTGTAAGCACTAGTGCAGACAGATGGGCATGATATAGTATCCACATCTAATGGCTGGCTCCGTTCTCTTGATGTCCGTTGGGAATTTTGACTAATACTATTTATTCTATTTCCATATTAAACACATAAGAGAACCTTGTACAGAGTAATGAAACAATTAAACATACTTGCACATATTTTGCTTCATAGTAGTATTCTTTTTAGTGTCTGCTTTCATGTACGCACATTGTGTATGTAGTGTGGGTGCATTTGGACATTTTCCACCTACGTTGCAGTTTGTATGTAGGTAGAAAATATGCTTTGCACACATCATTATTTCTGTTTCTGTTTAGAACATGTCTCTTTTATTAAAATATGGCAACGTTTTCTTATTTAATTTTTTTTCTATTTTTTTCATCATCTGGCCTGTTAATATAAAAAACTGGTACCACCTTACTATAATTCCCACCCATTCTATGCCTCCACAAGCCAGTCAATTAAAACAAAGTCCTTTTAACCACTTGAGGAGCTAACTTCAGTTTGCTTGTTTTGTGCTTAAGGACACCAGCAATTTAATTATTACTATGTATTTGTTCACCAGCAAATTCAATCTTTTTCATTTATTGCACATATTAATTACCATTTTTAGCAGACCAAAAGGACTTTAATTTGATGTGACATATACATATAGTAATTCTCATTTATTATAAAAAAATACAAAAAAAAAAGTTTTTTCCACAATTTTTACATCTTAAGAAAAGTAATTCAAAATTAATTAATTTATTTCACTTGATTTACAGAGTACATAATATGTCTAGGATTTCAGTTTATTTTTGGTAGTTACAGTTCATAGAATACACAGAGGGAAATTTAATTTCAATGTGGAGTGATTTTAGAATTTGGTATGTTTGTCCTGTAAGTTTAATAGTCATCATAGAAAATAAAATTGCCACACAAACGTATATTTTTAGATAAAGTATGACAGGCTATTTACCTAATGGTTTTTCTGACACTTTTTACAAAGCCATTTATCTGCCAATCTCTGCTAAATATTGTATTAAAATTGTGTTTTTCTTTTTTTACATCTACACATATAACAAGTTTTTTTTCTATGTGTATTTCATAAACCTGATGTATACTACTCCTGTACAAAATACCATATTGTGTTCAGCTGCATCTTCTGTGTAAAACAGTATTGCTGACGTATGCCTTTGCCACTATCCTGTGACGCTACAGTACTATATTAAAGATCTGAACATTTAGATTTTTGCAGTAAGCATTTTGATAGATTGATTTGATTTGCCTATGTCTCATTTTGGGGCATTAAAGCAGTTTGACTGTTCAAATAACCCCTACCATTTGTGAAAGAAGACACCCCAGGGTATTTCATATGGTATATATTGTGCCTTCACATGCCACCATTTTTGCACTAGTTTATGCCCAAATTTGTTGTAACAATTTTATTTTTTCATCTTCTACAAACATACTAGGCATTTTGTAAATCTGATATGTGCCACTATCTGCTCAGATAACTCTTCTGAGTAAAACAATACCCCCAATAAATGCCTTTGCCATTATCTTGTGAAGTTACAGTATCATATAAAAGACCTGACTATTTCAGGTATTTTTGTTTTTACTGTTTTTTTTTTTTTTTTTATAAATGAATTTATAGATATCAGACTCTCAGTTCACATATTTCGAGCTTTGAGGTGCCATTTTTCACACTTTTTTTTTTCAAAGTTTGTGGTATTCATTTTTATTTTATAATTCTTACACAATGTATTTTTGTTGCTTATTTTTTTAAATCTTACGTGTGCCACTGTAATAAAATTAACTTACCTGAACTTGTCAGCAACATTCACTGAGTACAACAATATCCCATTTGTTTAATTAATGGTATCAATTATAATCCTAAATCTTACCCAAATCCTTAACCCGATCCTAAATCTCACACTAATCTTAAACCTTACACTGATTGTATGCCTAACATTAATCCTAAACTCTATCCTAACTCTAGCAATAGTATAAGGCAGCTTCCCCTTTCTGGTCCTAATCCTAATCTGAACCATAATCTGAACCCCAATTGTAAATCCAATCCTTAATCTAATACTAATTTTAAACCTAAACCTAAATCAAGTCCTAATCTTTACGGTTTCCTTCTGCTAATCTAGATTGTAAATTCTCACAGAGTTTGTATTTTACTTGTGTGATCTTACATTGTACCTATGTGCAGTGCAGCAGAATATGTTGGCACTTCCAAATATAGTATGATATAGTATAATAATATCAATACTGATATTAGCAAAGGGATTTCCTTTTTTTTATTTTTTATTCTGTGACCTCTGGTCTGTGATTGCCATCTACTGGCTGTTTTGAGGACGGGGAGACCCCTGTCATGCACAAATATAGTGTGGTCAGTGCTGGGTAGGTGGCAAAACACAGGCATTGAATGGGGGGGGGGGTGCATATATCTTCAATTTGTACTGTTAAGTTAACAATAATGCCTAACATGCACTGTTATTCTTATCTCTATTCCGCATATCTAAAAATGTGCTGATTGTGATCTTATTCTAAGATAGCATTTAGATATCTTTTTTTTTTTACATATTTTGTCTGTACCTTCCATTTATTTGCTTAGCTCATCCAAGTTTGGATTAAAAATGTGTTTTCTAATATCAAATGGATATTAGCAGTAACAATAATAATAATATATTTATATACTTTACTTTTATTTACATTTTGTATATATGTTGCAGTACACCCCACATGGAAAAATCTTGAATTGACTGACTAATGTATTTGGCTGGACCAGTTGTTTTTGCATGCAGAAGTCTAAGTCTAAGTCAATTCTTCTTCATAGTGTATACTTTTTTTTTTATACCACTGTTTAATAAAAATGGTTCCTAAAGTCTTGTTAGTAACTAAATGAATGAGTTTTTTTTGGCTATTGTTTAATGATTGGTAGCATTTTATTGCAGAAAGAAATATGAGTGAATATTGGTACCACCCAGATATGAGCCAGGCATGTGCAGAACAGTTACTGCTTCATGATGGGAGGGATGGTGCGTTTCTTGTGCGTCCTAGTGAGTCTGTTCGTGGAGCATTTGCAATCTGTGTCCTGTAAGTAATCTCATCTTATAAATCTTTATGCATATCCTTTGTTGCTATGGCGTAGGGTGGATTTTTATTGTCTAGAATCCTTTTTATTGCTATTTAAATGTACAGTCTAAGAACCAAAATTACTTTAGCTTAATGAAGCGGTTTTGTGTATGGATCATGCCACTACAGTGTCACTTCTCAATTCTCTACCATCTAGGAGTTAAATCACTTTCTTTATGCAGCCCTAGCCTCACCTTCCCTGGCTAGTACTCACTGAACCTCCCTACGCACTCCCTACAAAAATGTATATTTTTAAAAAAAACTTCCTTTCTTAGCCAGTGTGTGTAATTTATATAAGTTCTTATAAATTCTCCTGCTTTGTTAATTGCATGTTAGAGCTTTCAGCAGCCTACTGTGTATAACTAAAGGTCAATTAGCAGGGCAGAAGCTAAGAACCTCTGAATTAAACACATTGTGCTGTAAGATCAGTTTGAAAATAAAAGGCCCAAAGGCCGCTGCAATTAGAGTTTACTTATTAGCTCTAACAAATGAGAGTGGTTTTATTTGCATTTGAATATATTGTCAGTTATTTGGTATATGCTACACGACGATGGTTTTATATATGTTTTTTGTTGTTGAATGTGATATTACAGGAAGAGATTTACTGAAGATAAATATACATTTTCAGTACGCTGTATGTATATATGTATAAGCGCTCCACTTCCCGATTGTTTAAGATTATATGTTTTTGTGTTATTGTTCACAAGAAGTACGGTAACAGCTATTCATTAAATATTTGGTTATACCATTATAAGGAGGTTATTAGAGACATTGGCACATTTAAAATT
This sequence comes from Pelobates fuscus, assembly GCF_036172605.1. Taxonomy (NCBI): domain Eukaryota; kingdom Metazoa; phylum Chordata; class Amphibia; order Anura; family Pelobatidae; genus Pelobates; species Pelobates fuscus. The sequence continues at coordinate 98,480,997 of NC_086325.1, forward strand.
AATTTGCATGTAATAAGCGCTGGGGAACAATCTGTGTGTGTTTTTTTTTTTTTACTGCACTTTTAGAAATATGTTTGTGTATATTTATATTGCTTTAATTTTTAGTGTTTACATGCCATTGCTTTCAAGTATGTTTTTAATGAGACCTCTATGATTCATGCTAGAGCAGTGGAGACACCCAGCCCAGTTGTTTTTGTTGCTGCATCACTTTTAAACATCAGTGCACACACACAAATACATTTCTAAATTCTATAAGGCTACTTAAAGTCACCAATCTCAGTAAACAAATATGGGTATCCAGTTCCCCCATATAGCCATATTAGTTTTGATGCATGCTTATTCAAAAAAATAGGATTTGTCAGGATTTCAAAGTTTAAATTTCAATTGAATTTCAGACAAAATAAGCAAACTGTAAACATTACCCCAATGAGTTATACTTTCAATTGAACTATTTCAGCCTAATTTTTGAAATACACATTTAATTCATTTTGAATTCCACCCATTTCACACTTTGGTAAATAACACCATTAGAACGTCCAGAGCTCCTGCCCATTGCATTATAAAGCTTTATACTTGTATGTACGTAGTGGGGAATCGCGATGCAGCCTAGAACAAAAGCTAACCCCATTCAACCCCCCAATAACGACAGACCACTTAGTATGGACAGGCCACAGCATTTATTATCACAAACTACATTACTGCATAACACATCCTTAACTTTATTTATTAAATCTCTTCTTTTTCTGTAACCAAAACGTTAGACATAAATAGGCATAAATTAACATATATACATATATAACTCCACACATAGTGTTATACAGTGACCCAACCGTCCTTGCCAATAAACATACAGTGGTTCCTAATCACCACTTCCTCTCGCCTCCCCCCTCGTCATAAAAATCATATCTTTCCAATGCCCGCCATCAGCCGACCTTATCAACGCTCGATGGGCACGAGACCTCAGGCAACCTAATGTTAACCTTTGAAGCAGGGGAGTTTGAGACCTTAAAAACTTGTTCATCTCATTCCATATACTTAAACGAAACCCCTCAAACTCAATTGGCAAGGACGTACCCCTGGCTAGCTGTGACTAAATATACCAATAGGGTTGGCGGGAGGGAAGCTGTTTGCTGGCGCGAATCCCAAGTGGCACTGAGGTAAGACCTCCCCCACACTAACTTACACAGAACATAATCCCACCCACACACTCTTTCCCAACCAATCCCATGCATCTATCCCCACACTCCTACATGTGCCCTTGTCCGCTTAGCTGCGCTATCTCCCCAGGGCCTAATTCCAAATTTGGATTTAAAACAGGTTAGATCCTGGGCTATGCTGTTTTGTAGCAACTTCTTGTTTGTTACTTCACCTATTGTACAACGCTGGCGAAAATTAATATTAACCCCTTAAGGACCAAACTTCTGGAATAAAAGGGAATCATGACATGTCAGGTTAACCCCTCAAGAACACATGCCATGTGTGACATGTCATGATTCCCTTTTATTCCAGAAGTTTGGTCCTTAAGGGGTTAATAACAACAAAGGCACAAAGGATGTCTAATTGGTCTAGTAATGTGCCCCGGATGAAGGCGCTCTAGTAGCGCTGAAACGCGTCCGTTCACTTTGTTTCTTTATTTATTTTAAATCACAGCACAGTTTTTTTTTTTTTAGCAATATGGTGATTCAATAGCAGATGGAGAAGGGGGATCACTGAGCAGTTTTGGCAGCACGTAGGACAGGAAGGTTGGATTGGCTTACTAGGGGAATAATTGGGAGTATTTTTGGGGTATTTAGCCCTGCAGAGTTTATTTTCTCTTTTTTTCTGCAGCAGCTTTCTTTTGGACACTTTTTTTAGTCAGTGACTTTGAAGTCAATTTCATTATAGCAAAACAAGAAAGCTGCTGCATTTCTTTCCTTTTTTTGGAGGGTAGTACACAGAGACACTCTCTGACTTTATCCAGTTTATTTTTTGCTCTTGTCCATGTAAGGCAACTGTGTATAGATCCAAGACACATTGTTTCTATTTGGATAAATATTTCATAGACTGGATACACAAGTTGAAGTGTCTCTCTAGTATCTAACAGCAATTCCTATCTAAGGATCATTATACAGACGTAGAGAGCTCCACAGTGTTTGGCAGTGGTATTGGTATACCTCAGATTATAACTCCCATCCCCTCCTAACCCATATACTCTCTACCTATCCACATACAGAGCCACTTAGTTGGCTTTTTTATGCATATTATTTTTTTGTTACTATTAGTCTGCTTTTTTCCCCCAATAAAGTTGTATATTTATTATTATTATTATTATAGTTATTTTCTGTTCATATCCACTAGGGATCCTTTTTTGTCCACTGGACCCTGAGTCCATTGGACTTTTTAGTATGTAAATTGTGTGATATTGAAGGGTTACCCCCTTATTGAGGATCCCTCAACACACCAAACAGTCTCTTTTAGGGACTTTTTGTCTTTTTAATGTAAATATGCACTTTAAAATAACAAGCTGACACTAGGGAATATTTAAAGGACCACTATAGTGCCAAGAAAACAAACTCGTTTTCCTGACACTTTAGGGTCTTTAGGTCCCCCCCACCCTCAGGGTCCCAATCTCACCCAGCTGAAGAGGGAGGAAGGGGTTAAATTATTACCTTTCTCCAGCGCCGGGCTCCTTGGGCGCTGGGGAACTCTCCTCCCTCTTCTGACGTCAGAGCTGAATGCGCATGCGGGGCAAGAACCATGCGTGCATTAAATCAGTCTATAGGAAAGCATTTCTCAATGCTTTCCTATGGACATAAGCGTATTCTCACTGAGACTTTCACAGTGAGAAGCATGGAAGCGCCTCTAGCAGCTGTCAATGAGACAGCCACTAGAGGCTGGAGTAACCCTAATGTAAACATAGCAGTTTCTCTTAAACTGCTATGTTTACAGCTGCAGGGTTAACCCTAGATGGACCTGGCACCCAGACCACTTCATTGAGCTGAAGTGGTCTGGGGGCCTATAGTGGTCCTTTAAGACTGCTTTACCTAAATATATATTTAGCTCTTTAGCATCCTTACTTTAAATGTCTGCTTGTTTTACTGCCAGCCTTCAGTTTGGTTTCAAATGTTGCAAATCGATGGCACATGCTGAACAGGCACACTAACCTAGATTTGGAATTGGAAACGCTATCAGGGTTATTTTAGTAAGGTGAGAATAGTTGGAATTCGCATATTTCAAATTTAAGGCCAAAGAAAGTAGCTGTACTGGAAACATAGCTGACTTAATTAATTGTGAAATTCACTTTGGATTCCCATCAATTCTCATTTTATTAAACCTGTATGTGTTTTTCAGGTTTGAAAAGTAGTGCAGTTTGTGGTAGTGAGTGGTGGTGTGACCTGGGGCGGGGCTGTTCTCAGAATTGAGCGGATTTACTAATAACCATTTAAGCAACTAAAATATAATTTAGAACAAGAACAATGTATCGTATTTACACAGAGGGATTTCTATACACATTTATTGTAGTTTAAAGACACATTACTGGTAGTATTATTTCTGTGAAGCTCAATTAAACATACAGATACACCAACAATGTGGAGCTCTTAGATAAGAGGGACATTAGAACAGAAAATAGGGACAGAAGGATTCGGTCCTAAAATACGGAGTGTCCCTCCTAAATATGGACTGTTGCTCTGGGAGGAAAGATTGATCACTCTAGCCATTATAAAATGCATACTCATCAAAAGATAAACATCTGTACCATTGAACCAATTATATCTCCTGAAATGCTGATGACTCTGGTGCCCAGGTATACAAATGACTCTAGTTCAGATATACAGATGACTCTAGTTCAGATATACAGATGACTCTAGTTCAGATATACAGATGACTCTATTCCAGGTATACAGATGACTCTTGTGTCCAGGTATACAGATGACTCTAGTTCAGATATACAGATGGCTCTGGTGTCCAGCTATACAGATGACTCTAGTCCAGGTATACAGATTACTCTGGTGTCCAGGTATACAGATTACTCTATTCCAGGTATACAGATGACTCTGGTGTCCAGGTATACAGAGGTCTCTAGTCCAGGTATACAGTTTACTCTTGTGTTAAGGTATACATATGACTCTAGTCCAGGTATACAGATGACTCTTATGTCCAAGTATACAGATGACTCTAGTTCAGATATACAGATGACTCTGGTGTCCAGCTATACAGATGACTCTAGTCCAGGTATGCAGATTACTCTGGTGTCCAGGTATACAGATTACTCTATTCCAGGTATACAGATTACTCTATTCCAGGTATACAGATGACTCTGGTGTCCAGGTAATAAGAGGTCTCTAGTCCAGGTATACAGATTACTCTTGTGTTAAGGTATACATATGACTCTAGTCCAGGAATACAGATTACTCTTGTGTCCAGGTATACAGATGGCTCTAGTCCAGGTATACAGATGACTCTTGTGTCCAGGTATACAGATGACTTTAGTCCAGGTATACAGATGACTTTAGTCCAGGTATACAGATGACTTTAGTCCAGGTATACAGATGACTTTAGTCCAGGTATACAGATTACTCTGGTGTCAAGGTATACAGATGACTTTAGTCCAGGTATACAGATGAATCTTGTGTCCAGGTATACAGATGACTTTAGTCTGGGTATACAGATGACTCTAGTCCAGGTATACAGATGACTCTTGTGTTGAGGTATACAGATGACTCTATTCCAGGTATACAGGTGACTCTGGTGTCCAGGTATACAGATGACTTTAGTCCAGGTATACAGATGACTCTGGTGTCCAGGTATACAGATGACTTTAGTCTGGGTATACAGATGACTCTTGTGTCCAGGTATACAGATGTCTCCTCTGTCCAGGTATACAGATGACTCTAGTTCAGCTATACAGATGACTCTAGTTCAGCTATACAGATGACTCTGGTGTCCAGCTATACAGATGACTCTAGTCCAGGTATGCAGATTACTCTGGTGTCCAGCTATACAGATTACTCTATTCCAGGTATACAGATGACTCTGGTGTCCAGGTAATAAGAGGTCTTTAGTCCAGGTATACAGATTACTCTTGTGTTAAGGTATACATATGACTCTAGTCCAGGTATACAGATTACTCTTGTGTCCAGGTATACAGATGACTCTAGTCCAGGTATACAGATGACTCTTGTGTCCAGGTATACAGATGACTCTTGTGTCCAGGTATACAGATGACTCTTGTGTCCAGGTATACAGATGACTTTAGTCTGGATATACAGATGACTCTACTCCAGGTATACAGACGTCTCTACTCCAGGTATACAGATGACTCTAGTCCAGGTATACTGATAACTCTGGCATTCTGTATTTCCAGGTACAAACAACAGGTTCACACTTACCGTGTTTTACCGGAGGAAAATGGCATGCTTTCTGTGCAGGTGCGTAGAGCAATTTGGACAATTAATCAGCTTATTTGACCTTTTTCCATGTTTAATCCACTAACATTCATACTGTAATCAGTTATCTTTTTGTTCTTGTCCACTTCTTTTCCTATTCCATCTTGCAGTCATTTCTTCACTTTCTTTCGAGCTTGGTCTCTGTTTCGGACCCTTTCTTTCTGTTTTCTGCCTCTGTGCGAGTGTAAATAATAAACAGAAAACAATGGTATGAAATACAGGGTGATGGTGAAGCGCTATATTTAACTCAAGATGTGGAAACAGGAGATAATTCTGAAGAAGTGTGAATGTACCTGAATAAAATCGTTTCTTGAAACCTTAACCTTGATATAATTTCCTTAAAAGTATAAACACAAAAAAACATATCATAGCGTAAAACTGTAAAATACACAATGCAATATGTATATGAGAAAATTCCCACTCACACTCTGAAGAGCCAAAAGATTTTAGCTCAGTTCTTGCGCATGCAGGGTCCGTAAAGGCGACCCTCTCCCTTCTTGGGAACCTTTATCCTTCTTATTTTCAATCTAGGATACAGAGCATATAAAATCGATAAAATATAAGATGAGGTACTCACAAACCCAGGCTCTGGGTTTGTGAGTACCTCATCTTATATTTTATCGATTTTATAAATCTATTAAAGGTACTGCACTATATATGCTCTGTATCCTAGATTGAAAATAAGAAGGATAAAGGTTCCCAAGAAGGGAGAGGGTCGCCTTTACGGACCCTGCATGCGCAAGAACTGAGCTAAAATCTTTTGGCTCTTCAGAGTGTGAGTGGGAATTTTCTCATATACATATTGCATTGTGTATTTTACAGTTTTACGCTATGATATGTTTTTTTGTGTTTATACTTTTAAGGAAATTATATCAAGGTTAAGGTTTCAAGAAACGATTTTATTCAGGTACATTCACACTTCTTCAGAATTATCTCCTGTTTCCACATCTTGAGTTCAATATAGCGCTTCACCATCACCCTGTATTTCATTCCTTAGTTTTTAAGATAAGATTTTGGTGCTTTAGCAGCTTCTCGTGTTAATTTTTAACCATTTGGTATATAATATTTTGGCTCTTCATATTAGCGCTGGTACACCCACCCGTTTTTAGAAAACAATGGTAGTTTGAGAATTAACCAAATTAAACATATACTGAAGTAATTCCAAGTTTTTTTTTTTTTTTTATATTTAGTATTTTATTGAATTTTCAAAAAGGAAAGGAAACAGACAAACGAGCATAATTACATCGCATAAAGGTTACATCATAAACAGTGTATGTTGTCATCAAACATTTTCAGCAATTGTTCCTGTTTCTCGTTCGTCTGATGCTTATAAAGATTTACATATTTTAACATATTAAGGGGGGTATGGGAGGGGAAGAAAGGGTAGGGCAAGGGGAGAGGGGTCGATCACTTTCCTCAGTGTTTGCTATTCCGGGAGATGTAGGTGGGTGCGATGGCTTGGTGCTATGTTGGAGTACACCTTCCGGTCGCTTTGCTCCATGTGTCCCATTTTTCCCATGCTGTTTGCCAATATTTGCTTGTGGCTCGCAACCGTCGTGCTGCCTTTTCGTATTTCTTAGTGGTGTCTATTGAGGTGATGCATTGGTCAACACTGGGTGGGTTTGTGTTTAGCCATGTTCTGCTAATTGACGTGAGTGCTGCTATGACTATGTGATAGGCTAGGTATTTGTCGGCCTTATGCATTTTTGATGGCAGTATTAGTAGTAGGTACGTTTCTGGCGTGTGAGGCATTGTGGTACCTGTTATCTCCAATATGGCTTTTGATATACCTTCCCAAAAGGATTTGAGTGCTGGGCATGACCACCATATGTGAGTCATTGTTCCCACTTCCTTCTTGCACCTCCAGCATTCAGCTGATTTGCCTTTATCTGTTTTGTGTAGCCTGGTTGGCACCATATACCATCGGTACAGCACCTTCCTGCTAATTTCTATGTGGGATGCATTCAGAGTGAAGTGTTTGTGTGCAGTAATGGCCTTAGACCATGTGTCGCCTGAGAAGTTGTGATTTAATTCTTTTTCCCATGCTCTTACATAGCTTAGTGTTTCTACCTGCTCATCCTTCTGGAGTAGCTTGTATAGCACTGACAGCATCCGTTGGGGAGGTTTGCGCGTGGTGCATAGATTTTCCATATCAGTGGGCTCATGGCTCTGGTTTTGTGACTTATGCTGTGTCATATGTTTGTGCATCCAAGACTGTAGTTGCAGGTAAGAAAAATATGCTTTGTTTGGGATATTAAACTTCTCAACCAATGTGGGAAAGTCCGTTAGTCGGCCTTTCGTCATTAGCTGGGAGATGTTGTCGATGCCACATCTGTTCCACACTCCACAATCAAATCCGGGGATCAGGATTTTGAGAGCTTTGATCTGTAGAGCTTGGGAGATGTGTGTCGCTGTGTATTGTTTTCTATAATAGTTGTCCCAGACATGGAGTGTTGCATCCGTTGTGGGGCATATGTCTGTGTATTTAGGTCGTTTATGTTTGGGTATCCATATGAGCGTGGGTAGCATAGTCCCATCTGTGTGTGCTGCCTCTATTTGGCTCCAGATCTGCGGTGTTTTGTGGTGGAAGGTGGATATGAGTGTGTTTAACATGGCTGCTGTATAATATTTTCTCACATCCGGTACTCCCATTCCCCCTGCCTTAAAGGGTCTATATAGTATACTTGCCGCAACTCTGGGTCTTTTCCCCCCCCAAATGAATTGGTTCAGGACTCGTTGGGCTTCTGTGAGGAAATGTATCGGTACTCTAACCTGAAGAGTCCTAAACAAGTATTATAGTTTCGGCAGAATCATCATTTTCACTGCCGCGATTCTACCTAACCAGGAGACGTATTTCCCTGTCCAGCCTTGGAGTTGGCCTCTAATGTCTTTTAATAGTTTTGTGTAGTTCGCTTTGTGTAGTTTATGCAGGGACGGTGTGAGGTTAATACCTAGGAAGGTTAGGTGGTCGCTTTTCCAGTCGTATGCATGTGAGCTGCGTAGGACTGCTAGGTGGTCCTCTGCGATATTGAGACCCATAGCCTGCGTCTTGGTAACATTTAATTTGTAATATGAGCAGTTGCTAAAGCGTTGTATTAAAGATTGAAGAGCCGGTAGAGAGATATCAGGTTTAGCCAGGGTTAGCATGACATCGTCTGCGAACAGAGTAATCTTATGCGAGCTCTCGCCTATTTGGATCCCTTGTATGTTATCAGAGTCCCTTATACTTTGTGCTAATGGTTCCAAAGCTAAAATGTATAGTAGGGGTGACAATGGGCAACCCTGCCTCGAACCATTTGAAATGTGGAATGGCCTGGAGGAGAACCCCCCGTTGACTATTTTTGCTGTTGGATTGTCATAAATTGTTGAGACTAGTGTAATGAAGCTGTTTGGGAACTCAAATTTCCTTAGTACTGCTTTTAGGTATCCCCAGTGTAGCCTGTCAAACGCCTTCTCCGCGTCCAGTGACAGAGCCACACTGGGTTCTCCCGTTTTCTGGATCTTGTGAAGGATGTTGATCAACTTTCTGGTTCCATCCGATCCCTGCCTGCCACGAACGAAGCCCACCTGGTCGGCATTGATTAGGGATGGTATGATGGTACCCAGTCTGTTGGCGTATATCTTCGATAATATTTTTAAGTCAGTATTTAATAGTGATATGGGGCGTAGGTTTTGGCATTTGTGTGGGGGTTTCCCTGGCTTTGGTAGGGTGGTTATGTGAGCTATTAACATTTCTTTCGGAATAGTTCCTGTGGTGATAATGTCGTTGTATAGTTTTTCTAATGTGGGGATCAAAATATGTGCAAAGGTTTTGTAGTAGATATTTGTGAACCCGTCCGGGCCAGGTGATTTCCCCTTTGGGAGGGCTTTAATCGTGTCCGCAATTTCAGTTTGGGTAATGTGATCCTCCAGCATTTTTTGGGATTGTTTTGGTAAGTTGGGTAGTTTAATGTCGGCTAAGAATTTCTCTATGTCCTTGTTTGTGGGTTGGTGCGTTTGTTTGTCCGTCCGTAGGTTATATAGAGTCTCATAGTATTCCGCCATCATGTCATTTATCGTCTGAGGGTTATGCACTTTATTGCCTTGTGAGTTTACAAGATATGGTATTTTTGCATTTTGTCTTTTGCGCTTCAGAAGCGCTGCTAGTGTTTTCCCTGCTTTGTTACCTTGGGTGTATGTATTCAATTTTAACCTATGTGTCAGAAGTGCTGTGTTGCGTAATTGTATGTCATTCAGTTTCTGTCTCAGTTGGTCAATGCGGAGTTGCGAGGATGGGGATGGGTTTTGCGTGTGTGCGGCAGTTGTGTCCCTTAGTGCTCGCAGGAGCTCCATGTACTCTGTTTTTGATCGTCTGTGTAGATATGATGATTGGCTTATGAGAATGCCCCTTATGACCGCCTTGTGGGCCTGCCATAGAGTAGCAGGGGAGGTGTCCGGTGTGTCATTAGTGCTGAAGTATGATGTTAGTTCGTCTGTGAGTTTGGAGCGAAACTCCTGATCATATAGTAGGGTGTCATTTAGACGCCATTGTGTAGTCCCACGAAAGTTGAAAGCGTCCCTGAGGGATAGATGCACCGGGGCATGGTCAGACCATACAATATTTCCTATCTTACTGTGTTCTACGTGTGGGAGCAGGTTCCCAGATGTAAATATATAGTCTATTCTCGTGTACGTGCCATGTACCGGGGAATAGAATGAGTATTCTCGACCATTTGGGTATTGGGACCTCCATGTGTCATATAGATCATGGTCCGTCAGTATTTTCATAATCTCTGTCGCTTGTTTACGTAATTGTTTGAGTCTGGGTGATTTGTCTGTTAGTGTAGTATCAAGTTTAGGTTGTAGTACGTGATTCAAGTCTCCACACAGGATTATGGACTGTTTTGGGGTAGTGTGGATCTTATTGAGGACCTTATTCAGAAAATTTCTTTGATTAGTGTTGGGTCCATATACACTCACCAGAGTGTATAGTGAGTTGTTTAGTGTACAGCCTAATATCAGGTATCTGCCTTGTGCATCTTTTTTTAGGGTTAGAAGTTCGAATGATACCGATTTGTGAATAAGAATAGAGACCCCTCGTGACTTTGTGGAATAAGTTGAGTGGTATTGTACAGGGTAGTCTCTACTGGCGAAGGCCGGAACCCTGTTGTGGACAAAGTGCGTCTCTTGTACGCAAAGTACATCCACTTTTGCCCGAGTCGCATCCTCAAGGAGGAGCCTCCTTTTGTGTGGCGTGTTAAGGCCACGAGCATTTATGGTTTGTATTTTCATACTTTATTTAGTGGATTTTAAGAGGTTGCTTTATCTTGTGGGGAGTTTTGTCCCTCTGCCTCTTATGTGTTTTATACAAGTCCCTTGGTGGGCCACCTTGTTCGCGGTAGCAGATCTTGGGGCCTTTGCCCTTATATGGTGGTTGATAGTGGTGTGAGTTGCGTATTGTGTATGTTATCATTGGGAATTTGAGCGATCGTGGTCTTGGTGGGGTTAAGGGTAGGTGATATAGGGGAGGTGGGATAACTATGTACATGGTATCTCCTTTGGAGATCTCGTGTGGGTATTCCACACTCGGGGAAGTGGAGAAATTCTTTTCCTCCATTTGCGTGGTCGTTGGCGCCCTTTTGGGCTTGGCTTAGCTCTTTTATTTGGCTGCTTTCGCTTACATAAGGTGCACGGGTTTGGGTCCGGGCCTGGGCCGGGGTTTAGTTGCGGCTCCTGTGGCTCTTAGTAACTCTATATTGTCATGTGGTTCGTCATGGGTATAGTCAATACGTGTGGCTTAGTATGTTATGGTCTGTGGGGCCCGTAGGTGAGTAGTGGGTTGACATAACAGTTAGCATATTAACACTTTGTATATACCACCTAACTTCCCCTTGCTCAAGATTCCATAACGGAACTTCCCCATTACCTCCCATCTGGCTAGCCATCCTCCCCCACCCCCTCCCCACAGACCCCATACAGGCATTCCCTCCCACTCTATCCCCCCATTTTTATCCTGTCCCTTCCCCATTTGCTTTTTCTGTCTATTATACCATGTTTCGTTCCCCAATACATTACATTTTTATGGTACATGTCTAGCAGGCCATGGTGTTGTATTGAGTCTCTATTCTTGGGTTCCCGGCTCTGTGGAGCAACACATGTCCTGAGATGCGAGGTACAGGCCGTGCTCGGGGATTCTCATCTTGATAGTTGTCTGAAATTTGGGGGGACTGCAGAAATATTTGGTACACTCACATATGTTAGTCCGGACCCAGGGGACCCCGCGCCGGTACCGGCTCTGCTCACGCCTCGTCACAGGCCGGCGGGGAGTCCCAGCTCCGTATGAGTAGTCCACATGCGGCCTGTCTGTTCCATTTGTGAGCATAAGAGAAGGGGAGAGGGGAAAGAGAGCCAAAATAAAATTTAAAAAGGATATGGTGCCTCTTGGGGAATGTCGCTCGTGCATGTTGAGTCAAAGCTGTGGGTTCTGCCCCGGTCGCTACATCCACACCGGCTCTGTGGGCACTTCGTCACCAGTGCGGCTCGAGGCCCAGTTACTCAGGCTGATCGGGAGAGATCGGGAAAGTTATATTGACTCTCCACGCAGCGCCTATTTCAGGGGGGGAAGGTTATGTGTCCTGTTCTCACGAATGCGGGTCCGGGGCTCCCACCGCGGCTCCCGCTCTGCTTGAGCCTCGTCACGGGCCGGTAGAAGACCCGGTCCGAGAGGGTTAGGTGTTGAACAGTCTATTCGTGACTCACATGCCTCTTGCCATGAGATGGCTACTTATTTCGTGTTGAGTGTGTGTAGGCCCAGGACCCCCACGTCCACCCCGGCTCTGCTTGCGCCTCGTTGTCGGGGTGGCGGGAGGCCCAGAGTGATAGCGGTGATGATTTCTCTCGCCCTTTCCCAGAGTTAAGTCTCGTGTTCTCGTGCAGGGGCATATGGGGGAGGCCCCGTGGAGTGTGCCGGCTTACCTCGATCGGGGACCCCCGGTTCGGTTCCTGCTCCGTTTGCACTTCGTCACAGTTTACTATTTCGGCGGGAGGCCCCGATCTAACGATGTTTGCCCGGCCCGGTCCCATTGAGTCCGTGCTTGTGAATTGATTTTGTCTCAGTCTCATAAACCAGTGGGTCAACTGGCTTTAATGTCCTTTAGAGGTTTTCTTCCAGTCGGGCTTGAGATGCCCGGACGATTTCGTTTGATGTTCGGGCGCCTCCACAGGCAGGTCCCAGGCCTTCAATTGCTTCAGGCCTTCTTCGGGGGTGGGTATGATAGTGGTGTCGCCATCTTTAGTGATGATAAGTTTGGTGGGGAACCCCCAGCTGTACCTTAGGCCTTGTGCGCGTAGTGTGGTAGTAATTTGATGAAATTCTTTCCTCCTCTTGAGTGTTGTCGCTGAGAAGTCCGCAAAGATTTTCACGTTGGGGAATTCTGTTGGAGGCTTCGCCCTCATCTTGCTGCTCCGGAGGATTATTTCTTTGATATGATAGTAGTGGGCGCGCAGGAGTACATCCCTCGGAACTGACTGTGGGAGGAAGCGGGGTTTCGGGATGCGGTGCACCCTGTCTACCAACAGCATGTCCGTTGGTACGTCCGGGGCATGTGCATGCAGTAACGTACGCACATAGGCTGGGAGTTCAGCGGTTGTTACCTCCTCTGGGATGCCTCTCAGACGAAGATTATTTCGGCGGGACCTATCCTCGAGATCCGCCAGTTTTTCTTCCATGTAGGTAAGTGTCGTCTTTAAATGGTCCACGGTCCCTGCCAGGTCGTTGTGAGCTGTTGCGAATTCATCGCACTTATCTTCCATGTGGGACGTCCGCTTCCCTAGCTCTTGTATGTCCCTCCGCATGGCGTCCGCTGTGTGCTGCCATGTGGTCACTAATTTGTTGGAGAGAGTTTCCAGTGCTGCGATGAGGTCTGCCTTCGTAATAGGGGCAGAGTCTGCTTGTAAACCGGGTCCCTGGCCTTGCGTTCCGGCCTCTGGGCCTGGGTCTCCGGTGTCATTTGCGGCCTGGTGCGCCTCCACCAGTTGTGGCTGTTTCTGGTTGAAGAAATGCATCTTGTCCGGTTTGGCCGAGTTCTTTTTGGTTTTGTTGTGAGACATTTTGTTTAAATTTCGTTGGATGCAGCGTTATGTCGCCAGATTAAAGTGGATTATGTGCCCAGGGTGCCAGAGCAAGAATTCATGCGGCCATCTTGCTCCGTGGTCGGCCACGCCCCCGTAATTCCAAGTTTTGATGAGAGATATAATTGCCTGATTACATTTCCCTCATTCATTTAATTTTCTAAAATATATACTTTTACATTACTTACATTACATTTTTGAATTCGGAAATGTATTAAAAATCTTACTGCATTCACAGGAAAATAAATGGCCACGTGAGCCTTCCAGAGGCAGGGGAGTTTCCTGTGCCCTTATTTAGCAAGGTGCCTAGGTTTTTATAGTGCTTACTGTAGACGTGCCAATGATGGTATCAGGTGAGCAATGTGCACAAAATGGCTTGAGCTAGGCCTGGTACAGGGCAACTGTCCTCCACATCAGTTTGAGCCATCTTTATAAAAGTGCCTACTTCTTTGACAATCAAACATCCTGAGAGGTTCTCTTACTCTTTCGTTAGCTCCACTGAGCTAACAGAAGTGGACCAGTGCGTGCGTCCACAGTACAGCTGCACTTTCTCAGCGTCCTCTGTGCTCCCAAAGGTCTTTCGTCCTCCTCGCATCCCCTCCTCTGATTGGTAATTTCCCCTACACAGACTTAAAGTCTGTGCTGGGAAAAAAGGAGAGGGCTTCCAGAAACTGTAGACAGAAGATCTGCAGCTTTTGCAGGCTGATTTTAGATATGCCCTAAATGACAACATGCATAAATAAATTAATGCATGCTTTCATGCATTGTGATGATTTTTTTGTGTGTGATTTTAATGATGCCCAAGCCAGGCAAGTAAATTGAATACATGATAGAGCGCCAAATTCGAAGACCATAATTTAATCCAAACTGATTTCAAAGCAATCAGTCCATATAATTTAAGCTCATTGAGCAGGGCCCTCCACCTCTCTGTTCCTGTATGTCCAGTTGTCTGGTTACAATTACATGTCTGTTAGTCCACTCACTGTACAGCGCTACGGAATCTGATGGTGCTATATAAATAATAAAATAATAATAATAAACAAACAGGGCACAAACAAACTAGACAAGGTCAGGAACAAGCAGGTCCAGCATGGCTTCAGACTCTCTCTAGAACAGTAAAACAGTAAAATCAGGAAAATAACACGAGCCACAGCGCTGAAACCTAGATGCAGGAGGCACATTCATATGATTATAAGAACAGAAGCATGGGAACAAGAAACGACCAAACGATCATAGAGAACAGAAGCATGGGAACAAGAAACGATCAAACGATCATAGAGAACAGAAGCATGGGAACAAGAAACGACCAAACGATCAGAGAGAACAGGAGCATGGGAACAAGAAACGACCAAACGATCAGAGAGAACAGGAGCATGGGAACAAGAAACGACCAAACGATCAGAGAGAACAGGAGCATGGGAACAAGAAACAACCAAACAATCAGCGAGAACAGGAGCATGGGAGCAAGAAACAACAGAACAATCATAGAGAACAGGAGCATGGGAAAAAGAAACGATAAAATGATCATAAAGAACAGGAGCATTGGAACAAGAAACAACCAAACGATCAGAGAGAACAGGAGCATGGGAACAAGAAACAATCGAACAATCATAGAGAACAGGAGCATGGGAGCAAGAAACGATAATACGATCATAAAGAACAGGAGTATGGGAACAAGAAACGATCAAACGATCAGAGAGAACAGGAGCATGGGAACAAGAAACGATAATACGATCATAGAGAACAGGAGCATGGGAACAAGAAACGATCAAACGATCATAAAGAACAGGAGCATGGGAACAAGAAACGATCAAACAATCAGAGAGAACAGGAGCATGGGAACAAGAAAAACGATCAAACAATCATAGAGAACAGGAGCATGGGAACAAGAAACGATCAAACGATCAGAGAGAACAGGAGCATGGGAACAAGAAACAATCGAACAATCATAGAGAACAGGAGCATGGGAACAAGAAACGATAATACGATCATAAAGAACAGGAGTATGGGAACAAGAAACGATCAAACGATCAGAGAGAACAGGAGCATGGGAACAAGAAACGATAATACGATCATAGAGAACAGGAGCATGGGAACAAGAAACGATCAAACGATCATAAAGAACAGGAGCATGGGAACAAGAAACTATCAAACAATCAGAGAGAACAGGAGCATGGGAACAAGAAAAACGATCAAACAATCATAGAGAACAGGAGCATGGGAACAAGAAACAATCAAACGATCAGAGAGAACAGGAGCATGGGAACAAGAAACGATCAAACGATCATAAAGAAGCTTGACACTCCAACTCGGGGATAGTTTGAAAACTATCAGCTGAAATACTTATAGAAAACACATAAACAAATCATGTGTGCTATCAATAACAAAGGCTCCACACCAATGCATTTGACATTAAAGTGTAAGCTCATCTGTCAATGTCATGGCAAACCTCATTATGAGTCCTACGCTCTGTTATGTAAACTGCATAGGGACCTGGCATATTTGGGTATAGATTTGAGAGAGTGAGGGTTAATAGCATGTTCTCTTCCCACTCTTTTTATTTGCTTCTCACCACTCCCTCCGCCCCCCCCTCCCCCCCACCCATCAATGACACCCTACATTTTTCAAATGTGCTTCTCAGAATTTGGTTTCCTTTTGCAACCACAAACCAAGTGTGTTGCAGAGAAAGAATGAGAATAAAAATCGTCAGAAAACCATGCATAATACTAATTTACAAAATTTCATAACAAGATAATAATTGGTTTTTTTTAACATAAAATAAAAGTTACAAAATGAGAAACTTTTTAAACATATTCCGTGACTTAAAAAGTGACTATATATACTATATATCTGCTTTTTTGAGAGACATTAGAATCTTTGGTAGCTCTAAAGAGTTAACTAGTGTGTGTGTTTCCAATTAATCAGTACATCAATCGTAAGATCATTATCTTCTATAAGAAAATGCTTTTCAGGTAATTTCTAACTTTTGTTTAAACCCCATTTACTGCAAGTTCTCTTCATTTCAAAAATAAATACTATATGTTTGCAGAATGGGATATATGGATGCAAAAATGAAAGATAAATGTGCAATGTGTTTGTAAGGTTAATGTAAGATAAAATAAATACCTAAAGGGGGCGGAGCCCAGCAGCCGGACTGAGTGGTTGTGCTCAGGGGCGTACCTAGAGCATTTGGCACCTGGGGCGGACCCTGAGTGTGGCACCCCCCCCCTAATAAAAATGTAAGAAAACACCCACATTTTTTTCAATAATATTTATTGCACACATTTGTAAACTGCTTGTAAAATTTGTAAAATGCGCCAGTTTTGTAGAAGGGGGAAGACCAGTGCTTTTGTAGAAAGGGGCTGGTGAGAACCTTCTAGAAAACTCCTGCCCTGCCCCTTTCTAAAAAGCCCCTTGTCTCGCCCTTCATATAAAAACCCTGCACCCCGATCACATAAATTTCATACACTCCCTACACATAAAAACCCTGCACCCCGATCACATAAATTTCATTCACTCCCTACACATAAAAATCCTGCACACCCCCTTAATAAAAAAACAAAAACGTGCACAACCCCTCTTAATAACAAAAAACCTGCACACCCCCCTTATAAAAACCCTGCACACCCCCTTAACAAAAAACAAATATCTGCAGTGCACATCCTCCCTTAATAAATAGAATACTGCAACCCCCTTAATAAAAAAAACCCTGCACCCCCATTATTTAAACCTCCCCTTTTAATTCTTTAATCCACAGCCCCCTTTAATTAATCCTCACTCCCCCCTTAATTAATACACCCCTATTAATTAATCCACACACCCCTTAATACACCCCCTTAATTAATACACCCCCCTTAATTAATACCCCCTTAATTAATCCACACACCCCTTAATTAATACACCCCCCTCAATTAATCCTCACTCCCCCTTAATTAATACACCCCCCTTAATTAATACACCCTTTAAATAATCCTCACCCCCCTTAATTAATACACCCCCCTTAATTAATACACACCCCCTTAATTAATACACCCCATTAATTGATCCTCACTCCCCCTTAATAATACACCCCCCTTAATTAATCCACACCCCCTTAATAAATATACCCCCCTTAATTAATCCTCACTCCCCCTTCATTAATCCACACCCCCCTTAATTAATACACCCCCCTTAATTAATGCACCCCCTTAATTAATCCTCACTCCCCCTTAATTAATACACCCCCCCCTTAATTAATACACACCCCCCTTAATAAATATACCCCCCTTAATTAATCCTCACTCCCCGTTAATTAATACACCCCTTTAATTAATCCTCACCCCCCTTAATTAATACACCCCCCTTAATTAATCCACACCCCCTTAATTAATACACCCCATTAATTAATCCTCACTCCCCCTTAATTAATACACCCCCCCTTAATTAATCCACACCCCCTTAATAAATATACCCCCCTTAATTAATCCTCACTCCCCCTTAATTAATACACAACCCTTAATTAATCCACACCCCCCTTAATTAATACACCCCTTAAATAATCCACCCCCCTTAATTAATACAGCCCCCTTAATTAATCCACACCCCCCTTAATTAATCCTCACTCCCCCTTAATTAATACACCCCCTTAATTAATCCTCACCCCCCTTCATACACCCTCTTAATTAATCCACTCCCCTTAATACACCCCCTTAATTAATCCTCACTCCCCCTTAATTAATACACCCCCTTAATTAATCCTCACCCCCCTTAATACACCCCCTTAATTAATCCTCACTCCCCCCTTAATTAATACAGCCCCCTTAATTAATCCTCACTCCCCCCTTAATTAATACAGCCCCCTTAATTAATACACCCCCTTAATTAATCCTCACTCCCCCCTTAATTAATACAGCCCCCTTAATTAATCTACTCACATTTTGATGATGCCTTGACCGACTGGGTGCCTCAACGCCCGGATATTGGAACCTTCAGCTGGATATCCGTGAAGGCGGGCTGACGGCGCTGTGCACGACGTCATCACGTTGCGCGACGCCGCGGCCCGCAACACTCCTCCCCCTTCTCCTTGAAGTAGGTCCCGCCGGGCCGCAAAGGTGCTGCGGCTGTGCGCAGCCGCCGCAGCGTAATGATGGGGGGTGACACATGACACTGGACGTCATGCCACCCCCCCTACTCAGTGGCACCCGGGGCGGGCCCCCCCGCCCCCCCCTTAGTACGCCACTGGTTGTGCTGAACCTCAGCTCCCGCTCTAATCCACACTTTCTGGGGGGGAATTCCCCCCAAAACAGCACAATCGCGCACTAAAAGGCAGCTATCATGTCGGGGACACCCGGGGGAATCTCCCGACACCAAACCCAAGCCTGTAACCCTCCAGGGACCCGACAAAATACCCTGAGGCCTGCCGGAGATCGAGCAGCGGGGAGACGGCCGCTCCCCGCGCTGACTGACCTGGACAGAGATTCCTCGGGGTTACCACCTCCTACCCCACCGATGGGGGTCATCTCGGTCCGCTCTAAACGACAGGAGGAGCAGTCACAGGCTGAACCCACAGTTTGACTCACCGCAGCACACGGGCAGCCGAGCACATGGCGCATTTAAAATGGCGGCGACAAGCACGCCGAGCTGCGATCCTGAAACGGAGACCCACAGCGATGTTATGCAGCGTATAGAAGCTGCCTTTACCCGCTTCTGGCACAACCTAAACGAACGGCTGCAAGCACCCCGAGCAACACTGCAACCATTACCAAGAACGAGTAAGCTGAATCGTCCCCATGGGGAAAAAAGACAGGTACCATCGCACAGGCAGGCAAAGCGCAAGACTGGAGTTGTGAGCGGTAGGAAGAGATCCTCCACCCCAGGCAAAGTAACTGCCCCCAAGCTACAAACCAGACATACACCACAGAGGCTGGGGACCCACCGCAGCCGGCGGCGATGAAACAGAGGGAGCACCAACCATCCCTTACCTCACAATGATGATCTTCGCTACGACCCAGGGCTGGAGGGCCCCCGTGCCCAGCCCCTACCTGGCACAACTCATGGACAGCCAGTATTCCCCCCCACGTCGGGGGATCGGCTGAAGCTGTACTCTCTGAACAAGCATCCTTATTCCAACACCAACATGCTTCAGAATAAGGCGCAAAGTATTGTATGCTTCCTTTTGAGGTCTTTTATTTTACCTTTTTCTCATGCCTCTCCTATTGCTTACCATACCAATTCTAATAATGATGTTGTTAGGAATCCTGAGTTACCACACAAACTGTAGCTTTGATTGAGAGAGGAAAACATGGGGGGCTCGTTACACTGGTCATTTAGTTTTGCTGACCATTCAGCTGTCTGCCTAACAGATGCAATTACACCTTACACGGAGACAAACTCTCTGCTATGGCCTGAAAGTGGTGTGGGATGATATCAGCCGACTATATCTGCTTCTGTACCTCACCTATTGCCATAAAAAGCTTAATTAATAATATGCTCAGTGATGATATTTGCTGGTTTGCCTAACACTCCACTACCTGTTGTCACCCAGTGGCACTATTGTTCACCACTGTGTCAGTATATATCTTGATAATACCTACTGCTCATGTAACTCCTTACTGACTAGGATGCTTTCTTATTTTACGATAATCTTTACTCTACTTTGGCATTTAAATGTCATGTTTAACAGCTTGTTATGCCCTTTTTTTTTCTCAAAAAAGTGCAGTATTTTCGACAAATATTAAACCTTTTTACTCTTGTTAACAATAGTCGCAGTGCTAAAGCTTCACCCAGCACTAACTATTTTACCTATAAGGTTCAAAGCTTAAATGTGTCCTAATGTTATTGTGATAATGCTGATTAAAAATGCTGAACGATCTGCAGGTGACAGCGACATAAAAATTGTGAATAACGAGTCTCAACATAATTAAAATGTGCAGTTTTCAACACACCCTGTATAAACCTCGCACACAGGCCAACTATGACCACACAGCACAGCGCATTACCACATTACAAATGTTTTAGCATCACTAATATATCTAGCCTCGCACTGATATGCACTGATGTTTGTTCCCTTTTTTCTTTTCTTCACTCTATATTAATGATCTTATTATTTAGCCAAGCTGACGATTTAGCGCAGATTAAGCTAGTAACTTTAACTGTAACGAGCAAGCAATGTCGACGCATGTTTTGTTTCTACAACTATATACAAAAACGTGCACTGCTCAAATGCCATCATTGTACTATCGTTGTGATATGTTTATGCTTACGAACGCTATTGTGGCAGGGTAAGCTGTCTTGTATATCCTTGCACTCAAAAATAAAGAATTCAAAAATAAAATTAAAAAAAATACCTAAAAAAACAGTAAATCTTTATTTTTGAAATCTTGGAGCATACGGTACAGGAAGTCAGCTTTGCAGGCCCTGTCTGTGCTTACAGCCGTGGGTAGGTCAGAACTCCAGTGGGGACTGGGATATACCCCACCAGACCAGAGAGTGGGGGGGAAAACGGGGCTGCAATAAGGCTTCAGCCAGGTGTGCTCACCGGGTTGGGACATCGACTGCTTCCCCCTGTCGGGTGCATGCTGCCACACTGTCGGTCTGCAACTGCAATAGGGTGATCTCTGCTTTGCTCAGAGGTGATATTGCCTTAGTTTCAAGTTTGAAGAGCCAGAGCTAAGAGAAAGCACGTCCATTATTAGAACACATTTAATACCGTTTGGTTTCTGCATAGATGACACTAAAATTAAAACATATGTGAAGTTTAATAATAAAAAATGATATAGATGCAAATAAACATTATTCTCCTACAAGGAACTATAGACAAAAACATAAAAGCACAATTATTATTAAATCTTATTGAATGTTAATTAAAAGTAACGAGTGTTAATTATAAGTAAAAAAGAGGGAATGAATTATATTTTGATTTAATATTATTCATTCACTTTTAAAAAACTTAAATCCTTACAAGTAAATTGTACAAAATATAGTGTCACAAAATAATTCCTGTAGTGATTAGCAAAGCATAGACAGCATGTTTATTGTAAGAAAAAAAAAATTTTTTCCAAGGTGCCCAGACCAAATAATAGTCAAAACTTAACTTTTAATGTATGTATATTAAAAAACATTAACTATACATCCATGGTAATTAAAGGCACAAACTAAGTCTACTAAACATTTGAAAAGACTAAATGAAAAAAGAAAGTATATACATAAGCCGAAAATATATAGTGAGCAAGACCACAAAAATCAATGAAGATATATACACCTTCTGCTGAGATCTCAGAGTATATAGTGTATAGTTATAGTAGCTGGCCAGGCTGTCTGAGATAAAATAATGTCAGAAACTGTAACAAATGTTCTGTAACGGGAGTCGTACCCCAACACGCAGGAAAGTGTAAACACACAAAAGTGGATCTGAAAGACATATTACCGAGCCTTAGAATGGCCGGACTTAATATATTAATACAGCAAGAAACAAGGTCAAGATAAGTCGGGTCAGGATACCAGAAAATCACAAAGTCAAATACGAAGCCGGGTTAGGATATTAGAAATCACAAGGTAAATATGAAGTTGAGTCAGGATACCAAAAATCACAAGGTTAATACGAAGCCGGGTCAGGATACCAGAAATCACAATGGAATCACTAGGAACACAAAGCGAGGATCTATACAGAAACCACGGTAGCGCAATGAATGGAGGCTACAACAAGCCTTAAATAGGCTCAAAAGAGTTCCCGTTGGTCCAAGTTATCTCTGTGACCTCAAACATCATTGGGTCGCCTAGATGACGCGGTCCCTTTAAAGGCGTGACGTCATGGCAAATACTTTTATATATTGGGAGCACAGTTCATCCAATGAACCAGCAAAGGGAGCAGTTCGCGGTACTGAAGGTGAGTACAATTCTATTCTGGCCACGCGACCACGCCATGCGGTCTGAGGACTGCAGTAATGCGGCCACACGGTGCGTTCTGCCTGCGTGACCTGAGGAGTCCAGTTTTAAGTCTTTTTCTATGTTTTGTTTAGTAAACTTAGTTTCGATGTGCCTTCAACTACCATGGATGTATAGTTAATGTAAAGTTAAGTTTTAACTACTATTAGGTCTGGGCAGCTTGTAAAAATACATTTCATATATTTTCACTATGTGTTACCCCCTTTAATGTCTGGTACCTATGACTATAGAGCTCCCTCCTGAGTTTACGCAGCTTGTTTAATGTAACCTCAGTGTAGAAGCCATAACATATATCAGAATAATATCCTCAACACTTGCTTAATACATTTGCAAACAGTTTCTGTATATAGCTCAACTGCAGTTGCTTTGGACATTATTGCCACCTAGTGCATATTTGCAGGTACTTTCTACCATGTGTAGTTTTTGGTTGCTAAATCCACTAATGAACATGCCAGTATTTCTATTTTAGGCAAACAGATAACAGTATTGTAACAGGGGTGTAGCAAGTTTATGAGGTTCCCATTTATTTATTGTTGCCCACTCCCTCAAACCATAACTCCTATAATACATCGTATCAGTATAGCGAATAGTTTATACATTTAAGACAATTTAAATTGAGAATTCTCCAGCATGGACAAGATCACTCATAGTACATTAAAATAGGCAAAAAATAACTGCTTTCTTTAAAATGTTATGGGCATTTATATAACACCAACCTTTTCTGCAGTGCTTTTGAATACTATGAAAGGGGAGATTTAACAATAATAATTGAGACAATTACAGATTGGTACAGGAACAATAAGTTAATGAGGACCCTGCTTGAACGGGCTCACAATCTAGAGGTGAGCAACAGCATACAGTCCATATAGTCCATGTTTTAGTTCCATTTATATATGTAGAATTATATGTGAATGTATTAGAGTTATAATACTTTATACTTTCTCACTGACATATGGAAATGGATCTTTGTGTGAGATAGGGACTTTGGAAATGGGAGGGTTCCAGTCAGAACCTGCAGAAAATTGTATTTTCGCTGCTTTTGATTAAAATTAGCACTCACACTGGCATCTATACTTAGGGAATACATTTCCTTTTGTAGAACTGTGATACTAGCTGGCAAAAGGTGGAACTGTAGTGAAGCTCCACAGCCTTTGTCAACATTGTCACTGGCCCAGGATCCATGCAGCCACCTCCCTGCAGCATTGTTTCACGTCATTTAGTGGCATGTCATGTTACTCTCATTTGACAATGGGCACTGCCATCTTAGATACTTGATACTGCGAATAGATAGAAAACCCAAAGGGACCAGAAATCCATCAAAAATGGTAAGTGAAGCAGGTCCCAAGGTCAAAAATATAGTCTGTGGTATCAGGGAGAAATGATTAATAGATCCCTCAGCTCTTAGCCCATGGATCCAAAAGTGATAGAGCCACTTTAAAGTGGCCTGGCCTCAGATAAATGGCTGGGCTAGTCCTCTGTTTCCACAATTTTTTTTTATGAGATCCATATGGCTTCAGATGGAATGCCAGGAGGACATGAGGCTGCAGATGAAATGGTTGGAAGCAGCCCTGGATCTAAGGTAATGTGCCGCACGGGAACGCTCTGTATTATTATTATTATTATTGCCATTTATATAGCGCCAACAGATTCCGTAGCGCTTTACAATATTTTGAGAGGGGGGATGCAACAATAAATAAGACAATTACAAGAAAACTTACAGGAATAATAGGTTGAAGAGGACCCTGCTCAAATGAGCTTACAGTCTATAGGAGGTGGGGTATTAGAAACATTAGGATAGGAAATATCAAGTAGGAGTGAAGCAGAGCTGGAGGAGAGAGCAAAGCACTATCCCATAGGAGAGCAAGAGACAGGTATGTAAGGGAGAGATTACTCTGGGAGGCCATACGCTTTCCTGAAGAGATGGGATTTAAGGCCCTTCTTAAATGATTGAAGACTAGGGGAGAGTCTGATGGCAGTAGGCAAGTTATTCCATAGGAGAGGAGCCGCCCGTGAGAAGTCCTGCAAGCGTGAGTTGGCCGTACGGGTGCGAGCAGCGGTCAGGAGGTGGTCGCGGGCAGAGCGGAGGGTACGAGGAGGGGCATACCTCTGGATCAGTGAAGAGATATAAGAGGGGTTGGAATTGTTCAGTGCTTTAATTGTATGGGTTAGCACTTTGAATTGACTCCTATAGGATACAGGGAGCCAATGTAAGGACTGGCAGAGGGGCGAGGTGTGAGAGGACCGACTGGATAGGAAAATCAGTCTAGCTGCAGCATTCATTACAGACTGTAGCGGGGCAGTACGGCTTTTGGGGAGACCAATCAGGAGAGGGTTACAGTAATCCATGCGGGAAATTACTAGAGCATGGACAAGCTCCTTGGTAGCATCTTGCATAAGAAAGGGGCGGATGCGGGCTATGTTTTTGAGTTGGAACCTACAGGACTTGGCAACAAACTGGATGTGAGACTCAAAGGTGAGACCAGAGTCAAGTATGACGCCAAGACAGCGCGCTTGTAGGGATGGACTTATGTGGATATCACTGACTTGAAGGGAGAGTGAGAGAGGAGGATCAGTATTAGGAGGAGGAAAGACAAGGAGTTCAGTTTTAGAGAGGTTAAGTTTGAGAAAGCGTGACGACATCCAGTCAGAGATGGAAGAGAGGCAAGCAGTGACACGTTGCAGGACGGCCGGGGAGAGGTCCGGTGAGGAGAGGTATATCTGAGTGTCATCAGCGTACAGGTGGTAGTTGAATCCAAAAGAGGCAATAAGTTTTCCAAGAGAGGCAGTATAAAGAGAAAATAGAAGGGGACCAAGGACAGAGCCTTGGGGAACTCCAACCGAGACAGGGCGAGGGGAGGAGGTATCCTTGGAAAAGGAGACACTAATTGAAACACCGTATTGAAACACCGTCTCGAAACACGCGCCGCACAGGAACATCTGGGTCTTGAAACACATTGTTTTGGCCCAATGACCTTAATCAATGATAAGCTCTTACATGATAATGAGTATTCGCCCAAAACATTATATAGGGTTGTTTGTGTTCCTTTCCTCAATAAGTTGCACAATGCATCCTACCTGTTGATCCTGAGGATTTTGTGTTGCATACTTCAACTTGGAGGTTGGGGGCCTCTACCACGGAGTATCCCATACTTTTCCCCCAAGAGTGTCACACCACTCAGTTTTCACTACTACAGCTAAAACGCTAGACATTTTTTTTATTAAATTGGGAGACAGGGCTAGGATGCTTTAGGCTCTATAACTGCTACAGTGAGCTGCACTGGTTACATTGTTTTCTTTTGAAATGCAACAAAGCTATTTTATACTTTGCCCATTGTAATTGTGCAGTTGTAAACAGTGTAATAATTAAACGCTGTGGTAACTGATTTACAGAATGTTAGAAGTTCAGTAAATGTATAATGCCAAATGTCATGTATAATGCTCAGTGGGTTAGACTCTTAGTACAGTATATAGATTGCTAGTTATTAGTATTTATGCTGATTAGATAAGGTAAGGTCAGCCAGAGAATAAGAGTAAAGTCTCTCCAGGTGTTTTATACTACCAGTCCAATATATGGCTGGTCAGGTGTACTCCAGTGTTAAATAGGTTTCGGATTAATTCTTTATTTCCAAAGCGCCACTTGGATGTATACCAGTATATAAAGGGTGAGGTAGAAATTCAAAGTATAAACAAAGAGAATTAAACCTGTGCTTCAGAAATTCCACGCTGAAGTCCCAACAGTGTATATACAACGGCCACAAAACAAACAAGAGTCCTGCGCACAAAGTTAAAGCAGCAAACGTTTCGGGCAGCATTGAGAAAGGGCTGCTGCCCGAATCGCTTGCTGCTTTAACTTTGTCCTCAAATAAATTGTGGTAGCACCTGGGGGTGAACACCTATACTGGATGCGCAGGACTCTTGTTTGTTTTTTGGCTGTTGGATGTATGCCAGAGCAAACAACAAGCGCAATGCCAGGGTTTTGCTCCTGGTGCCAAAAAGGAGGAGATAGTATGTAAAGGAAAGGCCAACCCCCAGAGTGGATAAGGAGGGGGAGCATGACTGCTGCCCGGAGAGGTTGCCATGGTGACAAAAAATTGATACAATGTTTGGGATGAACTTGGACCGGGGTCACTGGGAAATACTTACCAGACCACTGGAGAGCACGCTGAGGGAACCTAGCAGTGCTGTTTCTGGTCACCTTAAAAAAGAAAAACTGCTGTTAGTGTTTTAAAACTGCTGTTCCAGAATTTTGCCACTGCAGTTAATAACCTAACATCATGGCTCATGTCCCTGACATGCCCAGAGAGGCTCTACTCACGATTTTGCAGGCCTTTCAGAGGACACACGGCGCAGAGTCCTATGCTGCACTGCTTCACAGCGTCCAAAACACCCAGGAGTCTCAAGAGGGGTCGGGGCCCACCAGAGGACGTCGTACCCGCCGTTCCAGGCCGCCATCCAGATTGTCTCCCAGTCCGGTGAGGAGAGCCAGGGCTGTGCCACCAACTACTACCAGTCCAGGGCCGAGTGAGGCTGGCCCCCTGCGGAGGAATCCGGTTTCCGGAAGAAGAAGGAGCGGGGAGAGGTGTTCCACGCGTCGGATTGCCCGGTCGGGGCCTGGCCATCAAGATGGCGGATCCCAAGATGGCGCTGTGGGAGAGGTGAGGTCGCGCAGTCCTCACCCTTCTCTTCCGGCTGCAGCGGATGTGACGTCAGGACGTGCGGCTGCACGCCGGAAGAGGCGGGGCGCCGCACGCCGGAACGCTGGTGGCGCGTACGTGACGTCTGCGGGTCAAGGAGCACAGACGTCACAGGCCACTGCCGAACCCGGAAGTCCGGGTGAAGATGGATCCGGGGATTCCGGAACGGAGCACCGCTGGCCCCCCGAAAGTGGAGATGGCCAGCGGGTGCAGGCAGGCCGGCGGAGGAACTCGCCAGGGCATCTTGGGACCACCAGGGAGAGGAGAGGGACGCTGGATTCCCCTCTTCTTCATCACCCCAGGAGACCTGAACGTGCTTCTGCAGCCACAGAGGAGGGAGGGACGCAGGATTCCCCTCCACACACCCACCCCAGAAGATCTGGAGCTACCATGGGGGTGAGCCGCCAGCCCCCTGGAGGGCAGGCTGGCAGGCTGGCCACAGGACCTGTATTGACGGATGGATCGGATGTGGAGCTGATGGAAAGACCCCTGCTCCAGAACCGTGAGTTGGAGTGCGCACGCGCTTGGTTAGGGGCAGAGGGGGTCTCTGGGCTGGAACAAGGGAATACTGGGGAAGTCATAAAATTGCTGCGCTTAGTATTAGATCGCTTAGGGCAGGTTGGCTTAACTGCGCAGGACGCTTCACTTCCCACGGAGCCCCCTCCGTTGGGTTCTATGGAGGGTACTGCAGGGGGGCCGGTGTGTGACATAGCCCCCCTGGGGATGCATGTGTCGCTGGAGGTGAAGGAGAAAATATTGAAGGGTGAGTATGTGGACCTCATATCGTTAGTCCCTTTTGATAGGGAATCTGCTGATAGACCGCGACGTGGTGAGGCGACGGAGATTGGAAAAGGTAAGGAGCTCCCCCGTACCTTCGGTAATTGGTTGCAAGGATTTGCAACTTACGCTAGTATTTTGTCGACGAGGTTTCCAGAGCGGGCCCCGTCTTTGTTTTCTTATTTGGATTTAATTTGGGGGGCTTATAAAGTTTATGGGGGTCAATGCTGGTTTAAATACGACCAGCAATTTAGACAAAAAATGGCGGTTCGACCGCACATGCATTTTGGAATGCAAGATGGTAACCTTTGGTTACTTCTCATGACCCCGTGCCGTCCAGCCTCATCGTCCTTTCCTTCGGCCGCCGGCGCTCCTGGTGGAGCGTCGGCCGGGATCAAGAAGGGCATCTGCTGGCTCTTCAATGAGAGTCAGTGCAGGTGGTACAACAGTTGTCGATTTAAACATGAGTGTTCCCACTGTGGTGGGGCTCACCCGGCGGTTCGGTGTTTTAGAAGAGGAAAACCCCTCCCCAGGACAGCATCTAAGGATGACGCTCCTCGGGGGGAGGACCCCGGTACGGGCGGAAAAACTGCTTCCGTGGCTCGCACGGTACCCCAGGCATAGGGATGCGCGGGTGCTTTGGGAAGGTTTCACCGACGGTTTTAGGATCCCATTTACTCCGTCTGGGGAGGCGTCGTTTGCGCACAATTTGTCATCGATTCGGGGTAGGGAAGGGATTCTGGCGGCTAAGCTGCAAAAAGAAGTGGACTTGGGACGGATGGCGGGTCCGTTTTCCTTTCCTCCGTTTGATAATTTGCGGGTGTCCCCATTGGGCCTCGTTCCTAAGAAGGAACCGGGGGTGTTTCGGCTGATTCATCACCTGTCTTTTCCAGCGGGGGCTTCGGTTAATGACGGGATTGCGAAGGAGGATAGTCGGGTCCGATTCGCTTCTTTTGATCGGGCTCTGGATCTCGTTCGGGAAGCAGGGTCTAGGGCCCTGATGGCTAAGTCTGATATTCAATCGGCCTTTCGGTTGCTCCCAGTTCACCCTTCCTGTTTTCATTTGTTGGGATGTCAGTTTCAGGGGGAATTTTTCTACGATATGTGCCTCCCCATGGGTTGCTCGATTTCTTGTTATTATTTTGACGTTTTTAGCTCATTGCTGGAATGGATCGGATCGGAGGTGTCAGGTTTTTCTTCCCTCTTGCATTATCTTGACGATTTTCTGTTCGTCGGTCCGGTTCACTCTTCGCAATGTGAATACTTGTTGGGACAGTTTAAGGCAGTTATGCGAGATTTAGGGGTTCCAGTGGCAGAGGACAAGACAGAGGGCCCGAAGGCGGTTATTTCCTTCCTGGGTATAGAGATTGACTCCATCGGTTTGGTCTTTCGTTTGCCCAGTGATAAATTGGGGACCCTTACGACCATGGTTGATCGGGTGAAGGGTGCGCGGAAGGTGCAGCTTCGTCAGATGCAATCCCTGTTGGGCCACTTGAACTTTGCATGTCGGATCATGCCTATGGGTCGGGTGTTTTGTAGACGGCTGTCTCTGGCTACTGTCGGCATTAGCCTTCCCCATCATTTTATTCGGGTCACCAAGCAGCTCAAGGACGATTTGAATGTCTGGAGTGAGTTCCTCGCAGGGTACAATGGTCGGACAATTTGGCGTCGAGAAGCGATATCTAACGTGGCCCTGGAGTTGTTTACGGATGCCTCCGGCTCCCTGGGCTTCGGGGCATTTTTTCGGGGACGTTGGTGTGCGGAGCCTTGGCCTGCTGCATGGCGCGAGGCGGACCTGATACGTAACTTGACTTTTCTCGAGCTTTTCCCTATTGTGGTAGCAGTGGAATTGTGGGGGGAGGAGCTTGCGAACAGGCAGGTGGTTTTCCGCACGGACAACATGAGCGTGGTCCATGTGGTGAATCGTTTATCATCTGGCTCGGTTCCAGTATTGGCTTTGTTACGCCGGTTGGTTCTGCGTTGTTTGGAATTTAACATTTGGTTCCGAGCAATCCATGTTCCCGGAGTGTCTAATGTCATTGCCGACTCTCTTTCTCGCTTTCAGTGGGATCGTTTTCGGGAGGTCGCTCCAGGAGCCGAGGAAGCCGGTCTGGTATGTCCCACGTGCTTATGGACCCTCGATTTCGGAACCTTGCAGACCTGTTCAGGAGATCGCTGGCTCCCGCTTCGTGGTCTGCCTATCGGGCAGTGTGGGATCGGTGGCTGGTCTTTGCGAGAGAGTTCGGTTTGTACTCCTCTGAGGGTAGGTTGCTGTCTACTTTGGCTTTCATGTCCTCCTTACGGGAGCGCGCAGCTTCGGTGTCATCGGTGGAACGCAGTTTAGGGGCTCTTTCTTTCCTGATGCGTTGTATGGGGTGGGAGGACCTTTCAAAAGAGTTTGTGGTCCAGAGGGTTCTTCGGGGATGGAGGAAAGAAAGGGTTCCTGATTGTAGACGGCCGGTGTCCGTCCACTTATTGGATGATCTCTGTGGGGTTCTCTCTGCGGTGTGCTTCTCCCCCTTCGAGGCGCTGCTTTTCAGGGTGGCCTTTTCTCTGTGTTTTTACGCTGCGCTGCGGATAGGTGAGTTGGTGGCCGCGTCGGCTAGGGCTCTGGCATCTCTTCGAAGGGGGGACGTTCGCATAGGGCAGAGTGGAGTGGAAGTTTTCATTCGGAAGTCCAAAACAGATCAGTTAGGTCGGGGGAGGTCGGTTAGCATTGGTGCTACTGGGGGTAGGTGGTGTCCTGTGGCGCTGGTAGGTCAATACGCGCGCTTACGGCCGGAGGCTGCAGAGTCCTTTCTGCTTCACGCAGATGGGTCAGTCTTAACCCGGTCTCAGTTCTCCAGTGTTTTTAAGACTAGTTTGCGGGCTTTGGGCATAGAGGATAAGGGATATTCTCCCCACTCCTTCCGGATTGGTGCAGCAACTCAGGCGCGACAGGTAGGGTTGTCCGATGCTGCAATTCAGCGCATGGGTCGATGGGATTCTCGCAGGTTTCAACTGTATATACGTCCTCATCTGTTATAGTCTGTTGGTAGTTATGATGTGTTGTTTTCTTCACAGGTTCCCCCCGGTATGTTTGGATCATCGGTCACTCCTTTATTTATTGGGCGGCTAGGCGCGCTGAGCACAGACCATACGGCTGGAATCTAGGGCTCCCGCATGAGCAGGTTAGGGTTCGATGGCGGGGGATACGGGGTTTGGAGTGGCACCAAGTGTATCCGGAGTGCGTCGCGCTCCGGCGCTTCGTGACCGGGTCAGTGGTTCTGGTACTTCATGCCGGGGGGAATGACTTGGGACGGTGCCGAGCTGTGGATTTAATTTACGCGTGCAAGCACGACTTGGCCCGCTGTATGGCGCTTTTCAGCGAGGTCACACTGGTGTGGTCTGAAGTTATTCCTCGACCGGCTTGGGGGGCGCTGCCACACGCCAGGGCGGTGGAGCGCGGCAGGCGTCGTTTCAACATGACGATTTCACGTTTTGTGCGTAGGCTGGGTGGCTTTGTGGCACGTCATGTGGAGCTGGAAGGGAACAACGCAAACATAATGAGGGCTGATGGGGTCCACCTAAACGAAATTGGGCTGGATATATTTAATTTGGGATTACAGTCAGCCATTGAACAGGCGCTGGCTTCGGGGGGACGCAGTCCTCTCCAGGGATAGGGGAGAGGCTGCGGTGGCGGTTTGTCCTTCGCCAGCAAGTGGAACTGAGAGCAGTGCCCGGACGGGCTTGGGGAGTCGCAGCCTGGTCTGGTTGAGAACGGACTTCAGGCTGAAGAGGCTCTGGAAGATTTGTTGTGTTAGCTGTCTGCTGGGAAAACCCAGCAGCTGACAGTTGGTTTAAATTATGCTGGCTTAATAATAAAAGCTGTGGCCGTTGCCCTTACCCACAATTTGGTTGTCTGTGTTTTATTGGGGGGAAGGGTAACGGAAGATAAAAAGGGAGAGGGTCAGCAGTCAAGGCCAACCCCGGAGTGGATAAGGAGGGGGAGCATGACTGCTGCCCGGAGAGGTTGCCATGGTGACAAAAAATTGATACAATGTTTGGGATGAACTTGGACCGGGGTCACTGGGAAATACTTACCAGACCACTGGAGAGCACGCTGAGGGAACCTAGCAGTGCTGTTTCCCGCCCACCCTCCCTGGGTTGGTGTGAACACGGGATATGTTATGGTTATATGTGTTGTGTTTGGTGTGTTTTCTTTTCTGTTTCTTTTGTCACAGCTGCGGTTTGTCCTTCGCCAGCAAGTGGAACTGAGAGCAGTGCCCGGACGGGCTTGGGGAGTCGCAGCCTGGTCTGGTTGAGGACGGACTTCAGGCTGAAGAGGCTCTGGAAGATTTGTTGTGTTAGCTGTCTGCTGGGAAAACCCAGCAGCTGACAGTTGGTTTAAATTATGCTGGCTTAATAATAAAAGCTGTGGCCGTTGCCCTTACCCACAATTTGGTTGTCTGTGTTTTATTGGGGGGAAGGGTAACGGAAGATAAAAAGGGAGAGGGTCAGCAGTCATGCCAGTAAACAGCTTAGTTTACCACGATAGACAATATAGGCTAAAACTCCTGCCCAATCAAGATGTGGAATAATAAAACGATTGATGGTTTGGTGAGAGCCACTAAATGTTGGTTATATCCACAGTTTAAGTGAGAAGTGACCAGCTGAGGGAAACAACGGAGGAGCAGTAAAAAAAAAAAATCTATACTTCCAAGCAAAAATCTTCCAGACACTTTGACTTCAGTTATGGAGGGAAACAAAAGATTTGCTGACTTTTAATCTTGCTGTGCCCATGTGGGAGTGGGAGAGCTTGTCTCATTTGTTGTTAGGTTTCCTTAATGAAGTTGTAAATTGCTGTGGGCTAGGTTGGTGCTATATAAATGCCAATAATAATACGCTGTGTCATTAATCCTAGTGTGAGACTGGTTAGGATACAGCTGTACCTACCTAGCTACTGCCAGTTACACTTACAACAACTTTGAGTGGGAGATCGATTATCTGGGTTATTGATCCTAGTGTGAGACTGGTTAGGTTACTGCTATGCCTAGTCGCGTAAACAAACTATGAGTCACTGATTTCGTTTGGAAATTTTCTTTTAATAGTTTTTAGAAAAAAAATATTTTTTTTTTGTTACAGTGTGTTCAATCCAGTGTGTGCTGTGCAAGTTTGTTAGTGCACGTTTTCAATGTTTGTATTAATGAAGATGATTTGCTGTAATTCATGAGAGCATTACCTCTGATTATATTTAGAATTTTTTCCTAAGTAGGAGGTGATGCTTGCAAGTCTTATCACATGTCTTTAACCTAGTGCCATGTGTTTGCCTATGCATATTAAGGTTACTGAGAAGTAATTCTAAAATGTATTGGCCCATGCTTCTCCAATGTGTAAAGTGCCAATATGAAAGATGGATTTTACCTTATGTCTAATAAGTGAACCCCATTAACCATTCATGTTAAGTTTTATCAGCCGCGTCTTGCAGTCTCTGGGTCATTCAATAAACTGTATATGGTGATGTATGGTGTTTACATAACTAATGTTTGATATATGGTTAGCTGGTAATTCCTTGCTGATAGTGGTAAGATTATGTATTTGGGGGAAAACTGCTACTCGCTATGGATACCAACAGCGACATCAGTGAAAACTTAGTGACAACATTGGGAATGAGGCCATAGTTTGCACCACAATTTTAATCCTGAGAACTATACACGTTTTATAAACTGCTGTGTTTAATTGTATTTTTATTTACCAGAAATGTCCTTGTTTATGATGTTTAGATTCTGGGCCACTCACACCAACTCTTGGTTCAATTTATAAACCATGTTGGCATCAACATTTTCTTCTGTACATGTTTTAAGTCTCCACATCTAAGTCCTTTACCACCTTTCTTCCCAGTCTGTGCAGGGCTTTGAGGTGAAGAGGTTCCCAGGGCTCAGTGCACTGGTGGCTGGCTATAAAAACAAACAGAATGGGATGATCACGTCATTACAGTATCCTGTCAGATGGGACGGAGGTGGCAGCGATGCACATATTGGTAAGTGTGTGAGGAATGTATCCATGGTGTTCTGTAGTCCATTACACAATTCTAAAAGTGAACCTGTGATAATGTTGATTGAAATGTTTTGATTTAATGCCTGTTTTTATTACAAGAAAAAGCGGACGTAATTTATTTGTGTTCTGAGCATTTGCATTTACCACATTGTTAGAATATGTAGCTGTGTGCCACCGTTAAAGTAGCCCTGTATTAAGAGTGGTGCACGGGAGATCGCAATCATATGGCTCTCGCTTTCCACACTCATGTATCCTGATGGTGTCCAGATAAGATGTCATATTCATGGTCCCTAGTCTTTATTAGAAGATGCTGGGGATCGAATGAAAAAAAGATCTGTGCCAATGGAAGGATCACCTTCTGTTAACATGAAATGACCAATTGTTGCAAATATTGGAATTGGGGAATGGGGAGTCTGGTTGCTAGAGCTTTCCCTTTTGAACAGCTCTAGATCATTTTGGAGATACCAAGCTGAACTAAACTCTATTTCTACAGACCTTGTGCTCCACAAAATCAAGGCTTAACCCCTTAAGGACCAAACTTCTGGAATAAAAGGGAATCCTGACATGTCACACATGTCATGTGTCCTTAAGGGGTTAAAAAAGCAGTAAAGTAAACTTGGTTGGGGAAGGCTTGTTGGTAAAAGTGACTAGAAATACTTACCTAAGGTCTCAGCTTGTGTGTGTATGGATAATTAGTTTTGTCATTTTTTAATATTAGGCATTAATTAAGGTTTGATATAAACATACCACTCCACTGTTTCTAGTGTTCAATCCAGTCAAATGGTAAAAGTAGATTCTATCTTCCAGAACTATTCAGTGCTCTAAAAGCTTTACACGGTAGGTGAAATATAATAATAATAATTATTGCACCATTGTTTAAGGTTTCGTCTTGCTACTGAAATGCTGCTCTGTAGGCTTCTTGACTTCACATCAGGTAACAGCTTACATTTTGTACAGTAATGTAAGAACACCGTTTCATCTTTGTAAAAGAAACATAATTCCCAAACCAAAATGTTCTCTCCTGCTTGTTAGCTGTATTTTCTCTCCAGTGTTAAGAAATTATAGTACCGGTATCTATGTTCTGCATATCTTTGAGAGAAAGTAAAGTCTTCTACCAACATGAAGGATTGTTTTGGTTACTTGGTGTTTTAACTAAATGAGTGAAAAATGTATGTGCCAAATGCATGTAATAGTATTTGTTTTGTATGGTTGCATTGTCTTTCCAGGAGAAAGATATTTGCAATAAAATAAAAGTCAAACCCTGATTACATTATATTCCCATGATCACTAAAGCATAATGCACAGATCTTTTGTGCTCAAAATGAAGATACAATTATAGAATAAATAAATCCGTTCTGAATACATATTACAATCATATATGTTAGCATTGATCGTTAAGGTGTAATCTGTAATTTCTCTCCTCAGTTCTATAGCAGAACACAAACACTGTTACATACATCAGTTTAATAAGTGACTCTAGATATATTTTGCTTCAGTTATGTTTGGTCTTCTTGTTTGAGGTACTGGAAACTGTTCCCTTCCAGACGAAGAAGATCCTACGACCCACTGGGATACTTTATCCTTTCCACACAGCACACATCGAGAAGAAGACAGACAAGACCTGAAAGTGAAAGATCTGGGTCTATATTCACTGACTCCAACATTAGAGATGGAATGCAGGATGTTGGACAGGTGGGTGAACATTCCAGGAGAGACAGTCAGGTTTATTCTCTGAAAGGAGAATGACAAGTGAATTAAAAGTTGATTTCAAATTTAAGGTCAAACTAGCCTAACAAGAAACATTTGCTAAGTCAGCTATACATTCTGTTTGGCTACTCTTAATTTTAAAATTCACTCTAAATTAATTTTGAATTCTCACTTTAGTAAATTACTCTGAGTGTGTGAACTTAGGAGACAGACATGCTGGTAACTGATATATTCAGCTTTGTCTGTTTTAAATCGAGGATATATATTAATTACCTGTTGTAAGATATTGGTTAACAGTTTTGCTCTCATAGTATTCAGTCATTAAAGGACCACTATAGGCACCCAGACTACTTCAGCTTAATGAGGTGGTCTGGGTGCCTGGTCCAGCTAGGATTAACCCTTTTTTCTATAAACATAGCAGTTTCAGAGAAACTGCTATGTTTATAAATGGGTTAATCCAGCCTCTAGTGGCTGTCTCATTGACAGCCGCTAGAGGGCTTCCGCGCTTCTCACTGTGAAAAGCAGTGAGAAGACGCCAGCGTCCATAGGAAAGCATTGGTAATGCTTTCCTATGGACTGGCTGAATGCGTGCGCGGCTCTTGACGCGCATGTGCATTCAGCCGAAGAGGAGGAGAGGAGGCGGAGAGGAGGAGGAGAGCTCCCTGCCCCCACCCTCAGGGCACTATAGTGCCAGGAAAATGAGTATGTTTTCCTGGCACTATAGTAGTCCTTTAATGGAAAGGTTAAATACTGAATGTGGGAAATCCAGGCTCCCTTATTCACTTATGATTGTGTATTTAATTATACTTTTGTCCAGTTTTCATTCTTTTATATTCTACTCAAAATGCCAAAATCTAAAACAAAAAGTATAAGTATAAAAGTATAGAGCTGAATATAACTGATAACAGAAGCTATTCTATACTTAGGTAAAATACCGGTGTTCATTAGTAAGCATCAAACATTTCCTTTCTATTTTTTCAGGCAGATTGAAGTCACTTTGCATAGCCTGAAAATTCTCACCCAAGTATTTGGACATATTTCCTCGGTTCTACATCCTGAAGATGATAAGGTATGATGCCCTTCAATCTTCTTTAAAAATGAAGACTATAAGCATCATTATTTTTCTTTTTACTTAATCTGGTCTCCGGCAGGTATTTTCCGTGGACAAACTGATCTATAAGGCGTTAGCTGTGCAGGATACCATGGGTGTTATAGAGAGCAAGGTCAGTGTAATATTATATATAACTTCAAACCTTAATTTGTTCTGTACTGGTTTGGTATGCCTGTTCATGCCACTCATAGAGCACATTTGTGCTCTTTCACCACACTTTTCTATCTCTAGATATATATATATATATATATATATATATATGTGTGTGTGTATATTTGTATATGTATATATATTGCACACTTATAATGTATGCAAGTTTAAGTGAGTGCAGCATTACTATTTTTTTATATATGTATATATTCTATAGATTGTATAGATATAAATTGTAAGCTCATTTGAGCAAGGCCGTCTTTACATGTAATATCTCCTTTCTGTAAAGCATGCAGAATATGTTGGCACTATAGCAAAGCTAAAAATAATAACATGTTTGTTTGTAAATCCCATACTCTTTCTTGACCGCTCACATTTAAGTGGTTTTACCTTATTCTGTGTGACTTATATAGTTGTCTCTTCTCAGGCAGTTCATGTGTATCAAGACTTTGTCTCAACCTTCTCCGCATCTCCCATCTCACATCCTTACGACAGTCCTAAAATGGCAATGACAAGTCCAAATCAAAAGGCAAGCAAGAAAGTACAGTTATTATCACTTACAATTAACAGATTTATTATTATTATTATTTACAATTAACAATGCCATGCTCTTCTGAACAGAGCTC
This sequence comes from Pelobates fuscus, assembly GCF_036172605.1. NCBI lineage: Eukaryota > Metazoa > Chordata > Amphibia > Anura > Pelobatidae > Pelobates > Pelobates fuscus. Next base: position 98,518,555 of record NC_086325.1, read on the forward strand.
TAGATTAATGTATTTTCTTCTTTGTTAGATGGCACTCAATGACAAGAGTCAACCAAGAATAAGCGCTCCTCAGAAGATATCTGTGTTTCTTGGCACTTGGAATATGGGTAACTGAGTGAATTGTCATATATATTAACTAATGTTACTCACATGCATTCATACTATGTGTCAGTTTTGCATACACAGTTATATCGTGATATAAGCCTCAGAAAAGCATTCTTCCATAGTTTGTCTTCAGATCAGCAGTAAAAATAATGTGATACAAAAGCATAGGGCCTACCTAAACGGACTCACACAAAATAATTGATGCTAAATTAAACTAGCGAATGTCATTATTTTAGTTATAAAAAATATTATTAAAGGGTTACTCCTACCAAAAAAACAGTGTTTCAAGAAAATGTTGTTTTTTGCTTCATATTCTGCCCCCTCCAAGGCAATGGAATAAGAAAGAAAATAAAAAAATCTACAATACTTTTCAGCACCAAGGCCAAATTCTCTCTCAGCCTGATGCTGGCGTCACTCCTCCTCACTGGAGGGGATGGATGTCAAGGAGGGCGGGTTGAAGGGAGGATAGGGCTGGCACAGAGGAGGCAGGCACCCTGGACATGCACCTAATACACATTAGGGAGAGCAAACAAAACAGGGTGAAAGAGAACACTGAGAACAGACAACAACTCAAGTAGCTTTCTCTTTATTGGGTCCCCTCTCAGATCTCAAGCAAGTTTTAGCTTATCTTGTGCCATTACAAAGAGAACCTATGCCATCTGCTTTTTAGACTGATCTCAACCAAAAATAGTGGTCCAGAAATGCAGGTTAGCTCTCTGCACGAGAGGTACAGCAACCACAGATGATCATTTTGGCCTTGTTAGGCCTCGTCAGTGAGGTTTACAGAATACACATTAGCCAGCTGGGAACTCTTGTTGCAACCTGGCCAATGACGCTACCAGAGGTGAAGTTAAACTCTGTATGTGCTGTGTTTCCTAGCAAAAACCTACAGATACAGACCACTTCATAGTGGTCATAGTGCTTGCTTGGAGTAACCCTTAAAGGAACACTATAGGATCAGGAACACAAACATGTATTCCTGACACTCTATTGTTACATAGTTACATAGCTGAAAAGAGACTTGTTTCCATCAAGTTCAGCCTTCCTCACATATGTTTTTGCTGTTGATCCAAAAGAAGGCAAAAAAAACAGTCTGAAGCGCTTCCAATTTTGCAACAAACTAGGAAAAAATTCCTTCTTGACCCCAAAATAGCAGTCAGATGTCTCCTTGGATCAAGCAGCTATTACCCTACTAGATGAAATCTCCCTTCTTCCAGCCTAAATGCGTGACCTTGTGTCCTATTTATAGCCCTGTTTATGAATAGATTTCCAGATAATGGTTTGCACTGGCCCCGAATATATTTGTATCACGTTATCATATCCCCTCAGAGGCGCTGTTTTTCCAAACTAAAGAGATTTACATTTTTAACCTTTCTAAAATGCTCCATTCCTTTTATCAATTTTGTAGCTCGTCTCTGCACTATTTCTAGTGCCATGATAGCCTTCTTTAGAACAGGTGCCCAAATTGCACAGGCATAGTCAAGGTGTGGTCTTACCAGCGATTTATAAAGAGGCAAAATTATATTTTCATCCCGAGAATTTATGCCCCTATTTATACATGACAAAACCTCACTGGCCTTAGCAACTGCAGATTGACATTGCATATTGCTGCCTAATTTGTTGTCTCCAACAATTCCCAAATCCTTCTCGTGTGTGGTTATCCCTAATTCACTACCATTTAGGGTGTAAGTTGCTTGTGCATTCTTGACACCGAAGTGCATAACTTTGCATTTCTCTACATTAAATTGAATCCCCCAATCTATCTAAATATCTCTGCAGCAAAGCAATATCCTGCTCACATTTTATTACTTTACAAAGTTTTGTGCCATCTGCAAACACTGAAACATGGCTTTCAATGCCTATTTCAAGATCATTTATAAATATGTTAAAAATATGCAGTCCCAAAACAGAACCCTGAGGGACGCCACTTACCACTTTTGTCCAGCCTGAAAATTTACCATTAATGACAACTCTATCCTTAACCACTTAAGGATACATGACGTGTGTGACACGTCATTATTCCATTTTATTCCAGAAGTTTGGTCCTTAAGGGGTTAAGCCAATGTTCCATCCAAGAACAAGAATATGCATCTAGACCAGACTTCCTCAAACTCCGGGCCTGCAGATGTTGCTGAACTACAACTCCCATGATTCTATGAATTAAATAGATAAGCTGAGAATCATGGGAGTTGTAGTTCAGCAGCATCTGGAGGGCCGGAGTTTGGGGAAGCCTGATCTAGACCAATTTCTTTGAGTTTGAAGACTAACCTATTGTGAGGAACCATATCAAATGCCTTGGTAAAATCCAAGTAGATCACATCCACTGCAACACCCTGATCTATACTTCTACTTACTTCTTCGTAGAATGCAATTAGGTTAGTTTGACATGACCTATGTTTCTTAAAACCATGCTGATTATTGCTAATAACAAAGTTTTTTTTTTTAAATCTGATTTTTGCTAATAACAAAGTTCTTCCCAATGAATTCCTGAATATTATCCCTTAATAGCCCTTCAAATATTTTCCCAGTCACAGAAGTTAAGCTCACAGGTCTATAATTTCCAGGCAAGGATTTTGAACCCTTTTAAAATATAGGCACGTCATCTGCCTTCCTCCAATCCTCCGGGACAATACCTGAAACAAAAGAATCTTGAAAGATTAAATACAGAGGTTCACTTATTTCCCCACTTAGCTCCTTAAGTACTCGTGGGTGAATACCATCAGGCCCCGGAGATTTATTTACATTCATTTTCTTTAACTGCTGTAGCACCTTGTATCGAGTCATCCAATCACGAGTTATCTGCAAGTTTTTGCAGCAATCATTTGTATATCTCTTGCCATAGGATCCTTATTAATATATACTGAAGAAAAATAGTTTTTTAAAATGTCTGCCTTTTCCTTGTCTTCATTAACTAACAGACCCATTTCCAGTGTACCTACACTTTCATTTTTTGTTTTTTTAGAATTGATGTACTTGAAAACATGTTTGGGGTTGGTTTTGTATTATTTGGCTATCAATTTCTAATTTTCTAATTTAGCCACTTTAATTGCCTTTTTGCAAGCATTATTGGCTTCCTTATATCTTATATAGGATGCCTCTCATTTGTCCGATTAAATACCGGTACTTTAAATGCCCTTTTCTTATTTTTAATCTCTTGTTTTACATCTCTACTAAGCCACATTGGTTTCAATCTGTTTCTCTTATATTTATTACCCAATGGTACATACTGAGAAATGTACCTTTCTAATATTTGTTTGAATAGTTTCCATTTATCCTTAGTGTTTTTTTTCACTAAGGAGTTTATGCCAGTCAATATGTTGTAGAGCTGCCCTAATCTTATTGAAATTGGCATTTAAAAAAATTATATGTTTTAGTATACCCCACATGCTTTTTCTTTTTTGAGTTTATTTAAAAAATTACCAAATTGTGATCACTATTACCCAAATGCTCCCCTTCTTGAATGTTCCCCTTCAAAAGATCCACATTGTTTGTTATAACTAGATCCAGACAAGCATCCTTTCTAGTTGGTGCTTGTACCAGTTGTGACATGGTGTCATTTAACACATTCAAAAACCTGATTCTGCTGAAGTACTAGTCACTCTATCCCAATTTATATCCGAGTAATTAAAATTTCAAATAATTAACGTGTTACTCCGATTTGCAGCTTTCCTGATTTGCTCTAACAGTTGTTCTTCCTCATTAATATTTACATTAGGTGGTTTATAACATATCCCAACCAATAATTGATTTCCCTTCGTTTGCCCCAAGCAGATATCAACCCATAAAGCTTCCACATTTTCCTCGTGACACTCCACATGCCTAAGATTTGACTTTAACTCATGGTTGACATATAAACATACCCCACCACCCTCCTTGTTTTTCCTATCCTTCCTAAATAACGTTTACCCATTTAAGTTAACTGCCCAGTCATGTGTCTCATCCCACCATGTTTCTGTTTTGCCTATTATATCATATTGTTTAGTGTATGCTATTGCCTCTATTTCCCCCATTTTGTTATATAGCCTCCTTGAATTAGTAAGCATACATTTAATATTATCATGAGTCATTATCTAAAACACTAAAATATAGTGAAACAAATAGATAGTGACATGAGTCACTATCTCAAATCACTATCTATCCCCCCCCCCCCGACCCCTCCATGCACCCCTAAATATAGTACCATCTTACCTGTATTTCAGTCTGTCAGTGCTGGCTCTGCCCCTGATCTGCCTCCTTGTCAGAAGTGATGATCTCAGCCAAACACAATGCTTTCCCATAGGAGCGCATTGGATTGGCTGGGATTGTCAATTCTGATGATCTCAGCCAATGTGGTGGGCCAAATGCTACCCTGGCCAATCAGCATCTCCTCATAGAGTTACATTAAATCAATGCAGCTCTATGAGGAAAGTTCAGTATCTCCATTCATATTGTGGAGACACTGAATATCAGTGCTGCACACTGTGTAGCACTGCTCCAAGAAACAGCTCTAGTGGCCTCTGAGGAGTGGTCACTTAAGGTGTCCCTAAGCTGTAATGTAAACACTGCCTTTTCTCTAAAAAACAATGGTTACAGCAAAAAAACTGCATGGACTGACTATACTCATGAGTATTACTACATTAGGCTGTTGTTCTGGTGACTATAGTGTCCCTTTAAATCTAGAATATGTATGTGCAGACTACAGACTTTGTACTGGATCAATGTTTTAGTGTTTGTATCTGAATGCGTGTCATTCTGTGTATCTGTGTATCTACATGTGTATCTCTATTGAGTAAACCCTATTGAGTATCTCTATGTGTGTTAGTGATCTGTACTTACAGTTTCTCACAAAAGTGAGTACACCCGTCACATTTTTGTCAATATTTTATTATATATTTTCATGTGACAACACTGAAGAAATGACACTCTGTTACAACGTAAAGTCGTAAGTGTACAGCCTGTCTAACAGTGTCAAATTTGCTGTCCCCTCAAAATAACTCAACACAGCCATTAATGTCTAAACCATTGGCAACATATGTGAGTACACCCCTAAGTGGAAATGTCCAAATTGGGACCAATTAGCCATTTTCCCTTCTTGGTGTCATGTCACTCATTAGTGTTACAAGGTCTCAGGTGTGAATGGGGATCAGTTGTGTTAAATTTGGTGTTATCGCTCTCACACTCTCTCAAACTGGTCACTGGAAGTTCAACTCTCTGAGGATCTGAAAAAAAGAATTGTTGCTCTACATAAAGATGACCTAGGCTATAAGAAGATAGCCAAGACCCTGAAACTGAGCTGCAGCACGTGGGCAAGACCATGCAGCGGTTTCACAGGACAGGTTCCACTCAGAACAGGCCTCGCCATGGTCGACCAAAGAAATTGAGTGCACGTGCTCAGCGTCATATCCAGAGGTTGTCTTTGGGAAATAGATGTATGAGTGCTGCCAGCATTTCTGCAGAGGTTGAAGGGGTAGGGTATCAGCCTGTCAGTGCTCAGACCATACACCGCACACTGCATCAAATTGGTCTGCATGTCTGTTGTCTCAGAATGATGCCTCTTCTAAAGATGATGCACAAGAAAGCCCGCAAACAATTTGCTGAAGGCAAGAAGACTAAGGACATGGATTACTGGAACCATGTCCTGTGGTCCGATGAGACCAAGATAAACTTATTTGGTTCAGATGGTGTCAAGCATGTGTGACGGCAACCAGGTGAAGAGTACAAAGACAAGTGTGTCTTGCCTACAGTCAAGCATGGTGGTGGGAGTGTTATGGTCTAGGTCTGCGTGAGTGCTGCCGGCACTGGGGAGCTACAGTTCATTGAGGGAACCATGAATGCCAACAGAGCATGATCCCATCCCTTCGGAGACTGGGCCGCAGGGCAGTATTCCAACATGATAACGATCCCAAACACACCTCCAAGACAACCACTGCCTTGCTAAAGAAGCTGAAGGTAATGGTGATGGACTGACCAAGCATGTTTTCAGACCTAAACCCTATTGAGCATCTGTGGGGCATCCTCAAATGGAAGGTGGGGGAGCGCAAGGTCTTTAACATCCACCAGCTCTGTGATGTCATCATGGAGGAGTGGAAGAGGACTCCAGTGGCAACCTGCGAAGCTCTGGTGAACTCCATGCCCATGAGGGTTAGGGCAGTGCTGTAAAATAATGGTGGCCACACAAAATATTGACACTGGGCCCAATTTGGACATTTCCAGTTAGGGGTGTACTCACTTTTGTTGCCAACGGTTTAGACATTAATGACTGTGTTATTTTGAGGGGACAGCAAATTTACCCTGTTATACAGGCTGTACACTTACTACTTTACATTGTAGCAGAGTGTTATTTCTTCAGTGTTGTTGTCACATGAAAAGATATAAAATATTTGCAAAAATGTGAAGGGTGTACTCACTTTTGTGAGATACTGTATGTACTGCATGTACTGTTTATATCCTTTATTTGTCTCTGCTGATGTAGCCCACACCATTTTAGTATTTGCTTTTAATAGGGGAATGTTCTGACACACTTGACATTAAGAAGGGATGAATTCCCCTTGTTGTATAGTTCGTCACCATGGTAGCCCTAGTTTCCTGGTGTTTAAAAACACGAAATGGATTTGTCGTCCGATTTCTATGGTGATAACCTCTGATGGCGTCATGACGCCGGACGCAACGTGATGACATCATCGGGGTCAATCAGCAACCCGTGCAGGCTTCGGCCATAGCATTCTCAGACAATATCCCCTCAATTATTGGGTAAGTGTATAATGGTGATGGGTATATAAGATTGTCTGTTAAGGTGATATTTTATCTTGATGAAAGTTTGGGTTTCAAAACTGAAACATCGATCTCTTAACCATGGAAAATAAAAGTTACGTTTTACTTTGAAAACCTTTGGAGTCCTAGGAGTGCTATCTCTACGCCACCTTGTTATATTGATGCTGACAAGCACTGTGCAACGCCACTAGTAAGTTGGAGTGCAAGACAATTTTTCGTTTTTATATGTGTGTCAATGTGTGTCTTTGTATCTGCAAGTGTGTCAGTGTGTGCACCTGTGTTTCTGCGTATCTCTTTGTGTGTTTGTGTATTTGCATGCCTGTACCTGTGTATGTGTAATAGTATGTGTCAGTGTTTGCATCTGCATGTGTGACAGTGTGTGTATCTGCATGTGTGTCTGTATGTGCATGTGTGTGTGTGTGTGTGTGTGTGTCAGTGTGTATGTATATTTATTTACTTCTCAGCATTCAAACGCCAACTCTACACACAAATACATCCATGCATTCAAATATCAACAGTACATAAAAACACACAACACTACACACAGATACACCCCTACATTCACACACACATACAGTCTGTACTCTTGGCAAAACCCAGCGTACCTCTTTGTTTTTGTTACAGTAGTTCACTATTGTTTACAGTACTCAACCTATAGTATAAACAGAGAAAAGAGGAGATGCTGAGATGCTTAAAAGTATGATTTTTTTTTTTAGGTAACTCTCCTCCCCCTCGAACCATCTCCTCCTGGTTGTCTTGCACGGGGTCAGGAAGGACAATGGATGACACTAATCTCTGTGTAGCACATGATCTTTATGTGATTGGGACTCAGGAGAACCCACAGGGAGATCGAGAGTGGAATGACTTTCTCAAAGCAGCTTTATTATCCCACACTGGAAAACAGTATACCTTGGTGAGGAAAGCTATGATAATTAAACAAACAATGTTTTTATAGCATCACAGTAATATATTGCATTATTTAGAAAGTGAATTAATACTGTGGATTAGTGGGTTAAATGGTTCAAGATCGAATGATATGGACTAGAGAAAAGCTTTATTAGGATAAATTGGGTAGAAGATAAAGCTATTGTTTAGTGGTACATACAGACACATACATACAGACACGAAACATACATACAAAGACACATACATACAAACAGACAGACAAGACACACATACATACAAACAAACACACAGACAGACAGGCACACATACATACATACAGACACACACACACACATACATACACATACACACATACAGACAAACAGAAACACACACACAAGACACATATACATACATAAAAACAGACAGGCACACATACATACATACATTTAGACAGACACAGGCACATACAGACAGACACAGGCACATACAGACAGACAGACACACACACATACAGACACACACACACACAAACAAGACACACATACATACAAAGACACCTACATACATACAAACAAACAGGCACACATACATACAGACAGACAGACACATACAGACAGACACACACACACGCAACATACATACAAAGACAGACACATACAGACAGACACACACACACGCAGCATACATACAAAGACACACACATACAAACAGACAGACAGACACACACACACACACACATACATACAGACAAGACACACATACATACAAACAAACAGACAGGCACACATACATACATACAGACACACACACACATACATACACATACACACATACAGACAGACAGAAACACACACACAAGACACATATACATACATAAAAACAGACAGGCACACATACATACATACATTTTCGCAGACACAGGCACATACAGACAGACACACACACATACAGACAGACACACACACACACACATACAGACACACACACACAAGACACACATACATACAAAGACACCTACATACATACAAACAAACAGGCACACATACATACAGACAGATAGACAGACACATACAGACAGACACACACACGCAACATACATACAAAGACACACACATACAAACAGACAGACACAGACACATACATACAAACAAACACACACACACACACACATAATATTTACGTCACCCTCCTGTTTCCCACCTTTTAGGTGCAGGAGGGGTCCAGTGGTGGCTCAGGTTGATGGGAGTCAGAGTTCCCACCAGGGCAATTAAAGAAAACCCTTCAAGCAACATAACCACTACACTCCGGCACTTTTTCATGTTAAAGGGACACTATAGTCACTAGAACAACTACAGCTTGTTGTATTTGTTCTGGTGAGTATAATCATTCCATTTAGGCATATTTGCAGTAAACACTGTTTTTTCAGAGAAAAAGCAGTGTTTTCATTACAGCCCAGGGATACCTCCACTGGCCAATCCTCAGATGGCTACTAAAGGTGCTTCCTGGGGCATTGGCCTTGATAAACACTTCTGATGATGTCAGCCAAGCAAGCAGATTGTGGAGCAGAGCCACAGCAGCAGACTGGAAAAAATGTAAGATGTTCACTATATTTAGAGGGGCAAGGGTGACCAGGAGGGCTACATGGTGTTTTTAACACTATAGATTCAGGAATACATGTTTGTGTGCCTGATTCTAAAGTGTTCCTTTAAGTAGTTGGAATGTTTTCGTATGGTTTAACAACTTACTTGGAACCCTGTGGGCACCTGCAGCCCCTTCTTTTAACATAGAAACATAGAAGGTGACGGCAGATAAGAACCATTCGGCCCATCTAGTCTGTCCAATTTTCTAAATATTTTCATTAGTCCCTGGCCTTATTTTATAGGTAGGATAGCTTTATGCCTATCCCACGCATGCTTATACTCCTTTACTGTGTTAACCTCTACCACTTCAGCTGGAAGGCTATTCCATGCATATTCTGCCCTCTCAGTAAAGTAATACTTCCTGATATTATTTTTAAATCTTTGCTCCTCTAATTTAAGACTATGTCCTCTTGTTGTGGTGGTTTTTCTTCTTTTAAATATAGTCTCCTCCTTTACTGTGTTGATCCCCTTTATGTATTTAAATGTTTCTATCATATCCCCCCTGTCTCGTCTTTCCTCCAAGCTATACATGTTAAGTTCCTTTAACCTTTCCTGGTAAGTTTTATCCTGCAATCCATGAACCAGTTTAGTAGCCCTTCTCTGAACTCTCTCTTAAGTATCAATATCCTTCTTGAGATACGGTCTCCAGTACTGCGTACAAAACTCCATGTGAGGTCTCACCTGTGTTCTGTACAATGGCACGAGTACTTCCCTCTTTCTACTGCTAATACCTCTCCCTATTCAACCAAACATTCTGCTAGCATTTCCTGCTGCTCTATTACATTGTTTGCCTACATTTAAGTAATCAGAAATAATGACCCTTAAATCCATTTCCTCAAATGTTGAGGTTAGGACTCCTTCAAATATTCTGTACTCTGCCCTTGTGTTTTGTACGTCCAGTATGCATTATCTTGCACTTATCCACATTAAATGTCAGCTGCCACAACTCTGACCCTTTTCCTTATTTACCTAAATCATTTGCCATTTGGCTTATCCCTCCTGGAACATCAACCCTGTTACATATCTTTGTATCATCAGCAAAAAGACATACCATCAAGACCTTCTGTAATATCACTAATAAAAATATAAAGAGAATGGGTCCAAGCACAGATCCCTGAGGTACCCCACTGGTGACAAGCCCATGCTTCGAATATGTTCCATTGACTACAACCCTCTGTTGCCTGTTACTCAGCCACTGCCTTACCCATTCAACAATATTGGAAACCAAACCTAAAGATTGCAGTTTATTGATAAGCCTTCTATGTGCAACAGTGTCAAAAGCCTTACTGAAATATAGGTAAGCAATGTCTACTGCACCACCCTAATCTATTAGTTTAGTTATCCAATCAAAATAAATCAATAAGATTAGTTTGACATGATCTCCCTGAAGTAAACCCATGTTGTCTCTGATCCTGAAATCCATGTGATTTTTGATGTTCAATGAATTTAGATGTTCTACTACAGGAGAGTGTGTTACCTCTACAGAGATAAGCAGGGTCATTCATTGTGTGAAAGTATCAATTGAGCGCTCCTAGATCAGCCATGCTTTATTCTCTAGAGACAGACAGCTTATTCTGCTGGAGAACAATGGATGAGGTACAGCACCCAGTGGAACCAGGTGAGTTGTTAAACTGTACTAAAACAGGCTGTAGTAGTTATGGAAAAAAAATACATTATTATACAATAAGGTGACCACCAGAAAAATTGATTAAATAAATAACCGAAATAATTTACCCTAGTTTGTTTTTCAGTATATTGTAAGAAGACTCATTATTTCCTCTTTAAAACCATACAAATATACAATCTAAAAAATAAATAGAACAGAACGCAAAAAGTGTAATATTGTTAAATCACCAAAAAGGGAATGGGGTAATTATTGCAGTCACGAAGATAAAATTGACAGTAAGTACATAAATAGGCTTTGACGTAAAATACCTGTGGCGGCACCCCGGGTAGGAGAAGGGGTTAACGCCGCCAAAGGATGTTCTTACCCCCAAGTACGAAGTCCGCTACCGATAATCCAAACCCACATAACACACAGCACTCTCACAACCATCACACACAGCATTCTCACACACAGCATTCTCACACACAGCACACACAACACACACGCACACACAGCACTCTCACACACAGCACTCTCACACACAGCACTCTCTAATCCATCACACACAGCACTCTCTAACCCATCACACACAGCACTCTCACACACAGCACTCTCTAACCCATCACACACAGCACTCTCTAACCCATCACACACAGCACTCTCTAACCCATCACACACAGCACTCTCACACCCATCACACAAAGCATTCTCACACACAGCACTCTCACACACATCATACACAGCACTCTCACACACAGCACGCTCTAACCCATCACACACAGCACTCTCTCACACACACACACACACACACACACACACACAGCACTCTCACACACATCACTCTCACACACATCGTACACAGTACTCTTACACACATCACACTCAGCACTCTCACACACAGCACTCTCACACACAGCACATTCAGCACTCTCACACACAGCACTATCACACTCAGCACTCTCACACCCATCATACACAGCACTATCACACACAGCACTCTCACACACATCACAAACAGCACTGTCACACACATCACACACAGCACTCTCACACACAGCATTCTCACACACATCACACACAGCATTCTCACACACAGCACTTTCACACACAGCACTCTCACACACATCAAACACCGCACCCTCACATACCGCACCCTCACACACCGCACCCTCACACCCAGCATCCATCACGCACACATACTGCACCCCTCACATACACACAGAACCCCCCCAACACACTGCACCACACACATACACAATAGTTCCAAACACACACACACACACACACACATATATATATATATATATATATATATATATTCACATACACACACACAGCACCCCTCACACACATACTGCACCCCTAAACACATTACATTCCAGACACACACTAGACCCCTTACCCAACTCTGGATCATCTACACACATATACACACTAGATCCCTATATACACTCTGAATCCGTTATAAACACACACTCACTAGATCTCCTACACATTCTGGGTCCTTCAAGCACACACTAGACTCCTATACACATACACACACACACACACACACACACACACTACACTCTTAACATACACACTCTAGATCCCCTATACACACACACACTAGATTCCTTGTAAGCAAACACATACTACACCCCTAAACACACACTTTCTACAAACACTACATCACCTATACACACACTCTATAGCCTGTATGCACACATGCTACATTCCCTTTACACACATTCTCTACAGCCCCATGCCACATATGCATCACATTACACCACAGACACAACATGTCTAAAACTAACCTTATTACACAATACCACACCACAATCAGCTCACTCTACACACACCCAATACCACAAGCAGACTCCAAACACATGCACAATACTCTTTCCTGGCATTTTTGTCTCCTGGTATCCATTTATAAAGACACCAGAGACAAGTTGCAAGGAAACACAGTGCAAGCATGTTATTAAATTTGCTTGCACTGTGCAGAACAAATACAGTTTTTTTTTTCTCATGCTAGAGCTCTTCATCAGAGCTCTGCGCATGGTCTGCCCTGGAAGAGCATTGAACCAACGTGCTCACTTTGAGAGGGGGCGTGCTTGTCATTGGCGATGACAAAACACACCTCCTCTGACCCGCCCCCTTCTTAGTGGGCCGCTGTGATAAAAAAATGCCCGGGCCGAATTTTTCTCTGGGAGGTCTGTCACAATACCTTTTTATTTTCTCGTTTCCTCACATACAGTACATAGAAGGAAAAGGGAGAGACAAAAACATAGTGTAGCAATTCAAAATGCAATAAACAGCATTATTAAATTGCACTCACAAAAGACCAAATCGGGCACATCAAAATTCCACTCTGGAACCAGGACCTTGGTGGGGTTCTTTGAGGGATAATTTTGCAGCAGCAATTAAAAAAACAATATAACAATAAATTCTAAATAAGTTAAAAATCAAACACTATATGAGTCTCAGCCTTATGCGTTTCATCCAATGCAGGACTTCCACAGGGGCACCTGTAATGTGAATTAGATGAAATGCGTAGGGCTAAGACTCATGTAGTGTTTGATTTTCAACTTATTTAGAATTGTTTTTATTGTTTTATTCTTTTTCGAATTACTGCTGCACAATTATTTCTCAAAGAACCCCACCAAGGTCCTGGTTCCAGAGTTAGATTTTGATGTGCCCAATTTGGTCTTTTATCTTGTGAGTGCAACTTAATAAAGCTGTTTATTGCATTTTAAATTGCTACACTATATGTTCCGTTTTATTTATTTTTCAGATTGTATATTTGTAGTGGTTATAGTGTTTGGAGTGTTCCTCTAAGAAAAAGAAACCAAGACTGGAGACTTCTACATATATTTAAAAATTGTATAATTGTTTCTTTACTTCCCTAGGCCAGTGCACAGTCACTTGGAGGAGTTAAACTTGTTCTCATGGTAAAACAAGAATATAAGAACATGATCTCTCATGTGCAGACATCGAATGTAAGAACTAGAATAAGCGACGCTTTGGGTATGACTTTTCCCTTATTATCAATCTATAATATATTTTTAAACATAATTTGTGATGTTTTAAAGCTGGAGAAACTGACTTGTTTCAGTGCAGAGTACTGGCTAGCGTGTTTACATGTAATGGGTTGGTTAATATCCTAGACTTTACAAATGACTCCTGTATTAACTCATGCAAACATACATGCTTTGTATGTATGTGATCATAAAAGAAAAGGGATAACGTCATTCTACGTTTCTACTTCTACTCCATGGAGTGACAAGGAAGTCACACTTATTATGAATTGTCAGCTGCTTTAAACCGGTATGTGATATTTCTGCAGGTAACAGAGGAGCTGTTGGTATATCTTTTGACTTTAATGGCACACCCTTGGGATTTGTGACATGTCATCTCGTATCAGGCAGTGAGAAAATCCAGAAGTATGTAAGCCACAGATTGCAAAGCATGTTTATATAGCTTAATTAAAAGCCTTTGGACCTATTCTGCTTACTTTGCTCAGTAATTGTGTTTGTAATGTACAGGAGAAATCAGAGTTGTGGGGACATTCTACGCTCTCTGACTCTTGGAGATGAGTCTTTAAGATGTTTCCAGCTGCCTTTGAGACTAAAATATCTCTTTTGGATGGGAGACTTAAACTACAAAATAAATATGCCTGTACAGGTAAAGTGCATTTTATATTGCAAGCATTTAGTTACATTATACATCTCTCAGATCTCTCAAAACTTACTTTATCACTTTTTTATTTTTTCCATCTATCTTAATTTTGTTCTTATACCCTTCACAAACAATATCTAGTGCTTCAGACTTTTTTTTTTACATAGTCTAGGCTGAAAAAATATTAAAGTTTATCATGTTCAACTATAAATCCTATACCTTTATTCTGTTGATCCAAAGGAAGGCAAAATATTGTAGCCATTTCCAAGGAAAAAACAACCTTCTTGATTCCAGATTTCTCCTGTTTACCTATATAGAATCGTATCGTTAAATATTCTGTTTATGCAAAAAGTCTATCAAAAAGAAATGATCACATTGGTGGCGGGTGGGGTCCCTAAATAATAAAGTGTAGACTGGACCTATTGTCCCACCAGCCCCCACCCACAGGCAGTGAATGCAAGCCCTAAATAATAAAGTTGGGATGGTGGACCTATTGTCCCCCGTTGCTCCACCCATTGGCTGCAGGTGAGTGCTTTAAATGGTAATGGGGGTAGACCTATTGTCCCCCAGACTCCATCCATTGGCAGTGGGTAAGGGCACTAAATAATAATGTGGTGTGGACCTATTGGCCTCCCTAACCCCTCCCATTGGCCGCATATGAGGGCACTAATTAATACAGCAGAAGGGGAAACTATTGTCCCCCTCATCCCCCCCACCCATTAGCAGTGGGTAGGGGCCATAAATAATAATAGGGGGTGGATCTGTTGTCACCCCCATCACTGACCCATTGGCAACTGGCTTGGGCCCTAAATAATAAAGTGGGGGTGTACCTATTGTCAGTCCATACCGATTGGCGGCAGGTGGGTGCTAATAATAAAAAGGATTCCCCCACAAGCCTCTACAACCTCCCGAGCCCTAGTCCTCCCTTCTCCAATAAAAAAAACAAACCCTACCTACCCCTATCACACTAATAATAGTGAGCGGGACCAATTAACCAAATATCTGTAAAATACAAAAATAATATTTACCATCAGATATCTTCTTTTTTCTTCCATCCCAAAAAATCCAGACAAAACAATAATCCATCTTCACCCCATGAGGGCTCTGCAGTGTGGGGAAAGCCTTATTAAACTTTCCTACGCCGTGCAATTTGACTCAGAGTTTTCTGATTGATTGGCTTAAACCAACCAATCAGAATGCTCTGACAGGTGAATCTTGAGATTCTCAGGTAGTGAAATTGACTTGTGTGAGAAAGCCATATAAGACTTTTCCCACCCTGTGAGCTCAGTCTGTGCAGAGCACTGGCGTTTTTCAGCTTTAAAAAAAAAAAAGAGACCTTTAAAAAAAAAATAAAAAAAATAGTGTAATAGTTCGACGGTACAAATTTTTTGTTTTATATGTATTTGATTTATTGATGATTATTTAGGGCTCCCATCTGCCACCAACAAGTGCCGGTCCTCCTCCATAATAAAGAAATGGCACCTCGATTTCTAGGTCTACGGATCAAGGCATCCTTTATTGATAGAGGAGATCAGGCAATCCATTTTAGGCAAGCCTATTGTTTTCTATGGCTATGCAGATGGAAACCAAGGATAACCTTTTTCTTTAAGGTCCCTATTAGAAATTAACATAATCCAAGGTAACAAAGAAAGACAGTAAAATAAAAAAAACAAGTGAGACGTAGGTCTTAGAGTGTTAAGAGTTACAAAATACCTTCAAGGTAGTAAAAACCACAATGTCCACAAGGAATGGAAAAACAGGTTCTCGCCAACGCAAAATACCAAAAATTTGTCAAACATGTATATCAAGCCACAGTCAGGAAATCAGAATAGCAATTTAATGAACTACGGAAATTCTAAATTACCCCAGTGATTCTATGCTTTCGGATTGAAAATTTGGTTTACTTGCCAAATCATTTAGTCTGTGATGAAATGTGCAAGTGTGCATGTTAGATTACATTTTTACCATAGAGGAGCGAGCAGCGTGGGACAGTTTGTCAGGAGTATTTATGCCATCTAGCGTTTTTGTTTAACCTTTTCATCCAAGTTTCATTCTTTCACTCTTTGTAATCTTGTTGATCCCTTTTACATTTATTTCACCTAAATTGTAAAACATTTTCATCTAACATTTACACCAAATTCTACCATTCTAAACAATTTATCCATAATAAGACATCTTAAATTAATTGGAGACCAACGCAATATAGAAAAATACTAACTTTTAGTTATATAATGTTTATAATTAATATAATTGGCTTATATTTAATGCTAGATAATCTGTATGTCTCTGGAGCAGATTGATTCAGAGTTAGTGAATGATAGTTAAAAGTTCTGAAGTTGGAAGTGTTTCCAAGAATAGAGTATAGATAGAAATTCTAATAACTTTTCCCTAATAGAGATAGGTTAGGTTTACAGATGAGCAAAGAGTAAGAAAGCAGTTCTTCAGGTGTCATTTTCAAGATTGTTTCAAGATGTCTGGTAGATTATCAGATGTCAAGGATTTCAAGAGATCGTCCGAGTCCTCCTTCTATCTCCTTTTCTTCATATCTTCCTTTTTTTTTTTCTCTCTATCCCTACGTCATGGGGTTATTTGTCATTCCTTATCTGTTAACCTTCTGACCTGGCCCAATGGAAATCTTGGAGCATGTCTTATGTTAACGGTTGTTAACGTCATTTTGACATATATTTATATATGTTTCAAACAGCAGGTGGAGCTGTTGGCTTTAGTCAGGAATATTACCAGCTATTATCATATAATATTAACGTCTTGTTCAGGACAAAAAGGAATGTTTTAATTTCAAGACTTTTTAGTTAGCGTTACTCCTTTTCAATTTGGACTTTGTTCAAACCAATGTGTCCTTGCTTACCTAAGCTTTATTCTATTTCAAGATTTCAAGTTGTCATACTGAATCTGTGTATAGGTAATTACATATTTCTATGTATATATATATATATATATATATATGTTTCTATATGTATAGGTTGCTAAGATTATATTATTATTATTGCCATTTATACAGCGCCAACAGATTCCGTAGCGCTTTACAATATTTTGAGAGGGGGGATGTAACAATAAATAAGACAATTACAAGAAAATTTACAGGAACAATAGGTTGAAGGGGACCCTGCTCAAATGAGCTTACAGTCTATAGGAGGTGGGGTATTGGAAACATTAGGATAGGAAATATCAAGTAGGAGTGAAGCAGAGCTGGAGGAGAGAGCAAAGCACTATCCCATAGGAGAGAGCAAGAGACAGGTATGTAAGGGAGAGATTACTCTGGGAGGCCATACGCTTTCCTGAAGAGATGGGTTTTAAGGCCCTTCTTAAATGATTGAAGACTAGGGGAGAGTCTGATGGCAGTAGGCAAGTTATTCCAAAGGAGAGGAGCCGCCCGTGAGAGGTCCTGCAAGCGCGAGTTGGCCGTACGGGTGCGAGCAGCGGTCAGGAGGTGGTCGCGGGCAGAGCGGAGGGTACGAGGAGGGGCATATATGACATTATACGAGGAGGGGCATTATATGACATTATATTACTATTTTGTATATAACTAAACTTAGTTTTATCCCATAATATATACATATTTCCTTTCCTACACAATATCTCTGACACTGACTAGTAAAAGAGAGTGAACTGCTGTGTTATTGATTGCTGTCAGTGTGTGACTGTTTTCATTACTGATTGCTGATTATTAGTGTGTGAGTGTGTGTGGTATTGAATGCTGATTAGTGACTGTGTGTTATGGATTGCTGATTATGTGTAATGATTAATGTTATTGGCAATGAATTGTATGCAACTGTTTGTATTATTAATTGCTGAGTTTTAGTATGTGGATATGTTACCAACACACTAAAACTCAATAATGTATAACACAAATACTGATTCTTAGTGTGTGACTGGATAATTCACTGCAGATTGTTAATGTATGACTGTGTTGTTGGCTGCTGATTATTAGTGATTGGCTGTTTGTGTTACTAATTTATGTTTGCTTCATAAGAACAGTTGTTAATATGTATATGTACAACATGATTATAAATGTTAATACATGAATGTGTGGTCTGTGATTTAAATGCATGTTGTGGTGGCCACACCGAGAGGATGAGGGGTTTCGCCGACAGAGATGTTCTTTCCCCCTATTCAGAGTGATGCTTTCCAAATCCCAAGGTCGGTATAGCTGTGTAGCTCTTACAAGAGCTGGTGATTATAGCAGATATAGTGGTTCCCTACAAACATGAGATAAGACTCTATGTTGAGGGTAAGCAGGAACTGATTTATTGGTAGCCACACTGGCCTCTTATGACAATCCCCAAGCAAGGGGCACTCCCCTCTGGACCTGAGAGTAGACTACAATAAAAACAAATACACAATCACATTGGCTCTCACGTCCAGGAACCTCCCATACAAAGTCGGTTAAGTACCGTACCTTGGAGACAATTGAGTAAAGCACTGTACTAAACTCAATTATCTACAGGCACAGAAAACGTAATTTGGACACCATATTGAAAATACCTCTAAAACACATGGAAACCCCCAACATAGTCATATCCCCTGATAGCCCTGAATTGGGGGACCAACATATCCAAAAATCACCTATATTGGTTCAGGGGTTCAGGATTTCCATGGAAGTCTTAGTTTGACTGACCGCACGTAAGGCTCCTGCCCCAAAAGAGTTCCATGAAATCAGGCTGTGCGGTCGGTCTCTTTCAGGAGTGACAAATATAATAAAAGTACCGGACATAACGGTTCGTGAGTATAATCAGTCTTTATTCCTTATCAGTCTTTATTCCGAACTTACACGGAGGAATGTTGGTATAATTGCTCAGAATGTTGGTATTATTGCTCAGAATGTTGGCATAATTGCAGTTATTGAGGTGCGAACAAATGGGAAAAGGGTCAAGGAGCAGCACATGCCTGCCCTGGGTGGTCTGGCTGTTTGGTAGTTGGTTCGGTATACGAAATAGATAGGTCTCAGATGTTTGGTGAGTTCGTATACCGAACTATACAATGTATCAAATAACCAAAAATTAACAAATTGTAATGTAGGGATAGGGAATCTGCCACACATGGTAGAAAAATTACGTTTTGGTTTCAGGGTTAATTCTGTGACACAATTATCTCTACATTTATTTCCATGTAAAGTGAACATTTTCTTTGTCTCTATCGATGTATCTGTTAACGGTCAGTTTAACATAGCATTGCTTTTACAGGATGTTCTTCAATCTGTATATCGTGAACAATACAATCTTCTTCTTCCTGTGGATCAACTGAATCAAGAGCGGGAGAGGAAGAAAGTCTTCCTGGGATTCAGTAAGGATTTCATCATTTGTCCATCAAACATGGATGCCATGTGCGTTCCTGTATACTGATTTTACATGATTAATGTCACATTCCACAGCTCTTCCACAATGCATTCATCAGTTTGTATAGAACATACATTACATTACCCTCTACAGCATATGTGGACAGTGAACACTTTATTTACTTTAAAATCTTTTTAATTGTCTTTCTCATAAATACAATTGTGGTTATACCAACAGAGGAGGAGCCAGTCACCTTTCCACCCACGTGTCGCTATGAGAGAGGCTCCCGCACATACGACTTGCAAAAAGCCAAGACTACTGGAGTGAGCCTTTTCTGATGTCTTTGTATTCGTCACTATCAGGGGTATTCACTAAAGTGGGGATTCAAAGAGATGAGGATCCAAAATAGTTGAACTGAAAGAATTGTCTAAGTCAGTTATGCTTTCATTTTGGCTACACTGGCCTTACATCTGAAATTTATTTTAAATTCTTACTTTATTGAACAGCCCTGTATGTTTCATACATGATAGAAAAATCTACAATTACTGCCCTCTTCTTCAGTATAGCATTGTACATTGTAAGTGGTCATGGTGCCTGGAAACACTGCGCATACAGAGATAAACTCCACCTCCAACAGCGTCAAAGGGATGCCATCAGGCAGCCTGGAACTGTTTTTTGTTGCATAGAATGACACTCATTTGCTGAGAGTGGTCAGAGTGGTTCTCGGCCAATGAATGGTGACAGCAGCAGAAACCAGAAACCCGTCACCGGACATCCAAGGAGCATCAGAGCCTGGAAGTGATCCAGTTAAGGGGGCAAGCTATTAAATGGTTTGCCCCATTACATAGTTACATAGTTACATAGCTGAAAAGAGACTTGCGTCCATCAAGTTCAGCCTTCCTGACATATGTCTTTGCTGTTGATCCAAAAGAAGGCTAAAAACCTAGTCTGAAGCGCTTCCAATTTTGCAACAAACTTAGCAGTCAGATGTCTTCTTGGATCAAGTAGCTATTACCCCACTAATTAGAAATTATATCCCTGTATGTTATGTTTTGCCAAGTATTTATCCAATTGCAGTTTAAACATCTGTATGGACTCTGATAAAACCAACTCTTCAGGCAGAGAATTCCATATCCTTATTGCTCTTACTGTAAAAAAAACTTTTCTTTGCCTTAGATGAAATCTCCTTTCTTCCAGCCTAAATGCGTGACCTTGTGTCCTATGTATAGCCCTGTTTATGAATAGATTTCCAGATAATGGTTTGTACTGGCCCCGAATATATTTGTATAATGTTATCATATCCCCTCTGAGGCGCCGTTTTTCCAAACTAAAGAGATTTAAATGTATTTTTTTTTTTGTCATTCTTTATTTTTGGTCGTGCTTGAGAATACAATACATCCTGCGTTGCCACAACAGCAGATGCGAGGATCTGTAGAACATACAGAGATACATGTAGGATAACGTTGAGAACAGTTAGAGATAATATTATACATCTTGAGAATACAGCACAAAATTTTATATTTGGGGTAACAGAGATAGTGCAACATAATACTTGGCTGGCTAGGTGAAGAATGTCTTCGTGACTAAACGGTTTCACTGCGTGCTAGGTAGATTAGTAAAAACGATTAAACCGAACCGTATTGCAGAGTAAACATGAATTAATCAAGATAATGTAGGTGGTTCATATAGTAGCATTAGTGGTTTGTACATCACGGGTGACTAACTGTCAGGATTAACTAAGTAAGGTTTTAACATAAAACAATAAAATAAAGCTGGTAATGGTATGGGAGTTACACAGCCTGGCAAGATTGAACCTAACAATGTAATGTAGAAACTAGCTAGGCATGTTATTTACAGTCGTCTGCATGTAAAAATTAAAGGGTTAAATCTATGCTTCCTTTATGGCATAGCCTTTCTGACAGGACAGCATTGAGGTAAGTAAAAAATAAGTTAACTCAAAAGGTTGGAGCTGTGCTTGCTATGCAATGCCATGAGAGGGGGGTTGGGCAGAGAGCCCAGGAACAGTGCAACTCTAGAGTAGGCTATATGGAGATTGGACTATAACATCGGGAGTATGCTAATATTAGTAAATACCGGAGTCCACTGTTCGGTAGGTAAGCCGGGATAATGCCCAGGCTAGCAGGTTCACCATCTCGGATCTTCACCCAATTCCCGACCTGTGAGGGAGGAGCTGGGCGTCCGTTGAGAGATTCCCTTCAAGGAGGTGAGTGTTGCGTTGGGCCTCCCAGGGGAAGCCTGATTGCAGGTGTTGCCACTTCACTCGGCTACGGCCGATGCGTCCCAGAGGGGTCTGATGGGTCAAAGTCTCGGACCTCCATGCTGGGCCCCCAGCAGCTACAGGCTTTGTGTGAGCCCCTGTGGGTTTCGGGGGAGTTGTAGTGCTTTGCTTCCGCCAAGGGGGGAGAGAGGATCTCCGATCAGTTGAGCTCTGCGATTTGGTAATGCGTGAGTGTGCCGCCTTACTTGATGGCTTTTGAGGTTTAGTAGGCGCTGGTGGACTCCGGCGCTTGTCAGCCATCAGGTACTTGTGGTCGGGAGGTAAGTTAGACTGCCTGTCTTCTCTCCGCTGCTTTCCTGTAGCTTTTGCCCCTCTACATAACATCTTCCGCCAGAAATCTCTGAAGTGGGCCTTTAGTCATTCCTCAAAGGTCTCCAGAGGGCTTGTTGCTTTTGCAGCAGGCTCAGCCGCCGCCATCTTGTCCTCGGTGTCAGAGCAGAGCGTGAGTGTCAGGGGTTGCGCTGTATTTTGCTTTGCATAAGAGTCAAGCTTGTTTGTTCGTGCCGGGATAACCCCCACCGGCAAGAGGGGAGAAACGGGGGTCCCAACCACCTTAGCTGTTCCAGCAGGCCAGTCAGCAGGGAGAGCGGCCGCCTCTCCCACGCTCACGGACGCTGGTAGGCCGCAGTGTGCTGTCGAGTATAATTCGTCCTGTAGGTCCCAAAAAAACTACAGGCTGGTGCTCCGGGTAATCCCGATGCGTTCCAGCGTTAAAAATCGATTGTTGGGGTAGGAAAAGGCAGCTTAATAGTGGTTCTCACTTGGAGCTCACGCTTGGTGTGACCAGTCAGTTCGGCGGCTAGGCCCCGCCCCCGAGATTTACATTTTTTAACCTTTCTTCGTAACTAAAATGCTCCAATCCTTTTATCAATTTAGTAGCTTGTCTCTGCACTTTTTCTAGTGCCATGATAGCCTTCTTTAGAACAGGTGCCCAAAATTGCACAGCATATTCAAGGTGTGGTCTTACCAGCGATTTATAAAGAGGCAAAATTACATTTTCATCCCGAGAATTTATACCACTATTTATACATGACAAAACCTTACTTTCCTTAGCAACTGCATATTGACATTGCATATTGCTGCCTAATTTGTCTATAACAATTCCTAAATCCTTCTCGTGTGTGGTTATTCCTAATTCACTACCATTTAGGGTGTAAGTTGCTTGTGTATTCTTGACCCCAAAGTGCATAACTTTGCATTTGTTTACATTAAATTTCATCTGCCATTTTAGTGCCCAGTCCCCCAATCGATCCAAATTAGACATGTACAATTTGTTTCGGTCCGAATATGAATTTGGACGAATTTCGGTCAATTCGGACATTCGGGTACTTCCGAATGTCAGAATTGCCGAAATGCCGAATTGCCGAGGTCCCGAAGTTCCGAAATTACTGAATTTCCGAATTTTCGAAGTGTCGAAGTTGCCGAAGTTGCCGAAGTTCCGAAGCACAGTATTGCCTAAGTACTAATATACTTACCCAGCGAAAGAAGAAGAATGTTACATTTTGTTACAATTTTAAATAAAAAGTATACAAACATAGCCAGGATTCAGCTGTAAGCATTTGCAACACTTACAACAATCAAATAACACACATTCATATAAAATGTAAGTTACTTGGCCAGTAATGTAATGACAGGAATAAATAAGTAGATAACTCCCTAATTCCCACAGTATTAGGGAGTTATCTACTAAACGGCTGAAAGACCTAAATTGGTCTTTCAGCCAAATTTACTAATATTAAGTAAAGATTATTTAGTTTTAGTAAATTATGCCCTGTCAGTCTCTTCATTTACCTGTCAGAGCACTCTGATTGGATGGCTTAAACCCACCTATCAGAGTGCTCTGAGCCTAATTGCAGGGCGGGGCAAGGCTTTATAAGCCTTCCCCCACCCTGTAGAGCTCAGTCTGCGCGGAGCCCTCCATGCGTGAAGATGGATTTTTTGTGCTTGTTTTTTTGTTTTTTCTTTATTAATTGCGTCGGTTATTATGTATTTTTATTTGGCCTTTTTTGGGGCTGAAAAGAGAAGATTTTAGAAGAAAGAAAACATTGAATGGTAAGCTTTATTTTATTTACAGGTACTTAGTTAAAGGTCCCCCCCTCATTATTTTTAGGGTGAGGGGAGTAGGTAGGGGGTTAATTTTTTGGGGGGGAGGGGGTGACTAGGGGTTTGGGGACCCCTAGTCACCTGGGGGGGAGAGGTAACATTTTTTTTAGGGCACCCACCCGCCGCTCAGGGGTGGGGCCAGGGGGGTGGACAATAGGTCCCCCCCTATTGGTATTTAGGGCCCCCACCCGCCGCTCAGGGGTGGGGGACATGGGGGAGGACATTAGGTCCCCCCCCTTATTAGTATTTAGGGCCCCCACCCACTGCTCAGGGGTGGGGGACAGGGGGGAGGACATTAGGCCCCCCTCTTATTCTGATTTAGGGCCCCCACCCGCCGCTCAGGGGTGGGGGCCCAGAGGGAGGACAATAGGTTTCCCCCCCCCCATTATTTTACAGTAGGGCTCCCATCCGCTGCTCAGGGGTGGGGGCGTGGGGGCAATAGGTCCTCCTTTAGTTTAAAAGCCCCCACTCACGCGTCGCGGGTGGGAGCTCGGGAGGGGGAACCGAACCGAAAATGTTCCCCATGCACATGCCTAATCCAAATCCCTCTGCAGCAAAGCAATATCCTGCTCACATTTTATTACTTTACAAAGCTTTGTGTCATCTGCAAACACTGAAACATGGCTGTCAATGCCTATTTCAAGATCATTTATAAATATGTTATAAAAAGCGGTCCCAAAACAGAACCCTGAGGGACACCACTTTTGTCCAGCCTGAAAATTTACCATTAATGACAACTCCTTAACCCAAAAACAAGAATATTCATCTAGACCAATTTATTTTAGTTTGAAGACTAACCTATTTTGAGGAACCGTATCAAATGCCATGGCAAAATCCAAGTAGATCACATCCACT
This sequence comes from Pelobates fuscus, assembly GCF_036172605.1. Lineage (NCBI taxonomy): Eukaryota > Metazoa > Chordata > Amphibia > Anura > Pelobatidae > Pelobates > Pelobates fuscus. The sequence goes on from NC_086325.1 coordinate 98,543,755, forward strand.
GCAACATCCTGATCTATACTTCTACTTACTTGTTTGTAGAATGCAATTAGGTTAGTTTGACATGACACATGTTTCATAAAACCATGTTGATTATTGCTAATAACAAAGCTCTTCCGAATGAATTCCTGAATATTATCCCTTAACCTCCCTGGCGGTATGATTATGTCAGGAATTTTGTACCAAAAGCGGTACCATTTTTTTGCATGGAAATTTGGTGTTATGTATTGTAGGCCAGTAATTACTTTCTTAAACCTGACCAAAAGTGCTCTCAGATGTGATAAAGTTCGAAACATAAAATCATGAATTATAATCTAATAAATAATATAATTTTATTCAATAATGTAATAAATAATGAAATTTGTCAAACAAAGAAAATTCAGTAAACATCCTGGGTGTGGTAAATTTTGAAACATGGGACTGCACATAGACCGACATCACAATCAGGGCAATGGAATCTGGTTTCCTTTCGGATTTTTTTTCCATTGCTATCTCGCTTTGAGCAGCAAACTACGCACATCCTTGTAGGTGCTGCCTTTTTTGCGGTTGGCGGGATGTAATCCATAAAGTGACGACCAGTCAGGCGTTCTGGGTTGACAACGTCAACAGCACGACGTCCAGATCTGTTCACGGCCACTGATGCCGTTTGGTAGTTCACAAAAATCCGCTCCGCCACCTTCCAGATAAAGTCAGAATGAACAAGAGGCATGTCACTCTTTCCTCTGTGCAGTATATAGGCATTCCAGAGGCATTGTTCCAGTAGATGAACTACCAATTACCCCCACCAGTAACAACTTTCTAAAGGTCCAAATACAAGGGTTTTATAGCTGTGGTCATTGTTCTACATGTACTTATTTAAAAAGGAAAATTCATGACTTCACAGGTACATATACGAAAAAAACATACAAAATAAAAAATCATATTCAATGTTCTTCTTCCTTTGTAATTTATTTACTACAATGTGGCTGTGGGGCCCAATATGTGGGCCGCACATCCAGAAAATTACATATCCGAACATTAGAACATTACAACAATATACGCAAAAATAAAATTGACCACAGTGTACCAAAACACTGCAATTCATGCCCTTTATTTTCCTGGAACACCCTACAAGTTTTCGGAATAGATTCAGTCCAATTAGGGTGGAGAGGTGGAGACAGGCTACAGGAGCTAGTTAGAAAAGAAGCTCTGTGGATTTTTAATTTAAAAACTTTAAACCTTGGACTCAATCAAGAAATTGATTTACAAGGCCTTATCTAATCAAGTTTTCTGCATGTGATCTCTTTGGGGGATGTCCACGATAATGTATATATTGATTATATATTGTTTATGTAAATAGTTTTATGCAATTTTATAATTTCAAAGTATCTTCTTATAATAGGAGTCAAATGTAATATCACTCCAATATCACCATATTTATATTTATAATTTTTATGGTTTTTGTGTTTCTAATCTTTGATCTACATTTATTATTCCAAGATTCAATTTCACATACTCATTTACTCTGTACCTTTCAAGAAATATGTGAATTTCATTTATATAAAGGTGAATATGCCTTTATTGGCATTTATATGAGGGTGGATGCGCCTTTAACAGCATTTCATATATTAAGCCGAATTTTCAATCAAATAAAATTCGCCTAAACAATTCTCTAAAATTCCCTAAATAGCTATATATACCAACTCCTATAATATCCATATATATATATATATATTGGTGACATTGGAAATAAGATACATGTAAAATAATAGGGAACCATAGCTATACCATTATACCAATTTGTGTACTCTAAGGTAAAAAACAGACGTGATTTTTTTCTTAGGCGTTTTTGCCGTTCTCTGTCTTTTGTCCCCTCTAGGCAGCGGTGTTTTCTAGTTGACGCATGCGCGTTTTCACGCGCATGCGCACCACAACCCGGAACTGTTTTGTTAAAATTCTATGGATTTCGCGCTCGATCAGTGCGTTCCATCAGTGGAACGCAAGCTTTCTACACGTGTATAGGATTCCGAAAATTGCCCACGACGGTATAAAAACCATCCGAGATGGACCCAAGGTTATCCCTGAAGAAGTCCAACTTATGAAAGGACGAAACGCGTTGGATACTAACCGGATATTATTTGAACTTTTAACTGTTTTTATTTATTTGTTTTGAATCCTGTTACTCTTCTATCAATTTTGGACCTCCACTGTGGACACTACACTACCTCCACTAGGAGTTCCATATGTATATGGAGAGATGCCTTTTAAAACTGCCATCTTGTAAGTGCAATGAATAAATGTGATTTTGTACCTTTTTGAACATACTTCACTATATTGCATTTTTTACACTTTCTACATTTACATATATCGTGTTGGAGGATATCTACACTCATCACATAACCCCTGAGAGGGTAAAAAGGCCTGAATTATCGTTCGTTTGTGAGTGCATTTCTTATCTCACTTATATTACACATCTATATATACTTTTTTACGCTATGCAGGCTATTTCAATTCCTTCATAGATTTTGATCCAAAGGACAGCTGACTCATATCAGGTTGTCCCAATTTTAATTATATTTTGTCTTTATATATCTATACGTATTCTGGGTGGTTTCCACTTTTGTTTGTTCACTATATATTTCGATAGGTGATTGTGAAGTTCACCTGGGGCTACCCATAGTATACGTGTTCTTCTTTAGTGTATATACTTTATTTTTGTTGTTATATTGTTCCAGTAGATGCCTGAAGATTTTTTTGTAATATTTTTTTTGTTGTTTCCGCATAGCCGGATAAAATGTCATCGCCTGATCAGCTCTATCGACTCCTCCCATGGTGTTGTTGTAGTCAATCACAAGTTGTGGCTTCATGACATCTTTCCCACCTCTTGTGTGGACCATGGCAGTGGAGGTGTTATGCACTGTACTCATTAGGCATACGTCTTTTTTGTCACGCCAACGCATTGCCATCATCTTTCCTTTCTGCCAGGCAACCATTTCTCCTGTTTTCAGTTTTTTCTTGGCAAACATAGATGGCAGGTCACGTCGGTTGGCCCTAATGGTTCCATATCCATCAGTCTTGTGTTTTATCAGAAACTCGTACAGCTCAGGCGATGTGTAAAAGTTGTCCGTTGTCACACAATACCCCTGATTCAGCAATGGCTCAAGCAGTGTAAGGACTGATGACGTTGCCATCCCATAGCCGCTGTACCTGGGGTTGAATTGTGTTCCTTTACCGGTGTATATGACGGAATTCCATATATAGCCAGTGGCAGACTCGCAGAGCATATAGGATTTTATTCCAAACCGTGCTCTCTTGGATGCGATGTATTGAATCCAGCTGAGGCGTCCATTGTAAGCATCAGACTTTCATCAATGCTGATGTCTCTATCTGGCACATAGGCCTGCTGGAAATTTTTTAGGATCATTTGGTATACTTCCCAGATCTTCTTGAGTTTTGGCGCTGGATGTGTGGCTTCGTCAAATTCCTCGTTGTTGGTGAAGTGCAAATTCTTCATTATGAGGGAAAATCGGTACTTGGACATGATGGTGCCAAAAAATGGGGTTGCCAGCCATTTATTGGTAGTCCAGTACCATTTCTGCTGGGGTTTCCCCACCACCCCCTGAAGAAGTATTAGCCCCAGAAACTTCCAGATGTCCTCTTTAGTCACTGGTTTCCATTTTCTGTTCCTGGAAAACTTGCTATGCAGAGTAGCTGATTGCTGCTCGTTGTAGCGATTTGTCTCCGTGACAATCTTTTCAATGACGTCATCTGTGAGAAATAATTTTAGGTATGCCAAAGGATCATTGTGCTCAACGTCTACCTTCATCCCAGGTGATCCAGTAAACGGAAATCTTGGCGGCGGTACCTCATCCACACCGCAATCAATAAGGCACCAAGTGCGCACATCACTGAGCTCGGGTGCAGAATCGTCGCTGTCGCCACTTCTCTGGTCACTGTCAGAGTCGGATGACGAATCTTGCCACGAATCGCTATCGCAGTCGCTCAATTCTGCGAGGGGCTCTGTGTCGCTGCCGCTGTCACTCATCTGATCCAAACCCGCTTTGGAGATGCTAAAGTGACGCTTTGATGCCATGGTAAAAAATTTATTTTATGGGCAGAAATTACAGCAAAAAGGGCAGGCAGGGCAGTGTAGGATGATCTGAGGTGATACTGTGTCAAATCTGAGGTGATACAATGTAATCTGACAGGATTGCACTGTATTACCTAACTTTATGTGTGTGTGTCACTTTTATACTTTTATGCATTTGAATTACCCGCCCAGTTCCGCCCCCATGAGCCTCTGCGGCTCACAGAGACGGATCCAGGAGGGCAGATGGAGGCATCCGCCGGGGCTCTCACCGGCAATCACAGCGGGGACATCGCTGGATCGCAAGGAGAAGGTAAGGAGACTCAGAGTTATCTACCCCGAGCGTGACTCGGGGTTACCGCTTCTGGCAGCGAAAATTAACCCCGAGTCACGCTCGGGAATACCGCTAGGGAGGTTAATAGCCCTTCAAATATTTTCCCAGTCACAGAAGTTAAGCTTACAGGTCTATAATTTCCAGGCAAGGATTTTGAACCCTTTTTAAATATAGGAACGACATCTGCCTTCCTCCAATCCTCCGGTACAATACCTGAAACAAAAGAATCTTGAAAAATTAAATACAGAGGTTTACTTATTTCCCCACTTAGCTCCTTAAGTACTCGTGGGTGAATACCGTCAGGCCCTGGAGCTTTATTTACACTAATTTTCTTTAACAGCTGTAGCACCTTGTCTCGAGTCATCCAATCCCAAATTATCTGCAAGTTTTTTGCAGCAATCAATTGCATATCTCTTGCTATAGGATTCTCATTAATATCTACTGAAGAAAAATAGTTATTTAAAATTTCTGCCTTTTCCTGGTCTTCATTAACTAACAGACCCATCTCTGTTTCCAGTGTACCTACACTTTCATTTTTTGTGATCCTAGGAGGAGGAGGGGCAATATTTTTTCCCTCTACTTGTTATTAGGGTTCTGCAGACCCCAGGGTTTTTAAAAACAATTTTGAAAGGTTTGCCTGCTTGCTGTTTTTGCAATCAGTAGGCATTTAGTTATTAGGAGAGTCCGTTACACTAAACAGTGTCTATCAAGGAACAGGTAATACATACCCCCCATGCTCTCTATTACATCCATCCAACCATAAAATAATCTGTGTTTAATTTTGGTTTATCACATGCGATAACCTTATTTCCTGGCTTGTAGGGCAACATATTGAATTTCCCTCACGTTTCTATGTGGAAAATCACATGCGATAAATAGCAGTAGGTCATTTTTTAAATGTATATGATGTCAGTTTTGCCAAAGGCAATATAAACAGCTGAAATGTTTATTAATAATTTTTTTTTTTTTTTTTTTAATTCTTTATTTTGGTTGTGCATTGTTGAGGACATATGAAACGTATACATGTCAAATAAGAGCTTTACATCTTGTATCAGGCAATAAAATTATACATGTTGAGAGCGCTGCACATTTTTTTTAAAAAAGGGAAGAAAAAACATTAAGGAATAGTGGTGTTCAGTGTGTTGGGTGTAGGTAAGTGAGGAGTGTAGTCTCCTAAGTTTCACACTGACTATGATTATGAGGTACATAGATGTAAAGGTAAGGTGGTGAGTCGGTTACAGCTTTCTGGTGAGTATGAGATCAGACCTTTAGATGAACCTGCATGTAGTCTGTAGGTGCGTGTTTTTAAAGGCCAATATAGAAGCCGGGCGCTGCAATTGAGTATGTCAAGTAATGCGGAGAACCACGTTGTAGGGAATATTTAAAGGATGATATCACCGTTTTGAGATCTAGCTGTATTTAAATGTAAACTCGGGGCTAGGTATAGGTCTAAAGTTACGTGCATCGGTTTCCGCGTTAGGGTGTTCGTAGTGTGAGTTGTGCCCTCGTCTTTTCAGGGAGGGGGAGCTGATTGCCTTCGTGTAAGGCCGTCCTCGGTGGAGGTGTTGCCCCTAACCAAGGGGGTAGCGGGGGGGGGGGGGGGGGGGGGGTACGAATGATTCAGTAGTTGTGCATGTGTGGCTAAAAAGAACCGGACTAAGCTTATAGTAGGCATCACTTTATGGGTGCCTGGTGATGTGGTAGAATGCTTAATCTCCCTATTCCTGGATGGTGCAATACTAAGATCGTGTCCTCGTGTGGGAGATTCTGCATTGGTAAACATATGAAAAAGAAAAAGAATTATGTATAACAACATTTGGAAAAAATAAGCAAATAAAGTCACAGCATTAGGGTTTTTGCAACTTCGCAACTGTGCAGCTTAGAGCTGCTGGTTGAGTAAGACCCTTCAATGGGTTTAGGACGGTCTAGAAATGTCTCTGCCAGTCAGGTGTCCAGCTGGTTGTTGCTTGCTGTTCGCGGCACAAATGGTGTCACATTGGATGGGTCCCATCCGTGGGCGCGATTTAGGCCCGTCGGCTCCTGTATATCCAGAGTTGCAATGAGCGCAGGAATATCAGTCCCTGTGGTTATTTTACGGATAGTCCCTTTGTGTGTGATAAGAAGTGTTCGTGGGGGTCCCCACCTGTAGGGCACTCCTGCCGCCCGTAGTTGGGCCGTGACGTGGGCCAGGGATTTTCGCCACTGCAGGGTGGCTTTGGATAAGTCCTGGTAAAAGGACAATTGTGAGTCCTCAAATGCAATCGGGGTCTTGTTTCTTACCGCCGTCATTATTTGCCCCTTGTCGTGAGGTAGTGCGCAGCGGAGTATGACATCGCCCGGTGTTGTAGTGTTGGTAGCGTTAGATGTCGGTAGGCGATACATCCCCGCGATATTTACTTTTTTGGCGGTGGCGGGTGGCAACACTGTGGCTAGTAGGCGTCTTACATAGTGTGGTAGTTCCTCCTGAGGTATGGTGGCTGGTATGCCCCTGATTTTAATATGGTTGCGGCGGTACCTGTCCTCCTGTGTTGCCACTTGTGTTGATAGAGCCTGTTGAGCTGCCTGTAGTTGGGCAATAGAGGTCTGTATGTCAGAGGTGTCTTGACGGAGCTCTTTGACCTCTGCTTCTGTGGCTGCCAGTCTGCCTGTGAGCTGCTGCATGGAAGATTTTAGAATGGGCAGGTCAGCAGCCAGCAGGCCCTGAATGTCCTGTAGCATAGCAGATAGGATCTGTAGGTCCTGTTTGGTAGCAGGCTCAGAGTTGCTAACAGAGGCTGTGGGCTGTGGCTGTGTGTTTTCTTTCGGGCTTTGCAGCTGGGGTGCTGCAGGGGCAATTGTGTGGGGAGGCCCTGGTGAGGGTGGGTGGTCGGATGCCGCCATAGTGGCTGAGGTGTGTCGTTGGAGCATGACTCCAATGTCTCTCTGTTCAGGTACATTACCGGGGGTGGGTTTCTGAGTTCTGCGCCCCATGGATGTGTTGGCAGGCGTTGTTTGGGGTGACCACAGCTCTGCTGCGTGTTCGTCATGATCCCCGCCCCAGAGATACTCGAGGTCGCGGTATGCAGGCTTGTGGTAGGCCCCGGTTTTGCGTTTTGCCTTCAGATGTTTCGGGGAGTACTGGAAGGGCATCTGTAGATTCAGCAGGGTGTCCCCGGGCTGTTTATGGCGTTTGCAATGTCGGATGGCTGCTTGTTACCGAGATATTGTCGGGATTATAAGTTAGATTTGCGGAGCTGGGAGAAATGGCGTCCGGTCCCGTTTATTATTTAGCTGTTCCAATTACCCATAACACAAAATTAAGCAAGGTCTGTAATCTTTATATTACCTTTATGATTGTACATTTAGTGCTGGTACCTGTCCAGTCCTTAGAATTCAATTGTATGAAACAGTAATATATGTCACATTTCTATAATGATAGTATTTCTCATACATACATTGCGGTTTCTTCTGTATAGACTCGAATATTTGCCCCATCTTGGAGTGATCGCATTCTGTGGACCTCGTACCCAGACACTGATGTCAAGTGTTCTTCATATGGTGAGGTTTGTTACAGATATCAGATAAGGAAATATTTCTGTCTGTCAAACCATTTTATTTATCTATCGCCCTATCTACCTTCAACAATCTATCTAAATTTAATCTAATCTATACTAATGCCCTCAGAGCAGGGATATCTATATTGCTTTCATACATCTGTTCCAGTCTTACCCACCAAACCATGTTTCTTCCTCTCATTTCATAGCTATTCTATCCTTCTTTTATTTCACATGCCTTCATTTCCTACCCCATTTACAGATGTATTTTAATTCTAAAATGACTATTACGTATGAAATCTGTCTTGCCTTAAATGGAAATGATGAGCTCTGAGCATGGGGATTGGTTTAAACTACCCCTGTGTTATCTGTTTTGAAGTATACTATATACTATAAAAATTTAGACACCTCTACATTTTTTTTTAATTCCAATACAGGCACAGTTCATTCTGCTTAATGAGGTACTGATTAGGTGATCACCCTAAATGAATTCCTACAAAATGAGGAAAAGGTTAAAAACACTACAGTGGTCAGCACTCTTGCAACAGGACCAGCGGGATGGCAACATCACTGCAGTATTACCACAAAAGTAACTGGAATAAAAAAAATAGAAACTATTGAGGATGCCAAACAGTTGAAAATAAAGGTTTTGAGTGAGGAAAAGAAGGGTTTGATTCTGGCTTCACTGACAGAGTGATACATTGAGCATGAAGTTACTTCCATCCTTAAAATTTAAGATGGCTGTTCATTGGGGACAACAAGGCTACAGACTGGCAGAGGGTGAAAATGACTCTCTACTGACAAGGATGACCACCAGCTCATTTGAATGTCACTCAGCAACTGTAGTACGACATCAAGTGACCTGCAAAAAGAATGCCAAATGGCAGCTGGGGTGAAGTACATTGTTTGAAACAGGATCCTATGGGCAGGTCTGAAGTTCTGCAGTGCTAGAAAAAAAAGCGCTTCAACAATGGAAAACTAAGACGAGCCAGACTGAGGTTGCAAAAGACCATAAATATTAGACTGTTAAGGACTAGAGTAGGGTCATCTTCTCTGAGAGTCCACTTTTTATTAAGGTTGCCCAAAACCTGGTGTCTAATTATTAGACGGAGCCCTAGAAAGGCCTATAAGCCACAGTTTCTTGCACCCACTGTGATATTTGGTAAAAGATTAGTGATGATCAGGGGGTTCTTCAGCAAGGCTGAGTCATCTTAGTGAAGGACACATGAATTGAGCCACATACAAGGTTATCTTGGAAGCAAATCTGCTTACTTCTGCTCTGACAATGTTGCCAACACTGACAATTGGTTTTTCCAGAAGGACAATGCTCCATGCGACCACAGACCCGTCAATCAAGATGTGGATAGAGAAACACTAGATTAAAACCCAGTCATGGCCAGCAAAATCTCCAGACCCAACCCAAATTGAAAACCTTTGGAATGTGATTAAGAGAAGATGGATGGTCACAAGACATCAAACAAAGCCAAGCTTCTTTAATTTGTGCGCCAAATGTGTGTCATAAAGCCAACAGCAATGTAAAAGACTGGTGGAGAGAATGCCAAAGTACATGAAAACTGCGATTGAAATGGGCCCCAAGTTGCACTCTTACCTCAAGAGGTTAACCATTCTCAAATGGTTTAACCACAACTTTACCTCCAATGCCAATCCTTAGGTCCATCCTAGCGGCATCTGGCTTCTGAAATTTCAGTTTCAGGACGTGTGGAGTGCTGCTGGGCAGGGGTGCAGTTGGTTGGGTGAGAGTGGTCAGCTGATTCTCACAGCCAGTCATTGACTCCCACTTAACAAAACTGGAATGGAAAGAAAAGTATATTTTTTTCAAGCTTTTGTGAATGGGGAGTGACTGATTGGCTGAGAGCATCAGCTGAACACTCTCAGCCAACCAACTGCACCCCTGCCCAGCAGCACTCCACACTTCCTGAAACAGAAATTTCAGAAGCCAGATGCCGCCAGGGGGGACCTGAGGATCGGCCTGGAAGCAACATTTGGGTTAAACAGTTTGAGAGCAGTTTAACCCCTTGAGGTAAGAGGGTGCCCGGGGTCCTTCAGGCCTGGCTTTATTAAGATCAAGTTGTTTTGATGGATAAACTGTCCCTTTAAGTACATAAAGCAGTGCTCATAATTTCCCACTGTTACTATTTTATAGGTTGCACAGATGACATCGTAACCAGTGATCACTCCCCTGTGTTCGCCACATTTGACATTGGACTCAATAGTCAGGTTCAGAAAGGTGACTTTTTTTTGTACCTATATATTCTCAATACTAAATTGATTTTCTTTTGTCCGGTCCAGAAACAAAACTGAGGCAATACGTGTATGATAAAAGAATAGCTTTGTCCATGAATGTCTATAATTACTACTGTCCTTCCTTATAATTGTCTCAAATTATAGTCCCAGACAGTGAGATAATCCCTCACACTGTTTATTGTCCCTTCTTAATCCCTAAAGTAACATTATCAGTAGTAAAATGACCTTAGATAGACATGAATTGACCTGTCCTAGGAAAATAAGATCTGTAAAAAATGTTCACATAAACTTTATCTCACAGATAAACAGAATTCTGCACACATTATTACCTTCACAGAAATTTAGCATTTTGTCTGCAGCTTTTCATTAAAGGGACACTGTAGTCACCAGAACAACTACAGTTTCATGTAGTTATTCTGGTAAGTATAGTCAGCCCCTGCAGGCTTTTTAATGTAAACACAGACTTTTCAGAAAAAAGGTAGTGTTTTAATTACAGCCTAGGAACACCTCTAGTGGACACTTCTCAGATGACCACTAGAGGTGCTTCCTATGTCAGTGCTGCATAGTGTGCAACACTGAAGTTCAGCGTCTCCATGCTCTTCATGGGGACACTGAGCTTTACCTATAGAGATCCTGGTTGGCCAGGGTAGCGTTATGGGAAAGCATTGTGATTGGCTAAGATCTTCAATTCTGATGACGTCAGCCAAGGAGGTGGATCAGGGGTAGACCCAGACGTAAGGTGGTCTGTACAGTGCTAGAAAAAGGTGGTACGAGAGGCCGGCCACCTAAACTGTGGTTTTAGAACTATAGTGTCAGGAGGAATACATGTTTGTGTTCCTGACACTATTGCACCCTTTTAAAATCCTGCAGTTGTGGCCCTTACATCACTAAAAGTTCTATAACCCCTTCACTCCCAGTATCGAGTACAGAAATTTTTACTTTTGTGTATTTTTTTTAGCACAATTTAGTCCGTAAAGCCTCAGTCATCCTCATTTACAATATCGGACCGATTACCAGCCTCTGGACACTCCTTTAATTCCTGAAAGAGTGCTGAAAATGTCATCTCACCTTCTTCATGCATACAGTAAAGCAAGATTTTAAGGATCTTACCATTCTTATAGCCAGGAAGAGGGGAGGAATGAATGTGTTCAACCATATTTCCTGTTAGTCTTACATCTACATTAGCATTCCAGAGAATGACAAAGATTGCTTTAGCTTTTTTAAAGATACTTTTATTTAGAAATGTGTTTTACCTGTATTTCCTAGGAGCATTATGCTCAAATGCAAGCATTATTTGTACATTCTGCTGCTATTTATTAGTAAGCTGTACTGACAATAATACCATCAGTATCCTTATAAATAACTATAAGCAAGGCATTTTACCATTTTATTTTTCTATTTTCCTCACACTTACGGTGTTTGAGGAAAAAATATCTTTGCTTTTATACTAATATGTTAGACTCTGGCTGAAATATTGCAAAGCCTCATTCTACAAACTTTCTATAAAGAATTAACAAATAAATTAGAAACATTGTCATTTTTAGGTTTGTCTGAGATGCAATCTGTACCCAAAGTTGCTGTTTTATTATATGTTTACATGGTAGCTATGCATACCCTGTTTCAAATAAATGTTATTCTATTTTTTTTTTTACACAAAACCTGCTGTGTAGTTGAAGGGATCAAGAGGTTGTAGTGCTAGGCAATGGGACAATGGTCCTGGGATTTTATATGCTTTGTTTTATCCAGGTTTAAGCTGTACACTCCGTTTCCAGAGCATTGAGGTTATCATAAAAACTCATCACCGTTCCAGAGCATGTATCGAGTTTAGATCTTTGTGTCTACGAGGTAAGACATCTTCTTCATTCCATGAGGGCTACATCTAACATGTTAATTGATACTATAACTACCACCCATTCACTGTAAAGCTCATAGCGGTTTATTCCAGGGCTTAACAAATTTGCTTTGAATCTAGGAGCCAGCTAAAAAAAATTAGGAGCCAGGATTTTTTTCGAACAAACTCAATTTTATTTTCAGCAATAAAAATACAATTCTTAAAGGGACACTATGGTCACCAGAACCACTACAGCTTAATTTACTGGTTCTAATGTCTATATGAAAATTTACATTGCTACCTAGCAACACCTCTAGTGGAAGTCACTCAGACAGCGACTAGAGGTACTTCCTATTCCAGTGCTGCACATGCAGTGTTTCAATGTATCCATATGAGGAGATGCTGATTGTCGCAGTATGGCGTTTTGCTGCACATGTGCAATAGCCTCCCAATGCTTTCCTATGTCTTGTTGACCTTGTATAGAGTCAAGCATTCCAGTATCTGAATGTCATTGTGTCGTAGCCTTTCTTGTAGTTAATCCAAGCTGTGCACATATAAGTCTGTCTGATCTTAGATTCCTGTGTGATTGCTTGGTCTGCCAGCATCTGGTGTTTTGAACCTCATATGCACATGGATCTTGGAGGATATGATGCCTGGCAGGACCTTGCTGGCTGGAGGCAGGTGATTGGTCGGTAGTTAGATGGTGTTGTTTCCTTGTGAAGATTTTTTATAATCAGTATTGTTCTATTGTGTTAGCCAGCCTGCTGCTAGTAGCTAGTTGCTTTGTGGTGCTAGGCGTTCATGCAGCGCTGTTAATTTCTTTATTTAGTAGGTGTAGATCATGTCAGGACCTGTTGCTGACCAACTCCTCATGTGGGCTACCTGTTGTTGGATATCTTCTACTGTGATTGTGACAGATTCCTATTCTCTTTTTTTTTTTTTTGCATTGTACAAGCTTTATTGGTCAAACACCTGAATTCCAAGTTCTTGCAACACTGTCCTAGTGTCTGGTTATCTGCTCAGTTTTAAACAAAGGAAGGAATTCAGTTAATTTTTCAAGATGTAAGGACAGTCAATGCATGTGTATTGTGTAGCAACAGAAGTAAAGCTAGGGAAATGTAACATTAACTGACCTTACCTCAGTTTACCCCCTAGCTTTTTTCTTTTTTGTAATCGCAGAGTAAATTTGGAATTAATATTTTGCCTCCCCCTGATCTATAGCTTAGCTGCATCTCAATGACTGTTGAAGTGGGCCATTATCTACCCAAACAGTCATATGTAGTGATCACTGCATCACAAAGCTAAAAATCTTGTATATGTCAGCTTGTTTTTTGTAACAGGATCAATTTTGCCCAGCGTCGTCACAAAATGTTAGAAACAACAGCCAGACTTGCCAGAAGGGGCAACGCGGAGCTACTGAATTTACAGGGAGTATAGTGGACCCAACAACGAAAATAATGCAGTCACCCAAAATGCTCCCCCTTTGAGAGGCTAACCACTAACCTGTTGTCTTTGGAGATTTAAGAGCTACTAAATATCAATGTTCTACCCATGGTACTAGTCATTACATCACAAACTTGAAACATTACATTGTCTTTAGTTTTAAGTTTGACATGTCAATGTCGCAAACTACAAAATTCCAGAAGCATTAACACTGAACAGCCACATTTAAAATGGCACTTTATTTAAAAAAAATTAGACTCCAGATCAGAAGGTTCAGCAATAGAAAAGGCCCATTTCAAGTGAACATCAGGTCTAATACTCTTCACCTTCATCCTCTGCATCAGCACTATCTGCACCAACTTCCTCATAATCCTTCTCCAGGGCAGCCATGTCTTCACGGGCCTCAGAGAACTCTCCCTCCTACATACCCTCACCAACATACCAGTGCACAAAGGCACGTTTAGCATACATAAGATCGAATTTGTGGTCCAGGCGGGCCCAGGCCTCAGCAATTGCAGTGGTGTTGCTCAACATGCACACAGCACGCTGAACCTTGACCAGGTCACCACCTGGAACCACAGTTGGTGGTTGGTAGTTAATGCCAACCTTGAAACCAGTGGGACACCAGTCTACAAACTGGATGCTACGCTTTGTCTTGATGGTGGCAATAGCTGCATTAACATCTTTGGGCACAACATCACCACGATACAACAGGCAGCAAGCCATGTATTTACCGTGACGTGGGTCACATTTTACCATCTGATTAGCTGGCTCAAAGCATGCATTTGTAATATCAGCCACAGTCAGCTGCTCATGGTAAGCTTTCTCTGCAGAAATAACAGGGGCATAAGTGGCCAGAGGGAAATGAATACGAGGATAGGGCACCAAGTTGGTCTGGAATTCAGTAAGATCAACATTCAGGGCACCATCAAATCTGAGAGAGGCTGTAATAGAGGACACTATCTGACTGATAAGGCGATTGAGATTGGTATATGTGGGACGCTCAATATCTAGGTTTCTGCGGCAAATGTCATATATAGCCTCATTGTCCACCATGAAGGCGCAATCTGAATGCTCCAAAGTGGTGTGAGTGGTCAGGATGGAATTGTAGGGTTCAACCACAGCTGTAGAGACTTGAGGTGCTGGATAAATGGCAAATTCAAGTTTGGACTTCTTCCCATAATCAACAGAGAGACGTTCCATCAACAGAGATGTGAAACCAGAACCTGTACCGCCACCAAAACTGTGAAACACCAGAAAACCCTGAAGACCTGTGCACTGGTCAGCCAATTTACGGATCCTATCCAATACCAAGTCGATGATCTCTTTGCCGATTGTGTAGTGCCCACGAGCATAGTTGTTCGCTGCATCTTCTTTGCCTGTGATTAATTGTTCTGGGTGGAAAAGCTGACGGTATGTGCCAGTATCAATTACTGTTGGTTCCAGATCTACAAACACAGCCCTGGGGACATGTTTTCCAGCTCCAGTCTAACTGAAGAAGGTGTTGAAGGAATTGTCCCCTCCTCCAATGGTCTTGTCACTGGGCATCTGTCCATCAGGCTGAATGCCATGTTCCAGGCAGTACAGCTCCCAGCAGGCATTACCAATCTGAACACCAGCCTGACCAACGTGGATAGAGATGCACTCACGCATTATTGTCTGATCGTACGACTTCACACAGCAGAAACAGGAGGGAGAGGAAAAAAAAATGAAGAGTGACCGGAGTTTCGTGAAACAGGCAAGCCCTGGCTTCTCACCGACCGACAGTAAGGAGTCTCGGTAAGATCTGCCCCGACAGATTCCTATTCTGTGAGCATGCAGTGATCTGCTTTAAGGTCTAGTACCACTGGACCGTGGTGTTTTGTTATGCTTATTTCTCCCAGATGTTCTTCCAATACAGTTATGTCTCAGCTGTTGGTGGGCCTTGGGTGGATATGTTGTTACACTGCAGCTGGACACACCTTGGATAGATTTTTTGTAAAGAGGGCATACATACACATACATTTATACGTGTGTCTGTTTGTATCTGAAATCTCCTTGGTAGAGTGTCAGGGTAGGATGTACCCCAACATACAGAATTAAGTCACCTGACCAGGCAGAAAAGACAATAGATACATATTACTGGTCCTTAAAGGTTTGCCATGCTTAACATTGAATATGAGTGAGAAATCACAAAGTCAAGGATACAGAGGTACATATTAAGGAGAAACTTGCCTAGGCCAGGGATACAGAAAGCTGAGTAGTCAAGACAAGTGAAACATTGGTAAACCAGAAATTAGATATGCAAATGAATGTGCTCTAAGCTCACCACAAGGTAAACCACAACAGGTCAAAAGTCAGGTAGCAAGTTTGAGCTTATCTGGCCCTATCATCAGGTCCATTGTCAAATCCTGTCTCCCTCTGGCCCTGGTTAAAGTGATGAGGACTTGCTTTAATTGGAGACTCAATGCGTTCCCTGCACCTCTGAAAAGCAGAAGTAAGAGTATAAGAAAGGAGAAGATGCAACCCACGGTCAGGTGCATGCCAATTGCCATGTAAATGATTATTAAAGTTCATCAAAATGATTTTCAGCTGAAACATTTGGCCATGAGTTGTCTAACCATTTACGATTAAAGCCCATTATTAGCAATAATGACAATCCATTAACCCCTGAGTTTTTGGTTTACTGTGTCCATCCAGGGTCACCACAAAGTACCCCGAACAGTGTACTTTGCACCGAAGGCTCTGCATTTCTGAAACTTGGATGGACAATTGTAGATTTGCCAGAGGTAAAAAATTTAACTGTGTAGTCAAATTGCAAAAGGAATTGTATTTATCAAGTACATTTCTGTATTAATACATTGTGTTTTTAAACACCACAGCTCACACTGATTGGCCAGGATCCAAATGCTGACCCTACAGGACATCTACTGCTCAGCATCAAACCAGCAGATGGTGGAGAGTCCTATGGTACCGAGATTGTTGGGGAATACAAATCCATGGGTTTATAATTGTATTAAATGTTGGAGAGTGAAACATGCCCAGTAAACTTGGAGATCCATTTTAATTAATGTTAGAGAGGAAGGATACATTGGGTCCTGGGTCCAGAAAACATTGCATTGTTACAATAGGATACAATATTATAACAAAATACAATATACAAGCAATATATACACTGAACAAAATTATAAATGCAAAACTTTTGTTTTTGCCCCCATTTTTCATGAGCTGAACTCAAAGATCTAAGACTTTTTCTTTGTACACAAAAGGCCTATTTCTCTCAAATGTTGTTCACAAATCTGTCTAGATCTGTGTTAGTGAGTACTTCTCCTTTGCCGAGATAATCCATCCACCTCACAGGTGTGGCATATCAAGATGCTGGTTAGACAGCATGATTATTGCACAGGTGTGCCACTATAAAAGGCCACTCTAAAATGTGCAGTTTTATCATACAGCACAATGCCACAGATGTCGCAAGTTTTGAGGGAGCATGCAATTGGCATGCTGACTGCAGGATTGTCCACCAGAGCTGTTGCCCATGAATTGAATGTTCACTTCTCTACCATAAGCCTTCTCCAAAGGCGTTTCAGAGAATTTGGCAGTATATCCAACTGGCCTCACAACCGCAGAGCACGTGTAACCACACCAGCCCAGGACCTCCACATCCAGCATATTCACCTCCAAGATCGTCTGAGACCAGCCACCCGGACAGCTGCGGCAACAATCGGTTTGCATAACCAAAGAATTTCTGCACAAACTGTCAGAAACCATCTCAGGGAAGCTAAACTGCATGCTTATCGTCCTCATCGGGGTCTTGACCTGACTGCAGTTCATCATCGTAACCAACTTGAGTGGGCAAATGTTTATATTTGATGGAGTCTGGCACTTTGGAGAGGTGTTCTCTTCATGGCTGAATACTGGTTTTCACTGTACAGGGCAGATGGCATATAGCCTGTATGGTGTCATGTGGGTGAGCGGTTTGCTGATGTCAACGTTGTGGATCGAGTGGCCCAAGGTGGCGGTGGGGTTATGGTATGGGCAGGCGTATATTATGGACAACAAACACAGGTGCATTTTATTGATGGCATTTTGAATGCACAGTGATACAATGTTGAGATCTTGAGGCCCATTGTTGTGCCATTCATCCACGACCATCACCTCATAATGCACGGCCCCATGTTGCAAGGATCTGTACACAATTCCTGGAAGCTGAAAACATCCCAGTTCTTGCATGGCCAGCATACTGACCGGACATGTCACCCATTGAGCATGTTTGGGATGCCCTGGATCGGTGTATACGACAGCGTGTTCCAGGTTTTGCCAATATCCAGCAGCTTTGCATAGCTATTGAAGAGGAGTGGACCAACATTCCACAGGCCACAATCAACAACCTGATCAACTCTATGCAAAGTAGATGTGTTGCACTGCATGAGGCAAATGGTGGTCACACCAGATACTGTATGGTTTTTGGATGTCCCCGGACTCCCTTGGATCCCCCCAATACAGTAAAATTGCACATTTTAGAGTGCTCTTTTATTTTGGCCAGCCTAAGGCACACTTGTGTAATAATCATGCTGTCTAATCAGAATCTTGACATGCCAGACCTGTGAGGTGGATGGATTATCTTGGCAAAGGAGAAGTGCTCACTAACACAGATTTAGACAGATTTGTGAACAATATTTGAGTATTTGAGAGAAATAGGCCTTTTGTGAACATAGAAAAAGTCTTAGATCTTTGAGTTCACCTCATGAAAAATGAGGGCAAAAACCAAAGTGTTGCGTTTATAATTTTGTTCAGTGTATATACATACACACACATACATTTAACACATAATAGGTAATAAATATAGTCAACCATGACAGGTGTATTCTGTATTTAGGTATACTGCCATAGATCTCTTAAAAGATTTTATATTGAATGAAGATTTGACTCTGTCCCTGAGGTTATTCCACAAGTGCTCTGTAGGAAAATGGGTCTCGAGCCACTTTATTTTTGTATTGCGGTATGCTAGAAAAGTTGGAGTTTAGTGACTAACTGCAATCTGTTCAAATTGCTGAACTCCGAGGTGAAATGTATCTGTATCACAAACCTAAGCAAACACACAATGCAGTATGGTAATTCTGATTCGTAATTCTGACGCCCATGGTGCCAAAAAAAGATGAATGTTGGGGGAAAAAAAAAAGATTGATGGCTAGGGCATAAATGTGCATTTTAGTCCTAGATCATGTGAGAAGTGACTGAAAGAGGTTAAAAAAAAATGACGCAGTAAAAAAATAAATGTAAAAGATCTATTTATATATAGGCCCACTTATACACCCTTTTGGTTTGTCTGATTAGATTTCCAAAAAGTTTTTGCTAAACCGCCATAAGGACACCAAAAAAATAATTTTCAACAAAATTAGTTTTTCTGCCATTTACAACTCTGGGTCACAATGCATTTATTTAGCTCAACCAAAACTGATTTTCTGATAAATAATATCTGAGCCAAATCAACATCAGCGGTGGCTTAAACTGAAAACTGTACTGTTCATTAAATTAAATAGGGTTTTGCCTGTAATTATTTATGGGTTACCTGTAATTATTTATGGTTGGAGATCATTCTTTTTTTTTTAATTTGTCCACTTGTCATTGAGAATGTGAAGATAACTCCAATCTCTTCTTTAGGAGAGTGCTCTTTGTCTGTGCGTGCCCTTTGTAACAGTTGGGAAAACCACTTCGAAGCATTTTTGTCACAAAGGGGAGAGGAGACTGGATCTCTTCGTGGCCGGTTAAGTGAAATAAACATCTCTGAAGTCAACCTGGAGAAGAATCTTAAGTCAATGCATGGAGAAGCTGAGAAGAGTAAGATTTGTGCTCACTAATATTTCCAAATGTTATCTATACATTACTTGTTCTAAAGTTTGTAAACCAATTCCCGTTCCACTGAATACATTAATTGTTCATTCCATTTCATTGTTCCTTTCATCTCAGTAAGTCATTTCATATTTCCCCATCAAATACAAAATATTTAGTGTGCTCTAGTGCAGGCATAGGCAACCTTCGGCACTCCGGATGTTTTGGACTACACCTCCCATGATGCTTTTCCAGCATTATGGGTGTAAGAGCATTATGGGTAATGTAGTCCATAACATCTGGAGTGCCGAAGGTTGCCTATCCCTGTTATAGGGGATGCAGTGTGTGTTTGCGTGTAAGGAATGCATTGTATGTTTCTGTGTGTGAGTGTGTGTGTAAGGGGTGCAAGGTGTGTTTCTGTGTATGTAATTGAATGCAGTGTGTGTCTGTAAGGGGTGCATTGATTGTGTAAGAGAAGCAATTTGTTTCTGTGTGTAAGAGAATGAGTGTTTGTGTGAATGTAAGGGATGCATTGTGTGTTTCGGGTGTGTCTGTGTGTGAGTTGGAATGCATTGTATGTTTCTGTGTGTGTGTGTGTGTGTGGATGCATTATGTATGTGTGTAATGTAAAAGAGAGGGTTTGTAGGGTAGGATAGGGACTGAGAGGGGAGCAGCTCTTTATTTTTTTTAAAACAATTTCATAGTGCTCTCCCCTCTTGTCAATTATTGATTTCCCCTTCCCTCCTGTCCCTCCGTGTTCTCCCCTTCTGTCCCTTAGTGTTCTCCCTTGGCCCCCTGTCCCTCTGCAGTCCCCCCTTGGTGGTCTTCTCACTCCCCCCTCTCCCCCTTAGTGGTCCTCCCCCTCCCAAACCCGTTAGTGGTCCTCCCTCTCCCAAACCCCTTAGTAGACCTTCCCCTCCTCCCCCCACCCCCTTAGTGGTAATCTCCCCCCCAGTGGTCATTACCCTCTTCCCCCCCCCCCTTAGTGGTCCTTACTCTCCTCCCCTCTCCTTAGTGGTCCTCCGTCCTTACCCCCCTTTGGTGGTCCTTCCCCCCCCTTAGTGGTCCTCCCTCTCCCAAACCCCTTAGTGGTCCTTACTCCCCCCCTCCACTAGTGGTCCTTACCCCCCCCCTCCCCTAGTGGTCCTTAATCCCCCCTCTCCCCTAGTGGTCCTTACTCCCCCCTCCCCTCCCCTAATGGTCCTTACTCCTCCCCCCTCCCCTAATGGTTCTTACCTCTCCCCCTCCCCTAATGGTTCTTACCCCCCCCCCTCCCCTCTCCCCTAATGGTCCTTACCCTCCTTCCTGCCTATGTAACGTGGCCGGGTGGCCGGACTTCCTGTCAGTCCGCGGGCGGCCGGGTACAGGAAACAGAGGCCACGCTACATTGAGAGACCGGCAGGAGGGAGCGCTCTGCGCCTCCCTTCTACCGGTCACTCAAACCCGGCCGCCCTCCATACAGCAGTGCTGTGCCGCCTGGGGCTTGCTAAAGCGCTCAGGCGGAGCAGCATGAGGAGTCGCAGCAGGGACTCCGGGAACAGGGATCCGGCGCCCCCTGCTAAGGTGTGCCCTAGGCGGCTGCCTAGGTCGCCTTAAAGGTAGCGCCGGCCCTGTTTGTGACATAACTAGTACACAGAGTTACAGTTGCCATGTTTCTTAAAGTGTATATATAAATAACACATCTAACATCAACTGGAATAGAGAAATAGACAATCTCTGACTCCCCAGCTGCTGTGGTACAAAGGATCAAAAAACATATATATTTTGTAAAAATATATACTATAAAGGCTTTGTAATTGTGACAAGATCTGTAGGGGAAATAATGCCATATTGTGGATTATGCAGGTCTTTTGTTTTAATGTTTGTCTCCAGATGCCTTTAATGGCATTATTTTACGATAATACACACTACGCCATTCAGGGTCTCCATTCTCTTTCTAATCTGTGGGTTTTTTTTTCTCTCTAGTAAATGATAATTCATCAAATAACACACATACAACTGATTTCTCTTTTGAAACTCCTACCGTGCAACCTCTCAAACATTTAAGAAGGTATTTAATTACTTATGTTGTTTTATATATGTATTTACATATTACCTTATGTAACGGCACCCCCAGGCAAAAAAGGGGTTAACAGCCGTTTATTAGATCTTCCCCTTCCAGAGACACAGGCACATCTACTGCAGAACCCCAAACTCCCGAACAGGATACCAAGTAGCACTCCAAACTCCCGAACCGGAACCTCACGAATAGCTGCTAGCAGACGAATAGGAAAAGCTTCCAGGCGGCTTACACTCCTAGCAATCAGTCTCTATCAGCATACAGTGAATCCCCCCCAAGAACGAGACAAGACTCCGTGTTGAGGGTCAAGCAGTGGTCAGGTTTATTGAGGGCTACCTGCCCAGTATTTATGCAGGTCTCCCACCTGGTGGACACTCCCCTAGGGGACCAGATGGAAGACTGTAACACAGACAGACATGTATCACATTTCAGACATACAGAAGTACAACATCCCCACAATGCATCCTAATTTCCCACCCTCTATCCGGGAGATAATTGAGAAGTAATCCAATTATCTCCCAGGACAGAGGCAAAACTCCATTATACACGTGGGGACCCAAATACAGTAAAATACATTAAAATATACAATATTACATTTTATACATAAAACACAAACATATCACATATCCCCAGATAGCTGGGATCTGAGCGCACAAAACTACCGAATAGCGCTCAGATCCTATTCACACAGTTCAATTGCCATGGAGCCAGAGTCTTTAAAGGACCACTCTAGGCACCCAGACGACTTCAGCTTAATGAAGTGGTCTGGGTGCCAGGTACCTCTAGGATTAACCCTTTTTTTTATAAACATAGCAGTTTCAGAGAAACTGCTATGTTTATAATGAGGGTTAATCCAGCCTCCAAATCCTCTAGTGGCTGTCTCATTGACAGCCGCTAGAGGCGCTTGCGTGCTTCTCACTGTGAAAATCACAGTGAGAGCACGCAAGCGTCCATAGGAAAGCATTGTAAATGCTTTCCTATGCGACCGGCTGAATGCGAGCGCGGCTCCTGCCGCGCATGCGCATTCAGCCGATGACGTCGCGATCAAGATGGAGAGGAGGAGGAAAGCTCCCCGCCCGGCGCTGGAAAAAGAGGTAAGTTTAACCCCTTCCTCTCTCCAGAGCCCGGCGGGAGGGGGTCCCTGAGGGTGGGGGCACCCTCAGGGTACTCTAGTGCCAGGAAAACGAGTATGTTTTTCTGGCACTAGAGTGGTCCTTTAATTACACGAATTGGCTCCATGGCATAGCTATCTGGGTTAACACATTCACATATACAAACTACCGAATTAACCGGTGTTTGGCTAAATCGCACAAATAGGAACCAGGGGGCTGGAGGCTCAGCGGTGCCTGCACATAAAAGTGTCCGCTTTTAGTGCACTGATTCCGGGCTGAGCACCGCTGGCCGTCCGGGGAGCTCCATAACACCACCACCTAGCGGCCGCTAAGTATAATCGCGGCCACCCAGTAACAGTCACTGGGTGGTCAATTGACTGCACACGCTCGTTAACCGCTGCTTCAGGGAGGTAGATTGAAGGCACACGCTAGCTTCTGGGTGGCCAATTAACAGCGCCTGCCGGCTCCCCACGGCTCTGGGGAGGCTAACAGAAGGCGGTTCGTGCGGTAGACAGAATCTACCGAACGGCTGTGCAGAAAGGCATGAATAAACCTTTCTGCACAGTAAAATTAACCCTTTAACTGCCGGTCCATAGTCCAAAGGCAGCAGGCGGGCAACCAGGCTTCTCCTAGCAATGTGGCGAGATTGCTCTCGTCACAACTTATAAATAAATATGAAACATCTGACAAAGTGATTTCCCTGATATGATGCAACAAAGATAAACAATATAGTCCAAACAGCACAACCTAAAAATAATAATAATAAAAATAATAAGCAGAAAGAGAATTAAAGTAAGACAAAGTAGAATGTAATACACAAGATCTCAGCTGTGAGAGTACTACAATGTGATGGGCAGACAAATATATGAGGATTTTCAAAAGCATGACATATCTTTTTATCCAGGAAGCCAATATTATATCAAATAACTTAAGTGTATTATTAATTGCGGCACAATAGCCTTTCTCTGTTTTTTTTTTTTTTTATCGGATTGATATGTTTTTTTAGCAAACACAGAGTTTAACAAAATGGGTCTTTGATTTTTTTGAACATCTAGCAATAGTAAGTTTTGCAGCAAGAAGATTATTCAGCTTTATAAGTTCAAGACAATCATTTCTAATACTTAAACGTAGCATCTGATATGCAGTAAAATGATCCCTTATACCCATAAGAGTATGTAAAATGTAACTGCCTACCAGGTTTCTTTTGAATATTGGATATTCCAACTAGACATGTTGAATAGTCCTTAAATAGATATTACATACCTTTAAATGTTTAGGAATTGTTGTGTAACTCTACAAGGTTTAATTATTATTTTGATATTCATAATATATTGGATCAATTCCATAATATTAAAATGGTGATTAAATATTACTCACAGAGGAAGTTTACTTCTCCTTGTAAGTTAGAAAAAAAAGAATAGAAATAATTTTATATATAAGATTGCCTATAAAAAATAATTTTAGTTCTGAAACAGTCCTCAGCCAAAAATGAAAATAGGTCATTCATTCTCATATAGATGGGTATATTACATTACACAGCTTAAGAAATGCATGAATAGATTTTAATGTCTGTTTCTGATCAAATCCCCTATCCTAATAATTTCATTTTTACCCATGTATTTAGTCAGCTATAAGATTAGTCAGGATACTGCTTTAGTTGATGCTAAGAGTGGTCTTAATTGGTTAATTGTTATATAATCCCTGTTCACAGCAACAAGACTTAGTAGCATCCATTATAATAATGCTAAAAATTTCTAAACCTTGTTGGTCTTTTTAAACCATGGTAAAGGTAATAAACTGATATCTAAGAGCAACCCCCCTCCTAATTTTTAAACCATTGGTTCATTAGTGCTTGCACATATTCTCACGAGATACCTTCATTGTAAAGATTATATGGGGAACTGGGATTTTCCAGGATTTACAATAGCATGTTTACTTATCCCTAAATTTAACAAGTACGCATTTGTGAGTTGTCAAATTTAAACATAAATGTACAAATCCACACATCTTTATCCTGCAACCTCCATCTTAGAGCCTTGTTATAAGCTCTGTCCTTTGTACCAGGCAGTCAGCACAGAGAAAACATACAGATAAGAGGAGATTGGGGTTATGTACAAAAATGTTTCTGTTCTCAAAAGTGTGTCTGTTTTGCAAAAATGGAAAAGGGGCAGGGTCACTAATACAATATGCCTGATGTTCCATTTGTTTTCAAGGTGATAGCCTCGCACTTAGTACTTTAGATCACTTTTATACAAAACCCTAGTGTTTTGAGTTCTCCTTCTCATTTGCAGTTTGCCCTGGCTGTCTCTTTTCTGAACTGGGTTATGATGCGATTTGCTAAATGTGTAATATAAATCAAAAAGAAAACAGACTTTAAAACAAGTTATAGATGATTTCATGTTTTATTCAATTATGTAAACTCCAGGTAAGTAAAATATCCCTTTCATGTCTAGCTTCATGTAAGAAAATATAACATTCTCATTTAACCAACTTTATCATTATAAAAAGCAAGTTTAAATATGTCATCATCTTAAGGCAATCCTATTAACATCATTTGTTATTTGCCAAAATCTGCACTGTTAAAATGTATGGTAAGGGAGCCAGCAGACAACCTTGACTGGCATTCTTCGACTCCAAACCATTTAGACAAAAAAATTCAGTCCATTTTGTATTTTTGTTTTCTCATTAGATTAATGTACATATAAAAGCAAGTGAGTTGCATAGTGAGTGATGAGTGAGTACTCTTGAAGCTTGAACTCCATTAATCTCAGTACAACTTATTTATGTTGCTTTTACCTTTACCTCATTTTGTATTATAATATGCAATTACTTTGTCTATTCTTCACAATTCCAAGTTCCTTCAACAAACCTGAAAAGAAAAAACCTTGTCTTTATCTTTTCAGACGACGACCTGCTAGCATATGTGTCGCTGGCAGCTACAGCAATGCTGAGTATTTTCTTTTTGAATCTATCCAGTCCCCACACACCCCAACCTCCCCCCGGCCTCGCTCAGCACATGTGAGCGGAGAACATGAAGTGAGCACTGAACACAATGCCAGAAGAGAATTCATACAGAGTCACGGTGCACCTAGAAGCAAAAGACCAAGCAGCAAATATTGAGAACATCAGGTGGGACCGAAGCAGCAGTGTATGTAAGCAATTGAGGACCCTGATCTGGAGTATTTTTATTTGTCCAGTTCATGGTACAGCCTTAGAAATCTCTATTCATTCTCCTTAGCATTGCTCTGTGGATCTACAATGTCATATCCAGCAGTTGTATTCACGTTGTCAATGGAGGCAGCTAACATAGAGACAGATATATCTTTGTTTCTTCTTACTAGATTTGTACATAAAACCTTTAAGTGGTATGCAGAATGACTGGTTAACTGGGACTCAAAAGTCAGTGACAGCTGAAACTCCTGCAACGTCTATTACAAAGATGTGGACCACAATATTATTTTATAAATGTAATGCATCAAATTCACTAAATTGTCAAATGTTCGGAATTCAAACTAAATTTAAAACGGACATTTTACGACAAAATAGACCTATTGAAAACAAAGTTGACTTAAAGAAGTTTTTCAATTGAGCTATCGTGGCCTAAAACTTGAAATTCAAGTTTTTCTTTGATTACCATCAATGCACACTTTAGTAAATAATCCTGACAATGTATTACTATGAATTGCAAAAAACTAGACTACAGTAGACTAGACTACAGTAGAGAGAGGCCAATTATAGAGCTCTGTGCTGGTGAGATGCCTATCTAGGAAAAACTAACAGGTCGTGGGTGAGTGGCAGTTGAGACTTTTTTTTTTATATATTCAGCAAAGTACTACCTTTATTCTCATGTATTCCACTTTATACTTGGATTCCTTGGAGTATATGTTTGCTGTATACAACAGCTTTTAATGACAACTCAGGAAGAGGTGTAAACAGATAACCATTCATTGACGGCCGTTTCGTTGTTAATGTAACTCATCAGCATGAGGCACTGCAAATTTGAGATTTCTGTAGGAAAAGCAAGTCTTATGTCTTGACTGGTGGGTGCAGATCTGTGTTTAACAATGTATTTACTATCCACTGACTTCAGGTGGAAGGGCACATTTCTAAACACTGCCTGCAACAATTAGGACCACACCTGTATTAGCTATGTAGCCAGGTCCCAGGGCCTAATTGGTACACCAGTATAGTAAAGTACTCCATATTAGACCACTTACTCACCACTGTGGCCATTGCAAGAGAGAGTTAGTGTGTATGAGAAAGAGAGATATTAAGTTCTACCCCAGGTAGAAAAAGAAAGAAGGGGAAACATCTTTATTATTTAAATTTTTATTATTTCCGATTATAGTTGCCACAACACTAGGCATGATCTGTGCAAGTAGCAAGGAATGGTCATTATATAACAGCACATCGGCTTGTTTATTCACGTTATAAAAGGTTCAGCCATATACTAGACTTAGTAGAAAACAAAAATACGACTAAACCAAACCCCCCAAAAGGTACTCGATTTATTTAACATGATGAGTTGTGGCGTTTTTTTTCTTTGCTTCAATTTGGTTAAATTTTAGATTGGTGAAGCTAGCCATAAATTATACTGTGGTATGCATGGTAGTTTTAAGATATTGTCTTTGATGTTCCTTTTACTTCCCTGATCACTAGTTATTCTGACGCTGAGCGATGGAGCAATATGGTCCTAGAAGAATTATGGGTTACTGCACCAATTCATCACGACCACTGGATGGCAGCACTATGCAGAAGTTCTCTGATTTCTGTACAATTTTTGATGCACACAATTCTGTATTGTTATTATGCCTGTATTATTTCACAATAAAACTGATTGTTTTTTAAACATCTGAATCTCTTTTATCATATAATCTTGACTATAATCTTTATCATATAATCTTCCCTCCATCTCATCCGTACTCTGTCTTCTTTTCTTTCTCTACCTCTCACTAAAATTCTCAATCTCTCTCTCTCTCTACTCTGGCATATCTCCATCGCCCTTCAAACATGCAACTGAAATCCCAATTCTAAAGAAGCCCAACCTTGACCCTAACTCCTCGTCCAACTACCGTCCTATATCGCTACAGACTTTTGCGTCCAAGATCCTCAAAAGTGTTGTGTATGCGAGATTGACAGACTTGTTCGAGTCCAACTCTCTGCTAGACCCGCTTCAGTCTGGTTTCTGCACTGAGCACTCTGTGGAAAAGGCATTGACCAAAGTATTCAATGATCTACTCGCTGCAAAATCTCGTGGTCACTACTCTATCCTAATTCTCCTTGACCTTTCTGCGGATTTTGACACTGTTGATCATTAGGCATGTGCATGGGGAAAATTTTCGGTTCGGCACTTCGAAAATTCGGGACTTCGGCATTTCGGAACTTCTCTTGCAGCCGCTTAGTAGATAACTCCCTACTTCCTACGATATTCGGGAGTTAGCTACCAAAAGGCTGAAAGACCTAAATTGGTCTTTCAGCCAAATTTATTAATACTAAGTAAAAATTAGTTAGTATTAGTAAATTTTGTCCCCTTCTTAGCTATACCGCGAGTAGGGGCATGTCTATTAAACAGTGAGCAGAGGGACCCCCCCTCCCTCACCCCCACCCTTCACCCCTGAGCAGCAGATGGGGGCCCTAAATTAAAATAATGGGGGGGACCTATTGTCCTCCCCCGGCCCCCACCCCTGAGCGGCGGGTGGGGGCCCTAAATCAGAATAAGGGGGGACCTATTGTCCTCCCCCCTGGCCCCCACCCCTGAGCGGTGGGTGGGGTCCCTAAATTATAATAAGGGGGGACCTAATGTCCTCCCCCCAGCCCTCACCCCATAGCGGTGGGTGGGGGCTATAAATTATAATAAGGGGGGACCTAATGTCCTCTCCCCTGGCCCCCACCCCTGAGTGGTGGGTGGGGGCCCTTAATACCAATTAGGTGGGACCTAAAGTCCTCCCCTCTGGCCCCCACCCCTGAGCGGTGGGTGGGGGCCCTAAAGTAAAATGATGGGGGGGACCTATTGTCCTCCCCCCCGGCCCCGACCACTGAGCGGTGGGTGTGGGGGCCCTAAATACTAATAAGGGGGCGGACCTAATGTCCTTCCCCTGACCCCCACCCCTGAGCGGTGGGTGGGTGCCCTAAATTAGAATAGGGGGAGGACTTAATGTCTTCCCCCCTGGCCCCCACCCCTGAGCAGTGGGTGGGGGCCCTAAATACTAATAAGGAGGGGGGACCTAATGTCCTCCCCCCTGGCCCCCACCCCTGAATGGTGGGTGGGGGCCCTAAATTAGAATGGGGAGGGGGACCTAATGTCCTCCCCCTGGCTCCCACCCCTGAGCAGTGGGTGGGGGCCCTAAACACCAATAAGGGGGGGGACCTATTGTCATCCCCCCTGGACCCCACCCCTGAGCAGCAGGTGGGGGCCCTAAATAAAAAATTAACCCTCCCCCAGGTGACTAGTGGTCACCAAACCCCTTGTCACCCCCCTTCCAAAAAAAACTAACCCCTACCTACCCCCCTCACCCTAAAATAATGAGGGGGGGGACCATTAACTAAGTACCTGTAAAAAAAAAAAAACTTACCATTTGATGTTTTCTTTCTACCCAAAAAGGCCAAATAAAAAATCCCTAATAACCGACGCACGTTAAAAAAAACGAGCGCAAAAAAAAGAGAAAATCCTTCTGCACCCATGGAGGGCTCTGCACAGACTGAGCTCTGCAGGGTGGGGCAAGGCTTATAAAGCCTTGCCCCGCCCTGCAATTAGGCTCAGAGCACTGTGATTTGTGGGTTTAAGCCATCCAATCAGAGTGCTCTGACAGGTAAATGAAGAGACTGATGACAGGTAAGTCTCTACATTTACCTGTCACAGCACTCTGATTGGTTGGCTTGAAATTCACCAATCAGAGTGCTCTGTGTCATTTTACACAGCGTGGGAAAGTTATTTGGAATTTTCCCACGCTGTGTAATTTGACTCATAACTCTCTGATTGGTTACCAATTCATCTATTCGGACATTTGAAAGTACCCGAATGTCCGAATTGCCCGAAATTTGGCCGAATTCACATTCGGACCAAAACGAATTGCACATGTCTATTGATCATCAACAGCTTCTTCTCATCCTCCGCAATATCGGTCTACAAGATATTGCTCTCTCCTGGTGATCCTCCTACCTCTCCCAGCACTCTTTCAGTGTTTCTTTCTCTGGCTCTGCTTCTTCTCCCCAACTCCTCTCTGTTGGTGTTCCCCAAGGTTCAGTCCCTACTGTTCTCTATCTATGCTGCCTCCCTTGGTAAACTCATTAGCTCCTTTGGCTTCCAATATCATTTCTATGCAGATGACACGCAAATCTATGTGTCCTCAACTGATCTCTCCCTGTCCCTCTTGACAAGTGTGTCTGACTGCCTCTCTGATATTTCTCACTGGATGGCTGCCCACTTCCTTTAACTCAACTTGACCAAAACTGAAATTCTGGTCTTTCCTCCCTCAAGTGTTGCTACTCCTGTGTCTCCCTTCCTCCAAGTCAACAGTGCTACCATCAGCTCGCTGCCTAGGTGTTCTCTTTGACTCCGACCTCTCCTTCACGCTATATGTTCAGTCTATCGCCAAATCCTACTGATTCTCAAAAACATTGCGCGCATCCGACCCTACTTAATGCCAGATGCACCGTTACAGTTCATAATGAATGCGGTGGCTAAGCTCATCTTCCTGTCCGCCTTCACCTCCCATGCCTCACCCTTCTGTCAGTCCCTACATTGGCTTCCTGTAAGATATAGGGCTCAAAAATTCTGTTTTTTGCTTTCAAATCTCGACATAATGCTCCCACCTATCTATCCTCCCTAATACACAAGCATGTCCCATCTAGGCCCTTACGCTCTGCTGAAGACTATGTCTATCTTCTGCCTGTACTCCCACCTCTGATGCTCGTCTTCAAGACTTCTCGAGGGCCGCACCGTTCCTGTGGAACTAACTTCCCTCCTCCGTTAGATGCTCACACAGTCTCCACTCCTTAAAAAAAATTATTAACAACCTACTTCTTCATAAAAGCTTATTAATTAAACTGTTAATAGCTCCTGACTGATTCCTATCTTGCAACTGTCATTAATCTAATAATATCCTTACCCATTGTGTCACTATACCCCACTCCCTCTGTTCCTGTGTGTCCTACTTGTCTGGTTACAACTACATGTTTGTTCGTCCACCCACTGTAAAGCGCTGCGGTATTTGTTGGCGCTATGTAAATAATAACATAATAATAATAATAATAAAGGAAACGCTGAGGACGAGGGCCTGAAATCTATAGCTAGGAAAAAGCAGCACAAGAAGCTAAATGCTGAGTAAGGCGAGGAAGGGCCGTGAGGCACATGGAAACACTGCAGGAAAGGAGAGAGGGAAGGAGAAAATTCACCACTAAGGAAAGAACCTGTGCACGCAAACGCTCAAACACCAGCCCAATTCTGTTGACATTGCAATCCAAGCATGTTGACTTCACGGTGAGATTGGATATGCAACACAGGAAATTAAAGGCTATTCGAATTGGAGGGCTTGGGGGCGTGGCCAGAACTTTGCTTTCAAGCCCTGTAACAAAATAAATATTCTAATTTACATGAACAGACTTGGAGAAATTTTTCCAGTTTGACTATTTTGTCGTTGTCCTTAAATTTGAAATTCGCTTCAAATTCACTTTGAATTACTGATAATTCTGACTTTAGTGAATAACCCCGCTTATTTCAGGCAAGATCCTCCTCACATTTTGTTCTCCTATAATTAAAAAAATATCCTGTTTGCTGCTAACTATTTGGTAAATCCTTTCTAGCTATTACTGTTCTTGAATGTTGCCTTCTATAACTGTCTTCCCTCCCACTGTTCACTGTTGTTTAAAACTTCTCCCCTCCCTTGGTGACATAAGGATGTTCTGAAAGGCTGTTTTGTAAGAATGTTGCAGACAGAAGGCCACCAAGAGAGAATGAAACTGATAAAGAGGCAGAAACTGATAAAGATAGACACTGCAGAGGGAGTCTAACAAGACAGCACTATGGACACACAAAGGGAGTTCAAATTAATGTGAAACAAATGTGCTTGAGAGAGACAAGTTAAGTACAGATGAAGTAAGTGATCAGTGGACATTGAGCAGAATAATACTTTATATATATATATATATGAAATCAACTTACAACAAGCAGGAGCAATATTATTTTACATACATTTCTTGAAGTGGCACTGGATATTCCTGAAACAGGTAAGATTATTAAAGCAGCTTCTGTGGCATAGTGCCTGTATCATTTCATCCCGCAGCATGCAGGGGTGTATTTGTATGTACCATTGCTATTGGAATGCATTGGTGTACTTCTATGTAATGTGTGCGCTTGAATGCAGGAGTGTGTTTGCGTGTAGTGCTACCTTTTGCAGGTGCATTTTTGTGTGTAGTTTTGACGTTTGAATGAGGGGTTTCCTTTGTATATTATTTTGGCATTTTAATACAGAAGTGTGTTTTTAATGTTTGCGCTTGAATGCAGGCATGTGTTTATATGTTTAAATGTAGGTGTACATTTTTGTGTAACAATGGTGTTTGAAAGAAGGGGTTTCTTTGTATATCATTTTGGCTTTTGACTGCAGTCATGTGTTTGCATGTAGGGATTGGGTTTGATTGCTAAGATGTATGCATATATACACATACATATTTACAGATACACACATAAATCAGACACACACACGCAGATACACACACTGACACATTCACACACTCAGACATACACACATATAGATCACTGGCGGATCCAGAGCCTTATCTCGGGAGGGGCACTCATAGATTAGTTATAGGAACAATCCAGGCACAATAACCACTAAACCTCTCTGTAGTGGTTTTGGTGCCAGATTACCTGGGGTCTGCCAGGATAGGGGCTGTAGTACGTGTGTGTGGGGGACAGTGTGTGTAAGGGGGTGCAGTGTGTGTTTGTGTGAGGTGTGTAGTGTGTGCATGGGAGTGCAGTGTGTATATGTTGAATGACGTGGGAGCACTGTGTGTGTATGGGGCCAGTGTATGTATGGGAGTGCAGTTGGGGAAATGTGTGTATGGGGGTGCAGTGTGTGTGTGGGGGGTAGACGTGTATGGAGGTGCAGTGTTTGTGTGGGGGAGCACTGTGTGTATGGGGGTGCAGTGTTTGTATGGGGGAGCAGTGTGTATGAGGAGAAGTGTGTGTATGGGGGTACAGTGGGGGAAGTGTGTGTATGGGGGACTGTGGGGGAAGTGTGTGTATGGGGATCTGTGGGGGAAGTGTGTGTGGTGGGGCAGTATGTATATGGGGGGCTGTGGGGGCAGTGTGTAGTTGCAGGAGGGGGCAGAGTAAAACAAATGTTTTTTTGTTTTTTTTAATTAAAAAATATTATTTATATCCCTCCTCCCTTTTTACCTTTGCCTGGGAGGGGGGATAGTATTTCCAATCCCTGGTGGTCCTCCTGGTGAATCCCTGGTGGTTCTAGTGGGGAGTGAACTCTAGCCTGCACCTCCTGAGGCTAGAGTTCACTCTAGCGAGAACGGAGCGTTGCCATGGTAACCGCGGCGACGCTCCGTGCTCGCGAGAGGAGACCCTTCGGAGCAGTGTGTACTGGGATATTACAGAGCCTCCAGTAATCTACAGTGTATACTGGGATATTACAGAGCCCCTAGTAATGTGCAGTGTGTACTGGAATATTACAGAGCCTCCAGTAATGTACAGTGTGTACTGGGATATTACAGAGCCTCCAGCAATCTACAGTGTATACTGGGATATTACAGAGCCCCTAGTAATGTGCAGTGTGTACTGGAATATTACAGAGCCTCCAGTAATGTACAGTGTATACTGGGATATTACAGAGCCCCTAGTAATGTGCAGTGTGTACTGGAATATTACAGAGCTTCCAGTAATGTGCACAGGGCCGGACTGGCCCACCGGGATACCGGGAAATTTCCCGGTGGGCCGCGGCTCCTGGGGGCTGCTCTGGCAATATGTGCCACCGGGTGGCCGGTCCGGTGGCACACACTTTGAGGGGGCCGGCTGGCAGGCAGGCGGCCGCATTGCACGCTGCAGCCTCACCGGTCCGGCGGCACACCTAATGCTGAGGGCTGAGGGAGGAGCATGTCTCTCTACCATGCTCCCTCGCGGTTCCCACAATCCCCAGCAGCATCCATGGCTGCTTTTAATTCCCAGTCCGGCCCTGAATGTGCAGTGTGTACTAGAATATTACAGAGCCCCCAGTAATGTGCATTGTGTACTGGGATATTACAGAGCCCCCAGTAAAGTGCGGTGTACACTGGGATATTACAGAGCCCCCATTAATGTGCAATGTACACTGGGATATTACAGAGCCCCCAGTAATGTGCAGTGTATACTGGGATATTACAGAGCCCCCAGTAATGTGCAGAGAGTACTGGGATATTACAGAGCTCCCAGTAATGTGCAGTGTGTACTGGGATATTACAGAGCCCCCAGTAATGTGCAGTGTACACTGGGATATTACAGATCCCCCAGTAATGTGCAGTGTGTGCTGGGATATTACAGAGCCCCTAGTAATGTGCACTGTGTACTGGGATATTACAGAGCCCCTAGTAATGTGCACTGTGTACTGGTATATTACAGAGCCCCCAATAATGTGCGGTGTGCACTGGGATATTAAGAAGCCCCCAGCAGGGCCGGACTGGGGATACAAAGCACCGGCCTGGAAAAAAAAAATCTATGCCAGCCCCATAAGTCATTGGGCCATGTATATATATATATATATATACATACATAGCCTTACATATTATATATATATTAAATGTTTTACTCTGAAAGGACCAATATTTTTTCTTATAAAATATTGGTCCTTTCAGAGTAAACATTTAATTATACAGTAAGCACACAGAGCCCTCAGCAATGACATATTACAGAGCCCCCAGTAATGTGCAGTGTGTTCTGGGATATTACCGAGCCCCCAGTAATGTGCAGTGTGTTCTGGGATATTACAAAGCCTCCAGTAATGTGCAGTGTATGCTAAGAGACAAGTGCCACAGCTTTGAATTCCTAACACTATAGAATCCCTTTAAGAATCAGGAGAGGAGAGAATGCAGTTTAAATGTATTCTCGTTTATTCATAATTTCCTCACAGAAATCATGCTTTTACAACCGTTGTGTTTCCTAACTGGTGTTAATGGGAAGTCTTGTAAATCATTATAGTTTTGTAATGTTCTTCCTGCTAAACATTAAAAAGACATTTCTGCTTTCGTTTCTATAGTTATTGCAATTAAAATAATTTGTGTTATATTGTGGTTTACAATTTCTTTATTTGCAATACTGTTTGTTACTATTGTTGAATAGTAGTCAGAACAGAAGTCACTATTGAAACATATTTAATGGAAAAAAAAACAAATGTCACAATGAAAAAGAGAGTCTGCCAATCACACACAATTTAAAATTCATTAAAATGGAACTGTCCCTTCCTGGGATTTTCAATATTATTTTAAAGGACCACTCTAGTGCCAGGAAAACATACTCGTTTTCCTGGCACTAGAGTGCCCTGAGGGTACCCCCACCCTCAGGGACCCCCTCCCGCCCGGCTCTGGAAAGGGGAAAAGGGTTAAAACGTACCTTTTTCCAGCGCTGGGCGGGGAGCTCTCTTCCTCCTCTCCGCCCCGGCGGCTGAATGCGCACGCGCGGCAAGAGCTGCGCGCGCATTCAGCCGGTCGCATAGGAAAGCATTTACAATGCTTTCCTATGGACGCTTGCGTGCTCTCACTGTGATTTTCACAGTGAGAATCACACAAGCGCCTCTAGCGGCTGTCAGTGAGACAGCCACTAGAGGATTAGGGGGAAGGCTTAACCAATTTATAAACATAGCAGTTTCTCTGAAACTGCTATGTTTATAAAAAAAATTGGTTAACCCTAGCTGGACCTGGCACCATAGGCGTGCGCAGCCTATTGCATTAGGGTGTGCACCCTCAAGCACAAGCACACGCGGCGTGTGTATATAT
Organism: Pelobates fuscus; assembly: GCF_036172605.1. Classification (NCBI taxonomy): domain Eukaryota; kingdom Metazoa; phylum Chordata; class Amphibia; order Anura; family Pelobatidae; genus Pelobates; species Pelobates fuscus. The sequence continues at coordinate 98,579,178 of NC_086325.1, forward strand.
ATATTCAGATTCAGACCTCGCATCAACAGACCGTCTTTCCACACCATTGACATTAGCTTGGGCGAATCAGCCTCGGATGCTGAATCTAAGGACACCAGACCACCGTCCAGATCGGAACCTTTTTTAGGGGCTGGCATCCATCATCAAGACCCCCCAGAAATGGGTCTGGAATCCAGCGGGTTAAGAAAAAGAGATCCCCCAGGCGAGGGAAAAAGGGTTACCAGATACGCCAACACAGCCGCAAAACCCCCGTCACAGAAGAAACGTCTGTAGTATTCAATCTTTCCAACAAACTACTTACAGAAGCCCATCTTAGTCTTTTAAGCAAAGGACTGACGTTTATTCCGGTTAAAAGACCCCAGCCATTTTCAGTTGAAATTGATATGTATAAGGTGCAACGCACTTTGTACGCCAATGAATACAGAAAAGATGATTCTACATATCAACCACAGCCTTTTATGTATAAGGAGAAAAAAGACATCAAATCAAACAACATGACCATTAAAACCTTTGTACAGACCATACATAAGGATGCGTTAGACATCATAAAAACACCGCCCAAATACAGACCCAATTTGACCTTGGATGAAAAAACTGCACTACAAGATCTTCGTGATGATGTGAACATTGTAATTCGCCCCGCAGATAAAGGCGGAGGCGTTGTGATTCAATCATACCAGCAATATAAGTGTGAAATTATGCGACAACTGAATGACATCTCCACATATCGTAAACTCACGTATGATCCTGTTCAGACATTTCATAAAAAGATCCAACAACTTATCAACATTGGCCTTCAAGCTGGTTATATCGATTCCAATACAGCTAAATATCTCTTGGTGATCCATCCTATACACCCTGTATTATACACCCTGCCTAAGATCCACAAATCCAGCCAAAATCCACCAGGCAGACCCATAGTCTCGGCCAGGGGTGGTTTATTAGAACCGATTGCTAAATACGTGGACCATCATTTACAGGATTGTGTTAAAGGGTTGCCATTTTGCCTCAAAGATACCCAGGACCTTTTAAGACAGCTCAGAGAACTCGGCCAGAACATACAAAGTGAATTTATTTTTGTCACTCTGGACGTTCAGAACCTATACACAGCAATACCCCAAGCGGAAGGGATTGAAGCTGTCCGCATTACCCTGTCCAAGTGTACAACATACAAAGGCCCCCCTATCGAATTCATTTTGGAACTACTCACTATCGCACTCTCTTGCAATTATTTTAAATTCGAGGGTAATTTCTATTTGCAAATATCCGGGACTGCTATGGGGGCGGCCATGGCTCCATCATACGCCAACATCTTCATGTCATGGTTCGAACAACAATACATCTTCTCCACATACGCAAAGAATATACTGAGGTATTTCAGATTTGTGGATGATATCCTTCTCCTATGGACTTCTACAAACCAGGAATTGGAAGATATGGTTCAACAATTAAACACGTTACCCACCACCATAAAATTCACTCTCAATCAGAATTGTGACCAAATTCCTTTATTGGATGTGCTATTGTACAAAAATATGGGTGAGATTGGCTATACTCTACACCGCAAAGATACGGACAGAAATACTATCCTATCATCCACCAGCTTTCACCCCCAACATCTAAAAGACTCTCTGCCTATCTCTCAGTTTCTTAGAGTCCTACGTTACAACAGTGACATCTCTCATATGACTACTCAGCTGACGGAAATGAAACAACGCTTTATTGATAGAGGCTATACCCCTCACACATTGGAGATTGCTGAAAAAAGAGCCAGAGAACGCTTAGATTCTAGCAATAACAGCAAAACCAAGAAGACTCCATTGTTTCTCCCTATGACCTACCATACAGCAACCACAAAAATAAAAAACACGATACACAGGCATTGGGATGTAATTCAAGCCGATAAGAATCTCCCGTCGATTTTCCAACAACGTCCTATGATCAGCTACAAAAGAAACCGTAATTTGAGGGACTTATTAGTTCGGAACGATCCCACACAATGTTATACCAAGAAAACATGGATAAAAAAGAAAGGCTGCTTCAAGTGCACTGGCTGTGTAACGTGTAGCCATATGCTGACCAGCACCTCCTTTGCCCACCCACACACGGGCAATCGAATACCGATTAAGCACTACATCACCTGTACGACAGACCATGTCATCTACATGGTGACCTGTCCATGTGGACTATCGTATGTCGGGAAGACAGACCTCACACTACGCGATAGGATGAGGGGTCATCGATCCGGGATAATGACGGCATATCGGGACCAAACCACGGAAAAACCCGTGGCTAAACACTCCTTGGCTATGCAACACCATCTTCCCACACTTAAATTCATTGGGATTGACCATGTACCTCCTTTAGATCGAGGCGGCGATCGATCCAAAATCCTTTTACAGAGAGAAGCCTATTGGATTCATTATTTGGACACAGTTACACCTAAAGGACTAAACGAAAACATCGTATATTCTATGTTCTTATGAAGGTGGTGATTATTATCATCATATGTTTGGTTGTTCTAGTACCATTGAGATCCGTTTACCACGTATTTACATTAACATTCCTTATTAGAATTTTTTTATTATACTTTTTCACAATATATCTTTTTCATTAATTATATATATATTCTTTATTAATTTTGATTTTCTTTTATTACATTTCTTCTTTGTTCATTATAGTTTTTTTATTATTCTTGCAAGTATTTAGTCAGCATGTCTAGATGCCCTATGGCAATTGTTTGGCGGTGGCATGGATTATGGCTTCCCTTTTTGAGATAGAGATTACCGCCACACGACTCAGGTATTTTTCTAGCATTATTTTTGTACTATTAGCTCCAGCATTTCTTTTTACTATTTACTTTATTTTATTTTATTTCATTTATTCACATTCTTCACTATAGGTAGCTATCATATGCTTCCAGCAGTTTCTGGGCATATTGATCTCTTCCTGGCAGTCGAGAGTGTTTTAAGATCAGCAGTTATGTTGAGGATGGATTAGTATTATCTCTATCTTCACTTTTGGTGTTTGACATGTATGTAGCAATTATATGCTACAACTATGAGTCTACAAGATAGACCCTAGTATAGATTAGCCACATAGAGTTCAATGTGATCCCATTAGACGTGATTGTTTGATCAGCATTAGATTTGGTTTGTTATGTTTTGATTTATTATTAGTTTGCTCATTTGTACATAGCAATCATATGCTGGTAGTATCGTATTACCATTTGGCATATTGGACTTAAAGTTTGGTTGGTCTCAGACAGTCAACTGAGTGTTAATATCTGGCACTATGCTAGATGCAGTTGCTAGTGGCATTTGGTCACTTATCGATTTATCTTCCTGCTCTATTAAGTTGTCCAGGGGTACCTCAGACTACTCCAAGTGGGGTTAGTTTGTTACTCAAGGGCTGTCCCCTTTATCCTTTAGACATGATATTTATTTGGAAAATATATAGAGTGATGGGAGTTAGTCTGTGTCACCTTTAGAGTTTATGATTTTGTTTATGATATATTTTGTAGTACTAGATCATCACATTAGCAGTACATCGTACAGCATGCTCTAGTGTATTAATCATGCATACATTATGTATATAACATTGTTTATTAAGTTATTCTGATATGGAACTTATGCATATAACAGCATGCTTGAGTGTATAAATCTCATATACATATTTTGCATATAATATTGTTTAAATACATGTTGTTCTCCGCTTTGATTTTAATCTTTATTCACGATGCCAGGCTTTTTGTGTTGTCTCACTGGTTAAATTTTTTTGGTTGGGCACTCTTTTCACATGTGTGTTTATAACTCTTAACACGTTAGTACACTACACTGGTTAGTCCACCAGCACTCTTTCCTGGCATCTGGGTTATACAGACTTTTTGGTAGTCTATACTTCCCACTCTGTTCTCCACAGCGTTTCACTTGCGCCCGGTATCTGAGTTTTCTCTGTGTATACCGTTGCCTTGACAACCACTTTTCTTCCGTCCGACGTCCCGATCACGTGACGTCCTATGCGGCTTCCAAGCACTTCCGGGTTCTAACGGGCAGACTCACTCCACCTCACTTCACCATTGGGTAAGTGCACATTGATTTAGATTTGTATTCCATATATAAACACTTCACTGTCATGTACTCTGTGATCTTGAAAAAGACCCGGCAGGGTCGAAACGTCGATTGATTTCTGTACACCAGTTTTGAAACAATAAAGCACTAAGTGTTCCACTTAAGAAGACCTGTGAGTGCATTTTGATTTTTCATTTTTCTGTATATATATATATATATATATATATATATATGTATATGTATGTATATATATACACATATATATACACACACACACAAAGCTGTGTGTGTGCTGTGTGAGGGTGCTGTTAGTGTGATGTGTGTGTGCTGGTAGTGTACTATGTGGGTGAGGGTGTTTGTGTGTGCGTGCTTGTGAGGGTGCTGTGAATGTACTGTGTGTCAGGGTGCTGTTTGTGTGTGTGCACTTGTGAGGGTGCTGTAAATGTACTGTGTGTCAGGGTGCTGTTTTTGTGTGAGGGTACTGGTAGTGTTTTGTGTGTGTGTGTTAGGGTCCTGTTTGTGTTTGTGAGGGTGCTGTGTGTGTGGGTGCTGTATGTGTGTGTGGGTGCTGTATGTGTGTGTGGGTGCTGTATGTGTGTGTGGGTGCTGTATGTGTGTGGGTGCTGTATGTGTGTGGGTGCTGTGTGTGTGGGGTCTGTGTGTCTGTGGGTGCTGTATGTGTGTGGGTGCTGTGTGTCTGTCGGTGCTGTGTGTCTGTGGGTGCTGTATGTGTGTAGGTGCTGTATGTGTGTGGGTGCTGTGTATGTCTGTGGGTGCTGTGTATGTCTGTGGGTGCTGTGTATGTATGTGGGTGCTGTGTATGTGTGTGGGTGTGCTGTGTATGTGTGTGGGTGTGCTGTGTATGTGTGTGGGTGTGCTGTGTATGTGTGTGGGTGTACTGTGTATGTGTGTGGGTGCTGTGTATGTGTGTGGGTGCTGTGTATCTTTGGGTGCTGTGTGTGGGTGCTGTGTATGTCTGTGGGTGCTGTGTATGTGTGTGGGTGCTGTGTATGTCTGTGGGTGCTGTGTATGTGTGTGTGTGTGCTGTGTATGTGTGTGGGTGATTGTGGGGGGTGGAGGTGGGGGTACATTATTTAATATCCCCCCTCCCTTCTTACTTTATGTGGGGAGGGGGGATTCTTGTTCCTTGTCCCTGGTGGTCCAGTGGAGGTGGGGGCAGATCAGTTATCCCCCCTCCCTTGTTACCTTATGCCTGGGAGGGGGGATCCTGCTGCCATCCTTCCCTGGTGGTCCAGAGGAGAGTGAACTCTAGCCCCGCAGGGCTAGAGTTCACTCACGCGAGATCTGAGCGTTGCCGCGGCAACGCTCAGATCTCGCGAGAGGAACCCGGCGGAGCTGCTGGCAATAGCTCCGCCGGTCCTCTCCTGCCTCCCTCCCTGCATGTGAGCCGGGGAGGGGAGGCTGAGAGCTCTGATAGCGCCGGCTCTGCATGAGCCGGCAGGGGAGATCCTGAGATCTCCCCTGCCGGTCTCAATACATAGGCGTGCCGCGGGGATTAGGGTGTGCCCAGGCACACCCGGCACACCCCGTGCGCACGCCTATGCCTGGCACCCAGACCACTTCATTAAGCTGAAGTGGTCTGGGTGCCTAGAGTGGTCCTTTCACTTATCTCCTAAATTGATCAACTATGTGTTTGTGAGACCTGAAAAATAAAGTTAAAAGAACACATAAGCGTTAGAATACAAAAGTGTATTCCTAACATTATTGTGTCCTAGCCATCGTTTAGAAGGATTAAATAGGTAGTTTACTTACCTTTTGTCCCACGCCGTGCTGCTCTCTCTGCGGGTGATCCCACCTCTTTGGCTGAGAGCATCAATTTTGCTAACCCATAATAAAGCATTGGGAGGCTAGTGCACATGACACTCAAATAGTCTATATGAGACAATCTCATTGAAATAAGCGAGTTTTACTCAGCTATTTCTGCTGAAGCGCCTCTAGTAGCTGTCAGTATGAAAGCCACTAGAGACAATTAAACCCTAACGGCAATGTTTTACATTGCAGGGTTAAAACGAGAGGGGCATGGCACACTGACCGCTTCATTGGAATGAAATGGTCAGGATACAACACTGCTGTAGTTACCTCTGTCATTGAAATGAGAGTTGTTGTTTTTTTTTAATCAAGGCTTCATGTCTGTATTTGCATGTGTCTGTGTATCAAGGTGTGTGTATCTGTGTTTCTATGTGCCAGTGTGTATGAATCTGACACACAGATACACACACTGACACAGATACACACACCTTGACACACAGTGTGTATCTGTGTGTGTGTATGTATCTGTGTGTCAAGGTGTGTGTATCTATGTTTCAATGTGTGTGTATCTGTGTTTGTATGTTCGAGTGTGTCAAGCAGGGCTGGATTAACATAGGGGCTAATGGAGCTGCAGCTCCAGGCCCAGGCCCATGGAATAGGCCCATTAAAAAAAATCTATATATATATATAGTTTTTTTTTTTTTTACACACTACTCTTAGGTTTGCCATCTGACTGGAATTTTACTGGCACAGTCTGTATTTGAGGCTGCCTGGCTGTGCCGGTATTGCAGTATTATCGGCAATACAAATGCAGGTATTTTTCTCAGAATAAATGGAGATTACTCTGCAATACCAGCACCGGCCAGTAGGGGTCACTGTGTGTGGAGAGAGGCAGGGATAGGAAATGACAGCATATCCCTCGCTGCCTCTCTCTACTACTCACTGACCAGCACAGAGTCCAGACAGCAGCTCTACAGCTCAGGTAAGTGAGGGATGGGGGGAAAGGCAGCAGGGACACATGTGGACACTGAGACACTAGGGGTCTCTGAGACCCTAGGGGACATATGGGGACACTGAGACACTAGGGGACACAGACACTAGGGGACATATGGGGGCACTGAGACACTGGGGGAAACAGACACTAGGGGACTCATGGGGACACAGACACATGGGGACACAGACACTGGGAGACCCGGAAACACTGAGACACTTGGGGACACTGGAAAACATGGGGACACTGAGACACTAGGGGACACTGGGACACATGGGGATGCTGAGACACATGGGGACGCCGTCAGACATAGGGACATTGGGAGACACTGAGACATTGGGACACGGAGACACTATGTCCCCATTTCTCCCAGTGTCCCCATGTCCCCCATCCAGTGTCGCGAGTGTCTCAGTGTCCCCAAGTCTCCCAGTATCTGTGTCCCATATCTCTCAGTGTGCCTAGTGTCCCCATGTGTCCCAGTGTCCCTATATGTCCCAGTGTCCCCATGTCTATGTCCACAACTGTCCCCATGTCTCCCGGTGTCCCCAAGTGTCTGTCTCCCAGCCAGTGTCCCCTAGTCTCCCAGTGTCCCCTAGTCTCCCAGTGTCCCCTAGTCTCCCAGTGTATGTGTTCCCTTGTCTCTGTGTCCCTAGTGTCTTAGTGTCCCCAAATGTTTCTGTGTCCCCATGTCTCCCAGTGTCTTTGTTCCTAGTGTCTTAGTGTGCCTAGTGTCCCCATGTCTCCCAGTGTCCCTATATGTCCAAGTGTCCCCATGTCTATGTCCACAACTGTCCCCATGTCTCCCAGTGTCCCCAAGTGTCTGTCTCCCAGCCAGTGTCCCCTAGTCTCCCAGTGCCCCCTAGTCTCCCAGTGCCCCCTAGTCTCCCAGTGTCCCCTAGTCTCCCAGTGTCTGTGTTCCCTTGTCTCTGTGTCCCTAGTGTCTTAGTGTCCCCAAATGTTTCAGTGTCCCCATGTCTCCCAGTGTCTTTGTTCCTAGTGTCTCAGTGTGCCTAGTGTTCCCATGTCTCCCAGTGTCCCTATATGTCCAAGTGTCCCCATGTCTATGTCCACAACTGTCCCCATGTCTCCCAGTGTCCCCAAGTGTCTGTCTCCCAGCCAGTGTCCCCTAGTCTCCCAGTGTCCCCTAGTCTCCCAGTGTCCGTGTTCTTATGTCTCTGTGTCCCTAGTGTCTTAGTGTCCCCAAATGTTTCAGTGTCCCCATGTCTCCCAGTGTCTGTGTCCCTTGTGTCTCAGTGTCCCCATTTCTCCCAGTTTCCTAAATGTCTCAGTGTCCCCATGTCTTCCAGTGTCCCCATGTCTCTGTGTCCCCGGGTCTCTCAGTGTCCCCATGTCTCTCAGTGTCCCCGGGTCTCTCAGTGTCCCCATGTCTCACTGTGTCCCCAGTATCCTAGTGACATGGGGACTCACTGAGACATTGGGACACTGGGAGAAATGGGGACACTGGGAGACTAGGGGACTGGGCAAAGTGGGGACACTGACCCTGTGATGCATAGGGACACTGAGACACTGGGTGACTTGCCAGACTGAGACACTGGGAGCAATCCATCTATACAGCAGAATCAAACTGTGAGTAGTTTGTTGGTGATTTTACAGAAGTTTCTCTGATGTCACGCCTTGTGATTATACAAATGATTAAGGCTGGTATTTTTTTCCAAGAAAGGTGGCAACCCTAACTACTCTTCACATGCTCTTGCTTAAAGGAGCACCATAGGGTCAGGAACGCAATCATGTATTTCTGACCCTATTATGTTAAAACCACCACCCTGGCCCCTTCTTGCCTCCCTAAGTATAGTAAAAAAAAACTTGTATTCAAGTCTGCAGCTGCTGGCTCTGCCTCTGAACTGACTGTCTGCTGACATCATCAGAAGTGGTGGTCTGAGCAAATTACAATACTACCCCATAGGATTGGCTGAGACTGTCAACTAGGCAGATCAGGGGCAGAGCCAGCACAAGTCCAACATAGCCCTGGCCAATCAGCATCTCCTCATAAAGATAAATTGAATCAATGCATCTCTATGAGGAAAGTTCAGTGTCTGCATGCCAAGGGTGGAGACAATGAATGGCAGTGCTGCACACTAGGCAGTACTGCCCCAGGAAGCACCTCTAGCAGCCATCTAAGGAGTGGCCAGTGGAGTTATTTTCTCTGAAAAGACAGTGTTTACTGCAAAAGGCCTGAACAAATACAATAAGCTGTAGTTGTTCTGGTGACTATAGTGTCCCTTTAAGTTTGGAAGCTGTATGGGAACAAAACTTGTGTGGACTGGCTGACAATAAAATTAGTTTAGGTAATGCAGACGTTGGTCTCTCACTCTGACATGTCCCCTTTCTTATACACTCACTACATACACCTTTTCTCTGTCTCAGGAACTTCTGCCTGCTAGTAAGTAGGTAAGGAGACAAGTGGACCAGCAAGTGCTAGGGGACAGTCCTTAGAAAGCATGGAGTGAGCGCATCATTAGACGCATTTATGTCAAGCTCAGGCTGCTGCCTGCATAGTATGCCCTTAGTTGGACAGCCTGCAGGATTGGCAGGCAGCCTGACATGCATTCATGCCAGGCTGTCGTTCAAATTCTTTGAACAGACATGCCCCCTTTTTGGGCAAGTTCTCCCCTTTTGGCAGGTCTGGTCACGTGATTCGCACCAGTGGCCCACCCTTTTACCCCGCCCATTGACTTCCTGCTTCACTGGACACTGCTGTTAGGGGTTATGGATTTACTTGAAAGATGAAAGCATAAATTAGAGAGAGATTAGCATAGAGTATGTGTTTTCTTATAGCTGCATCCTATGAGTTTCCCTCCAGCACAATCTCCATCAGATACATGACACTTGGGAGGTATGATTGTTTTAGTGCTTTTGGTCGATAAGATTCCGTAATTAGGCCCATCATAATTGTCAGCACCAGGCCCAGTGTGCTCTTAATCCGGCCCTGGTGTCAAGGTGTGTATATTTGGGTTTGTATGCGCCAGTGTGTGTATCTGTGTCGAGATCTCTCCTCCTGGAGAGCGTACCAGGAACAGCTCTTAAAAGAGCTAAGTGATTAGAACACAGGAGAGTATACAAAGTATAGCACTGGGGATTGCAGTTCCCCTCCAATCACGAGACAAGACTACGTGTTGAGGGTCAACCAGGAACAGAAGGTTTAATGGCACAGATTGGATTTTTATACAGTTTTTCAGGCCAGAGGCACACCCACTGGACCTGATGGAGGACATGGACACAAGGGACGTAAACCGCCACCACGTGTTCGAATGTCGAATGGCGGCCACTTCGACTACTTCGACTGTATTCGAAGTGCCACTTTAACTACGTACTTCAAAAGTTTGAAGAACATTGTGCTAAGTCCCAATAGGCACAATAAGGGCCTCTCAGCCAAAATAAACTAAAGGGGCAATAGTCACAGGGTAAAAGGCTGGCAAGTAGTCCTCTCCAAAAACCAGTGACGAAGTTGCTTTCGTCACACCCCTATACTAAATCCCAGTCCCCTCCTCTACTAAATCCCAGCACCCAGTGGTGTATCCTGGTTTTGTGCTGCCCTAGGCAGGACAAAACTCAGGCGCCTCCCCTCCCCCCGCGCCACCCCTCCCCTTGCGCCACCCCCACCCAACCTTTCCCCTGCCCCGCATTCTAAATACACACACACACATTCACTGACAGATACGCATACACTAGCTAACAGAAACACACACACACTAACAGACACACTCACACTCAGTAACAGGCAAACACACTCACTAACAGACACACACTAACAGACACACACTCACTCACTAGCAGACACAAACTAGCAGACACACACACTCACTAACATACACACTCACTAACATACACACTCACTAACATACACACACAGTCACACACACACACACACTAACAGACACACACACACTAACAGACACACACACTAACAGACACAGACACACACTAACAGACACGGACACACACACTAACAGACACAGACACAAACACTAACAGACACACACACTGACACACACACTAACAGACACACACACACTAACAGACACAGACACACACTAACAGACACACACACTAACAGACACAGACACACACTCACCCACCCACATTAACAATTTTTTTTTAAATTTATTTTTAACACATTTTTTTTAATTTATTTTTAACACTTTTTTAAAATTTATTTTTAACACATTTTTTTTATTTATTTTTAACACATTTTTTAAAATTTATTTTTAACACATTTTTTTTAAATTTATTTTTAACACATTTTTTTTAAATTTATTTTTAACACTTTTTTTTTTAATTTAACACCCCCCCCCCCCAGCCTCCTTACCTTTGGGAATGCTGGGGAGGGGGGGTGTCTCTTCTTCCCTGGTGGTCCAGTGGCTGCTGGGCGATCGGGCGGCACTGCCTGGCGTCATATTCCGGCTCCGCCTCCCAGCCTCACTCTGCGGCTAGCGAGGGAGCTGAGCAGACAGCTCAGGGGAAGTGCTCCCTCGCCGGCCGGCCGCCCGCCCGCCCGGCAGTGCCGCCCGATCGCCCAGCAGCCCGTCGGCATGTCAGTTAGCCGCAAGGCTAACAAGACATTTGCCTTGGGCATTTGGGGGGCGGCTTTTTTTGCCGCCCCCTGGAAAATGCCGCCCAAGGCAAATGCCTTCTTTGCCTCGCGGCTAATACGCCCCTGCCAGCACCCCCTCTAGCCAACAAGCCACTCACATTGCCGCTTCCAGTATGCGACTCCGGAGTCCGGCTTCTGGTATACCCCAAATGGCGCCGTCCGCACCCTGTGCCAAAGTGGATCCTTCTGCTACTTCTTGAAACCCTGCGAAGGTGGAGCACGTCAATGTCACGTCAGAATGTGACGTGGCATTGTGTGCCTCTGTGCACCTCCAGGTACTTCACTGTCCAGCCGTGGCCATCGTAACATTGACCCACACACACACACTGACACACACAGACACACACACTGACATACACACACTAACTAACATATACACACACTGACAAAGACAGACACACTCACTGACAAACACACAGACAGACACACTCACTGACAGATACACTCACTGACAGACACAGACAGGCACACTCACTGACAAACACACAGACACACACACTCACTGACAGACACACATACACTCACTGACAGACACAGAAAGACAGACACTCACTGACAGACGCACACTCACTGACAGACACACACACTGACATACAAACACACTGACAGACACACTCACTGCCAGACACACACTCACTGACATACAAACACACTGACAGACACACTCACTGACAGACACAGACAGGCACACTCACTGACAAACACACACACACACTCACTGACAGACACACATACACTCACTGACAGACACTGAAAGACAGACACTCACTGACAGACACACACTCATCCACTGACAGACACACACACATTTACACATTCTTGCACACACTCACATCATTCCCTGGGGTCCAGTGGGGATCTTCTATCTGGAGATCTTCTTCCTGCTTCTTCCTGCTCCCTCGCATGCAGTTTAGTGATGCCGGCTGCCGGAACATGACATCATATTCCTGCACCCGGCAACACTAGAGACACGCTCATGAGGGAGCAGTGAGGGTCAGGAAGACCTAAGCTCCCTCGCTGTCGCCAGCGTCCTGCTTCCTTTCCGGCCGGGTAAATTTTAGCAGAGTAGGCACCTGCAATGTGGAGAAAACAGGTGCCTACTCTGCTTTAACACAAATCATGTACTGGCGGCTCGCTGGGCCGCAAAGATATTCATTGTGGGCCGTGAGTTTGACATAAAATAACAATTGCTAAATCTTTCAGATACATTTAAAAGAAGACAGAGCATAACATGAAACAGTTAACACAGGATATAGGTAATTTTCAATTTTTATTCAATGGTGTCATTTCCAGGATTACAGTTTTTCTTTTTTTTTTGTCAATCATTTTTTATTGTGGTGCAAGCAATAAACACAAGCTATGCCGTCACATTACAGAACGTGAATCAGGGACAGATACAGTAAATCATATGAGGATACCACACCTTTTTTTGTGTTATTGTCACAAATTACTTATACAGGCTAGACATACATATGTAAACTCCGAGCCAATTTTTACCTTAGGAGTGAGTAGGTATATTAGACATATTCACAGGATTCAAACATATGTAGATATAGAGAACAGAAAGCATGTTATAAATCGGCTGTAGTTTGAAACAGGGATAGGGCAAACACATGCAAGATATAACGATGTCTATGGCTTAGAGTGAGTATAGGTCAATAGCATAGGCACATGTAAGAGTATAAAAGAACAACTGATATGAGAAGCCTTTTGAGGGTACAGAGGCTGTGTGGGAAAGGTTTTAATAATCATGAGTTGGTATTTGGTTATTAGGATGGTTATTAGGATGACAGGCACAGAGCCCTGATTAGCCCATGGCAGCTCTAGGTGAAGCATACTCTCGTACCAGAAAGCCAGTGACTCCATCAGGGAGATGTGTGAAGGATGATCACAATACCTCCAGGCTTGCATGACCTTCAGTCATAATGGGTCATCTCCCACCACCAGTCCAGCAATAGTTCTCTTCTCGGGGGTGCATTTGGTGGCCTTGCAATCTCCTAACGGTCATCAGGACAGTTCTCCTTTAAACATTAATATACATTTTAATAATGTTTGAAAATAACTCTTGTGAATAACTGTAGAAATGAGTTATCTAGCTTGAAAAATTAATTATAGTTATATATGATCGTGTGTGTAACAGTTTTTTTTTTACCTGAATTAAAATGTCATCTGTAAACGGTTTTGTGTATTGTATGATGAAATTTAGGAAGCCCTTGTACTGGCTTTTTACTTGGTGTAAGCGGTGAACAGGGGCGGACTGAGAACCCTCAGGGCCCCCGGGCAAAATAAATCAAGGGCCCCCTTACAGGCCCCACCCATACTCCGCAGCAAGCGCCACCCATGTCCCGCCTCCAGCCACACCCTACACAATCTTTAGACACAAGGAACAAAAGTGCAATAATCCCTTCAAGGCCCAAGTAGAGACTACAATTGAGGGCTAATAGGCCATGGAGGGGGGTCTTTCTAGCAGATGCTATCTCAGTGTCCTTTAGAGAGTGTGTTAGAAAGAATCCCCTCCAGGCCCTATTAGAGACTACAATGGAGTCTAATAGGCTTGGAAGGGGGTCTTTCTAACAGAGGCCATCTCAGTGTCCCTGCTGGAAACAGTCGCCTCCAGGCCCCAGTAGAGACTACAATTGAGGGCTAATGGGCCATGGAGGGGGGGGGAGCATTCTAGCAGAGGCTATCTCAGTGTCCTTTAGAGAGTGTGTTAGAAAGAATTTCCTCCAGGTCCCATTAGAGACTACAATGGAGTCTAATGGGGCCTGGAGGGGGGTCTCTCCAACACTCTGGTTCCTATTCACAATATAGCAACACAACATAGCTGATACCTAGGCCAAGTTGGCTCCTCTTACCTTAATTACTGTTGCTGGCTGGCAGTCTGTGGGCTTGCTGAAAGGCTGTGGGCTTACTGGCTGCGGCTGGCAGGCTGTGGGCTTGCTGGCAGGCTGTGGGCTTGCTGGCTACTGCCGGCAGGCTGTGGGCTTGCTGGCTGCGGCTCGCAGGCTGTGGGCTTGCTGGAAGGCTGTGGGCTTACTGGCTGCGGCTGGCAGGCTGTGGGCTTGCTGGCAGGCTGTGGGCTTGCTGGCTACTGCCGGCAGGCTGTGGGCTTGCTGGCTGCGGCTGGCAGGCTGTGGGCTTGCTGGCTGCGGCTGGCAGGCTGTGGCTTGCTGGCTGTGGCTTGCTGGCTGGCAGGCTGTGGCTTGCTGGTTGCGGTTGGCAGGCTGTGGGTTTGCTGGCTTTAAGCCTAACTGGTGGCCTGTAGGCTGGCTGGCTGTCTACTGGCCAGCCTGTGGGCTGGCTGGCCTGTGGGTTGGCTGGCTTGCTGGCTACTGGGGCACTCGTAGATTATTCAAAGAAATAATCCATGCACAATAACCACTACTACTCTGTGTAGTCGTTATGGTGCCAGGAGGGCCGGGCCCCCCTCCCAGAGTAAGTAGTCAAACCGTTTAAGAACAGTTTGACAACTTACCTGGGGTCTGCTGGGATATGAGGCTGTAGTAGGGTATAGGAGCAGTGGTGCAATGTGTAAGGGGTGCAGTGTGTGTGAAAGGTTCAGTGTGTGTGAGGGGGTGTAGTGTGTGAATGTGTAGGGTGTGTGGGGCAATGTGTGTACGAGGGGGCTGTGTATGTGTGTGGCAATGTTAGTATGGGGGGCTGTGTGTGTATGGGTGGGCAGTGTATGTGTGTGTGTGTGAGGCAATGTGTGTAAATGTGTATGGTGTGTAAATGTGTAACCCCCCCTCCCTCTCTCTTTTAACCCCCCTCCCTCTCTCTTTTAACCCCCCTTCCCTCTCTCTTTTAACCCCCCTCTCTCTTTTAACCCCCCTCCCTCTCTCTTTTAACCCCCCTCTCTCTTTTAACCCCCCCCCCTCTCTCTTTTAATCCCCCCTCTCTCTTTTAACCCCCTCTCTCTTTAACCCCCCCCCTCTCTCTTTAACCCCCCCCTTTTAACTCCCCCCCTCCCTCCCTCTCTCTTTTTACCCCCTCCCCGTAGCGTGGCCGAACTGCTCTGCGTCCGCGGTGCCGGCCGGAGTGATAGGAAGGTGCACACACACTGAGTGTGCACCTTCCTGTCAGTCCGGCCGGGTACAGGAAACAGAAACTCCTGTTCCGCGCGGAACAGGAGTTTCTGTTTCCTGTACCCGGCCGGACTGACAGGAAGGTGCACACTCAGTGTGTGTGCACTTTCCTATCACTCCGGCCGGCACCGTGGACGCAGAGCAGCTCGGCCACGCTACGGGGAGGGGAGGTGAGAAGCTGCAGCAGCCTGAGCGCTCTTAAGAGAGCGCTCAGGCGGCTGCAGCATTTAAAGGGGCGGCCGGGCCCCCTGATGGCGGGCCCCCCTCCCGGCCGGGCCCTCGGACCATGTCCGAAGTGCCCGACCGGTCAGTCCGCCCCTGGCGGTGAATATAATTTATTGTAACAACACGCACAGTTTGAAACATTTTATACAATCCGTTACTTTTTACCTTCACTGTTTTTGTCCCGTGCCAGACAGCCGAAGCTTTCTCTCTGTGTTTACTTCACCACTTATTTTATATTCCCTATATACTGCTGGTGTCACAGCACTAATAAGATACCACATAGTTCAGACACAATATCAAGTTCACTTCTATTCTACCAATAATCTAGACTGCACAGGGTTATTCACTAAAGTGAGCATTCAAAGTAAATTTAAAATCTCAAAATAGCCAAACTGGAAAAAATGTTGGCTATACTTTCAGTTCAGCTATTCTGTTACCCCCCTACCCTCCAGACAAATGAGTATTTCATAAAGATAGAATACTGACTCTCGTGGAATTTCACTGAACATTACATGCAAACATACCCCTGCAATGAAACGCCCACATTACATACAAAAACACTGCTGCAATCAAACACTTTTGCATTATATACAATTATACCCCTGCATTCAAATACCAAAACTACACACAGATACACCCCCATAATTCTAAGACTACATGCAAACACACCACTGCATTCAAACACAGTACACACAACTACGTCACTGCTTTCAAGTGGCAACAGTACATACAAACACAACTGCCTTAAAATGCCAACACTCCACACATATGTTCGCACATATATACTCCATACAAAAACATACTTACTTTCAAAGATGCAAACACTGCCCACAAACCAATCCCAGCAATGATGGGCAAATTATAGATTGCTAGCTGGCAAAGCATTGTAGGAGATTTATGACAGATGAGAATCTACCTTTTGGCCACCTTTGCAATAGAGGGGGCCCAAAAATGTTCTTATATCAAGGCCACCTCAGTCATGGAGCTTCCTGGCTGTCACTCAACAGCGAGGGCCGAGCTTAGCATGAGGACGTGATAAGACGTCCATTGAGTGACAGATGCTTTCCGTTGAGTGACAGACGCTTTCTGGTGCCCAAAAAGTAGTGAGGACTTGGGGCCAAGCTGAAGGGCAGAAAACTTGTTTTGATTGCCGTTGTCCTCTATTTGCATTTTTGCTGAAAGTTTACTTCCTCATTTGAAGATGTTTTACATTTGACATAATTGCTGTAATACACAAAATATTTACTTTAGCTGTGTCTGAAGATGGTAGATAAAATCCACTGTTGCAGTTAACATTAAATATAGTCTTTTGTTTGTTTTAAGTAGTTTAACTCACCTGTGAAACAGACAGTGGTAGTTATTTCCTAGGCCAATAATTATTTTGATATACTATCATTATATATATTCTTTAACAAATAAAATAGGAGAATAGCAACTGTCTTTAATGTTTGATAAGGAATTAGTTAGTGTCAGCAACCAGTTGCATATACAGTATCTCACAAAAGTGAGTACACCCCTCACATTTTGGAAATATTTTATTATATCTTTTCATGTGACAACACTGAAGAAATTACACTCTGCTACAATGTAAAGTAGTAAGTGTACAGCCTGTATAACACTGTAAATTTGCTGTCCCCTCACTTTTGTTGCCAACGGTTTAGACATTAATGGCTGTGTTAAGTTATTTTGAGGGGACAGCAAATTTGCACTGTTATAAAATGTGAGGGGTCTACTCACGTTTGTGAGATACTGTATCTGCCCATTTGCTTATGTTTTCTTTATCTAAAGCCACCCACTTCCCAGTACAGTTGTGTGGGTAGATGTTGTAGATACACTTTGTTTGCGTTGTCTTTAGAGCTAATAGTTCTACTGATAATTAATACTATCATCATATATAGCCTTTCTATAGCCTTTACATGTGTTGAATTAGCCTTACAACAAGAGGTACAGGGTGGATAGGGGAGTGGTACTTGGAGGTGTCACATCATTTTGTTCTGCCCGGGCCATGGTTATGCCACTGATCAGAATCTTTGCATAACCATAGATGACTCTTTATTGGCTAGTAAAAAAAATATTAACAAGCAGGTTTATCGGACTCACAATGAAAGAGGATTGTACAACACAATGCCCAATAATGTCTGGTTAATCAACTAATTTTTGTTACAGTCAGTGTTTATCAGGCATGTGGATTAACTTACATAGTTAAATAGGCTCAAAGGATACATGTGTCCATCAAGTTTAGCTTTCCTCACACCTGTTTTTTGCTGTTGATCCAAAAGAAGGCAAAAAAAACCCAGATTGAAGCACTTCCAATTTTCCAACAAACTAGGAAAAATATTCCTCCTTGACCCCAGAATGGTAGTCAGATTTATCCTTGGATCAAGAAGCTATTACCCTACAATTGAAAAATTATATAATTTAATATTATGTTTGTGCAAGTATGCATCTAGTTGCTGTTTAAACATTTGTACAGACTCTGATAAAACCACTTCTTGAGGCAGAGAATTCCACATCCTTATTGTTCTTACGGTTAAAAAAAAAAAACCTTTCCTTTTCCTTAGACAAAATCTCCTTTCTTCCAGTCTAAATGCATGGCTTTGTGTCCTATGTATAGTCCGGTTTCTGAATAGATTTCCAGACAATGGTTTGTATTGGCCCCAGATATATTTGTATAATGTTATCATATCCCCTCTGAGGTGCTCCATACAGGCCAAATCGATTCAGTGATCGATTTAGTGGCAGTTAATTGCACTAATTTCAAGCAGACTAGGACATGTATGTCCCAGTTCTGCATGAGATTATGGATCCAAACTGCGCTGATGGGTTCTATGTTTAAGGTTCTTGTTCATTATGGGAAATAAGAGCATGGATGACATCTTCACATGTGCAGTATTGCATTCAAAAATGCAATCTGCCCTTTCAAATAATTAGCAGATACTTTACTATGTAGAGGTAGATCTAGGTGTTGTTGACATATAAATGGTATTGAAAACCAAATGAGTTGATCAGACCACCCTGTGAGGCAGTGAAAAATGAGAAGAGAGACCAAAATGGGACTGAACAACATGAACAGAAACGTAATGAAGAGGAGGATGTGCCAGAGAGAGAGACACTAAAACCAATGAAAGAGGAAAACCATGAATGGGATTCATGTGAACAGGGTTATGGAGGATGAGTAAAGAATCTGGTGGCCTACATTATGAAATCAGCAAATAGATCAAGAAGGTGTAGGAAAGACCTTTGGATTTGGTGGTGATCAAGTAATTGGTCATCTTGTTTAGAGCAGTTCAGTCAAGAGGGTCCATTGTGCATTTCAGATGGAGACTGGATAATGGTTAGAGTAGATTACATCATGAGTGTTAGTTAATGGACCAAATCTCCCTTTGAGCAGTATGAGTAAGTAAAGGAGGAAGTAATTAATAGATGTCTGGAGGCATCAGAGCTGATGGGCTTGGTGAAATCACCTGTATTGAGAGAGGGGACATTAGAGCAATTGAAGTAGGGGAGCCCAACAGAGCAAAATAAAGACTGGGTTTATTACAGTTAATTACACTTAATTATATATTTTCTAAATCATGTATATAGATCTTTTAGAAAAAATTTCACTTGTTTCTCTTGACAGAAACTGTAAAATTAATTTGAAACAGTAGTTGGGGCTAGCACTTAGGGAAGATAATTGTTGTCCTAAAAAAAAAAAATGTAAAAAATTATTGGCAATGGTAAAATTGTTTCCTTACGCGTAACGCAGGGCTGGCGCGTCCATAAGGCGCCACAGGTGGCCTAGGGCGCAGCGGCTTGAGGGCGCAAATGTCCGGGTGGCCGGCATGAGGGAAGCGCACAGCAACTCCTTTCACCCTGCCATCTGTTTTCGCCATGCCGCGTACTGTGCGGAGGGGGCAGGGATATGAAGACGTCATGTCTCTGCTCCCTCTGTAGCACACAGCGTTGCTGGCGCCCAGCAGGGGCGGAGCTATCGCCGGCCACCTTCTTATCAGATGGGAGGCAGTGATGTCCTCCCAAGAAGACTGGAGCAGGAGAAGGAAGAGAATAGGGGGGCTTGGCAGGGCCAGCTCCTCCAACTCCCAACTACCTCAGGCAGCACTCTGGTTCCCAGGTAAGCCACCCTCCTGAACCCACAAGGTAGGAAACAGGAGGGTGGCTAGCAAAGTGTATATTTTGACCAGCATGTGTGTGTGTCTGTATGTCTTTTTGTGTGTGTCTCAGGGCCGTCGTTAACATTGATTGGACCCTGGGCAAGCATTTGTTTGGGCCCCCTGGATCCTACCCTCTCCCCCACACACTTCCACTCCCTGGCATGCAATCACGCCCTCCACCCAAACAGAGTGGCAAAACTAATGCAGAGAGAGTCTTGGTGCAAGACATTGTTTCGAGACTCATCTGTTGTACAATTCCCACAATGCTATGCCAGCTGGGGATCTACCATTTGGCCATTTTTGCAGGGCTGTATTTGTGAGCAGTGTTTGTGCATTTGAATGTGAGCATGTTGTTGTATACAGTATGTGTGTGCATGTAGGGTGTAGTATTGGTGTTTGAGGGAAGGGGTGTGTTTCTGTATACTTTTTGAGTTTGAATTCAGGGATGTGTTCAGTGTTCATATATAATGTTTGCAGGGGTGTGTTTGCATGTTGTGTTTGATTGCTGAGATGTAGGACATACAGTCACAGATAAACATACACATTAGCACACTGTGATACATGCACACATCTGAACACATGCACACACTGACACAGACTGGCGTACACACACATACATAAACAAACGTGTGCACACACAGAGATAAAAACACAGGCACATACACACAAAGAGATACGCACTTCCACACACTGACAGAGATATAAACATACACACAGACACATTCGTAGGGGTGTATTTGTGTGCAGTGTTGGTGTAGGAATGCAGTGGTGTATTTGTGTGCAGTGTTAGCATTGGAATGCAGTAGTGTATTTGTGTGCAGTGTTGGTGATGGAATGCAGTAGTGTATTTGTGTGCAGTGTTGGTACTGGAATAATGGGATGTATGCATTGCCACACGCATAGATAAACACTTACAAACACTGACACTCATATAAACACACAGGTACATATACATCGACACGCAGGTACACATACAAACTGACACATAAGTGCACAGACACAGGTATACACACACACACACAGATACACATAAACTGACACAAACAATGCCATAAACACACTGACACACACAGCCAGATACACATACTGAAACTCACACAGCCAGATACACGCACTGAAACTCATAAGCCAGACACACACACACACAAACATATACACACATACAGTCAGATACAAACACTGACACAAACACAGTCAGATACACACACTGACACAAACACAGCCATATACAGACATACAGTCAGATACAAACACTGACACAAACACAGCCAGATACACACACAGCCAGATACACACACACACAGTCAGATACACACGCAGTCAGATACACACACAGCCAGATACACACACACAGTCAGATACACACACAGTCAAATACACACATACAGTCAGATACACACATACAGTCAGATACTCACACAGTCAGATACACACACATACAGTCAGATACACACGCATACATCAGATAAACACATACAGTCAGATACACACACAAACAGTCAGACACACACACACATACAGTCAGATACACACACATACAGTCATATCAATTTACATAGTTAAGACACCCTCCTGTCTCCGTACCTTTACAGAATGGTGGCTTCCTGGTGGGCCCAGTGGAAGCTGGATGGCTGAGAATGATGGGAGTCTGATGAACTTGGCTACCTCACTTCCTCTCCTCCTTCTTCTTCTTAGTGTGTCGCCTCCTCCTCCCCAGCGGCACTCTGTTACTTGGGAGGAAGTGACCTCACCTCACTTCCTCTCAGCAGGCAGGGAGACAGGAGCCTGGTCTGGAGCACTCAAAGGGCCGAGGGCTCCTGATACCTCACCTGCTGCAGCCCACCGGGGAAATTCCTCAGTATCCCGGTGGGCTGTTCAGTCCTGGCTGCGGGCAGGGGGCCCATGGGGCAGCTGCTTTGGGCCCCCCAGGAGCAACTGGGCCCAGGGCAGCTGCTCCATTTGCTCCTCATTAAAGGTGGCCCTGGTGTGTCTGTCAGTGTATATCTGTATGTTTGTGTGTATCTGTATGTCGGTCAGTGTGTGTGTCTATGTCTGTCAATGTGTGTGTGTATATCTGTATGTATTTCAGTGTGTCTTTGTGTGTATTTGTATGTCTGTCAATATGTATGTGTGTGTCTGTATGTCTATCAGTGTGTATGTGTGTATCTGTGTGTCTGTATGTCAGTGTGTGTTTATCTGTATGTCTGTCAGTGTTTGTGTGTATCTGTATGTGTGTGTGTATCTGTGTGTCTGTCTATCTGAACGTGTATCAGTTTGTGTATATTGTATCTGTGTATCTGCATGTGTGTATCTTCGTGTATGTGTATTACAGTATGTGTTTGCGTGGCTTTTTTAGAAGGAGTACAGTACTACAGTACTATAATTTGGATGGGCCTGTAAAATAACAGGGGTGTGGGGGGGGGGGGGGGAGATTATAAAAAACTAATGGGGTGGTGGACTGAGCAGCAGGTGGGGTCCTAATTATATAACCCTCCTACGGGCCCCACCCATTGGTGGTAGTTGGGGACCCTAATTATAATAATAATAATAACAAAATAACAACAATAATAATAATAATAAAGGTGTTGGACCTAGTGTCCAGCCCCACCTATGGGCTAGTGTGTACAATGTCTGGATTTTACAGTCACAATGATGGCTTTAGAGAATAACCCCATGGGTTTTGTTTTGATTCAGAGGTTGGAAAACTGCATACATCCGAGGGATTAAATGGTTTATTTAGGGATTTTGTAAGAATGAAGTTAATACCAAAATCTATTTTTTGTTTAACCTGGTAGCATTCAATGCCATCTGGCAGTTTAGGACTTTATCACCCAAAGGACAGCATGGAAATTCCTGCCTACTAAGTACTAGTGATCAGTGCTGAGATGTGCATGCTGTCCAGAACCAAACACTGTGTTGTTGGTAGAGAGAACATGAGAAACAGCAGCTAAGAGAGATATATTCTGTTGTAATGACACAGTAAAGAGTAATCACAGAGCACTTTGCATTATGAAACCAGGAGAAATCACTCCTGGTGCCAGCAGTGAAATCAGCTTAGACAATCCCTCTGCTTTAGGGTTAGAGTTGGTGTATAGTTGGGATTAATTGGTCTGCCGATGCAATCGTGTTTATAGCTATCTGTTTGTGGAGATGTAGAAGTGCTTAGATGAGAGACAATTTGAAGAAACACCATATGAAACAGAAGACATCTCTTCTTGGAATCTCCTGGATTTAATTGAATACATTGCGTGACCTTTGCCAGTAATTCTAAGGAGAACTATCAAGCATCAGTATGATGACACGACAGTGTGGTGTCACCAAATAGTTTCTCTAGGAAGCAAGCACAGAGGGTTCAAAATTAATGTTATGTCTGTTATTTCACCCTGTAAGATCCACACACAAAAAGAGGTATGGGTAAATTAGGCATACACGTGTGGCTTATCTATACTCAGTAGATGCAGGAAAATACATGTTTGGAGTTTTTTTAAATGGTAGAACACACAAGGCCTTTGAAATTCACCAATAAATTGTGATATATATGAGAAAGAAAGAAAAAAAATTAATTTAACTATAAATTTGGTTGAAGTCATTGATGAAACTGTCAAGTAGAAACACACAAAATGTTTTATATTAAACTGCTAAATATGCTTATTCTTTTTTTTTTTTAAATGGTATGCCATAACGGGGATGCCTAAGTGACATGTGAACAGTCAATCAATCAGAAAAAAAAAAGGAAATTTTAAAACTGAAATTGATGAGCCTGTAATTTGACCCTAACACTTCTTAGGTGGAAGTGGCAGAATACAGATCTTTATAGTAGTGGGCTATGAAGCTTTTGATAAAAATGAAATGTATAAAAATAAAAAAATAAAGAAAATCGATAGGTAGTCGGTAAAGAAAAAGGTGTAATGAAAATGTTCTTATATGCACCTTTTTTTAAATCCTGTGCAACAAAAACAGAACAAAGTAAATGTTACACGTACTGTACTGTCTCCTAAATTTGTGTCATAGGCCTCGATTTAAAAAGCTACCCAAAAGATTCAAAACTATCACAAAACTTTCCAGGCGATTTATCTACAAAAATCCCTATAGATTTTAATGGTGGCGTCTGTAGATAAATAATTTAAAAAATTTGAATTGTTTGAAATTGGGGCCATAGTGCTTCACTACATAAACTAAAGCCAATATAAAACAATGTTGTGTAACGCATTATAAAACAACCAGAGTTAATGTTTCTATTCTTTTTTTCAGGTGCTGTACATGTCTAGGTTTGGCAAGTGAGGTTTCTGATTGAATCATGAGTGGTTCTTAGGCTATTACAGTCCTGCCCGCTCTGGTATATAAAATGACTAATCAGACAGATGGAGACTGTATATTCAACGAGGAGTTTAAATTCTTCATGCTACCAATCACCTACAGTGCAGTGTTTGTGGTGGGACTGCCTCTCAACATAACCGCTATGTGGATCTTCATTGCAAAAATGCGCCCATGGAGTGCAACAACAGTTTATATGTTTAATCTTGCTTTGTCTGACATGCTGTATGTGTTATCATTGCCAACCCTGGTTTATTATTATGCTGATCGTAACAACTGGCCCTTTGAGGAGCCCTTGTGTAAATTTGTCAGATTCCTCTTTTACACCAACTTATACTGTAGCATCCTCTTTCTTACTTGCATCAGTGTCCACCGATATATGGGAATATGTCACCCTCTACGTTCCCTGCAGAAGATAAAAGCCAAGCATGCCTGCATAGTGTGTGCCTGCGTGTGGCTTGCAGTCAGTCTCTGCCTGGTCCCGAACCTTGTCTTTGTCACAATCAGCACCAGGGGTAATGACACACTTTGTCACGACACCACAAGTCCAGATAAGTTTGAAAATTATGTGGAATACAGCACAGCTGTCATGAGTCTATTGTTTGGGGTACCTTGCCTGGTGATTGCATGTTGCTATGGGCTTATGGCAAGGGAATTGATGAAACCACTAGTTCGAGGAAGCAAACAAACTCTACCTACATACAAGAAAAAATCCATCAGGACAATTGTGGTAGTCCTTATAGTGTTCACCATTTGCTTCTTGCCGTTCCACATCACACGGACTTTGTACTACTACGCCCGGGTTTTCAAGGCTGACTGTCAAATTCTTAATGTGGTTAATTTAACTTATAAGATCACACGTCCATTGGCCAGCGTAAACAGCTGCATTGACCCAGTGCTCTATTTCCTTGGCAGTGACAGCTACCAAAGACAACTGGTAAAAGAAGTTACTAGAGTGTCAGGCACATTTAGGAGGGTTTGGGCTTCAGCCGGTTCAGGGTCCATTTTATGTGGCAGAGGAGACAGTCTAGCTGTCATTTCTGATGACACGCATACCATAGGGAGTCTAGGAAGTCTACTGGGAGAAAGTGTTGTAACACACAGGGGAACAGACGAACATGCAGAAGAACAAGATAATGAAAATGTGCAAGGAGTTAAAGAAAGTGATAAGCAGCGTATGAACAGCAGGAGGCAAGAGAAGTATAAGGAAGGAAAGAAACACATAGAACAAAAAGTAGTTGCTCCAAATAAAGTAGAATGCAGAAAAGATTTAATAGATGAGATAGAAAGAAATGTAGATGCTGTAAAATTAAAAGAAACAGAAGCTATACATAGACTTAAAGGGAAGCAGTCTCAAGGAGAGAAGAAATGTGAAATTGAATCTAAGAGGACTACAGGTAAATGGACTCTGTGTATAGGAGGAGATGCAGGGTTTGTGAGGGAGGGAAAATTAGAGGAAATACCTTGTGATGCCAGAGGTAGCTCTGCTTGGAATCTCCTGGATTCAATGGAATACAGTGAGCGACATTTACATGCCAATAATCCTAAGGAGGATCATCGTGGTAAAGAACGAACGCTATTGTCTATCCCAAATGTAATCAATTAAAACAACTAAAGTTCTGTGTCATCAACTCACCTTCTTTGAGCACTCAATGTTGCTGATGTGTATCTTCCTACCAAAGAATAGCAGTTCTGGATGTGAGCTGCCTGCATTATGCTCTCATCCTGCGACTTCGTTTGGGGCTGCGGACAATTGTTTTAAGGCAACACAAATTCATTTCTTTTTTTTTTTTATTAACATCAGAGCTAAGTATGTGTATTTCCATCCCATGTTCATCATTTGTTAATTTCTATAGTTATTCTTCGCAATTTTCTTCTTTCTCCCTTTGATTATCCTTTTCTACCTTTACTTCACTTTATTATTTAAATTTTCTATTTCTACTTCACAAATAACAAATAACACTCACTCACTCATGCTTATTCCATTCCCTATTCCTTGTTCCATACGGTGAGGAGTATGAGCTACATTTACTCTTTTTCTCTTTTTCATTTCCGCTTTCCCTACCTTCTTTCTTTCTCCTTTCCCTATCCTTTTATTCCCCTTTCTCTTTCCTTTCTTTTTTTCCTCTTACTCTACGTTGCCGTCTTAGCTATATTAATACTTATTTAGCCATGGACTCCATAGGGTGTTATATTTGTCCAGTGTTTGGTAATTCAAATAAAAGCCCTTTACCAATTCTCCTTCAGATTTTCCTTGATTTCTAACCATATTCCAGCATATTTTATCTTTTGATTTCCAGTTACATGCTATAGAAATTTTCATAGCTAAGAAGAGTTGTATAATCATATATCTATTCTTAAATTAGAATTCTCCCAAATCCATATGTAACAATGCCCTCTTTGAAGTTGGAGCTATCTTTATTTTCAGTATCTCAGAAATATTATCAAAAACAGTTTTCCAGACATCAGTTATCTGACTACATTCCCACCATATATGCAGATAACTACCATTTTGATCCCCACATCTCCATAACGCTCTTGGTATTATTGCCCCTTGTTTTAGGGAAAGCATTATTCTATGAATCATCTTAATTATACCTGCTTGAGGTTTATTATTAAAGATTTCGTTTAGAAGATCATGCACTCCATTTTCATCCTCCCTCCCTATATAAATGCGCTCTAACAGGGCTGCCATCAGAAATTTTGGGGCCCCTGACACAGCTCATGGTCTTGGCCCCCCAGTGCCTGCATCCGAGTCCGCCCAAAGTGCTGCCACCCCACCCCCCCGAGTCCGCCCACAGGTATGCAGGGTCTGTACTGATTCTGGTGTGTGTATAGTGGATGTAGAATGTGTGTAGTGGATGCAGAGTTCGTGTGTAAAGTGGATGCGGTGTGTGTTTAACGGATGCAGCGTGTATAGTGGATGCAGATGGTACATTTGTGTATTGTATGAGGTGTATATTAGATGCAGAGTGTGTGTTTGTGTAGTGGATGTAGTGTGTGTTTATAGTGAATGCAGAGTGTGTGTGTGTTTGTGTAGTGGATGTAGTGTGTGTGTGTGTAGTGAATGCTGAGTATGTGTAGTGGGTGTAGTGAATACAGTGTGTGGATGTAGTGTGTGTGTATAGTGAAAGCAGAGTGTGTTGTTGTGTAGTCAATGTAGTGTGTGTATAGTGACTACATAGTATGTGTTTGTGTAAGTATTTAATGTGTGTATAGTGACTGCAGACTGTGTGTTTGTGTAGTGGATGTAGTGTGTGTAGTGACTGCAAAGTATGTGTGTTTGTGTGGTGACTTCAGAATGTATGTTTGTGTAAGGAAGTAGTGTGTGTAGTGAATGCTGAGTGTGTGTTTGTGTAAGGATGTAGTGTGTGTAGTGAATGCTGAGTGTGTGTTTGTGTAAGGATGTAGTGTGTGTAGTGACTGCAGAGTGTATGTTTGTGTAAGGAAGTAGTGTGTGTAGTGAATGCTGAGTGTGTGTTTGTGTAAGGATGTAGTGTGTGTAGTGACTGCAGAGTGTGTGTTTGTGTATTAGATGTAGTGTGTAGTGACTGCAGAGTGTGTGTTTGTGTAAGGATGTAGTATGTGTAGTGACTGCAGAGTGTATGTTTGTGTAAGGATGTAGTGTGTGTACATTTTAGTGAATGGTGTGTGTATATGTTAGTGAATAGTTTGTATAAATGTTAGTGTATAGTGTGTGTAAATATAAGTGTATAGTTTGTTTAAATGTTAGTGTACAGTATGTGTAAATGTTAGTGTACAGTGTGTGTATGTGTTAGTGTATAGTGTGTGTAAATGTTGGTGTATAGTTTGTGTAAATGTTAGTGTATAGTGTGTGTAAATGTTAGTGTATAGTTTGTGTAAATGTTAGTGTATAGTGTGTGTAAATGTATGGGGCTGCAAAATGTAGGGGGAAAGCCTATAGTATTTTTTCCCCTCCATTAATTGTAATGTTTTATTCCCCCCTCCCTGTATCTCACCTGTGGCCATGGAGGGGGGAGATCACAGTGACTGGAGCCGGAGGTCCTGAGGCATGTGGCAGCCCCCCGCTACCTGTATTCTGCAGGGGGCCCACCACACTTGAAATATACTGCCCAGATGCTCTGCTCTGTCGAAGTCTTGCGAGCCGTGCGGAGTGTTGCCATGGTAACCCGTGGCAATGCTCTGACGCTCGTGAGACTTCGACAGAGCATAGCATCTGGGCAGTATATTTCAAGTGTGCTGGGCCCCTTGCAGAATACAGGTACGGGGGGGCCTGCAGTGAACACATATATAGCGTTAATCGCTACCTACCACTGTAGCAGATGGAGATGCATACAAGGCCATGACAGAGTCAATTAGACCGTCCCCTAGATGTAATGTTCTCATAGTTTCTTCGAGAAACAGTCAATTGACCCTGTCAAGGGCCTTTTCAGCATTGATAGACAACATTAACATTGGTTTCGGTTTTTGCTTTGTGTATTCACTTATGTGCAATATCTTCCTTATGTTATGTAGCGGAGTTGTAGGTTAATCCACGGTATCTCCGCTGGTAGTCAGGGTTCAGCATGTAAAACACAGGTAGCGTAGTAATAATCCCTTTTTCCCAAGAACTAGACAACACATAGTTTGGGAGTCAACTGAGCCTTTATTCCAATATCACCATATTTATACAAGTCCCCATGCAAGGGGTTTCCATACTGGCATTGCAGGGGTTTTCCTCGGGTGGACTCTGTGGAAACCTAACCTGCAATGCCATTTCTCATCATACATTGCTGTACTGGAGAGATAATTGCACAAGATTATACTGTTAATTACATTATCTCTCTGTACAGCAAAATATACTGTTTCACATAAAAAATGCATAACTGATACAATTTTACTCAGAATTATCTGAATGACCCTTCATTGAATAGTTGGGATCTGAGCGCACCATCTGGTGAAATACCGCTCAGATCCATTCACTAGAATAGCAAAGCCATTCGAATGAAGGGTTCATATGAACACACATTGCACTATACAGTGGAAGGTGGGCTGTTGGGACAGAAGCATTCGTGAGTTTAAAGTTTGTCGAACGGTGCTCTATTGGTACGAAAGGGTAATGTGTACGAATGACATGGGAGTCCAGCGGTGTTCGTGTGGTCGAGTAGCCGATTTTAGTTCCAGACACTCAACGACCAAACACCGCTGGGCTTTCGTGAGCAAACATGGCCATTAATGATCTGCAGTTAAATTGTTGTCATTTCGTTAATGAGAGACACACGACTCCCTTGTGTGGTCTCCCATTCGGTAGTTTTATTCGTTTCACGAACAGTTTACTCCAATACTGTTCGTGAAACTAGCATATGAATGCTCGAGGTTTCGTGCCGCTAGCATACAAATGCTCTCAATCTCAGACATAGAAGAAAATAGCTAAATTAACATATTCACCAAGTCTTTAGTGTCCGGAAGTGGCTAGGTTTGCCACATGTTACTAATTGAATGGCGGGATCTCATAAACCCTGTTTCATCCGATCCAATTATCAAGGGCAGAATTGTATTAATTCTCTCAGCCAGTATAGCCGAATATATCTTGGTATCCGAATTTATTAATGATATTGGTCTGTAGTTTGCTACCCATGTGGGATCCTTATCTTGCTTCGGGATGGGCAGAATGAATGCTTGAAGCATCTCTTCTGGAAATCTTTTCGTTTGTTTTATTTAATTAAAAAGGTTCGGCATATGAGAAAACAATATTTCGGATAGTTTCTTGTATAATATATTAGACATTCCATCCGGTCCTGGGGATTTGTTTGTTTTTAAAATTTTTATAGCCTTTTTGACTTCTATTATTTGAAAGGGAGCATCTAAGGTTTCTCCCTGTTCCTGCGTTAGTTCCTAACTTAGTTGTAGTTAAATACTCTTTAATTCTCTGTCTGTTTTGTTCTTGCTGGGAAATATTGTATAATCCATTGTAATAATTCTTAAATGCAGATCCTATTTTATCTGGGGAACTGTAAACTTCATTATTATCTACTATTTGAAAAATTCTAGATTTTAGATTCTCTTTCTTGACTTGATTAGTCAGCAATCTGTTAGGTCTATTGCCCATATAGTACCATTTTTGTTTCATTCTCAATAATGTTTTATTTGCTTTATCTAATAGCTGTTTTCTAATCTCCTCTTTAAGATGATTTCTTTTTGTTTTAGCCAAAGCAGATAAACTTGTATTTAATTCCCTTTTCAATTTTTACAATTGGATATACAAGTTCGGTAACGATTTGTAGTTCTTTTTTCTTTGATATGCATCTAACTTAATTATTTGCCCTCTGATTACAGATTTATAAGTACACCATACAGTTGTGAGGCTTGTTTTCCTTGTCAAATTCTCTTTGAAAAAACATTCAGATTCTTGAAATAATGTTTCAATATTTTCTTCCCTTCTTAATAGATATTCCTTAAGCCTCCAGGAGGGTAATACTTTTGAATATTTCTTTTCTATCTCCATAACTACTAAATCATGAATCGACCATGTTACTGTTTGAATGATAATTTGTTTGCACTCCCGTATATTTATATATTTAATCAATATGTTATCCAATCTTGAGTATGAGTTATGTCTTGATGAGTAAAAAGTATATTGTTTTTCTAGTGGATTAAATATTCTCCATAAATGGTATAGTTTTAATTTACCAAATGTTTCCTGAAATGCTCGAGCCAGCCCTCTTAGAGAGGGATCTGTAGTTTTCCCCTTTGGGATCCTTTTATTTAAGGTTGTATCTGATACACAGTTAAAATCTCCCAAGCATACAAAGGTACCTTGGATAGTTGCATATAATTTCTCAATAATTTTATTTTAAAAATGCACTTGTTTCTGGCTGCTTGAATATTTTTTTGTCTAATGTAGAAAGAGGCAAAGCGTATTATTATGTCTCTGGGTAGCTCCTCTGAGATACCTCTTGGTTTGGAGACTCTATGTGCTCTCTCTATGACTGAGTCGCTGTTAGCTTCCTCAATCCCCATCTCTTTAACCCCTTAAGGACACATGACATGTGTGACATGTCATGATTCCCTTTTATTCCAGAAGTTTGGTCCTTAAGGGGTTAAATAGCTCCAGGAGGAATTTATTAAGCTGCTGATTTTCAATTTTCTCTGTAACCCCTCTTAACCTTAAATTCTTTCTGCAGCTACGGTCTTCATTATCCGTTATTTTGTCCTCTATTTCACTTATCTTCTTTTGTAGTCCCGCAATTTGTGCGTTGGCTTGTTGAAGATCAAAATGTAATCTGTCAATCTTTTCTTCCTGAATATGAATCTTTGAACCCATTTTTATTAATTCTTCCTTAAAATCAGAATATTGGGATTTCAATTTTTTTTTATGTGCTCAATGTGATAATCTAGACAATTTCATAACTGAGCCTGAGAAATATATTGCATTTCCAATATTGAGGTACTTAGAGAGGTTCTTCTCAATATTTCCACATTTCCTCCTAGGGAACTCTCTTTTTTTTTTTTTGAGATTTGAGGGGAGAACATTTTTTGTATTTAATTTCAATTCTCTTGTTTCCTTTTCGTAGCATTTTTTCTCTGTATGTACCCCTTGCTAATTAGCTGGTAGTACTTGCTTCTTTATTTTTACTTATTTTTACAAATTAGTTTCTAACACATGGCTGAACTTTTATCAGACACACGTATTATACAGAAGGTGTGAATAGCATGCCACCACATCATGGAGTAATGGCATTAATTGATAATTAACATGCTGTGTAATGGAATAACTCAAATACTTTGGGGGAGATTAGTCAAAAATTTAAAAAAGTGGTTAAAATGTTAAAGGTGGAAGAGTCACCAATGGAATGTTCCTGCTGGTTCCACTGGTTTCCATTGTGAATGCTCCACTTGTAGTACTTTAGACCACTTTATTGAACACAATACACTTTGCTAGATTCTCCCTGTTATTTTAATGTTTCTTTTCTTTGAATGTTCATGTAGTGGGTGGTAACTCACATCCTTGCACAGATTCCCAGCTAGCTTAATGTAAGACTAATCCAGTCGAAAAAGTCATATAAAATGGAACAAGTTTTAAAAATACAGTGTTGTTCTGCATCTATCTAGCTAATATATCCTGCATTCACCACAAGCCTTTGTAAATCTAGGACTGGATTCTCTTAGTAGAGTGGGAGTTTAATCTGCCTAGTGCATAGCAATTCCTCCGTTGAAGCCTATGAGAAAATTGCTATAGTAAGCAGAGTAAACTCTCAGAGAAAGAAACGAGGATCAAAAGGACTACATTTTTTGGGGAGAATATAGCAATACAACAAAAAGAAGGGAAGGTTGCGCCCAATGTTGTAATGAGAAATATATGCACAATGAGAAATAAAAGCAGAGAAATAAATTTACAATAGAAAAGACTCTAAATAAAATAATAAAAATGTCCCATACAATGTCTAAATAAATATGCAAATTTGCAAGGGGAACAGCCAAATTTTGGAGGGAAGTGTCTTCTTCCAGATCAAAGGATGCTTGGGATCCGTGTAAATATATAGTAAGAAGTAAGAACTAAAATTCTTACACACTACTCCTGGTATTAGCTTATAAAAATTTTCTTATATACTAATCCGGGTCTTATCAAACATCCTTTGATCTGGAAGAAGACACTTCCCTTCAGAAGTCTGTTTGTCTGTTCCCCTTGCAAGTTTGCATTTTTTGCACTATTTCAAAATTTTTTTTAGACATTTTTATTATTTTATTTATAGTCTTTTCTATTGTAAACTTAATTTCTCTGGTTTTATTTCTCATTGTGCATTCCTGGGGAATAAAGTGTGGGAACTCACTCGAGTTCCACCCTCACCCCACCACCAGAAAAAAAAAAACTTGCATGCATATATAAACACGTACACACACTCACAGACACACACACAGACTCACAGACAGACACACATACTCACAGACACACACGTACACACACACAAACATACATACACTCACACACACTCACATACACACACTCCCAGACACATACACACACACACACACACACTCACAGACACACACTCCCAGACACATACACTCACAGACACACACACACACACACACACACACACACATCCACTCACATACACACACACTCCCAGACACATACACACTCACACACACACATCCACTCACAGACGCACACACACATACACACATACACACATACACTCACAGACACATACACACATACACTCACAGACACATACACACACACACTCACAGACATACACACATACACATAGACACATACACACACACACTCTCAGACACATACACACTCCCAGACACACATACACTCACAGACACACACACATACACTCACAGACACACACATACACTCACAGACACACACATACTCACAGACACACTTACACACTCACAGACACACACACATACACTCACAGACACACACACTCACAGACATACACACATACACAGACACATACACATACATACACTCACGACACACACACTCCCAGACACATACACACTCCAAGACACATACACACACACACTCCCAGACACACACATACACTCAGACACACACACATACACTCACAGACACACACACATACACTCACAGACACACACATACACTCACAGACACACACACACACTCACAGACACACACACACACTCACAGACACACACACACTCACAGACACACACACATACACTCACAGACACACACACTCACATACACAAAAATTATTTGTATATATTTTTTTTCATTTAAAAATGTCCACCCAGCCTCCCTACCTGGAGAGCTGGCGTGGACCTGTCCCTGGGGTCCAGTGGGGCTTCAGTGCGGCCGGCTCTTGTCTTGCTGTCAGACGCGGCGAGGGAGCTGTGTTCTCTCTGCTCCCTCTCGCCGCGCGGGCTGTCTGCTGATGCCGGGAGCCGGAAATTACGTCATATTCCGGCTCCCAGCATCAGCAAACGGCGCGCGGCGAGAGGGAGCAGAGAGAACACAGCTCCCTCGCCGCGTCTGACAGCAAGACAAGAGCCGGCCGGGGAGGTCCTTCAGGTGGCCATTAGGCCACCTCTTGGGCCCCCCATGACAGGGGGAACACGGGGACATTTGGGGGCGGCATTTTTTGCCGCCCCCCGAGTGCCTGCAGGACCATAAACGGGAACGGCGTTCCTGCACTAAAAAAAAGTGCAGGAACGCCGTTCCCACGCGTTCCTGCAGGACTCGAGCCCTGTGCATATATTTCCCATTACAATATTTGGCGCAACCTTCCCTTCTTTTTGTTGTAGGGTAAAATCTTGCCCTGCTAATAGAAAGTCCAGCACCTAATGTGTAAATCCTGCAACATGCCACCTTACCAAATAAAGGCCAGCTCAGGCATTCTTCAGCATATCTAGATGCCGAGGACTTCATCTCCCCAAATGGATTGCCATCATTATGACTCTGAGAGCATAATGAGAGATGTAGTCTGCAAGAACTGGAGCTCTGAATGTTGCCTACTCCTGGACATGCTGAGCTCTCAAATTGGATGTTGTGCATGTGTGCCTGATGGGTGTGCACTTAAATTTTACTTTCCATTGTCCTATGTGTAACGGCCACACAGAGTATATGCTGTTGGAGACGTCCTTTTCCCTTGAGAGAAGCTGTGCTGCAGTATTCTCCAGATGTCATCTCAGCTGAATCAGTAGTTGAAGAGATAATAGAGCTCTTACAAGAGTTAGTGATTAGCTGTGAAGCAGGTTCTCTATGTCAGGATTCGAACCTGGCGGTTCTGGTGCTGTTATGTTACCTCTGAGCCACCTCTCAGCTTTACTATTGCCTTATCTAGCCCTGTCTAGTATCTAGCACTGGGGGCTGGACATTTAGTGGAATTACTTGTCAATATATAAAGCTGCTGTGGCTCAGAGGTAGTAAGCAGGCCCAGGACTGAGAAGTTCCCTGGTTCAAGTCCCCTGTTTAGAACTGTGACACTCTACAAGGAAGAGACAAGGCTACGTGTTGAGGGTTAAGCAGATCTGAAGGGTTAATGGGGCACACTGGCCTTTTATACAAGTTTTACAGCAAAGGTGACGCCCAGGTGGACATGGTTGGGCACTGGGACACAAGGTTAACAAGCCAATAGTAACAGAGTAACAATGAACAACACTCCCACCAGGGCCAGATTAAGAGCCCAGTGGGCCTGGTGCTGACAATTATGATGGGGCCTAATTACAGAATTTATTGACCAAAAACACTAAAACAGTCATATCTCTCAAGCGTCATGTATCTGATGGAGTTGGTGTTGGAGGGGAAACTCAAAGGATGCAGCTATAAGAAAACACATACTCTATGCTAATCTCTTTATCTAATTTATGCTTTCATCTTTCAAGTAAATCCATACCCCCTAACAGCAGTGTTCAGTGAAGCAAGTCAATGGGCGGGGTAAAAGGGTGAGCCACTGACGCAAATCACGTGACCAGAACTGCCAAAAGGGGCGAACATGCCCAAAAAGAGGGCAGGTCTGTCCAAAGAATTAAAAGGCTAGCCTGGCATCAGGTCCCTATGTATCGCAGTGTCAGTGTCCCCATGTCGCCCAGTCCACTAGTCTCCCAGTGTTTGTGTCCCCATTTCTCCCAGTGTCCCCATGTCTCAGTGTGTCCCGTGTCACTAGGATACTAGGGGACACTGAGAGACATGGGGACACAGTGAGATATCGGGACACTGAGAGACCCAGAGACACTGACGCTGGGGACACTGGGAGCCATGGGGGCACTGAGACACTAGGGACACTGGCTGGGAGACATTGGGACACTGGGAGATATGGAGACACTGTGTCCCTAGTGTCTCCGTGTCCCAATTTGTCTACCTATGTCTCACAGTGTCCCCATGTGTCTCAGCGTCCCCATGTTTCCCAGTGTCCCCAAGTGTCTGTGTCCCCACGTCTCCCTACTGTCTCAGTGTCCCCATGTGTCCCCTAGTCTCCCTACTGCCTTTCCCTCCATCCTTCACATACCTGAGCTGTAGTCTATCTCTGCAGGCTGGGAGCTGCAGTCTAGACTGTCTGTGCGGTGTGGCTCCTCCCCCGCGTATCAGTGAGTAGAGAGAAGCAGGGAGGGATATGCTGTAACTTCCTATGCCTGCCTCTCTCCACACAGTGTGACCCTTACTGGCCGGTGCTGGTATTGCAGAGTAATCTCCGTTTATACTGAGAAAAATATGTGCATTTGTATTGCCAATATTACTGCAATACCGTCACGGCCAGGCAGCCTCAAATACCGGCTGTGCCTTAAAATAACAGTCAGGTGGCAAACCTAAGAGTAGTGTGTAAAAAAAAAAAAAAAAAAAAATGTTTTTTCATTTTTTTTCAATTTTTTTTAATGGGCCTATTCCATGGGCCTGGGCCTGGAGCTGCAGCTCCATCAGCCCCTATGTTAATCCGGCCCTGACTCCCACATACAGTAAACAATCCCTCCCCTCTTCCTGTGATATAATTAAAGTAGTTATTACAATAACCTAATTATCCAAAGGCAGAAAAACACAAATTTTCCACAAAGTACAGAAAACACCCCAAAACATAACATATCCCCATAAATATTATATCGACTGATAGCCCTGATCTGGGTAAACAACATATCCAAAAATCACACAGATCAGAGCAGGGGTTCAGAAAATTCCTGGAAGTCTCTTTTGACCGACCACACGCATGATTTTATGCCCAAAACAGTTCCAGAGTATTAGGCTGTGCAGCCGGTCTATTTCTAATGATAAAAGTTCACTTTGAATAGTCGAATGGGACCGTTTGTGCACAAAGTCAGTGTTGAAGTGCAGTTCGAATTGTCAAATGCTGTTCGACTCCTGTCGAAGAGTCAAAGTCCCAGAGAAGGTAACTTTTCAGCGGTGTTCGTGCCGTCGCATGTCCGATTTGAGTTCCATGAACTCGACGACAAAACACAGCTGATCTTGTTCGACTAAATAAAATGGCCGCCGCCACGTGTTCGAAGGTTGAATGGCGGCCACTTCGACTACTTCGACACTTCGGCTGTATCCAAAGTTCCACTTCGAAAGTGTAGATCTGTTCCAATAGAAGTAAGAGAGGCAGAAACAGTGCCTTAAAACCAAATAGGTCACAGATAAAAGGTTAGCCATACGTTCTCTCCACAACCAGTGGCAGTGGTTGCTTTTGTCACACAAAATTATAAATCCAAAAAACAGGGCATCTGTTACACTATGGATCTAAAACAAAACAATCAGTCTTCACCAATTTACAATTGCATCTATTTACACACGTACAGTACATTAGAGAAAAAGGAATGCTCAAAACTTCTGCAATTCTATGTAATAATTATTCCTCCTTTTTATCACTGGACTATAAAACTTTCCTTGGTAACATCAGCATATCCACAGCTTGGGTACGTTTGAAAACAGAGTAAACCTTGATCAGTGACATTTAGAATGTTTGTCATTCCAAACTCTTTGTGCTCTACTGTGGGGGCAAGAGGGAGGAGTAGGGCATTACGCTCAATTGAATATACTTGAATGCTTATTCAGTGTGTCCTAGTTCCCTCTCTTTCACTAAGACTTATCTGATTGACACAGAAACTCAATTCTCCACAAAGAACAACAAAAAGATGTGAAAGTGTAAACTCCTGGCAGGATAATAATAATTTAACCTAAACACAAAGGTTTTTTTTTTCACAAACTGCTGAATAGTACTGAAACGAAACCCATTTAAAAAAAAAATGTAGGCCAAAAAATAATGATTTGGAAAATTTCACCAATTCAGCTATAGTCAAAGTTTGACAATTTTAGCCAATTGGATATCATTTCCCTACGAATCAGCATTTAATGAAGAAGCCCCAGTAAATTTGAAAATACTGCAGTTTAGTCCTTTTGTCAAATTGATATTATGTGAGAATTACAATGTTTTCAACCTAGTAAACTGTGTTAATGTATAAGGGTTTATAATATAGAACTGAAAATTGTATATAAAAATACATTGTATCTGCTGACTAAACCCTAAACATGTCTGAATAAGTTTAATTTCACATTTTCTAAATGCTGTCTACTTGCTTTCCATGTGTTTTCTATTTTAGGAATGTTCCATCAATTGGAGGGGGATGGAGGGGGTACCATTGTATGAAAGAATCACTATAGTGACAGCAAAACAAAGCGGTTTTCCTGACACTATATAATCCTTGGGGGGGGGACCCTCCAGTGGCGCTGATGGGGATAAAACCCCTTCAGCAGCTTACCTTAATCCAGCGCCGGGCTCCTTCGGCGCTGGTGACCTCTCCTTCCCTGCCGACGTCAGCTCCCAAGTGGAGCGGACTGCGCATGCGCGGCAAGTGCCGCGCACATTCAAACAGTCCATAGGAAAGCATTTCTCAATACTTTTTTATGGACACTCTGCACGATGGACGCAAAATTTTTCATCCAGTGTCGCAGATGTGCCTCTAGCGGCTGTCAGGAAGACAGCCACTAGAGGTTGGATTAACTCTGCTATGTAAACATAGCAGTTTCTCTGAAAGGGTTAAAACCTGAAGGGTTAAAACCTGAGGGACCTGGCACCCAGACAGGGCTGGACTGGGGATACGAAGCAGCCCTGGAAAAAAATCTATGTCAGCCCCATAAGTCATTGTGCTATGTAGTGTGTGTTATACACATATATACATATATATATATATATACACACACACATATCTATATATATTATTGGTATATTTCACACACACAGAAGCTCCCTCACTAGCAGATGCACACACACACAGAAGCTCACTCACTAGCAGACAGTCACACACACACACACACCCACGATCTGGGTTCTCTGGTCAGTGACATCACAATAATGAAACAGAATGTCTGGCTACAAGGTGTCTATGGAAATGACAATTACTTTTTCCTCTGTATGTATGGAACACTGAACACATGAATATACATTTTAATTATTGTCACAAAATCAACTAACTTTCACAAACTTTGTTTGATTCAATACACCATATTCCAAGCCATCGCTGTAGACTTTATTCCAGATTTAGAGACCTACATGCACACCTGCCAAGTGTTCCTTTTTAGGATGAACAGTCCCTATTTTGGGTCCCAATCCCTATGTCCCTCTTTTCTATCCTAATATCCCTCTTTTCTAGGAGCTCCATAGTGTTGCTGTGTCTGAGTGTATAACAGAACTCCACAGCAATAGTACTCCCAGTAATGTGTCTTTATGCTGCAATAATTGTTTTTAGAAATCAGTCTGTAAATGAAACACATTGTCCTTGTTCTAAATTACATTTTAGTTGTGCATATTGTTATAGAAAGTAAACTAAAATGTTTCAGAACAGCCCCACCCCTGGCCACACCCTCACCCCTAAAATTAAAGTGTACCTATTTGATCACGAAATGTTCAAAGTTATGTACCTGCAATTTTCACTTACAGAAACAATTTTTCAGTCATGGCTGCCACAGTGGATACATACACATCTGTTGTTGTTATTGTTGCCATTTGTGTGACGCCAGCAGGTTCCGTGGCGTTGTATATGTATTTGGACGTGTTGGGTGATTAATAGCTGGTGAATGATGGGGGAGGTTAGTTGCATCCCATGAGTTTATTTTTACACCATGTTATTCCAAAGCTTCACGGACTGTTAAATGTATAATGTTTTCATTTGTCTTATTTAATCCGTCAAGTCTGTCCATAGTTTAGTATTTCATTTTGCCTAACAGAATGTTGCTTCTCTGATTTATTTTATTAGGCTATAACTTAGTGTAGCTAAGCTGAAATGCCCTAAAAAAAAAAAAAAGAAAATGGCCCCTAGAACAAAAGAGGGTTGTCCTTAAGTGCCCTCACTCTGCCCTTAGTGAGGTCATATCCGCCCATATATCGTGTCAATTCGAGATCTACTTCTACCTTGCTCATCCTATCCTAAGACATGCTGTCTTCCTTAATTCCCACATATTATGAACAAAAAAGTTACAATTACTAAAATAATCCTGCTATTAGTTTCCCTATATCAGGAAAGTGTCTGTGACAAGTGATGGTTAATATGTAGAATGAATATATATGTCTATCGATTCACGTGTAAGTAACAAGTGTGTTTGAGCTTTGTGTACAAAGATTGATAACATGCTGAAAGAAGGGTTATCTTAAAGAACATTTACTAAAAGAAAGTTCTAATAAACGATTTCTTGAACAAATGGTGATAAAATTAAGGATTGAAAAAAAAAATAAAAAAATGTCTTGATCTAATTGAAAAGGAACCAGTTAACATTATAAGCATAACTATTAACAAATTAATATGGTGGGAGTGTGTTCCAATCTGTTTTTTTTACTGGATAATGTTTGCCTCCAAGATTAAAAGACTGACTAACATAATTTTTGTTGTAAGCCCAGATATTTTATTATTGCATATGCATAGGAATTGAGACTTTGGGCATTATAGTGTATTAATTCTAGATCTGTTACTAGCAGCAAGTGCTTAGCCTTATGCCTATCCCACGCATGCTTAAACACTTCTACTGAGTTAACCTCTACCACTCCAGTTGGAAGACTATTCCATGCATCCACTACCCTCTCAGTAATGTAATACATCCTGATATTATTTTTAAACCTTTGTCCCTCTATTTTTGAGACTATGTCCTCTTGTTATGGTAGTTTTCCTTCTTTTAAATATAGTCTCCACTTTTACTGTGTTTTTTCCCTTTATGTATTTAAAATGCTTTTATCATATTTCCCCTGTCTCGTCTTTTCACCAAGCTATACCTGTTAAGATCCTTTAACCTTTCCTGGTGAATTTTATCCTGCAATCCATGAACCAGTTTTAGTAGCCCTTCTTTGAACTCTCTTTAAGGTATCCATATCCTTCTGAAGATATGGCCTCCAGTACTGTATCCAGTACTCTAAGTGAGGTCTCACCAGTGTTCTGTACAATGGCATGAGCATTTCCCTCTTCCTACTGCTAATACCTCTCCCTATGCAACCAAGCATTCTGCTAGCATTTTCTGCTGCTCTATTACATTGTACATTGTCATTAACAGCCAGAAACTGGAGAACAAGAAATGTGAATTAATGTATAGCTATTTATAAGCTTAACAAAATCTCCATTATCTTTTTCATTTATTTTGCAGAAGACAATGTTATTTGTCTATTTTGTATGTTTTAAAAATACATTATCAGTGAAGAGTAGAATACATTTTATCCCATTTGCGAGACATAAAATTGTGATAATGTATATTTGTGATATAGGTATGAATTACATTTTGAGATGTTAGATATAAATTAATAAAATAAAGAACGAGAGTCAGGGATAGCGTCTGTCTCCACGGGCACAAGTCTGGTGTGGGAGAAGTGGTGGGCTAGCCACTGCGGGACACCCACGGAGTGAAACGTTCGAGGCCAGTGCAGACAAGATGAGCATGTTAGCCTTTTATTATTTTTCTCTAGGGAAAGCATAGGGCCAGTTAATAGTTGTTGTACATGGGCTATTCGCAGCCTCCATTGCATTTCTACCTAGTCTTGATTTCTGATGTATCCTCCATTGCTACATCACCTGTCTGCTCCCTTACCTGCCCACCCCCGCTTACTCCTTCCACCGATCCCTCCCCTTCATCTACAGTCTTCCACTTTCTCCTCCTACTCCTCCCTCTACTCCACCTTCTCCTCTTTCCTCCTACTTCTCCTCTACTCCTCCTACTCCTTCCTCCTGCTCTTACTCCTCCCTCCTCTTCCTACTCCTCCCTCTACTCCACTTTCTCCTCCTACTCCTCCCTCTACTCCACCTTCTCCTCTCTCCTCCTACTTCTCCACTTTCTCCTCCTACTCCTCCCTCTACTCCACCTTCTCCTCTCTCCTCCTACTTCTCCTCCACTTTCTCCTCCTACTCCTCCCTCTACTCCACCTTCTCCTCTCTCCTCCTACCTCTCCTCTACTCCTCCTCCTACTCCTCCCTCTACTCCACCTTCTCCTCTCTCCTCCTACTTCTCCTCTACTCCTCCTCCTACTCCTCCCTCTACTCCACCTTCTCCTCTTTCCTCCTATTTCTCCTCTACTCCTCCTACTCCTTCCTCCTGCTCTTACTCCTCCCTCCTCTTCCTACTCCTCCCTCTATTCCTCCTTCTCCTCCTCCTACTCCTCCCTCTACTCCACTTTCTCCTTCTACTCCACCTTCTCCTCTCTCCTCCTACTTCTCCTCTATTCCTCCTTCTCCTCCTCCTACTCCTCCCTCTACTCCACCTTCTCCTCCTCCTACTCCTTCTTCCTGCTCTTACTCCTCTCTCCTCTTTCTACTCCTCCCTCTACTCCACCTTCTCCTCCTCCTACTCCACCTTCTTCCCCTCTCGCTCTATCCACTACTCATTCTTCCATCTCCCCACTACCATATCTATATCCTTTATATGCTTCCTCCCTTCTTATTCCTTACCAATTTCCTCCGCTCATAGACAACTCTGCCTCTACCTGACAACATTATATTTTGAAGAAAAGTTGCTCTGGCCACTCTTCCGCCACTTCCCAGGGGGGAATACCACACTAACGAAAAATTATTCAGACTGGTGGAGGTGCACTTCATCATGAAAGAACTGTTTTGGGCACTCTCAAGGAAATAGTGCGGTCCTGACCCAGATTCCCATGGAAGTAAGACACCTGTAAGGGAGGTGGCTGTCCCTCATGTTTTTTCTTCACTAAGTCCCCAGAAATCTCATGAAAGGAACCTGACTCATTAGAACAAAACATGAACAATCAATTTACAACTCTCTACAGAGGGGGGTCAGCAAGAGAACTGTAAATAGAAAGAAAAATACCCCCCAATCTCACACAGAAATAGGTGAGGAAACCTCTTCTACTGCTCCTCATGGTTGCTTTGAACAGATGAAAGAAGAAACAAGACACCTTTCAACAGAGCATGCAGTAGCTTTACCAGATCCTGACTCCACTCTGTTTGCGGATAAAGAGGAAAGGTACCATACTGGATTTGCTGTTGCTACAGAAGATCAGGTACGTCAAGCATCTTCACTTTCCTCACCCACATCTGCTCAAGACGCTGAATTGACAGCCTTCTCAGTGGCATACAAAATGCCTGAAGGAAGACATGCCAATACCTACACTGACTCAAGATATGCCCTGGGTGCAGCACATTATTTTGGATCAATCTGGAAGATAAGAAGCACCACTCAGCTGACCAAAAGCTGCCAACCAAGCCACAAGTGCACCAAGGGAAGTGGACAGAAGGGTGTCCGCTAAAGAAACTTCTATACTCACCATGTAGATCCTACCCACAGATCTCAAGCTTCTGAAAGAATGACAAGCAGCTGCTGACCCTGAAGCAATACAAAGCTGGAAAAACAGAAAGGGGCAACCCTTGAAGACGGGCTGTACTC
This sequence comes from Pelobates fuscus, assembly GCF_036172605.1. Classification (NCBI taxonomy): domain Eukaryota; kingdom Metazoa; phylum Chordata; class Amphibia; order Anura; family Pelobatidae; genus Pelobates; species Pelobates fuscus. Next base: position 98,622,708 of record NC_086325.1, read on the forward strand.
CAACACTCTCAAGTTCTGTTTACCCAAAAACATGTACTGGGCAGTGGGCCCATGGAACTTTATACCTATCCAAGACCCTCATGAACTCTTTGATCTCTAAATACTCTAAAGCACCTAGAATTACTCCTCTAATCATCAGTTACTGCCGATCCTGTGTCATTTGTGCCAAGGACAGCTCAGGCAGAAGAGAAGGAGAATCCTAAGCACCTAGCTAACTCTCACTATCCCTTTCAAGAATCCAAGTGACCATATCCAGGTGCCAAAGAGCTGCTGGGTCAAATATGCACTAGCCGGTCATCAATGTGACAACCAAGACCATATACCCAATAGTGCATTGTGAAAGTTGCAGAGATCACTCAGTGGATTCATTGTTCCAGATTCAAGACTCTCTGCAACATGGGAAGTAACATTTGTTGATTTTGACACACTTTTGACTCTAAAGGAAAAATGACTTGTTAAAAAAATAAAAAGATACCAACAAGTAGGTGTTTGATGGCCATAATAATGCCTGACCACCTGCCATCGATGGAAAGCCGAGGACCCCAAAAGGAGACCTCGTGAAGAGATCCAAACGCCAAGCTTCCTCAGGATTATTTGCCCATCCTGAGTTTGTGGTGATATTAATATTGACTAAATGATCCGAGTCCACCTACGCTGATGTAGCGTGGGACAGGTTTAATACTACAATGCATAAGCAAATGTGCCCTAGCCAAGGTTATTATTTCCATACACATAGTACATGACAAGGTACTCTTGACACACCACATTCATGCTTCAGAACACAAAGAGGAGCACCCCTCTAAAGGGAAAGTTTGACACATATATATTGATGCCATAGGTGTGCCAAGGGGGGTGCCAGATGATTTTGCAGTAAAAGGAAAGTTTGAGTCCATTTTCCCAACCGTCACTGCTAATAATAATATTTTGATTTGCATTTATTATATCTATTGCAACCAACAACGTTTACCTGTCACCATGACTTGTTGTGCCTATACTCCAGATAACACAGGTCCATATGGTAATGTAAGCTTGTCTATTTTATGATGTCCCTCTGAAGAACTAAGAAGACTTTAAGAACCGTTACTTCATAGGGTTTTGTGCCTTTGGGCTAACCTGTCTTCTGGAACTAACCAATAAAGTTTATCTTTTTTAGAATCTAACATTTCATAGGGGGGACTGATGTAGAATTATTTAAAAATCTTTATTGCACCTGTATTGAATTATTGTACTAACTCCATTTTAATCTCACATAACCTCACATTATGACAGACCCTCCATTTTGTCTACATTACATGACAGAATTTCCTAACAGCATTTAGTATAATGAATAGAGACTGTATTTTCTAAAAAGACATAGCTGACTCCGGAATTATTGAATCTCCTGTAACATGCAACAAAGTATAACCAAGGCCAGAGCCAAGGCCATGAGAACACTGTACTAATGAAATGTTCTATTCATAAAAAGAACCCTGAGCCTGATCACGAGTCTGACATCACTAACTACCCAAAATGGCTAGCCGCCAGATTCCCCCTCCCATCGAGTAAAGACGACATCCCATGATGGGAGGGTGCCCCACTAGTCACTCAAATCCCTGAGCCAATTAATAATATTGATGGGTGGACACTGACATAAGCCACTTAACATTTAATCCAATTAATGATGTTTATTTGTTATTATCTGATATTCAATGATTATGTCATTTTGCCTTTAAAAGGGTCTGCATACCCGTTTTCTAACCAGATGCCATTAAATTTTCTGAAGTGCTTTTAACCTGAACTCCATGTGTCAGTGTGAACTTACTTCTGCGTATACGCAATTTAATCATCTCAGATTTGGACAGGAACAGATAGACATTTAAACATATTTGTTTATTTCTAAATTAATCTACATCACTGTCATGGCATTTTAGTAGAGAAGGAAACCAATGAAATGGGACATGAAACAAATTAAATGACAGTAATGTAAAACTCTTGCAGGTATACAGGTAAATAGTGGGATTATTCCCCATCCATAGGTATTTGTAGGCTAATATAGATTACCTTTGCACTAGTTATTATTTTTATTTTACTTTTGTCTCTGCCCCCCTTCTATGGGTTTCTTCCATCAGTTTCTCTCTTGTATGTAGGTGCACCCTCTGCTTTATGGTGCATTGAGCCATAGGGACTTGTTTAGGTACCTTTTCCCCTGTATACCTTTATGAGTAGTGGAATTATTTCCCACCCATAGGTATCTGTAGGTGAATATAGCTTACCTTCGTAATAGCTGTAAATATATATCCCCATTGCTTTTCCCCTTCTTTAGTTCAACGAGTGGTTAGGAAGGTGAACCAATTAGGGCTTTAGTCTTGTTACCTAGTATTTCAGTTTCTAAGACTTCTACTATAAGGTTTAGCCTTCTTTCATTTAGTCCACGGCCACCTCTATTTACCACTTACGTTTGTTAGTCAACACCTTGTCTTGTATATATGCAGATGATCCTATATGTCTATTTGCTTTATTTTTAGTTTAATATACCTTTACTAAAGTTATCTTCAATCTTTTTTAATTTTTATTCTGTAGCTCATTTAGCTGTTTAGGTTTATTGACCTTAATAGCTTCATTTAAACTATTAGATTTGTCTCGTGCATGGGTTTATGCCCAATCCTTTAGGGTTGCAGATTTAGTGACTACTGTCCATTTATTTTTTTGTTTGCTCTAATTTATTAGATAACTTAAACACAAACAGATAATATACAATCTTATACACATCTTGTTTCACCTTGGGACGGCTTAATCAAGTGTATTTACAGAATGAAGAGGCTCTACTACAATTATGGGGGGGGGGGGGTGGGATTTGAAGATTGGCAGCTAAATTACTTCATGGTCACACGATAGTGTTAATAGTGACCATGATGTGGAAACTTTATATAAAATAGACCATGTTAAAAGTCATTTTTTTTGTATAAGATACCTAAATATGGTAAAGCAGAAAAGGCATAAATAAAATCAGAATTTTATTAATACATTGAAATATATGATTTGAGTGACCGCGTGACACGCTGGTCATGTGGTTGGCTTGGATCCTATGTGATTTGCTGCAACTTTTAGGCAAACACGTAACATGGAACTGTATTGCGCATCATGTGTTAAAAAGGGGACCGGCTTAGACCAATGGTAGGCCGGGCCACTCTTCAGCATGGGAAAATGGGGTTAGAATGAGGTCACACTTCCAAAGAAAAACAAGATGTATGACCAGCTATACTGAGGATGCGGCAGTCATATTTAGTGATGAACTAGTGACTGTTACATTAGACGCGATGTCCGCCTGTCTATAATCAATGCGCGGTGGACATCTTTATAAAGGGCTCAACAGAGGGCCGGACCAAAATCATAAGGTGCCGGGCTATTACTGGTGATGGAAAACTGAGACCACACCATCCAAAGAGGATGTAGTGCCTGCCCACCTATAATGAAGACACGGTGGCCATATTGATAAAGGGCTAATAACTAATATTAGATACAATGTCCCCCCACCTATAGTTAAGGTGATTCAGGGATTTAATCTACCTTTAAAAAAAAAAAGGTTCAGGGGCAAAGCCTAGCTTCTGAGCTGAGTGGACGTGCAGATCCTGAGTTCCTGATATATACGCTGATTTTAGGATGCTACACCCTACAACTTAGCACAAACACTCACTACTGAGCACCATCTGAGTCTGGGAACTTCAAGCTCCGAGGTTGGCATCACTTCACTCCTACCCCCCCACTCCCTGGACCGGTGGGAGTTATCCTGGTCCCACTGAACTCACTTGGCTACTCACCGCATACTCATCTTGTGCTCCAGGCTGCTATTAGCGGTAGATTCAAAGTGCTGGGCACACAAAATGTTGCCTACCCCTCATTCTGTGGAACAGGGGCCTAAGCCCATTCCGAGAGCCCCACCACTACTCTTAAGAGTATACACTGCAAAAGATTGATGCAATCTTTCAGAACTTCTGAAAGAAAATTCACAATCGAGCATGGGCTGTTGTACAGAGACAACACAATGAAATCACAAGGTTGTTGCCAGAACAGCAGCGGCCTGCTCAGAGCGATCCTGCTGTGCCAGCGCAACCTCTCCGTGCTAACCGCACTCCTGGGCCGAGAGCCCCACAGACATAGCCTATCCGCATCATCCTCATAGGAGGAAGAAACCCCGCCGACAATGGCACTCACCACCTGGATCCCTGTGAAGGGAGAATTGAGAGGTGGAGTTACTCAAGTCTGTGGAACTCGATGCCGGCCTTCACAGAGGCCTGGGGCTGAAGGAGAAGCCTACCCAGGTGCTACCCAGCTGATAATCACCTGGACTCTGCTCAAAGCCTGTCGACCTTACTGCCTGTGGGAATCGACTGATCCTGAAAGAGGTCTGCAACCTGCTGACAAGCACCAGTCTCCCTATAATATGACGTCTCCCTATAATATATCCATCGGCGCTGGGTCAGGCTTTGCCCACAATTCTCCCCCTCCAACGTCGTCTGCTCCCGGGGTAGACCTATGTGTCCACCCATGTTTGGGCCTCGAACAGGCATCGGCAGGAAGTGGTGAACGGTCGGATGCGACCAGGTGTTTCTGGAGGATGGTGTACATTCGAGCCGCGAACAGGTGAAGGTTGCAATTGGCGAATGGGCGGGCCAAGAACAGGCAAATGTGGAAGGTGTCGAACGTTCGGGCCACAGAGGGGAGAATGCAGGCTCTGGTGAACGGGATGCCATGAACAGGGACACAGGGAATCTGCTTACTGGGATGGCCACGAACTGGAGGACCGTTCTGGCCGCTGGAAGAAGTGTATGGTGCTGGTTCGGCCCGCAAATCCAGGTTGTAGCATGCGGCTGTCCATTTGGCCCGTGTATGCAGGACTCCTAAGGTGGACAGGAGCAGGGCCGGCCTTAGGGGTGTTTACATTTGCAGCGGGGGCGGAGCTTACCGTGCGGCAGGGGCGGAGCTAAAAGCGCCGGAAAACTGCTGCAGGGGAAGCAGGAAGGAGTCCCTGCTTCCCCACCAAACAGTCACCAGGAGCTGCACTGCCTCCACAATGAACTCCACAGGTAACTGTGTGATTGTCAGGTGAGTGTGACTCTCTGCCTATGTGTATGACTGTCTGCCTCTGTGTGTCTGTGTGTATGACTGTCTCCCTCTGTGTGTGTGTGTGTGTTACTGTCTGTGTGTGTGTGTGTGTTACTGTCTGTGTGTGTGTGTGTGTATGACTGTCTGCCTCTGTGTGTCTGTGTGTATGACTGTCTGCCTCTGTGTGTCTGTGTGTATGACTGTCTGCCTTTGTGTGTGTGTCTGTGTGTATGACTGTCTGCCTCTGTATGTATGACTATCTGCCTGTGTGTGTCTGTGTGTGTGTGTGTGTGTGTGTGTGTGTGTATGACTGTCTGCGTGTGTGTGTGTGTGTGTATATGACTGTCTGCCACTGTGTGTCTGTGTGTATTACTGTCTGCCTCTGTGTGTTTGTCTGTGTGTATTACTGTCTGCCTCTCTGTGTGTGACTGTGTATGACTGCCTCTGTGTGTATGACTGTCTGCCTCTGTGTGTATGACTGTCTGCCTCTGTGTGTATGACTGTCTGCCTCTGTGTGTATGACTTTCTGCCTCTGTGTGTATGACTGTCTGCCTCTGTGTGTCTGTGTGTATGACTGTCTGCGTGTGTGTGTGTGTGTGTGTGTGTATGACTGTCTGCCTCTGTGTGTATGACTGTGTGTGTGTCTGTGTGTATTACTGTCTGCCTCTGTGTGTGTCTGTGTGTATTACTGTCTGTGTGTATGACTGACTGTCTGCCTGTGTGTGTCTGTGTGTGTGTGTGTGTGTGACTGTCTGCCTTTGTGTGCCTGTGTGTGTGTGTGTATGACTGTCTGCTTGTGTGTGTGTGGATGTCTTCCTGTGTGTGTATGGCTGTCTGACTCTGTGTGTGTGTGTGTGTCACATACAACCAATACACGCATATCACACACTGTTAATATACCCATTACAAATATCACACATAGCATACATATCACACACAGTCATCACACGTACTATTACATACACAGACAACACAAACATAACAGCATACATGGATGACGAGGGGGGGGGGGGCGCTGGGAAGATTTTTCGCACAGGGCGTCTAAATGCCTAAGGCCGGCCCTGGACAGGAGAACCACTGATACGGCGGGCTCTGCAGCAGGTGGGAGTGCTGTTGGTCACGGAAGAGCTACGGATCTGGCTGGCATACAACCCTGTGATCATCCCCCATACTGAGGCGTCACCAGTCACAGGGCAGCGGGCGGGGAGCCAATGCTTCAGCGTTAGGCGCACATGCAACAGCGGGGTCCCCTGTTGCTAGTAGACGGTTCTACCTTCCACATGTCACGGGTCTCGGGAGCGGAGCATGTCTCCCATCGTCCCGCCTGCCTCCCGTCGTCCTAACAGGGGTACCCTGGTGTCATCCCCGACTGGGGTCCCTGGGTGATCCCCTGCCGTGGCTGCGCCCCTGGTCACTACCCTGTCACCCTGGCGTCATCCCCTGGTCACTAGGACCACTCAGAGGCCTATCCTGCCTGTCAGCACCCCCTTTGGGCCCACCCATGAGGGAGATCTGCTCGACCGCTGGTCCTGCGTGGTACGAGGCGTAGACACCTGCCCTCCTATCCCACTGTGGGTTACCCCGACTCCCACCTGGTGACCGTGACAGCGATCTGGTAGCGGACCCTGGGGACATGCTCCGCTCCCGTGACCCGTGATAGGTGGAAGGGAGAACCATCTACTAGCAACAGGGGACCCCGCTGTTGCATGTGCGCCTAACGCTGAAGCATGGGCTCCCCACCCGCAGGTGACCGCCAGGACACGGGTAGATTGGTGTCAATGCCTCGTACCATGCAGGACTGGCGGTTGAGCAGATCCCCCGCATGGGTGGGCACACAGGGGGTGCTGAGAGGCACGGGATGCAGGATAGGCCTCTGAGTGGTCGTAGGGACCAGGGGAGCAGCCACGGCAGGGAATCACCCAGGGACCCTAGTCGGGGATGACGCCAGGGTACCCCTGTTAGGACGACGGGAGGCAGGCGGAGCAGGTCGGGTTCATATGGTGGGAGTTCCCCTGGGGGCTATGAGGAGGGGTGGTCACGGCCCTAGGGGTCAGGGCAACGGCTGCAGTGGGGATGGGTCGAGCAGTGCAACGCGTGAGAGCAGGCGGGTCAGGAATCGGTCGCACGACCTACCCACTGTGCTTTCTCGTTCCAGGTCACCAAGATGAGTCCAGATGAGACCACGAGAAGTTGACCTGCGGCTGGAGGCGCCGTCGTGCCTGTGCTTGGACGTCGGACACCGGGATGCAGCCTTGCGGCCTTCGACGGCCAGGGGTTCGGATGGTGAGTTGTCTTCCATTAAACAGTCTGGGGATCTTTTCGAGGGTCTTTGCTAGAGTCTTCGAGTTGGGGTTCGGGCAGGAGTGCTAGCTTTGGTCAGGTGTGGGCCCCAGGGCAGGTGAGTGCGGGTGCAGAGGCAGTTCCAGTGGGCGGTAACCTGGGCACTAGGGATTCAGTTGCGACATGGGGGCATTATCTGAGTTAGGGAGTGAAAGGGCTGACCTGGTTCGGGGGATTCTGGCCGCAGCACGTCAAAATGTCCATGTCTCATTTGCGGGACCGTTGGGTTGTCTCCTCAAGCCCGAGGTGAAGGAGCGAATTTGGAAAGGGGAATTCCTCAAAATCTTTTCTCTTCTCCCTCTTGATGATTATCTGGATATGAAGGAGGAGGATAAAAGGGATGCTAAGAAAGAGGAGGAGGAGAAATGACGCTGCTACCGCAAGATTCCCAAAACGTTTGGGAATTGGTTGCAGGCTTTTTGCATCATGGCGATTGTCATGATGTGGTGGTGGTACGATGAGCAGTTTAGGCAAGTCTGTCGGTCAATCCAGGGATGCGGTGGGACCAAATGGACCTGCCGTTGTGGATGAAACTTATAATTGCGCAGAAGGCATCACCCTTTCAGTCTGTGGCGAGCGCAGGAACATCTTCTACCTCGTCGGACATTCACAAAAAAGGGTTCTGCTGGCTCTTCAGTGATAGCCAGTGCAAGTGGGGGGCAGCTTGCCGTTACAATCATAAATGTTCCGGATGCGGGGGTGCGCATGGATACAGTCATTGTTTCAAACATAGTAAGTCTACTGCCTCTGGAGGCACATCCGCTGCCGCTGGGGTTGTCGCCGGTGAAGGTCTGCGCAATGTTGCCATGGCTAAGCAGCCACGGTAATCAGGAAGATGCGGCACTGCTCAGGGATGGTTTCACGGAAGGTTTTGTCATTCCTTATCGAGATTGGGTGGTTGTTCGTCACCTCTGTAATTTGAAGTCGGTGGGGGAATTTCCTGACATTGTGCAAGACAAGTTTCTTAAGGAAGTGCAGCTGGAGAGGATGGCTGGGTCATTTCTTGTACCCCTGTTGTGCGATCTTCGGGCATCACTGTTGGGGGTGGTGCCCAAGAAGGAACCCGGTAAGTAACGGCTTGTAAACCATTTATTGTATCCACAGGGTTTGTCAGTAAATGATGATTTTGACAAGGCCCTTTGCTCAGTGTCATATGCATCATTCGACAAAGCGGTCGAGTTGGTTTGGCACGCGGGAAAAAGAGCGTTACTGGCTAAGGCGGATGTGGAAGCAGCCTTTCAGCTGTTGCCCATTAACCCAGACTGTCACTATCTGCTAGGCTGTTTTTTCGTGGGACAGTATTTTGGTGATCTCTGTCTTTCCATGGGGTGTTCTATCTCATGTGCTTAATTTGAGAAATTCAATACATTCCTGGAATGGGTGGTCCAAGTGGAGGTGGGCATTACCTTGATGATTTCCTTTGTGTTGGGCCAGCAGGTTCAAAGGGGTTTCGGACGCTGGCATGGGTGGCTAGCGTGGTTTGGATTCCGCGGGCAGTTGATAAGATGGTTGGGCCAACTACCTTCCTATCATTCCTTGGTTTGGAGATAGATTCGGTCCAGGGTGAGTGTTGGTTGCCAGACGATAAGTTGATGACTCTCAGGCAGGCGGTGACAGAGGTGCGGGAAGCCACGAAAGTTACCTTAACCCCTTAAGGACCAAACTTCTGGAATAAAAGGGAATCATGACATGTCACTCATGTCATGTGTCCTTAAAGGGTTAAGGGCCCTTCAATCGTTGGTGGGCCGGCTTAACTCTGTGTATCGAATTATCCCGGTGGGGCGGGTGTTTAACAGGTTCCTAGCAAAAGCGACTAGCGGGGTCACTTCCCCCCATCATTTCATATGGGTGTCGGCATCCATGAAGGCCGATATGGATGTCTGGGCAGTTTTTCTCTGGGATTTTAATGGACGGGTGTTCTTTCGTGAACCAGCGGTTTCTTCGTCCGAATTGGAACTGTTCACGGACGCATCGGGCAGTCTTGGGTTTGGACCATTTTTTGCGGGGCACTGGTGTGCAGAACCATGGCCGGAGGAATGGAAGGACAGTCCCCTCATTCGTCATTTGGCATTCTTGGAGTTCTTCCCCTTGTGGAGGCCTTGGCATTATGTGGTCACCTCTTGCGCGACAAAGAGGTTATCTTCTTCACTCAAAATATGTCAGTGGTGGAGGCGGTTAATGGGTTGTCTGCTTCATCTATCCCTGTCATTTGGCTTCTTCGCAACTTCGTATTGGTTTGCATGCAGTTCAATGTGGTGTTCCGCGCGCGGCACATTCCAGGGTTGCAGAATGTTGTGGCTGATTCGCTTTCTCGTTTTCAGTAGGAACCGTTCCGGGAAGCAGCTCCGGGCGCACAGGAGGAAGGTATGCGATGTCCGGAGGAGGTGTGGCGGCTCGGGATCTCTTGCTTGGAGGACTCATAAAGGGGTCGCTGGTGCCGTCCACCTGGACGGCCTAAGAAAAGGTTTGTTAAGCTTGCGACGAGGCTATGGTATGTGCGGGAGGTCAGGAATCAGAGGCGGCGCGTTTTGACACGCTGTTATGGTTCTTGTGCCGGTTATTCGCTGTGGGGGCGTCCCCATCGGCGATCGGGCGGAATATGACGGCGTTGGCTGGCTGCTGACTGAGGAAGCTCTTCAAGAATGAAACGCATTTTGGCTACTTTTTAGGACTTTTATTCTTGTATGTATCATTATTTTATATGTTTATATTGTAATAAATTCCATTATTTTATCAAAGTCTTTTGGAGCATCCAGGAATCTTCATAGAGGTAGTGCTATCCCCACATAATTGGCACAATACCTCCACACCTCAGAGCCGGGATTGCTAGGCTCAGAATAAGGTGAGCACCCCATTTTATATTTCCTTTCCACCTGTTTTTTACAGACTACATATTGGTTCGTCTCTTTTATGCTTTCTTTTATTATAAATTGTGTTCCACTCCACGTACCATCTGCACTATACTGTATTTTTTGGCTTTTATCTCTTATATGTATCTCAAGCAAAGCTTTTAATCAAGGACATTTGACTTTTTTTGTGGATAAGAGGATATTTTCACATTAGTGTATAGAACTGCTTCTATTTATTCACTTTCAGCACTTTATAGGTACACACACTCCTCCCAAAAGGAGGTGTATTTTGGCTTGAATTTGACAATGAAAATAGTTCAGGTAATGCTGACTTTGGTATCTCTAACACTATGGCATCCCCTTTCTTCTAGACTCACTACATACAACTTGTCTCTGTCCCAGACTATATACCAGAAGCTTCTGCCTGCTAGTAAGAAGGTAAGGAGAAAAATGGACATGTGAGTGCTTGGGGACAGTCCTTAGAAAGCATGGAACAAGCATTTATGCCAAGCACAGGGGTCTGTCTGCATCGTATGCCCTTAGTTGGCCAGCCTGCATGATTGGCAGGCAGCCTGACATGTATTCATGCCAGGCAAGCCTTCCAATTCTTTGGACAGACATGCCCTCTACTTGGGCATGTTCGCCCCTTTCGACAGTTCTGGTTATGTGATTCACGTCAGTGGCACACCAGCCCGCTCATTGACTTCCTTCTTCACTGGACACTACTGTTAGGGGTATGGATTTACTTAAAATATGAAAGCGAGAGATTAGCATTGGGTTTCTGTTTTCTTATAGTTGCATCCTATGAGTTTCTCTCCAGTACCCTCTCCATCAGATACATGACGCTTGGGAGATATAACTGTTTAAGTGTTTTTGGTCGACAAGATTCTGAAATTAGGGCTATCATAATTGTCAGCTCCAGGCCCACTGGGCTCTTAATCTGGCCCTGAGGATTGGTGGTAGTCATAGAAGGCTGAACCACCGTACTTATGCCCCAGATCCACAAGTTTTTGCAAGTATACATCCAACTCTTCCCTTTTCTCTGGATAAACTGAGCAGTACACATCCATGTAGAGGCCAAAACCTAAGACAAATTCGGGTATGAGCAATATTTTATTTACTCTAGGATCTCTAGCCCTTAGTACCACTGATATGTCCCCATACGCGTATGTCCTCTTCTCAAGGATATTCTGGGAGGCAATTAGGAGCGAGACTAGGTTAACATCCTTGCCCTCTAGGATCTCTTTCTTGAGATTGGTACTGGGTTTATATTTTCTGGAATTTGAGTTGGGACAAGAGAGTTACCCGGCGTGGCAGATGGACCCCCACACGCTGGAATAGCGGGGCCCCTTGGCATATTAGAGGAATAGACTGCTTCCAATTTTTCCAGTCTATCGCTAATCAGTCCAATGGAAGACATTAATGCGGTGAGCATAGCATGAACATCCGGTAACTGGGATCCGCTGGGCCCTTCCCTGCCCCTGAGTTGTCAGTGTTTGTATTAAGAAGTCTGAAGAGCTCCGCCTTCCTGGCAGTAGCCGGGAATGGAATACATCTTTTACGGAGTTCAGCCGTGAGATGAGGGATAGTCCATGACCTTAGAGAAGATGGACTAGCGTATCAGCACCATGGGCAGGGGTCTCGGACCTAGCTGGGGTGCAAGGAAGGGACAGTTCTTCTTGTGTATCAGGAACTTGAGACTTACTGAAATATATATGTGTGTGTATATATATATATATATATATATATATATATATATATATATATATATATATATATATATATATATAAATATATATATATAAATATATATATACATTCATAAAATCACCATTAGTAATAAGTCATAACCAGGTACTGGCTGGCTAGCTAAAGCCAAGCGGCGAAAAAATGTATACTAATATAACGTGATAGGTGAGGCCCTGCTAAGTGCCAAGTGACTTGAGAGACTCTAGCTATGTGTTGGCCTGAGGGGATTTGAGGCCACCGAAACGTTGTGGAAGAGTGTTGGCCTCTCGGTGATAATTAAAGCAGAAGATAGTATGGGTGTGACAGATGAGGCCCTCTCTATGCAACCATGTGAGACGAATAGCTATGTTTGGATCCATGGGCGAATACCTCAGAGTATGAGGATGGGTGTCGGGCCTCGTGGGGCCACTAGCCTATGACAGGAGGCCAGAAACATAACCTATTTGGACAACCTAAATCCCTGATAGCCAGTACTGTCTGCTAATAGGGGCTAAACAATAGGGATAATAATTGTTGTACCTGTGATAGCTAGAATCAGAAATGATGATTCTTAGTAGAAATTAGGGAGAGGAGGATAGGAGTGGATACGTAAGTAACCCTAAAAATGAAACGTAATACAGTATCTGAGTATGTGAGATATGTATGTGTGTTCATATAAATATATACAGTTGCAAGAAAAAGTATGTGAACCCTTTGCAATGATATGGATTTCTGCACAAATTGGTCATAAAATGTGATCTGATCATCATCTAAGTCACAACAATAGACAATCACAGTCTGCTTAAACTAATAACACACAACAAATTAAATGTTGCCATGTTTTTATTGAACACACCATGTAAACATTCACAGTGCAGGTGTAAAAATTATGTGAACCCTTGTTTTTTATAACTGGTTGAACCTCCTTTGGCAGCAATAACTTTAACCAAACGTTTCCTGTAGTTGCAGATCAGACGTGCACAACGGTCAGGAGTAATTCTTGACCATTCCTCTTTACAGAACTGTTTCAGTTCAGCAATATTCTTGGGATGTCTGGTGTGAATCGCTTTCTTGAGGTCATGCCACAGCATCTCAATCGGGTTGAGGTCAGGACTCTGACTGGGCCACTTCAGAAGGCGTATTTTCTTCTGTTTAAGCCATTCTGTTGTTGATTTACTTCTATGCTTTGGGTCATTGTCCTGTTGCAACACCCATCTTCTGTTGAGCTTCAGTTGGTAGACAGATGGCCTTAAGTTCTCCTGCAAAATGTCTTGATAAACTTTGGAATTCATTTTTCCTTCCATGATAGCAATCCGTCCAGGCCCTGACACAGCAAAGCAGCCCCAAACCATGATGCCCCCACCACCATACTTCACAGTTGGGATGAGGTTTTGATGTTGGTGTGCTGTGCTTTTTTTTCGCCACACATAGTGTTGTATATTTCTTCCAAACAACTCAACTTTGGTTTCATCTGTCCACAGAATATTTTGCCAGTACTGCTGTGGAACATCCAGGTGCTCTTGTGCAAACTGTAAACGTGCAGCAATGTTTTGTTTGGACAACAATGGCTTCCTCTGTGGTATCCTCCCATGAAATCCATTCTTGTTTAGTGTTTTACGTATTGTAGCTTCGCTAACAGGGTTGTTAGCATTTACCAGTGACTTTTGTAAGTCTTTAGCTGACACTCTAGGATTCTTCTTCACCTCATTGAGCAGTCGGCACTGTGCTCTTGCAGTCATCTTTACAGGACGGCGACTCCTAGGGAGAGTAGCAGCAGTGCTGAACTTTCTCCATTTGTAGACAATTTGTCTTACCGTGGACTGATGAACAGCAAGGCTTTTGGAGATACTTTTATAACCCTTTCCAGCTTTATGCAAATCAACTATTCTTATCGTAGGTCTTCTGAGAGCTCTTTTGTGCGAGGCATCATTCACATCAGGCAATGCTTCTTGTGAAAAGCAAACCCAGAACTGGTGTGTGTTTTTTATAGGGCATGGCAGCTGTAACCAACACCTCCAATCTCATCTCATTGATTGGACTCCAGTTGGCTGAAATCTCACTCCAATTAGCTCTTGGAGATGTCATTAGTCTAGGGGTTCACATACTTGTTCCACCTGCACTGTGAATGTTTACTTGGTGTGTTCAATAAAAACATGCAACATTTCATTCTTTGTGTGTTATTAGTTTAAGCAGACTGTGATTGTCTATTGTTGTGACTTAGATGATGATCAGATCACATTTTATGACCAATTTGTGCAGAAATCCATGTCATTCCAAAGGGTTCACATATTTTTTCTTGCAACTGTATATAGGCCAGATCATGGACCCGAGTAATATAGTGTAACCTACCCAAATCCTAGGAGTGAGGGGAGAATTTTGGTGAATGCTGCCACGAATGGAAGAACCTTGTGTAATGAAGACACTCTGGTCTGAAATTTACACCTATGGAAATATCAAGATATTAACAAAAAAACAGGAGGGATTATCTACATAAGCCAAGTTTATACCAATTTTACCAACCTAAATTTACAGTATATGGAAGTTGACAGAAACAGGAGCAATTCCTCTGACTAATAGTTCTGCAATGCGCCTCAAAACATCAAAAGGACACGAGATGTCAGCCAAATAGCAGGTTCGATAGACCAAAAGTAAAATTGCTATTTATATGAATAGGAATAACCATGAGTTAATTATAATCTAACTGTAATATCTAGCTTTACCAGTAGGGGGCACCAGTCTTGAAGTAACATACAAACATTCAACCGCAAAATGCTGGAGACAGGCAATCTGGAAGAATCGTGTGAACAGCCTATGCTCAAACAGCTGTTTGCCCGTGTGGCGAAAATAACCTCGCCACCGGGTTCTGGAGGGGCCTATTTGCTCGCCTTTTGCCTCATGGCCCATGCTTTAAAACGTAGTTTTTCCCCTGTAAAAAGGCTTGTTCGTTTGTTTTTGCAGTGTGGTTAGGTAAATGGAATTTACTGAACAAACTACCGAACAGCCAGAACACACGCAAGGGGAGTGTGCAGCCAATTTACCTCCCAGGCTGGTGGTTAACCACAAGCTAATAGACATATGGCTGGGTGGTCGCCTTTTGTATAGTCGAACGCGGTCAGCGGTTTTGCTGCCGAGCTCATGAAACTAAAATTGGACACGCGACGGCATGAACACCGCTGAACCTTACCTTCTTTGGAACTTCGACGCTTCGGCGGGAGTTTAACGGCGTTCGACAATTCGAACGCCACTTTAACATTGGCTATTTGCACGAATGGCCCCGTTTGTGCATTCAAACTGCATTTGAACTATAGTGAATAGACCGACCGCACAGCCCAAATCTGTGGAACTGTTTTGGGCATGAAAGTCATTCTTGCGGTCGGTCAAATGTGACTTCCAGCTATCTCCCGAACCCCTGAACCGATTGCTCTGATTTTTTAATATGTTGTTCCGATAATTATGCCCGTTCAGAAAATGCAGTTTTATGTGAATTGAATGTATAATTTTGATGTTATGAGAAATTAGTAAAAATTTGTTTTTTCTGCTTGGGGATAATTGAGTTACTACAATATCTTGCTCAATTATCTCCCAAGCAGAGGGGAGGGTTTGTGTGCAGTTTTTTTGGAGTGTCAAGATGTACAAGTCTGTCCTGATTGGTTGTTGCAACTTTGTGTCCTGTGTACTACAAGGTCCACGTGGGTGGTAACCTTGTGGGAAAACCTGTATATAAGTGCCAATAAACCCTCAGACTGCTGAGTTCCTGTTTTACCCTCAACATAGAGACTTGTCTCATGTGTGGGGGAAAAGGCTACATCTACACTGGGGATTGCTATACGCTGTAAACTCCCCTGTCTATAATCAATAAGCTCTTTTACAAGCTTGTTCCTGCTTTGCTCTCTGAAGGAAGAGAGGTTCACCCACTGGTGCCTTGAGCCTTGCTGTAGGTCCAGGATGGGTAGGAGATGGCGAGACCCCAACTAACCTGCGGTGGTTAGTGGGGTCTGCAGTGCTTATGGTGTCATGTGTAGGGCTTGGAGCCCTCGGGAAGCACTAGGAGCATCCATCAACGGAGGTACACAGTCAGGATGCCAGGTGATCCGTTACAGCCCGTTTCTACTGCAATACATCACTTGGTTCATATGAATTCATATGAATGAAATAAGCATATATGAACATAGAAAGAGTCAAACCGGGGGAAGCTCCCGACAGTGCGGTTGAAAGAAAATGAAAAAGCCTTTACAACAGGACTAAAGCATATGCATGCGAAAGTGCCGAAACACATATATTATACGAAATGCACGAGTGCGACCGTGGAGCAATGGTGTGGGTCTGACTAACGTTAGAAACAAGCAGTTATGAGACCAGTCTCTGTACTGTATCGTACTGTACTGTACTGTATCGTTTGTCAGGTGGTCAGATACGCAGAATTTAAATGGAACAAGAGCAAGAAATCAGGACATGAGGAAACTGCAGGAGACAGCAAAATGTCGACTGAAAGTCACTCACTTGCCAGACCAACAATGGTAAAGTGGGAGAGGATTGGCAGCCTTTATAAAGGGAAACCAAACTCCTCCCACAACTACAGGTCCAGCCTTTAATATATAAATAAATGTAAAATAAAATAAAATTATTTATATATATATATATATATATATATATATATATATATATATTTAACTATTAATTTTACATCATTATTTGATTTTATTATAATTTGAGGGACCTGCCTGACAACCCAGGCAGACAGTGCAGAGAATTTAATTAGCAAGCCCTATATTTAACCCTGTAACATTCTGAGTGTTTTAAAAAGTAGAACTTATCACAATGATGATATCACCAGTAAAAGTGCAGTTTTTGCGTCAAAAAATGCAAAAAACAAACAAGAAAGTTAAGTTTGGCTAGCGTTTGTGACTAAGTGGCTACTACAAAAGACTGGACATACCCCATTTTGAATACCCTGGGTTGTCTACATTTGCAAGTGGTATGCCATGGTGGGGTCAATTCACATTCCTGGGCTACCATATGGTCTCAAAAAGCAACATAGACCAAGCAAACCAATCTGGCAAACTGAAATGGGCAAGCCCTATATTGACCCTGTGTGACGGTAGTAACTGGTATCACCGTCTAGTATTCCTTTTCTCCTTACAGTACAAGACCGACGTAGAACACCATGTTGCAACACGAAACCACAAGGTAATTGAGTGCTCCTAGGTGGCCGCCATTTGGCATACGAACATGTGGCGAGAACAAAGGATGGCGGCCATCTTAAACTCCCGAACGAGGCCAGCGGGACCTGGTCGTCGAGTGCCTGGAACTGTTTTCGGCATGGCACTCGCATGAACTCTTTATGGAAGTCCCGTCTGACCTATTTCTCCTTAAAGTACAAGACCGACGTTCGGGAGTTTCAATCAACTGAATGAGGGGAGCATTCTCATATAACCAGCGGCATTCTACCTATAGTGGTTCTCATATAATTCTGCACGAACGGAGACTGGCTCTTACTATCAGTTTCATGGAACTCTAAATCGGATACAACCGCATGGCGAGCCGGTCAAACTTCCACACGATGCAACGCGGAAACTACCGAACTGATTTTTGTGCAATTTGGATATGTTACACCCAGTATCCTCAGCTACCCAGGGATGTGGTTTTTGTATCGTTATATAAAGTATATTTCTATAAATGTTGAAAATTGTTAATATTTCTGGCCAGCAGATAATTGAGTTTAGTATGTTGCTGAAACTCAATTATCTAGCCTGGCCTAGAGGAGGAGCTTGTACTTTATAAATTGAATGCCTTTTTCTTCTAGTAAATCAGTCTTGTTCCAGCATTAAGCTTTGGCTCATGTGTGGATCATTTGGCGATACCAGCAATATTTATTCATGTGGATTCTAGGCGATACTCTGCTATTGGGAAAAGGAATACTAGACGGTGATACCAGTTACTACCGTCACACCCTGTAACTTTCCAAAACACCATAAAACCTGTACATGGGGGTTATTGTTATACACGGTAGACTTCACTGAACACAAATATGAGTGTTTGTTTTAAAAAGTAAAACTTATCACAACGATGATATCACCAGTAGAAGTGCAGTTTTTGCGTAAAAAAATGCAAAAAACAAACAAGAAAGCTAACTTTGGCAAGCATTTGTGACTAAGTGGCTACTACAAAAGACTGGACATACCCCATTTTGAATACCCTGGGTTGTCTACTTTTTCAAATGGTATGTCATGATGGGGTTAATTTTCATTTCTGGGCTCCCATGCTGTCTCAAAAGCAACATAGCCAATCTGGCAAATATCAATTTACAAAAACAGAAATTGGCAAATCTAATGTTTGATCCTGTAACTTTCCAAAATCATAAAACCTGTACTTGAGGGGTACTGCTGTACTCGTGAGACATTACTCTACACAAATATGAGTGTTTTAGAGCAGTAAAATGTATTATACTCATAATATCATCGGTGAGAGGGCAGTTTATTTGGGAAAAATGCAAAAAAAAATATATAAATGCAAATTTTGGCCAGGGTTTGTGACTAGGTGGCTACTAAAAAAGATTGGACCCACCCCATTTTGAATACCGTGTGTTGTCTACTTGTACATACAAATGGTATATCATTAACCCCTTAAGGACACATGACATGTGTGACATGTCATGATTCCATTTTATTCCAGAAGTTTGGTCCTTAAGGGGTTAATGGGTTAATTTTCATTCCTTGGCTACCATACGGTCTCAAAGGCAACATAGGCCCAGCAAACCAATCTGTCAAATTTCAATGTGCAAACATGGAAAAGCCCTACATTTGACCCCTGTAAGTTTCCAAAAACCCATAAAACCTGTGCATGGGGGGGTACTGTTGTACTCGTGAGACATTTCTGAATACAAATATGTGTATTCTATTTCAGTAGACGCCAACAGTTTTATGACATTCACAGTTAAAATGTCATGCAGAACTTGAAAAATATTATTTTTTTCTCAATTTTTCATATTTTTGGGGATTTTATTCATATTAAATTTATGTTTCATATAGAAATGTTTGATATAATATGAAAGCCCTGTTTTCCCTGAACAAAATGATATCTAATAAGTGTGGGTGCACTTAATATGAAAGAGGTGAAATATGGTTGAACCACATATAGCGCAAATTCCAGGTTTTGTTTACATTTTGTTTTGATCACAACTTGTTGGTTCCGTCCTTAGCCTACTAACGCTTCCCCATAGGTTTGGCTGTGACTGACACAGAGGCAGATCAGGGGTAGAGCTAGCACAATTCAAACACAGCCCTGACCAATCAGCATCTCCTCATAGAGATGAATTGAATCAATGAATCTCTATGAGTAAAGTTCAGTGTCTGCATGCAGAGGGAGGAGATACTGAATGTTTGGATGCATTTTAGGCAGCCATGACCCAGTAAGGATCTCAAACAGCCATCTAAGGAGTGGCCAGTGAAGTTATCACTAGGCTGTAATGTAAACACTGTTTTACAGCAAAAAAGCCTGAAGGTAATGATTCTACTCAACAGAAGAAATTCAATGAGTTGTAGTTGTTCTGGTGACTATAGTGTCCCTTTAATGACACCTGCATAAGCTCTACCATGCTACCTGCATCGGTGTTCTCTTTGACTCCAACCTCTCCTACACCCCTCATGTCCAGTCGATTGCCAAATCCTGCTGCTTCCATATTGAAAACATAGCACGTATCCGTCCCTATTTAACTCTAGACGAGGTTAAGGTGCTGGTCCATGCCGCTATCCTTTCTCGCCTTGACTACTGCAATCCGCTTCTCAGTGTTTTTACATGTTCCCCAACTTGTCCCATTATGTTCTATAATGAATGCGGCAGCGAGGCTCCTCCAATGCCCCTGTACCTCCCATGCCTCACCCCTCTGTCAGTTCCTACATTGGTTTTCTGTAAGATATAGGGCTCAATTTAAAAATCGCTTTCCCTCCACGCTCCCCGATTTCTATCCTGCATCTGTCATAGAAAAAAAACATTAAATCGTCAATGAATACTATTGTAGCAACCTACTTTTCTACTCTACGACCATTTTTTGTGTCACTATACCCAATTCCCTCTAGCATGTAAGCTCATTTGAGCAGGGCCCTCAGCCTCTCTATTGCTGTGTGTCCAACACATCTGGTTACAAATTTAATAAATAACATATGGCCGTGCAATGTTGTATGTTGTATGCAGTCTTTTGTGGCTTTATACACTAGCTAATAAGTATAAATGTATTGTAAATGAGCAGTGACAGCCTTTTTTAATTGAATATAATTTTTTTGGATATCTCTGTATGAAAATAGTCCCAGGAATTGAACACAAATTTCAAGATTTTAATTAAATCTCAGATAAAAGAGGCAGATTCATACATACTACCTTGAACACGTCCTATATAAAATATCTTCAGTGGAGGTAAATCAGCAATGTATATTTTAACATTCTGGCAAGTTAAGGGTTCTCTTAAGAACTAGCTGGTTTGAAATATCTGTAAGCAAGTAAATAAAGTATTTGTAAATGGCAATACATGGTCTCAGTAGCCAACTATGGCCTTGATTTAATTAATTTAAATCAATAATGTACAATTTCTATGTACAAAGTTTTATTCATTGCTGAGAGTGATCATCAGATGCTGTCCGCATAAAGAAAACGGTATTTTAATTTTTAGATTTATCTGGTAACGAGTATGATATAGCACACAATGTAGATCATAGCGGTTTACATCTGTATCTCAGAGGAGTGTGTCTCTGAACACACAAGACAATGTGTATTTAATTAAGAATATAGTATTGGTAGCTCTCAAAAGACAAAAATGGGATGAGTTTTTAAAGTATTAATGCCCACACGTTAGTCTGTCTATAATGTACAGATCATCAATTAAAATATCAGCATCCCAGGAATGTTATGTATGATCAATCAGTCCTCTGAAGCTGTCATTGTGTTCCAATAATTTTCATAATTATTCTCAATCCAACAGGTGTCCAGGTACCAGGCCTTTCCATGTTCTGCATTTCTCTTTCCGTGAGCTTCTCAACACATTTTCACAAGATTCGTAGCTCAGTGCCCTCTGCCAGTCCATATTTTGTCTTGTGTTCATGGAATAGTTTGAGGAGAGAACGTTTGTACAATTCATGGTATAGATCCACCGTCTCTGCACTAGGGTCCTTTATCTGGGGAACAGTCACCGGTTCTCCGACTAAGAGAAAAGTAGAGGAACAAAATCGTGAGAAAAATATAGTGATAGTAAAAATCTGGAAATTTGTTAATATTAAAGTGAAGGTTTTTTTTAAGCAAAATTTATGAAAGAAGCACTCCAGGAAGACAGCTACTTGAGGTGTGTTTAGCCATACAATGAAAATATTGCCACATCGCCAAACAGCAATGTTTACCTTTAGTGGTCCTTTAACATGCTTGATAAAACATTTTTGACTTTAGGGCTTTTCCATTTGAAATACCAAAAGAAAATAAGCATTTACTTACCTTTATTCCAGCTCCAAGACACAGCCCTTTGAGCAACCCAATACACCACCTCTATGGTCATCACGCTTGATGACTTATCTCCAATCAAATGCTTCTCATGGAGATGCAATAAATTGTGTGCTTCTCTATGAGAAGCTTTAGAAGCAACACAGCTCAGAGCACTCCACTTGAACTTTGTAGTACAACACAGATGCTCTCACATCGGAACTGCTGCATTATACTAAGTGAATGTTCGATGTGCTCATGCAATGCATGAGGACATAAAACGTGAAGAATAAAGTTCTACTTCATTCGAAACCTAGAAATACCATCGCTGGTTGTCAAGCATGCCCTATATGGGTGGAATGAGTTTAAAGTAATGGAAAGGTGGTGCTACGGCTTCCCCTACACCTGCTTCAATTTCCTAGCTGGTTAGAATGGGGTATTCCCTGGACTTGCAACTGATTGGCTATGGTTCTCGAGGCTGTCTTAGACCAGCACATATATTTTTACCCTCCACCCCATAGTTTAGGCAGAGGAGGATCCTGAACGGCTATTTTCTGCACACACACCCTTGCATACAACTCTGGGATTCAGCACTGAGAGGTAGTTAACAAGGTTGGATGTTGATAGTGGGTTTTAGGATTTGCTTTGTTTTTATTCCTGTTAGGGACTTCAGACAAACTTAAATCTCAGTAATTTGCGTTCAAATTAGCTTTTTGCATTTTTCACACACAAACAAATATGAACGCTAACTTTGGCCAGTGTTTGTGACTAAGTGGCTACTAAAAAAGACTGCACATACCCCATTTGTAATACCGTGGGTTGTCTACTTTTGCAAATGGTATGCTATCATGGGGGTAATTCTCATTCCTGGGCTACCATTTAGTCTCAAAGGCAACATAACCAGTCTGGCTAATTTCAATGTGTATAATCTGAAAAATGTGACGTGCTATAATTGACCATGTAACTTTCGAAAACACCATAAAACCTATCCATGGGGGGTACTGTTTTACTTGTGAGACATCGCTGAATGCAAATAGGTATACTTTATTGCAGTAACAGCTAACAGTATTACGACATTCACAGTTAAAATGTCATGCAGAACTAAAAGAAAATAACATTTCTTAATTTCTCAATTTGTTTTTTAGATTATATTCACATTAAATTATGTTTCATATATGAATATTTGATATGAAATGAAAGCCCTGTTTCTTCTGAACAAAATTACAAATAATAAGTGTGGGTGCATTTAATATGAAAGAGGGGAATTATGGTTGAACAGACTTATAGCGTAAATGCAAAGTTTTGTTTTGATCTGAACTTGTACAATTGCCTCAGTCCTTAAGGGGTTAATATACCCAAGCTTAATGAAGCAGTTTTAGTGTAAAGATCATGCACCTGCAATCTCACTGCCTGGGCACACCCTAATCCCCGCGGCCCGCGCTATGTGTCTCTTTGGGCCGGCCCACAGGCAGCGAGGGAGGCAGGAGAGGACCCTGGGGCTCTAGCCAGCAGCTCCGCTGGGTTCCTCTCACGAGGTTGGAGCATTGCCGCGGCAACGCTCAGATCTCGCAAGAGTGGACTCTAGCCCTGCAGGCTAGAGTTCACTCACTACTGGACCATCAGGGATTACAGCAGCATGGTCCCTCCCTACAAAAGGTCCCCCCACCTCCACAGTCCCTCCAAACAAATACACACAAACAGCAACCTCACACAAACAGCACCCTCACACACACAGCACCCTCACACACACAGCACCCTTACACACACACATACTAACAGCACCCTCACACACACACACACTAACAGCATCCCCCCACACACACACAGCACCCTTACACACAGCACCCAGCCCACACTAACAGCACCCTCACACACACACACAGCACCCTCACACACAGCACCCACACACATACAACACCCTCACACACACAGCACCATCACACACACAGCACCCTTACACATACACACACAGCACACAGACACACACACACACACACACACTAACAGCACCCTCACATTAACAGCACCCTCACACATACACCCTCACACATACAGCACCCACACACAAGCATCACGCTTACACACACAGCACCCTTACACATACACACACAGCACACACTAACAGCACCCTCACACTAACAGCACCCTCACACATACAGCACCCAATCACACACAGCACCCTCACACACAGCACCCTTACACATACACACACACACACTAACAGCACCCTCACACACACAGCACCCTTACACACCGCACACACACTAACAGCCCCCCCACACACAGCACCCTTACACATAGACACACAGCACACACTAACAGCACCCTCACACACACACACAGCACCCTCACACAAACAGCTCCCTCACACTCACACAGCACCCACACACACAGCACACACACTAACAGCACCCTCACACACAGCACCCTTACACACACACACACACATCACACACACACACACACACACACTAACAGCACCCTCACACACAGCACCCTCACACACACAACACCCTTACACACACAGCGCCCTCACACACACACACACAGCACCCTGACACACACTAACAGCACCCTTACACACACAGCACCCTTACACACACACCACCCTCACTAACACACACAGCACCCTCACACACACACAGCACCCTTAAACACACACAGCACCCTTACACACACACACCGCCCACACACACACAGCACCCTCACACACACAGCAGTGTATGTGTGTGTGTGTATATATATATATATATATTTATATATATATATAAATACGGCATATGTGTTTGTGCTTTAGGGTGCACACCCTTATGCAATAGGCTGCACACGCCTATGCTGCTCAATTATCTGCCTTTTAGGAGTTTAAACTCTTTTGTGTCTGTTTATGCAGCACCAGTTAAACCTCACCTGGCTGTGATTCACACATCCTTCATTTAAAAAAAATGTTTCATTTTCAATCAGATGTTGACTTACTCCCTGCTTTATAAATTAAATGTTAATCACACACAGTTTGATATATATTATGGCCATGCATATAAACATCAAAACAACCTCATTTAGCTACAGCTGTTTTGGTGCCTGTAGTGTTCCTTTTAAAAAACATATTCTGTTGTTTACCTGTAACCTAATAATTGTCTTATTCAGGGCCATGGATTAGTCTGAAACTGGAGTTTCCTTGATAGTCTGCATTAAAGTGCTGCAGATACAACCCTCACATAAAGAGCTGCATCATTAAATACATAGAAAACTATGCTACACTAAGGCCGTCGTTGGGACTGGACTCCAATGTCAGTTTAGGTAATGCTACCTGCAGTAGCAGAAGTAATGAACAAAGGCTCCTGGTGCAATATTTTTATTGTTGGCCCACTATCGCTCCAGATAATTAAACTATGATTCCCAAGAAAATGTCCCACCTTGCCACTGCCAAATAACCAACTCTATAGTCACAAGACCCTACACCCGCATGAAGTTCACCTTCTCTCTCCTCAATTTAGACTGACACATTTCCCTGATAATTAACCCTCTCACCAAATTCGATTTTGCCACATTTGGAGTCCAGACACACTGCATGCAGTACACAGACACCCTCCATGAAGGTTACAGACACCCACCATGCTTTTAACAGAAACTGCTATGTCGACATATGGGTTAATCCAGCCTCTAGTGGCTGTCTCATTGACAGCCGCTAGCGGCGCTTCCGCGCTTCTCACTGTGATTTTCACAGTGAGAAGACGCCAGCGTCCATAGGAAAGCATTGAGAATGCTTTCTTATAGACTGGCTGAATGCGCGCGCAGCTCTTGCCGCACATGCCCATTCAGCCGATGACGACCGAAGGAGGAGGAGAGACCACAGCGCCGAGGGTGCCTGGCGCTGGAGAAAGGTGAGTGTTTAACCCCCTTCCTTCCCCTTCAGCCCGGCGGGAGTAGGACCCTGAAGGTGGGGGCACCGTCAGGGCACTATAGTGCCAGGAAAAATAGTTTGTTTTCCTGGCACTATAGTGGTCCTTTAAATGCACCTTATAGTCATGAATAACATACAGATATAAATGTGCATTTACACACATACACATGCATTTGTACAAGTACAAACAATTGCACATATATATATATTCACATACAAATACACATGTATTACCCCAAAAAATCATTACTGACACACAATTTACGCACATACATTTGCAGAAATGAAAAAAACACCATTTTGTTTATGCTTGTATTAAGGGGTAGTGGCATTGGGAAAATTATTTCTGTGAATATGATTTGGAGGAAATTAATTGGGGAAATAGCAGAATGGCAGAATATGGCATTGGAAGTTAATAAATTAAAGACATTGCACTGGCGATGCTTGGTTGGGCATTGTGTTGTATATCAATTGTGACTATAAAAACTGGTCTGGATACTCTCAGGATTAGCATATATAAAGTGGCACAGCTCTTGAAAAAGCCTCGAAAGAGGACGAAACGCGTCGAGTGAACTAAATTCGATGCAGATGACTCTGGTGAACTGAAAAAAATATCAAAATGTTGCCACTTGTACAATACACGATATAACATTTGTTTTCTGCAACATTTTCTGTCAAATTTGAATGATAACACATAAATAGCAAAACATAATTATCACATAGTAATCAGATGACCCATTTAACATGAGATAATTAAGAAAATTGTTATTTAAAACTGGCACAGCCCAACCTATTCATGGTGTTTGGGCACCCCATTTGCTGATGATAACCCTTTTCCTTCTCTTAAAGTAAGAGGAATGCAAAAATATCTGGGCCTTTGACATGTTAATGGTCCAAAGATGAACATACTTACTAACTGTGGTGATTGGATGGGAGTATGGTATAAAACCCTTGGATTGACAGGAAGTCAGGGCACGACCATAAAAAAAACACGGAGCAAAACCAAAAAGTTTCTGGAATTTGCACTGGGCAGCTCGGAGTAAACTGCCCTCTGAGAAATTTATTTGCTGGTACAGGTCATTCTCGCCAAACGAAAAGGAAGGAACCAGGTCTGCCCTGCAAGAAATAGAAAGACACATTGTCGGTTTGCAGCAGCAAGTTGACATATATAGATATATTATAGTGGTTCAAAAAGTAGCCTAAACTGTCACCTTTCTTTGTATAGTCCAGCAGTTTTTGTGCCTCCATAATAATGCCCAACTAACTAAGAATACTGTGCAAATATTCTGTATGCATCCTGCCTTGCTTTCTGCTCCAAGATAAATGAGGTATAAGCAGGGTCGGACTGGAAAAAAAATTTGGCCGGGCATTTTTTCATCACAGCGGCCCACTTAAAAAGGGGGCGTGGCCATATAGGGTGTGTTTTTTTCATCTCCAATGACAAGCACGCCCCCTCTCAAAGTGAGCATGCTGGTTCAATGCTCTTCTAGAGCAGACCATGCGCAGAGCTCTGCTGAAGAGCTCTAGCATGAGAAAAAGGTCCTGTATTTGTTTTGCACAGTGCAAGCAAATTTAATAACATGCTTGCGTTGTGTTTACTTAAAACATGTCTCTGGTGTCTCCATAAATGGGATAGCAGGAGAAAAAAAGCCAGGAAAGAGTACTGTGCATGTGTTTGGAGCCTGCTTATGGGATTGCGTGTGTGTAGAGTGAGCTGATTGTGGTGTGGTTTTGTGTTAATAGGTTGGTTTCAGTCATGCTGTGTCTGTGGTGTAATGTAATGTATGTATGTCTAGGTGCTGTAGAGAGTGTGTGTATAGGGGGCACAGTGTGTATAGGGGATGTAGCGAGTGTGTGCATACGGGCTGTAGAGTGTGTGTATAGGTGATATAGTGTGTGTAGGGGTTGTAAAGAGTGTGTGTTTAGGGAATGTAGTATGTGTTTGCTTACAAGGAATCTAGTGTGTGCATAGGGGATCCAGAGTGTGTATGTCAGAAATGTAATGTGTGTGTAGGGAATCTAGTGTGTGTTTGAAGGACCCAGAGTGTGTATAGGAGATCTAATGAGTGTGTGTGTGTAGAAGATTCAGAGTGTATATAGGGATCTAGTGTGTGTCTGCAATGTAACGTGTTTAGGGGTGCAGTATGTTTGTGAGGGGTTCTGTAGTATGTTCTGTAGTGTGTGTGTGTGTGTGTGGTGCAGTGTTTTGGGGGGCTGCTGTTAATAGTTAAATTATAGTCTATAAAACATAGTTCTCTAGAATGCTCTAGAACAGGCATAAGCAACCTTCGGCACTCCAGATGTTTTGGACTACATCTTCCATGATGCTTTGCCAGCATTATGGGTGTAAGAGCATTATAGGGGATGTAGTCCACAACATCTGGAGTGCCAAAGGTTGCCTATCCCTTCGCTAAAATATGGCTTCCTTCTATTGTATGGTTCAATAAATGTATTCATATTATATAATTTATAATACTTACCCATTCTCAAGTGCCAATTTCACAAACCCTCGCCTCCTACTCAAGATGAGGGTGGTGACCCCAGGCTGACAGGACAAGGATTCTGATGCTCCTCCTACTACAATCACCACTGCATTACCACGGCCATTCTGTGACAACACATAACCAATAGACTTTCGATTCACCGGGCAGAGTCCTGTGCAAAGAGTAAGACAGAAATAGTCACATAGTAATTTCCCCTACAAAAAGATTTAAGTCCGTAAAGTACAGCCTTCTTCTTTTGGTGATGGCAAACAAATTCACAGAAAAAAAACATCTGAATGGTGTGACTTCTTTAAGTATTCCCGGCGGCTGAGTTTACACAGAGGCAAGGAAAGCAGAATGTGTTAGTGCATAAGACCATGGCAGCGTAAGGGTTCCAAGACCCAGATAAATTGTTCAGCCTAACAAGTGTTAGGGGAGGATTGTGATACCTAACTGTTAGTATAAAGATATTTCTTTCTTTGTCTGCTCACATGGGTGTCACAGTCACCTGTCTTGAACCTGTCCTAGGCTGAGAGAGAGCTAGTTCTGAGGAAGAGGGGATTTATAAGTTTGGTACACTTTGTCCCCTTGGGGATTTATAAGTTTGGTACACTTTGTCCCCTTGGGGATTTATAAGCTTGGTACACTTTGTCCCCTTGTCGAGAAGAGGGTACAGGAGCGGCCGCCCATCTTGACATCTAGTTAGTCAGGGAGACTCTCAGAGAGTCTATATATGGATTTATTGTCTGTTTAGTTAGTCAGTAGGGGATTTATAAGTTTGGTACACTCTGTCCCCTGGATCCCTACATTAATGTGTATTTCTTTGTACTTTCCACACTGTCTCTTATTATTATTATTATTATGATATTTATAGAGCACCGTCAAATTCCGCAGCGCTTTACAATGGGTGGTCGAACAGATATGTAGTTGTAACCAGACAAGTTGGACACACAGGAACAGAGGGGTTGAGGGCCCTGCTCAATGAGCTTACATGCTAGAGGGAGTGGGGTAAAATGACACAAAAAGTTAAGGATAGTATTAGACTAGTGACAGTTGCAGTAGAGGAATCAGTTGGGAGCTATTAACAGTTTAATTGATACGCTTTTATGAAGAAGTGGGTTTTTAACGATTTTTTGAAGGAGTGGAGACTGGGTGAGCATCTAACAGAGGAGGGAAGCTAGTTCCACAGGAACAGTGCAGCCCTCGAGAAATCTTGAAGGCGAGCATCAGAGGTGGGAGTACGGACAGAAGATAGACGTAAGTCTTCAGCAGATCGTAAGGGCCTAGACGAGACATACTTGTGTATAAGGGAGGATAGATAGATGGGAGCAGCATTATGTAGAGATTTGAAAGCAAGAACCATAATTTTAAATTGAGCTCTATATTTTATAGGAAGCCAATGTAGGGACTGACAGAAGGGTGAGGCATGGGAGGGGCGGGCGGACAGGAAGATGAGCCTCGCCGCCGCATTCATTATGGACTGTAACGGCGCAAGTTGGGAGCACGTAAGACCACTGAGAAACAGATTACAGTAGTCAAGGCGAGAAAGGACAGTGGAATGGACCAACACCTTAGTCGCATCTGGCGTTAAGTAGGGGCGGATGCGCGCAATGTTTTTGAGATGGAATGACAGGATTTGGCGATAGATTGAACATGAGGCTTGAAGGAGAGGTCGGAGTCAAAGAGAACACCTAGGCAGCGAGCCTGCGTGGTGGAGCTGATGGTAGCACTGTTGACTTGGAGGGAGACAGACACAGGAGTAACAACACTTGAGGGAGGAAAGACCAGAATTTCAGTTTTGGTCAAGTTTAGTTTAAGGAAGTGGGCAGCCATCCAGTTAGAAACAGCAGAGAGGCAGTCAGAGACACTAGTCAAGAGGGACAGGGAGAGATCAGGAGAGGACAGGTAGATTTGCCTGTCATCTGCGTAGAAATGATATTGGAAGCCAAAGGAGCTAATGAGTTTACCAAGGGAGGCAGTATAGGTGGAGAACAGTAGGGGACCAAGGACTGAACCTTGGGGGACACCAACAGAGAGGAGTTGGGGAGAAGAAGCAGAGCCAGAGAAAGAAACACTGAAAGAGCGCTGGGAGAGGTAGGAGGAGCACCAGGAGAGAGCAATATCTTATTAATTTTAGTATATGTTTTTTTCTTATGTTTGAACATTTTACCGAATGGGGTCTGATACAATTGTTATATGAATGTATGCTTTGTATGTTTGTTATTAATCAACTCCATGAGCCCAACATTTTTCTGTTTTTACATTGGGACTAGGAATATATGTTTGCTGTGTAAGAATTTGTAATCTGAACAGATGGTTACATTTCATATGAGCCTGGTACATTTTTTATGAGACCGGGACTTGCCCATAAATTTAGCAAACCACAAAGGGATAGCTTTATTTTTATTTTTATCGTCCTAACTGTTGGAAAGAGTGGTACACCAAACAGCACATAACATAGTTAAAGGTCCCATTTCCTCTGAGTGTATGTAGACCCATAATGCTGCTAACCCTAACAAACAAATACATTTTCACACTAACAGCAGCCCAACACTGATTAATATTGCTTTTTGGTTGTATTATTGCCTTTTTGCTTGCTACATGATATCCATCCTGTGTGTTATTTCTTCTTAATTAGTTGTATCTCAATTAATATTGTTATAGACATCTTTGTATAACTATTTAGTGTCAAAGTACCCTCCTTAGATTAAGATGGGGCAGGGAAATTCTAAACAGACTTTACCTAAATGAGACCCCTAAACATTTTGTAGAAAGAATTACAGGGGATTATTATGTGGACCCCTTTGTAGATAATCTAGCGGCGTACACTGAGAGGATGCAAGGCAGAAACATTTTTCCCAGAACAGGTGGCTTGGACCCAGAGCATGTTTTAATGATAAAAGGCTTGTGCATGGGTCAAAAGGCAAAATGGCCACTGTACGGACCAGATAGCTCTTGGGATAAGAAGTATACTGATTGATTAGCTGTAACTGAACAATTACTGGATCCTAACAAACCCATTTCAACCAGACAGGATATTTTTACCCCTGCCAAGCTAGACAGTATGTGGGGACACATACGGGCACATTTCAAGAAGGCACATGGGGATAGACAGAGCATCTTCTGTTATTGCTTGCAAACAAACAGCAGATTAGTCCACAGGGGCTTTAGCCAAGATATTTCACAAGTGTTGGACTGACGAGTGCTGCCTACCCCTCCATGATAAAGTTAAGGTTTGTCACCACGCTGATTAATAACTTAATTCCTGATGTAGCACAGACCTTTAAGAGACTCCTCCCGAAGGCACTCACCCCTGGCACGCATCCTGATCAACTGATAGTCAACTGATAGTGGACAGGGCACATAGGCTCCGGAGGCCCAAACACCTCCCGCCAACTGCAGCCAGAGATGTTGTTGTACAAGTGCATTTCTTCCACGCCAAGGAGAGGCTGGTGCGGGCCTGCAGGAACCCTGATATGCCGGAACTGTATAAGGACATCAAAGTCTTCACGGATCTCTCAGCCGCAACACTCCTCTTCCGGAAGAGTATGTCACCCATCACGACAATCCTCAGAGCACAGAATGTAAACTACCACCGGGGGTACCCAGCGCAGATACTAGTGTATCACTGTGACAGCCTTAATGTGGTGCCAACAGTGGAGGCGGGCATGAAAAGGCTGAAAGAATGGGGCCTACCAGTACCAGATGCTGCACAAGCGAAACCCTCTCAGGTCCCTAGAATGGAGCGAGAGAGGTTCACCCACTGGAACCCGGAGCCTTTCGTAGGTCCAGGTTGGGTAGGAGACGGTGGAGTCTAGAGTGCTTATGGTGTCTGGTGGACTGCTGGAATTCCTTGGTGAGCACTAGGAGCATCGATTGGAGGAGGCACTCGGTCGGAGTGCCAGGCGTCTTTAGCCAGAACAATGAAAACCACTATTGGTGTCTGAGACATAATTAGGTCAAGACATGATAACTTAATTTCCTGCTGGAAACCAAGACACGTTGCACAACAGCTGTAACATAATATAATTAACTCAATAGCTTTTATTCATTTCCACCTTTTACAAAGATACTTGACAATTACACAACGTATCCCCACATCCTATATATCATTTTAAAGTCTGTTACCAGGCCCATTGTCTGTGGGCAGGAGGCTAGCTGTTATGCCTCTCCAGCAGGCTGTGGCACAGGAGCTTCCATGACAAACTGCATAAACAGAAACTAGAGTGATTCCCACCTTTCCCCCTCATTTGCACACTGTTTTTGTTGCGCTTAAAAAAATTGAATTTCTTATCATGGAAAAGACTAATGATAAGTGTGTGTTGGTGAAAAAAAAATGCTGTGTCTGACTCTGTTGTGATTAGTTCTCC
Source organism: Pelobates fuscus (assembly GCF_036172605.1). Lineage (NCBI taxonomy): Eukaryota > Metazoa > Chordata > Amphibia > Anura > Pelobatidae > Pelobates > Pelobates fuscus. The sequence goes on from NC_086325.1 coordinate 98,654,920, forward strand.
CCCTCCTCCTGCCTTTCCCCCCTCACCCCTTAGTCATAGCTGGAGACACTGCTCAGAGGCTGATCAGGTAATCATGTCACGATTTTGGAGCATTTTTTGTAAATGCCCCATTTTCTTTATATAAAACTCTTAGCTATGCGTAGTCCATTATTATAGGAATGACCTATTGGTTTTACATCAAGCCATCAGATCCTGGATGTCCTAAACTTTAGGACCTAAAGAACAGGTTTCTGTATTGTTCTATGTTTTAGAGTTGCCATTGGGAAGCAGTATAATGGGTGCAGTAGTATCTCTGTAAATTAGTTGTTGTTTCCCAAGTACATTTATCTACAGGTTTATGGTGTTGAACAGGACAAGACGTCCCATTAGGTCAGGGGTTGACTGCATGGGATTTTAAGGGCAGAGGCCAACAAGTCAGAGGGCAGAGTCAAATTCTTTAAAGTGCTAAACATCTTTAAACTACACTAGGGCTTTCACTGGTTTGGAAGCTTTCAAACTGACCTATCTTTATAATGTCAATGTTAAATTGCAGAGTGAATAAGTTTTCATAAAAAAAAAAATATTGATTTGTGCCTCTCTCTGCAGCCATTTCAGCATTAAACTCACCTCCGCTCATCATATACTCGCGTAGAATGGGCAATCGGAAGTTTCCTGCCAATGTCGCCAAGTAAGGACGAACTCCAGGGAATTTTTGGGAAAAGCCAGTAGACTCAGTAACAAAGTTACAGAATGCCCCAATGCACAATATGCCATGAGGATGTGATCCGATTATATAATTTCGCCCAGGAGGGAGGTTGTGAGTCTTCACCAACTGCAAGAACAGAAGACAACTTCTAAGAAAATGAAAAGGATGAAAATAAAGGTCAGAAAAACACAGAAAGAGAACTGGGGAAAAATTAACTCCCACTGCCTGGAAGTTAATAAAAACATAAAAATAAAATGAGAGTGGCCTTCTACATTGACCCGTTATTACTATTATTATTACCTATTATTATTACATCTTATTAATTATTTAGGAAGGATGGCATCAATAAATAAATAATAAATGCCAAAAACTATATAACTGCGATTTTATTTCACTTGTTAAAACACCCTAAGGTGTGGTGGAAACCATTGATCACTTCTGCCTGCAGAATCCATGGTCCGTCAGCAAACAACATCTAACAACCATCCCCATATATTTAGGAATCTAAATATAATTGTTAACAGCCCAGCCTCATTCATATTGGGGATCTTGCTTGCCCCAATTATATGTTGATCCAAAAAAATATTTACTTGGTTTTATATTTTGGTATAGATTTTTGCTCTCTCTCAATGCTAACAATGTAATTAATAGGGGCAGTAAATCTCATATTAAATATAAATAAATAAATATATATATATTTAATATTTAATATGGCATCAAAAATAGACTTATGGGTGGTGTTAACTGGGCACCCTAACGTGGCTCTTAGAAATAAACTAACTTTCACTAAACCCAGACAATCACAATTCAGAAAGACATACTAATGATGTAGGAGTATTTAAATACCCCGTGTGCAAAGAAGAAGGCCTTTTATTAACTCACAGGGACTGTTTATTTTTGTTTGATGATTTTTTTCATTTTGAGGGCATGTTTCCATGGCTGTACAAGAGGAACTGATGACTGAGGGAGAGGAGAAGATGGGTTGGAGTACAGAGTAAACAGATAATGGAGATGAGGTGAAAGATGTAGAATTTGTGAGAAAGACTAAGACATTTGTAAATAAAGCAGCATGTATTAATTATATAAAATAGTGTAGTTTGGATTAGCCGTATTAGTCCAGTATTTTGGCATCTTATATAATATATATATATATGTAAGTGCGTAGACCTGTATGGGGAAGTAATCTCGAAAATAATTCCAAATAGGCCAGTTCCGCACCCACAAACTGCGTCGACCCCCTGCAAATCAAAATGGATTATCAGCAGAATCAACATACAAACTGCATTATAGAAATAACTTTTAAAGACTGAATGATAATGATTACTTAATGGTAACAGTTACTAGAGATATAAAAGCCATGTATGTGTGCATGTAGTACATACAGACAAGGTGAGATGTAAGCACTTTGTCTGGACCAGGGGTAGTAAACCTTTTATTACCTAGTGCCCACTTTTGTATCTTTGTTGATGGCAAAATTTCCTTACCATCCACCAGTGCCGCAGTATCTAATTTTATAGCGCAAGTGCAATTTTTTATTTGTTTATTTAGAAAGGAGGGTTGTTTTTATATATATATGTACTTAAATTTATCTATTTCTTTCTATTTTCTATTCTACTTTTTTCTATGCGTGTCTGTAAGTGCTGTGTGTGTGTGAAAGGTGCTGTGGGGTGGGGTGAAGTGTGTATGTGTGAACGGTGCAGTGTGTGTGAGGGAGCAGTGTGTGTGTGTGAGGGGTCCAGTGTGTGTGTGTGTGAAGGGTGCTGTGTTTGTGAAGAGTGTAGTGTGTGAATGTCAGAGAGGTGAAGTGAGGGGGCAGTGTGTGAGAGTGCAGTGTGTGTGAGGGTGCAGTCTGTGTGTGTGTCTAAGGTGCAGTGTGTGTGAGGGGTGCACTGTGTGTGTGTGTGTTTGTGAGGGGTGCAGTGTGTGTGTTAGAGGTGATGTGTGTGTGAGAGGTGCTGTGTGCTTGTGAGAGGTGCTGTGCGTGTGAAGGGTGCAGTGTATGTGAGGGGGCAGTGTATGTGAGGGGTGCACTGTGTGTGTGTGTTTGTGAGGGGTGCAGTGGGTGAGATGTGCTGTGTGTGAGGGCTGCAGTGTGTGTGTGAGGGGACAGTGAGGCTGGAGGCGGGGCATGGAGGCAGCACGTGGGTGTGGCCTGGAAGGGGGCACTTCATTTATTTTGCCCATGGGCACCACATATCGCATTCCCCAACTCTTTATTGGTTTTATGGGAGCTCTGGGCGCTCGTGCCGCCTATGTGTGGCTGGAGGCGGCACGTGGATGTGGCCTGGAAGGGGGCACTTGATTTATTTTGCCCATGGGCCCTGAGGGTTCTCAGTCCACCCCTGCCTTTAACAATTATTTTGTCAGATGCTACACCACACTGATTGCCAAGCTAATAAATAACACACATCCTGAAACTACAAATGTGGATCAGGCCCCATTAAATTTGCAAAGACCCAATAGAGACAAGTTCAATTTTAGATCTGTACCTATTAGTGTTATAAAGAAAGTCATTAATAATCTAAACATGAAAAAACAATCTGGACCTGATGAAATCCCAGCAATGCTGTTGAAGCTCAGTGCGCCTGCAATTGCTAAACCTGTCACAACCCTAATTAACGAATCCTTGGTGTTTGGATACATACGCAAACTTTGGAAGACTGCGAGAGTAGTGCCTATCCATTAAAGTGGTGACATTACTTTGGTTTCTAACTATCGCCCAATATGCTCCCAGTATGGTCAAAAATCTGTGTCCATACGCAACTATGTGAGTATTACCAACAATCTAACTATCTGACCCCTGATCAATACGTTTTTCGCTTGAATTACTCCACTACAACAGCCCTCTTAAAAGTTTGCCTAACTGGAGCTATTTTCCTTGATTTTGTAAAGGCCTTTGACACAGTAGACCACGACATTCTACTGCACAAACTAAAGAACTCAGGTATTGGTGATCATCTGCTAACCTGGTTTCGATCATATGTATCGGATCGATCACAATATGTGTCCAAACTGTCACAAGGATCTTTGGAACAGCACCTAAATTATGCAAATTAAAAAATTCCCATCTATGCATCAAAGCAAAATCAAATAGCACACTGACCGTAGTCCATTCTTTCAAATACTTGGGTATGTTGTTAGACCCCAATCTATCTTTTGACCTCCAAATAGAAAAACTTGCATCTAAAATGTATCCAAAACTAGGTGCCCTGTACAGAAACAAATCCTGCCTAAGCCCTACAGTAAAGGAAAAGATTGTACAGCAAATGCTGATGCCCATCATTGATTGTGGAGAGGTAGTATATGCACTTGCACCGAAACCCACATGATACAATGCATTACTCGTTTTGCCGATTTGTGCCACAATGTAATGTAGCAGGACCCACCATTGGTTTTTTTATTTATTTATTTTTGCCACGATAGCGGGGCAAACTATGCATTTTACAACATATTATGACATTTGTATGGCGTTTAGATGACATGCACAAAGATTTTTTTTATTTTTATATCAAGTACATCAAGCTGGTTAAGTACGTCTAAATAAACTAACATTATTTTAGCCCCTCTGGAGGCTAACGGGACACAGGAATTAGACAAAGAAAAGTATAAATGCAGTAGCTACTATAACAAGCTCAATAAGGGCAACTTTGGACATTAATATGGTGTTTGGAGTGTCAGCACATCCTTAATAGTAAAAGTGTGAGTCAGGCTTTGACATTAGGGTTGCAACAGGTGTGGTATGTGTTTGCTGTTTGGGCAGCCTAGGTGGCTTTGGTGTGAGTAAGTTTGATTCTATTTGGTGCTTTGACTCCTGCGGTGTTTGTAAGCCCTCACTGGTCTCACTGAGTACCATGCTGCTTTGGTTTCTGTTAAATCAACGTGATTTTCGTATGGGAGTGTTAGAGGAATTACTCTGGTTGGACGTCTAGTATTTACTTCATATCCATGGAGGCCAGGGAAGCTGTGCCCCATTAGACTACATTGTGGTGTCTGCGGTGAAGTGTTGGTGCTGCGACAGGGTGTTGTTCTGGGTACGCTCAGCGGACCCTCTTGTCTAAGGTTGCATGTGTACTGTCTGGACTTGGGCATGGGATGTCGGTACCTGTGGACGGTCGCTGGGAGCGGAGACAGGGCACCTCTCTAGAGGCTGTCGCCACTGTCCATGCTGCGGGTGTTGAGGTGTAGTTCAGTGGTCATGGTGATAGTAGGGGGCAGACCGCGGGGGTGTATCCCCTGCAAGGTAATGTGTCAGTCGGGCCTCTATTGGTAAGGGTTGTTTTCCTGAAGTTGTGTCATTTATGTGACATGGCTCCTTTGCAGCATGGGTACTCCTAGGGATGGGAGGCTTTAGCGTAAGGTGTTAGCTCGTGCCCTAGCCAGGTAGGCAGGGGGAGTGATGGTTGCGGTGTCTGGGATTCTCCTCTATGTGGGGGGAGGTTAGTGTGTTTAACAGTATAACAGAACTTTGGTATCTCTTAACAGTGCAAAGTCTCTGGCAGGTAGTCCCGCTGCATAAGTCAAGTGGTGCTTGCAGCATACGAGTTCGCAGTAGCTTGTCTGGGCACAAACGGGATAGTAGTCGCTGGGCCCCAGCTGGGGGATGTACGGTCCGCTGCGCCGGGTCTTGTGGTTGTCATAGAATCCTTTGGGAGTCCCAGGGCATCTAGCAGCTTTGTGGCTTCCTCGAGGTCCTGGACCAGGTGTGTCTCCTCTCCCTTGCAGACCATGAGTGTGCACTCTTTCTTCCATCTGTATTCTAGGTTATGCCGCCTGAGGAGGGAGGTGAAGGGTATGAGCGACCTCCACCACACTAGGGTGCTTCCTGAGAGGTCTTGGAAGAACGTGAGGGAGATGGATTCAAATTCGTTGGGCGTGCGGCCTTTGGTGGCTGCCATGACTGTGGCTTTGTCCCTCATATTCTGGAAGCGAACCACCAGGTCCCTGGGTGCCGCGGCCGGGGCCCTAGTTGCTTTAGGTACCCGGAAGAATCCCTCCAGCCCCATTGTCTTCCCTTGTCTCTGGGGGAGCAGTGTTTGGAATAGGCGCCTGAGTAGGTGCGATAGTTCCGCGACCGGGATCTCCTCCCTAACACCCCGTACCTTGACATTGGTACTGCGCCTCCTGTCTTCCATTGCGGCAAAGCGGCGGTCGTGCCTCACTGCCTGTTGCTGCAGCTCCCTCACGGTTTGTTGGAGCGTGGTTAGTTGCTGGACTTGGTCGCTTGTCGTGGTCTCCAGGGCTCCCATTCTGCCTGTCAGGCCTCGTATTTCTGCGCAGATGTTGGCTGTGTCCGCCAGAATTGTGGTTTGGAGGTCCGCCAGGAGTGTCTTCAGGACTGTGGTGGTAACCGGGTCAGAGTCTGGGCAGGTTGGTGACGGCATGTTTTTCGTCGGTCTTTCTTCCATCTCGTCGGGATAGAAGTCGTCAGACGTGTCTGAGTAGGCCTCAGGGTAAGCGGCCATTTTGGGCCCCGTCGCGCCATTTGCCTGTCTGAAAAGTTCCCCGATGTTTAGGCTCGTACTTGGCTTGTCCTGCTTCATTTTTTTTGTTTTTCATCCCATTATGGACTGCTTGCTGTTGGCGGGTTCCGTTGATCGTTTAGGTCGGGGTTTGGGTCTCCCAGGTGGGTGATTGTCATAGAGATATACGGAGCTATCTTTTAGTGCGTGTGCTCAGCTCGGTCATCAGACCCAGTCTCTCAGGACCCACCATTGTTACATGCTAAAAGAACTAAACTGTCTGTCACTGGAATCCAGACACACCCTTCATCTTTCCAGCCTTGTGTTTAAGAGCTTTTCTGGGAAGCTCCCACCCTACCTGAGCAAAATGCTCTCTCTGGCTGTTCCCACCTCCTATAATGTCCGATCCAGTACCAGCACTTTATTTAGTCTACTTCAGTACAAAAAGAAAGCAGCTCGATCCTCCTTTTCCTGAGCACCACAATTATGGAAGGACCTCCTGCACACTTTTAAATCTTCCCCAAGTCTAAAGTCCTTTAAGAGATCCCTCTCTACATATCTCAAAACATAATGCACGTGTCATGGTTGATGATATGTTTCCTACCTGTTCTATGTTAAATTTTGTATGTATTGTGTATTAATATTGTTTTTGTATTTTATTGTACCCTATTGTATCAATGCAATGTTTTGTGGACCCAGTGCATACTTGAAAACAAGAGAAATCTCAATGTATCCTTCCTGGTAAAATATCTTATAAATAAATAAATAATGACTTTATGTTTGATGGCAAGTTTTATTTACAACGAGCAGGGACTGTTATGGACATAGCTTGTGCCGCTAATCTGTTTTTGGTCTGGTGGGAGCAGTGTGTCATCAACTCCTCAGAGTATAATAGGTACCAATCTTTGATTCTAAATTGGTACCGGTATATAGACGACATACTGCTACTATGGTCTGGTCAAATCCCAATGTTTGAACAACTTGTGGTGGACCTGAATCAAAACAATATCAACCTCCAACTTACCCACATGATTAGTGAAAACAGTATGATCTTCCTGGACTTAAAGATCCTCGATGTAGGTAGACGCTCAGGTAGAGAGCTCCCACATTGGAGCCTCCAGAGCTTTAAACAGATACTGATTAAATAACATACTAACTATAGTTAGTATAGTTTGTTTGTTTTGGTATGCACCATGCTTATAGACCTGTTAGATATATGCATTTATTGTGCAAAAATACTGCTTGGATGCTGGATAAAACATGATGGCGGATAAGATAGTTTCTTTAACTCTAAAAGGCCTGAATTCACCCATAAAAAGAAAGTTGATGTTTAAAGAATTAAAAAGAATGAAGGCTGATATAGCTTTTCTTTTTTTTTTTTTTTATTTCTTTTTTTTTGCAGTGCAAAGAAGAAACATAACAGCAGGCGTGTGGTGCCCCAATAGCATTCCTCACGCTTAGAATTAACATTTTAACAATGGGGTTACCATAAATCCGTGCACATTTTTTAGTTATTTATGTCAAGACTGTCCACGTTCAAACTTTACGCAGGGTATACAAGTAGGATAAAAATTAAGTAAAAAACAAAGGATGATAAAGGTGCTGGCTACATCGTCTCGCTAGTTCGTCTATGCAAACATAATATAGTGTGGGCATGTTTCATGGCATAGCAGATTCTAGTTTTGCGATATTACATATTAACATTATGCTAGGAGTATACAGGCTATAAGGCATCGTATAAGGCTTAACAGTGCTGAAGCTTTCCTACGTTATGGCATTATATTAGTGTTACTGGTTGTGCTGGTATAGCTAGCTGGCAGATACTTAGCTTAAAACAATCTCTTCAAATGGTACAGTGATATAGGTGGTTTGACCATGGACTTATAGCAGTGCCGGCAGTAACAGAAAGACAAACAGTGGTGGAAACACAAAAATAACGTTGTCGGCTAAGATTCGTGGGAGTTCATTTGGGGTATATGAGACTGGGTTTACAGTGAGTACTATGCCTGCTATTGAGTCCAAGTCCCTGTTGGATCAGCCGATGCCGTGTTGGGGCTGAGTGTGTGCCCTCTGCGTCGGTCGGTGCAGTTGGCACGGTCTCCCTGGTGTGCGGGCGCCTGACATCCCTGGGTCTCATAGGAGTACGTTGGTCTGCGAGTCAGCTCTCCGGTTTGCAGTCATGCTGTGCGGAGATGGATGCGACTTGAGTTGATTCATCTAATGCTGTTTCGGGGGTAGACGTGCGCGTCTCGCGATTCGGAGTCCCCTGCCGATGGAGAGTCTCCGCTCAAGAGGTGCCCCGTGTAGCCGGTGCCGTTTGGAGCCTGTGGTGAGTAGATCTCTGTCAGCCATGGGTTTGGCGCACCAGGGTCTGCTTCCAGTCGCTGGGTGTTATTCACTAGGCTGGTATTCTGCTGGGTGTTTGCAGCATGTGAGACACTCCCTGGCAGCAGGGGTTTAGGTGATTGCCTGACTGCTGCTTCACCAGGTGTCGGTGGGCCCCGTGGCGTAGTAGCGGTTGCGGGCAGTCGGCAAATCAGTGAGTCGTTCTGTGCTTTGCCCAGAGGAGGAAGGAGGCCACCGAGATTCCGGCCATAGCGGAGGTAAGTAACATGTTTGGGTTCTATGGTGTGTGCAGGCGGTCTCGGTTTGCTTATGGTCTTCATGTCCTCGCACATGGCCTCCGCCATTTTGATTGCAGTGCTTGGGTAGCGGGTTTTGGCGGCCCAGTTACTGCGCCTCAGGTGCTTCGTGGTGCTCGGGTCCCGAGAGTGAGGACCGGGATCACCCCCCCGGTCCAAGGGGGGGGGTTTGGGGCCAGTTCCCCGCGGGTCCGACTCATGGCTAAGCGCTGATCGGCAGGCAGTGGGGCAGCGGCCGTCCACCCCACACCCGTCTGAGTAGGCCTTGAGGTGCCGATGAGGAACCCTCCTCCTGGGGACTGAAGCCTGTTTGGTCAGCCTCTCCCTAGATCCAGGGCTCTCTGCCCGCTGAGGGTCACCAGTGCTGGATGGTTTTCTGCCCAAAATTGCAGTTTTGGTGCTCTTTTGGGCCTAGTTTGCAGGAGCTGGTGTCGAGTGCGACCGTCCAGCTCGGCGGTCCGACCCCGCCCCCCAGAAATGTGATATAGCTTTTCTACAAGAAAATCACCTTAACAGGTCTCACATACTATCTTTGACAGATAAAATGTATGATAGAGCATATAGCTCGAATGCCATTTGTAAACACAACGGAGTGGCTATCTTGCTCTATAAACGATGCCAGTTTAAAGTATTAAGCTCTATTCAGGATAAAGAAGGACGGTATATTTTGGTTTCTGGAATGATGGCCCCCCGTCAGCTACACCTAATGAATCTATATGCTCCAAATGTCCCCGACACTAGATTTTGGGACACGATAAGCCAAATTATTAATTTTTATAGCGTCAGACTGCCTCTTTATAGGTGGGGATTGTAATGCTGTTTCGTGCCCAGCATTAGACAGGAGCTATAAGCCGGAATCAGTGCAGTCTCAGGGAAGGGGAGGTCAGGACAAACTGTTCTTTCAATTTATGTCAGCTCACAAACTAATTGATGTATGGAGAGCTCACCACCCTGATACGCTGGATTTCACCTTTTATTCTCATCCACATGATACGTACTCTAGAATAGATATGTTTTTGACAAATCTAACACTTTCCCCTTATCTATATAGCTAACAAATTAATAACATCACCTGGTCAGATCACGCAGATACCGCAGTATATATAAAGGGATTGTCAGCCAAACCTAATTACTCATGGAGCCTAAATACCTCTCTCTTACAGGACCCCTTAGTTAGAACAGACATTATAAAAGCACTTTCAAATTATTTTTTAGAGAACAACACTCCTGAAATTAGTAAAACTACTTTATGGGCTGCACATAAAACCATAATTAGGGGAAAATTGATTAAAATAGCTTCATATAAGAAAAAGATAAAATCAGAATCATTGTTTGAGTTACAGAAATCCATACGCAAACTGGAACAAAAGCACAAAACAGCCCCTTCCGAACAAACACTACACGATCTGAAAATTGATAGATTCAAAATTAAATCTCTTTTATTAGATGAAGCTGCATGGCAGAGAGCAAATAAGATAGATGCTCCCTTGGCTAAATGTTTAAAACCATACATACATTCTAAACCTATTTCAGCAATTAGAAATGCCTCAGGAACCTTAGTATCGTCAACAGATGAGATATATGGGGTCTTCCGGGAATATTTCACTAGACTGTACAGTCAATTTATGGATGAGAATGGGGAGGACACGGACCAGGACATAAGACTGAGGATGAACCTACCTCGAATCCCCGAAAGCGCTCTAGAATTATTGAGGACAAGAATATCTATAGAGGAGAGTAAATCCGCCTGCTCCTCCATTAAAGGGGGTAAAGCACCAGGCCCGGATGGTTTTAGCAGTAGTTATTATAAAACATTCCAACAAATCCTTATGCCATATCTACAGGAGATTATAGATTAAATATAGTTAAGTGGATATCTTCCAGCTGATCTCACAATAGCCAAAATCGTACTACTGACAAAAAAAGGATAAAGACCCCGCATCAGTGGGAAATTATAGACCTATATCATTAATAAATGTGGATATAAAAATAATAGCCAAAGTCCTAGCTTTAAGACTTTCTCCTCTCCTCCCCACCTTGATTCACCCAGATCAAGTAGGCTTTGTTCCGGGTAAACGGCTCTACGAGAATACACGTAGAGCTGTGGATATCGCATGGGTCATGGAAACAGGAAAGATACCATCAATACTCTTGTCGCTATATGCTGAGAAAGCATTTGATAAGGTTGCATGGTCTTATTTATTTTATCTGCTTCAACATTGGAGACTTCCTGATCTTATCATTACTATAATCCAAGCGCTATACTCTAACCTGCAAGCATTAATACAACTCCCTGGCACAGATAAGACCCCATTTGGTATACATAATGGCACACGCCAGGGCTGCCCTCTTTCCCCTATCTTGTTCGCCCTTATATTAGAACCTCTCCTGATCCTGATTAGAGAAAGCAGTAATATTCAGGGTGTTCAAATAGGCAGGGAGGTCTATAAAACAGCAGCTTATGCGGATGATGTATCACTCTCCATGGCAAATCCTTCTGAATCCATCCCCGAATTGTTTAACTTGATAGAACAATATGGAGATATTTCGGGGTATAAGGTCAATTATAAAACAATCATGTGGAGTGACTTTTCATTTATCAGAGGCTGAACAAGATCAGCTACAATCTATTCATTTGTCCATTGACAAGTCAGTATGCTATCTAGGTATTAGAATTGGAGGCTATTATGACAGATTATTTAAAGATTACTATTCACCTTTATTAAAAACTCTGAAAAATGATTTAGAATTGGCATGATAAGACAATTTTGTGGATCAGCAGAATCCATTCAATAAAAATGAATATTTTTATTTTTATTCCAAGCCCTGTCGCTTCGGGTGTGCAAAGGGGACTTAAAGAGCATTCAAAAAGCCATAGACACATTTATATGGCAGGGTAAGCGGCACAGAGTAGCCAAAATGCTCCTGTATAGACGGACAAATAAAGGGGGACTAGGTCTCCCTAACTTAATTATCTATTATTATGCTGCCCAATTGGCACAAATTATTGGATGGCATGCACCTCAAGGAAAATACATATGGGCAGACATAGAGGAAGGCTTGATGATACCAGATGCACCGGGAATGTAAATGTGGCTAAATAAGGTCTCCAGACCAGTCTTAAAACAAATATGCCCATCTACTTAAAACTCACTATATATTTGGGACAAACTCAAATTAAAACTTAACTAACATTCCCTCTCCTATGACTGCAGTTTTTCGGAACAGACAATTTATCCCTGGAATGGAAGTAAACTATTTTCAAAATCTAAAAGCAGGAATACATAGATACGCAGATCTTTGGTTAGAAGGATAGGTGGTCTTATTTTCCAGATTAACGGCCAGAACAGGGCTGAGGACAGGATATTTTTTTCGTTATCTGCAGATTAGAGACCTGGCTTACTCAGCGGAAGTAAAAACGGCAGTTAAACTTCCCCTCACTGATTTTGAAAAAGTCTGTAAAGCAGGAAAGATAAAGAGAGGTCTTTATTTTTTTTCTGAAATTCGGGACTTCGGCACTTTAGAACTTTAGGACAGTGTAGGGTTAGGGTAAAAGTAGGGTTAGGGTTATGGTAGGGGTAGGGTTAGGAATAGAGTTAGGGTTACTCTAACCCTACCTTAACCCGAAACCTCTCCTGTTTTGCCACTTTTCAGAAATCCAAAGCACATCAGCTTTTCGGTTCAGTTCGAGATTCCGAAATTCAGCCCAAAAGTCTCCACATCATACCTGATAGAAATGGCCTCGATCAAGGACCGACGCCCGACATGGACCAGCGACAGGGTGAGAGGGGACATTGGGTCGGCAAATGCAAAAGACTACCTATTGAAGCACAACAGTGGCATCGGATGACGGTCTGCGGACCCACCGCTGTGGACACTAGCCGTGCAGCACAACATTAAATACTCAGTACACCACCCAACCCTTTATAAATGACTTGATACACTCGTTCGTTTTAACTGTTAAAAATATATGTTTAACAACATAAGCAAGTTTTAGCGAAGTTATATACTGTAAAATGTCTTAGCTTATGTCCAGCAACCACACGCCTCACAAGCATGTATATTTCGAAGTTAAAGTGTATTTTATAAACCTGTAACGTACGCCACTAGCTAACAGTATCTGTTACCAATCGACTAACCATAGATGTAAGTAACACAGATATGAAACATTTTTTTTTTTTCTTATCTAAGTTAACAGTACTAATTAGCATGTAAGTTTAGCTACAGTGGCTGTCAATTGCTCACATAGTCTGACCCTAACAGCAGAACATAAGCAACATGTCCATATTATTTTTCTCCACATGCCTACATCTACCCTGTTCAATATATAGACATAAAAACTTAGCATGTAAAGTGTTAAATGTTTATTTTACTACGCATCGTTTTCCTCACGTCACCTATATAAGCGAGAATTTAATTTGTTATCAGCCTTCATAATATAAAATTATGCATAGCTAGCTAATGCCATGACAATTAATGCAAATGTATATCAGTATACCCTGAAGACGCTGTCGTGGCGCACTAAGGCTATTTGCACACTCTGATTTTGATTACTTTTGCTTTTTATCCAAGCTTGTACCACTTTGTTTATTTGAATGTTTCACAAAAAAAACAAAAAACATGGCAATCTTTCTTTGAGGTGCATTGCACACCATCTTGAAACTATTACCTCATGTCACCCCACAATGCCTCCCTCTTTCTCTTATGTACCCCATGACGTATATGCCATAATAAAAGAAAGATTTACAAAAAAAAAATACATTTCTATTCAATTTACATGGAGGTAATGATTTTCCACCAGTAGAGGACACCACTGTGAGCTAATAGAGTCAAGTTGATATCATGAATTCAATATTGGCTGAAGAAAAACGTTTCCCCTGAGTTGACAATAGGGCGCAACACCTGCAATCATATTATGATAGTGCTAGTAAGATACCTGAAATTAATAACAGAGAGGGAGGGTTGGTCAGATCCAATACGGCTTTTCCCTAGTTTGCCCTAGTATCAACAAACTATTGTGTACCTACTTATTTGCCAGTCAGCTGGATCTAAAGAAAATTGTGCAGATTCCAAGGGAGAGTAGATATAGGCAAATAATGACAAGAACAAACAATACCACTGCTAGGAATTATTACATTAGCATACATTGTCATGCAGTCCTTAAAGCGCACTGTCACGCTGAACTTACCTTTCTTCAATTGTTTCCACGTATCTTCCTCTCTTCTTTTCTTATTTCTGATCTCGTTTTCTTTAAAATATAACCCAAAGCAGGGACTATTTTGTCTTATGTATTTTTTTTACACTTGACTTTCTCTTACACAAGGAGGAGCTTAAGTCAAATCCATTTCCTGTGTCAAAGCAAGTACTCACTCTTCTTCTTGACACAGGAAATGGAGCGGACTTATGCTCCTCCTTTGGTCAAAGAAGGTCAAGTGTAGGAAAAAATACATAAGACAAAGTAGTCCCTACTTTATCTTATGTTCTAAGCTGGGTGACCAGACGTCCCGGTTTTACCGGGATAATCCCGTTTTTTGGCAATTTGCCCCAGCGTCCCGAGAAACCTTCTTGCGACACAAAAATGTCCCAGATTTGGGCTGAAAGGCAGCCAGTGCTGCAAAAGAGCCAGTGTAGAAGCCTTGTTGGAGCCCGTTAATAGCGCTGAGTGCTCTATAACCAGTCTCATGTGTAGTTTCTGATACTCAGCTGGAGACAGAATAAGGTGAGCATTCCTGACCAATAAGGGAGTTGGAGGTGTGTATCACGGAGGAGCAGGCATGGAATATATGGCTGCATTCCAGCTACCAACACACCGCAGATTTATGTCAGCCAATGGCTCTACCACCACCACTGTCACCCTCAAGCAACATATAGAAGGGCTCTAGCCTGTGTGACCAGATGTCCCGTTTGTTTTATTTATCTCAAAAATCTAATCACCTGGTTTTAAGGAAACCTAGATCAGAAATAAAGAAAAGAAAAGATTCTGAGAGAGTATGAGAAGAGGAAACAATAGGAGAAAGGTAAGTTTGGCATGACAGTGCCACTTTGAGGAGTTAAATCTTTTTACTTTACAGGTTGCAACATAAAAAAATGTGGACAAACAAAAAATGATAAATACAGAATTAATTGTTGGCAGAATCACGCATCAGGTTAGAGATGGAACTTAATCCCTTGATGAATAAAATGTCAGACATCACAAAAAGTGCTTTGATGTTGAGTTATATGTCTGCAGGAAAAGCATTGTTAATAGTATTCCCAGAAATCAAGTCATTATGTGATCTCTCTACCTGCTAAAAGTCTAGTTTGTTTGTAACATTGAGGATTAATTCACTAAACCTGACACTGTGGACAACTAAGTATGCAAAATACTTTGCATATAATTTGGATTTTATCTATCTATCTTAACACATTATAGCAGAACCCAATACTTCTATATTTACAGAGGATACTAGTAATTGAACCAGAAATCCATGTAAAAAAAATGGGAAAACAACCGTGGGTCCCTATGACTATTAATCATAGAATGCTCAACAAAGTAAACTGGCTTTATGGGGTAGTCGATGCAGATTTGACTTATACATTACAGGTGACCAAGAGGTTTGTTTTTTCAAGCCATCCATTTTTTTATATAAAGTTTGTAACATTTCCGTGCCAAATCTGTGAAGGTGTATGCCTGTGATCTTTGCATTAAAACTGAAGAACCTCACTGGAATGATAAGGAAAGGAGGACATGACTGCTGACAGGGATAATGGGATAAATTGGGGGTATATATTCTTGCAACCAAGGGACATGATTGTGACGAAAGCAACTTCGCCACTGGTTTTTGGAGAGGACTAATGGCCAGCCTCTTGCCCTGTGACTATGGCCACTTTAATTTATTTTGTCTGAGAGACCCTAATTGTGCCTATTGGGACTTTAAACATTTGGTACTTCGAACTCCCGAACAGTCTAAGAGGCCGCAATTCGACATTCGAACAAGTGGTGGCGGCCATCTTGTTCGCATGGGCTAAAACAGCGAATAGACTTCAGGGGGACTTAGCCACAAATGCCCTGGAACTATTTTCGGCATGAAAACCTCCTGGTTCCTGGTCGGTCCTGCAGCGGCACTTAGCCGCGATTCTATGAAATTGTTTTGGGCATGAAATCCTGTGTTCGCCTGGGCAAAAATATGACTTCCATAAAATTTTTGAACCTTTGCTCATTTCGCCTGCCTTCTGGGCTTCCTTGGTCTCTAACTCCTCCTCCTTTTTAATACCTCACTCCTCCCATGCATTATTTTCGTGAGTTGCTGTCATTCAATTATTCTGTTTTCCTTACGAGGATATGTTTGCGGAGCTCGAGTTCAGTACCTTCTTACACACAGATAACGTTAACCATTACGGATTAAAGATACAGACATATATTATACAGTATTACACAACCATCAAACTTAAAGACATATCTCCAGCCACATTTATTCATGTTGTCATTCCACAACATATACAATATGAAGGAGCACGGTATAATACAATACAGCTGCAAAAAGGATATGTCTCTGGATATATATACAACCTCTTCAGTATAACAATCCAGTATAGATAAAGATAAGGGTAAATATAAAAAATACAAATAAAAACTAAACCTAATTATATCTAAAAATCACCATCTCTATAAACTACATCATGGAATTCCAAACTAGAGAGAAATGAGCATAATAAATGACTCTCGCAATAAGCAAAGTTCTATAAAAATTCAAGAAGAAGAGTACTTCTATACACCACTATATTAAGTAGTGTCTAATTGTATTCTTATGTTACTATTGCAGGATTCATTCTAGGTGGTATATAGTTAAAGAGACAGTAAAATCTCCATATTATATCTATTAATAAGACGGCCTTCCACTTTCTCCAAGGTGTGGAGGCTGTATATCCATAAAAATGGCACAACATTCCCAAGAATTGCAAGATGGTAGTCATTTGTACATACATAATCTTCCTATTATATAAATTATATTATATAGTGCCATACCACTAATTGCATTTATGTTCTCACCTGCCCGTGTAAGAAACAATATGTGGGAAAAACCACAAGACAAATGCATGTTCGCATTGAAGAACATATAAGGAATATAAAAAAAGGGTTTAAGGAGCACCCCCTATCTTCCCATTTTTGTACAAGTGTGGACTTGATTATTAATGTTATTCCATGGCACACTGACTGTCCACAATGGTTACCAGTTAGTATAGAAAAGAGCAAGGCATCATAGTGTAGGATGCAGTTAGAACATGTGACTGTGAAATATATGACAAAGCACCAGGGGCGTAACCAAGAGCCTCCTCACCGCCACACCTTGCTCCCCCTAAGCAGTACACCTGAGTGAGATATGTGTTGTGGTGAGTGGGAAGGGTTGATTGGTTGGTTGAGTGTGATTGTGTGGGGGCTGGCTGAGTGTGATTGTGTGTATGTTTGTGGATGGCTAAGTGTGATTGTATATGGGGTCAGTAATTGTATATTGCGGGATTGTCCTAAGTAAGGAATCCCCATGCTGACGCTAACATGCTGGCATCACTGCCACAACATCCCGTACTCCACCAGCAAGTGCCTGCTGGGAGAGAAGCACAATGTCAGGAAGCAAGAGAACAGTGTGTCACACAATCTATAGCATTATACCCTGCGTGTCCATGGCAGATATAATATTGAGTATTTAATTGACAGGTAGGGGATGGACAATATTTTTAAAGAGCTTTAAATTAAAATCTATACATTTGCCTTCATTTTTGCTAGCACAATGTACAAATGGTATAGATGATATACTGTATGTATGCACATACACTGACCAAAATTATAAATGCAACACTTGTTTTTTGCCCCCATTTTTCATGAGCTGAACTCTAAGATCTAAGACTTTTTCTATGTACACAAAATACCTATTTCTTTAAATATTGTTCACAAATCTGTCTAAATCTGTGTTAGTGAGCACTTCTTTGCCGAGATAATCCATCTAGACAGCATGATTATTGCAAAGGCTGCCTTAGGCAGGCCACAAAAAAATTCCACTCTAAAATGTGCAGTTTTACTGTATGGTGTGACCACCATTTGCCTCCGCAGTGCAACACATCTCCTTGTGTTGATCAGGTTGTCGATTGTGACCTGTGGAATGTTGGTCCACTCCTCTTCAATGGCTGTGTGAAGTTGATGAATAATGGCAGGACCGGGAACACTCTGTTTTATACACCGATCCAGAGCATCCCAAACATGCTCAATTGGTGACATGTCCGGTGAGTATATTGGCCATGCAAGAACTGGGATGTTTTCAGCTTCCAGGAATTGTGTACAGATCTTTGCAACATGGGGCCGTGCATTAGCATTATGCAACATGAGGTGATGGTTGTAGATGAATGGCACAACAATGGGCCTCAGGATCTCGTCACGGTATCTCATGCAGATGAGCTTCTCTGAGGCGACTTCCGACAATTTGTGCATAAATTCTTTGGTTATACAAACTGATTATTGCATCAGTTGTCCGGGTGGCTGGTCTCAGACGATCTTGGAAGTGAAGATGCTGGATGTCGAGGTACTGGGCTGGTGTGGTTACACGTGGTCTGCGGTTGTGAGGCTGGTTGGATGTACTGCCAAATTCTCTGAAACGCCTTTGGAGACGGCTTATGGTAGAGAAATGAACATTCAATTCACAGGCAACAGCTCTGGTGGACATTCCTGCAGTCAGCATGCCAATTGCATGCTCCCTCAAAACTTACAACATCTGTGGTATTGTGCTGTGATAAAACTGCACATTTTAGAGTGGCCTTTTATTGTGGCCAGCCTAAGGCACACCTTTGCAATAATCATGCTGTCAGCAATCAGCATCTTGATATGCCACACCTTTGAGTTGGATGGATTATCTCGGTAAAGGAGAAGTGCTCACTAACACAGATTTAGACAGATTTGTGAACAATATTTGAGAGAAATAGGCCTTTTGTGTACATAGAAAAAGTCTTGGATCTTTGAATTAAGCTCAAAAAACATGGGGGCAAAAACAAAATTGTTGCATTTATAATTTTGTTCAGTGTACATATATACATACACACATAGATGCATATTAATGCAAATCCCATAAATTGAGTGAAACTATTTTTACATTAAACATTTTCATCCTTTATTGTCACTGACCCATACACAAACTATTTACCCAACACACATTCTCAATTACAGACACGCTCTCACGGATACACATACACTGACATAAATTCAGTGACACACACCCACTGACATACACAGTATGTCACCGATACTGACTCACTGTTTAACTAACACACGCATTCTCATTGATACTGACACACTGTTTAACCAACACACATTCTCACTGACAGACAAAAACTGACACACACATTCCCGATAGACACACAATCTCACTGATACTTACACAGTTTAGCCAACACACATTCTCACTGACAGATGCGAACTGACATACACTCACTGAGAGGCGCAACACAGAAGACCTGGTTGCACTCACAACCTTTAAGACACTTGATGTTTCGTCAATGCAGGGCACACTTGCCATGCACAATGGTTATCTGGCCAAAAAAAAGCAAGAGCAAGGCCGCAGAGTGTAGGGTACTGAGAATTAGCATGTGGCCATGATTTGTAAGCCACATATACATGGCTAAAGGAAAACTAGATCCTCGCTTTGTACCTGCTTGATCAAGTGAGTGATCAACCTGTTACTACCTGTAAATCGAGTAGGCCAGTGATGCAATCGTATCCTGACTCTGTCCAGAGGAGCAGACCCATGCTGAAGGGAGGCAGGTGAGCCCAAATTACTCTCTGGTCAGCCTGACGTGACTGCATGCCAGTCAGCCTGTCAATCAAGCAGACCAGACTACTGAGGGCACTCTTTAAGTTCTCTTTTCAGGGTTCGAGTGAACTGTGAGCGTGTCTAATGTTTTACTCGCGCTATACTTTTCAGGGACAGTTCCCTGGTATACTTAAAGTGGGACAAAGTTTTGACAGGACCCAACAATCTGCCTGTACTGCCAACATCTATATGGTTGGAAGACATGTATAAAATTATACTTTGTTACGTTTACAAACAACACAAAATTGTATTGCATTTCATTTTCTTACCTGTCTCGGGTTTGTCCCAGTCTAACACAAGCCAGCTTACATACAGAGCAGAGATCGGCCAGAGATAAGTAAAGAAAAGATATATAAATACAACAAGGAACATCAGGCCTGGAAACAGAATGAGAACAAGACACAATAAATCACAATCAATACCCAGTGTTACACCAATAAATCACAGTAACTTTCTGCCAAAAGTTTTTTTGCTTGGTGATAAGTTATGCAATTTTTTAGAGATATTTGAGACAGGTGACATACATTGATAACAAAATATTGCTGGCATTTTACATATTCAATCATTTCTATTTTCCCTCCTGCATCATGTATGAGATTTTTCAGCTGCCGTGGAATATAGCTTCCACCAATTTGTGACTTGCTGAGCATGACCATACTTGCTATGTACAAACAGTAGCTTTACCAATGTAAGACGAAAAGTTCCACTATCATCTTTTAGGCTCTATCTACAGAGCTAGACTTAAATATCGGGTGTCTCTAGGCACAGAATTCTTAGGCTCCCCCTGTACCCTCACTCCCCAAAATCTAAAACCACTTAGGTTAGGTGGATATCAAGGATATATGAACTAGACATTGCAGGAACCAAAATACCTCAAAAACGTTGTTTTAGTATTATTACCAATCTCTTATAAGTCTCTTGACTCTTGTATCTCTTTTGTTTTGTCAGTATGTCCGAGTTGATTGTTTTACTATTATATTTATATATATACATCCAAAGTTTCCTTGCACTTCAGGCTTAATGTTATGTTGTGCTTTAAACGCCGGGTGCCAGATCATCTATACACAGAAATCGAAGCATGCTGTCCTGCCATGTGTTTTTCTCATTTAGACATGTTTACATACCTTGTAATCCTTTGTTGTCCTATACAAAATTGTGCTCATAACCCCTGTATGTGTAAACCTCTGTTGGCTACTGCCGTGCTTGCATATTCTATCGTGACATTGTCAGCCCTTTTGTTATCTTTTGCACAACAAGAAATAAAGAATAAAAAAAAAAAAACAATCTTCTGTCACTTACCTGATCCCAACGCCGATGTCCCTCGGCGCTGGTTCAGGTTCCGCCTCCGCTTCTCCCCCCTGATGTCAGCATTAAAGGAGTGGCAACAAGCAACCCAAAGTCAAATGGTCCTAAAAATGATTGCTTACAATGGAGGGATGCAATGACACTCCTGACACCATAACCACTACAGTGTGCTGTAGTAGTTATGGTGCTTGGAGTATTTCTTTACACATGGCAATCTCATCACATGGTGTATCTTGTAATACACTATTATCTATTGGCAATCTACTGGTTTTCAAGAAGAACATTTTTCATAAGCTACAAAATCAATTAAAGAGAGAAAAAGCATAGAAAACCCTCACTATAAATAACAGCAAGGTCACCAAAGCATTGCTCAATGTGTCTGAAATTCAAACCGCATTGTACATTCTGAACAAATAACTTAGAAAGAAAATACTGGAGTTCATCTCCATTGGGAAAAAAAAAAGATATGACATAACCACAAGAGAAAGAAAAAATCTGATATAAATTGGGCAAATGAAGATTGGCAGGGCAAACAGTGATAAAGAGAAGTAGATAAATGAAGCACATCAACAATATTATCTTCCGTCAAAGAAGGCAAATAAAAGCCCAACAATGCTCAAGCATTAAGTGTGGACTTAAGAAAACAAGAATACGCCTTCTTGTGCGATTTTGGGGTACTATCCCACCACCCTGCCTTGGTCCACTTGTGTCTAATGTTTTGGGACACCAGGGAACTGTCTTCAACAATCATAGCACACTAGGACTGCAGGAAGCACTAAAACAATGCCTTCAGTGGGCCAGTCTCAATGATTGGCAGGCAACCTGGCATGCATTCAAGCCAGGCTGACCTGCCGTTAACTCAGGTGGACCCACCTCCCTTATGGAAGGGTCTATCCCTTTGGGGAGGAGCTAGTGATATATTTGAATCACTGGCATGCCCCCTCTATCTCCCTCCAACCGGTGTCCCAATTCTAATCAATCTTTTCCCCTGCATGACACCAAAACTACTTCAAGAAAATGGCTGACTCCTACAGACACTCTGCTTTGAGCCTGCTAACTTCCCTACTTGTTCTTATATTGCAATACTACATGTTTTTGCACACCAGTACCCAAGGGTTTATAAAGGGAGGATGAACAAAATTAGTCTCTTTCAAAAATTAAATATATTTAAATTATATCACTTATACTAAATGGTTAGCAAGCAAGAAAATACAGTAAATAAAGTAAACTATTAATACAATTAAAATTTGAATACTATAAGAGGTTCTTTTTCACTCTTCGTAATAACACCCAGACATTAATTTTATGTACTTACCCATCACTAGAAAGGAAAAGATCCATTGGAGAACAGAAAATAACTGCAAAAATGTGCGTAAATGGTGTTGTGGAATTGTTGAAGCAGCAGATATTGAGCGAAGTAGAGGGCGTAGACTCAGCCTGCTCCCTAAAATACACAGTTAGCACAAAGTAATAGGTCTCCATAGGCCTTTTTTATGTAATCAAAAACAGGTTCTTCATTGACAATATCTGCCTTAAACCTCCCTAAGAGCATCCATAACATAGAATATCACTTATTGAATATAGTGGGTCCAAATAAGGTGAGCATATCCAAACTGTCCCTAGAACTATCCCTTGGAATAAACACCACCGTCTATCTATACATACATTTTATATATATATGTAACAAGGGCTTGCACTCCTGGTTAAATTCTTAATGCCCGGTGCAGGTCTTGCAAAATCATGTAGATATAGTAGAAAGGACCGCACTCCAAGGTCTTCGTGATAGTTTTCAAATAAAATGTACCTTTTATTTAATCCATATAAAAGTCAACATTTCAGCCCTAACATGGTGCTTTCATCAGGACAAGAGTGCGTTCCTTTCTACTATATCTATATCTATATATATATATATACACACAATATAATTTTGTATATATATATATGAGTGTGTGTGCACGTGTGTGTGTGCTCCTCTTTTAAACACACATATATATATATATATATATTTTTTTTTTATTTATATCTGTGAATCTGATGCAGGAAGGTAGCACAATTATTACATATGGTGCTCTAGTTGATATGCCATCCTTATGTAACCACCTGTTAAAATTAAATAAACTGGAAATTATGAACAAGACTTACCACGAAGGTCTTTGGAGTAAGCAGCTATAATGGTTTTCATGGCTCCAGATTCTGTGTGTTTTCTGTAATAACTTTACATCTGATCCCTAAAGTACACTGATGGCTGGGAGATGTAAAATATTTAGGCAGGTAGAGGTGTCGTAAAACTCAGGTAGTATGTCACTGACATTATCATTAATCATTACATTTGTGGATGAGAAGAGAATATAACCAGAGTAGTTGTCAACAACAGTGTTAGTGGGGTCAATTAAATAACAGTGCACGTTATCTAACAGGCTTGTGCAAAAAACATTCATTAGATGTCCCCTGCAAAAAACATAGTGGCACACTCCATATAATGATGAAATCCACCTGCCCTTGGTCTGGGGTTATTGGGACTGATTCCAAAGCAAACTCAACCACTTATCAGTGTGTGTCGCAGGGGGTGTCTTCTTCACTATCCCTGTTTAAACCATTCGCTGAGTCTTGACATATATTTTAAAGGGACACTGTAAGTCATATGTGACCTTCTTTTTAATACATTAATTAGTTAATTCAATATATAAATAATACAAATTTCCCTTAAAATTGAAGTTTGTATATTTGTCCATAATTTACAGAAGCTTTCACCACTTGTAAATAACTAGAAGATTCTCAGCTAGTTCTGATAAGCAGACAGGGGTGTATCGGAGACTTGTGTATTCATTTTCAAACAACCTGGGACCGTCTGAATTTTGGGTGATCAGCATTTTGTCTGAAATCCCAAACTCTTAAACATTATATGGGCGAGTCACGAAATAAACAACAAAGGACAAACTGTTTAGTTTGTTTTGTGATTCGGAGTTCCGTGTCTGGCGCCAGCAAAAAAAACAAAAAAGGTTGATAGGGAAAAAAATATGATTGATGGTTAGGAAGCAGCCACTAAATGTTGAATTAATTTTTCTGAACCAAAACGCCAAATGGACAAAACCTGAATCGCCAGAAACAATTATTTTTTCCAGATGATTCAATATGGACAAACCAAATGTTTTAACAGTACACAAGAATGATGTGCAGCTTTGTGAGTTCTGGTAGAGAGATCTCATTCATCCTTCTCAGAATAAAACCTAAATGTATGATGATGCCACGTATTACTACAGCAAAAAATGGAAACCCTTGAAATAGGAAGGTAGTGAGCAGATAATTATTTTACACAAAGTTTACTTATATTATTGCACACACAAAAAATGATGTTGAACATCCCAAACGTGTAGGCACTATATAAATAAACTTATAGATGGAATAGGCATCCTCCATACTTCCACACTTGGTCCATCCTGCCGAACACAGATAGTGCCCATCTTCCGGAATACCTAAACCTGCGTGGTTAAATCTTCTGATGCCTGTGCTATCTTACTCGGAGTTTATATGCCATTGGCCCTAAAGAAGCCCTAAAAGAAGAAAAGCTACATTTCTATATATCTGAATATCTGGAGCTAGACCCATTACCCAGTTAAAAGGGATGCACTCTCTACTTCAATCTGATAAAAAAAAAAAAAAAATTAAATGAACACCTAGAAAACACAAATATATATATATAAAGCATAAGATAACATTAGAGGGGCAAAATTATTATTTGTCAAGAAGGGACTGTGCAAGAAGACTCATCTACTTCCATTTATTTTTCAGGGACTTAGATGTTTATTACAGGTGGATAACCAGCGAACACACCCTACTACTTACCTTAGGGACCTAGTGGTTTTCTTCCTGTTTGTGGTTCCCAATATGTAATATTACTTAAAATTATTATGAAGTCTAGGGTCCATTTGAAGGTACTAGTTACATGGAATGTTGGCACTGAAAATGACTTATATCCATTTGTGATCTAGATACCTGTGAATGGAGTAAATACAAGCTTCATAAAAAAAGAAAATGGGCAAAAGCATTAAAAATATTTGATTGAGCCTCAAACATTCCCATAGTATTGTAGACCGAATAGTAAGAACTATACGTAATGGAAATTGTTTTTGCCTATCAACAGATATCAGTATGCAAATCTGGGCAAGGAGTAGTTAAAAACTTAAACTGTTTGCTTACTTTGTTATCTCACTCACTTGACCTCTAACCCCAACAGTGACATACATAAAACGTTGATTCCGTATTCTGAGAAATAGCAGTACCTGGAGTTATAAACCACTTTGCGGTAATCACTGGAATGTTCCTGTCTGTTTGTGTTGTCCTTTGATGATTATGAGATTTCCACTTACATCGTTACATAGGCTGAAAAGAGACTTGCGTCCATCAAGTACAGCCTTCTTCACATCTGTTTTTTGCTGTTGATCCAAAAGAAGGCAAAAAAAACCCAGTTTTAAGCACTTTCAATTTTGCAACAAACTAGGGGAAAAAATCCTTCTTAACCCCAGAATGGCAGTCAGCTGTATCCTTGGATCGCAAAGCTTTTACCCTACAGTTGAAAAATGATATAATTGAATATTATGTTTTTGAAAGTAAGCATCTAGTTGCTGTTTAAACATCTGTACAGACTGATAAAACCATGTCTTCAGGCAGAGATTTCCACATCTTTATTGTTGTTATAGTAAAATAAACCTTTCCTTTGCCTTAGACTAAATCTTCTTTCTACCAGTCTAAACGCATGACCTTGTGTCATATGCATTGTCCTGTGAAGTTTGCAAATAGATTTCCAGACAATGGTTTGTATTGGCCCCAGATATATTTATATAATGTTATCATATCCCCTCTGAGGCGACGTTTTTCTATACAAAAGAGTTTTAAATTTAATCTTTCTTCATAGCTGATATGTTCCATTCCTATTATTAATTTTGTAGCCTGCCTCTGCACTTTTTCTAGTGACATAATATCCTTCTTTAGAACAGGTGCTCAAAATTTCACAGCATATTCAAGGTGTGGTCTTACCAGTGATTTATAAAGAGGCAAAATTATATTTTCATCCTGAGAATCAGGGCTCGAGTCCTGCAGGAACGTGTGGGAACGGTGTTCCTGCACTTTTTTTAGAGCAGGAACGCCGTTCCTGTTTGTGGTCCTGCAGGCACTCAGGGGGCGGCAAAAAATGCCGCCCCCAAATGCCCCCGTGCTCCCCCTGTCATTGGGGGCCCAAGAGATGGCCTAATGGCCACCTGATGGACCCCCCGGCCGGCTCTTGGCTCTCTGGAGCTGTGTTCACGCTGCTCCCTCGCGCCGCGCGCCGTTTGCTGATGCCGGGAGCCGGAATATGACGTCATTTCCGGCTCCCGGCATCAGCAGACAGCCCGTGCGGCGAGAGGGAGCAGAGAGAACACAGCTCCCTCACCGCGTCTGACAGAGAGACACGAGCCTGCCGCACTGAAGCCCCACTGGACCCCAGGGACAGGTCCACACCAGCTCTCCAGGTAGGGAGGCTGGGTGGACATTTTTAATTTAAAACAAATATACAAATAATTTTTGTGTATATGTGTGTGTGTTGTGTGTCTGTGAGTGAGTGTGTCTGGGAATGTATGTGTGTGTTGGTGTGTGTATGTGTCTGGGAGTGTGTGTCTGTGAGTGTATGTATGTATGTATGTATGTGTGTGTGTGTGTATGTGTCTGGGAGTGTGTGTGTCTGTGTATGTGTCTGGGAGTGTGTGTGTGTATGTGTGTGTGTGTATGTCTGTGAGTGTGTGTCTGGGAGTGAGTGTGTGTGTCTGTGAGTGTATCTATGTGTATTTGTGTGTGTTGGTGTCTGTGTGTGTGTCTGAGTGTGTGTGTATGTGTGTGTGTCTGTGAGTGTATGTATGTGTGTGTGTGTGTGTATGTGTCTGGGAGTGTGTGTGTATGTGTGTCTGAGAGTATGTGTGTCTATCTGTGAATTTGTGTGTGTGTGTCTTTGTGTGTGTGTGTCTTTGTGTGTCTGTGAGTGTACGTGTGTGTCTGTAAGTGTATGTGTGCACCTGAGTGTGTGTTCGCGTTTATATATGCATACAAGTTTTGGGTTTTTTGGTGGTGGGGTGGGGGTGGAACTCGAGTGAGTTCCCACACTTTATTCCCCAGGACTTGACCCCTGCTGAGAATGAATGCCGTTTTTTATACATGACAATACCTTACTCACTTTAGCCACTGGTGATTAACATTGCAAATTGTTGCGTAGTTTGTTGTCTATAACAATTCCCATATCCTTATTGTGTGTTGTTATCCCTAATTCACTACCATTTAGGGTATAAGTTGTTTGAGCATTCTTTAACCCGAAGTGCATAATTTTGAATTTTTCTACATTTTATTTTATCTGCCATTTGAGTTCCCAGTCCCCCAGTCTATCTAATTCCTTCTGCAGCAAAGTAATATCTTGCTCACATTGTATTACTTTACAGAGTGTTGTGCCATCTGCAAATACCGACCTTCTAACTGTCAATGCTTCTTTCAAGATCATTTATAAATATGTTATATAGAAGTGATCCAAGAACAAAACCTTGAGGGACACCACTTACCTCTTCTGTCCAACTTGAAAATGTACCATTAATGCCAACTCTCTGTACTCTGTTTTTAAGTCAATGTTCTACCCAAGAACAAGAATTTAGATCTAGACCAATTCTTGTTATTTGAAAACAAATCTATTGTGTGGAACTGTATCAAACATTTTGGCAAAATTCAAGTAGATCACATCCACTGCAACACCCTGATCTATACTTCTACATACTTCTTCGCAGAATGCAATTACGTTAGTTTGACATGATTTATAATTCATAAAACCATGCTGATTTGTGCTGATAACCACATTCTTCTCAATTAATTCCTGAATATTATCCCTTAATAACCTTTCAAATACTTTCCCAGCCACAGAAGTTACGGTCGCTGGTCTTTAATTTCCAAGCAAGAATTTTAAACCCTTTTTGAATAAAGGAACCACATCTGCCTTCCTCCAATCCTCCGGTACAATTCCTGAAAGAAAAGAATCTTGAATGATTAAAAACAGAGGTTTGCTTATTTCCCTACTTAGTTCCTTAAGTACTCGTGGATGAATACAATCAGGCCCTGGAGCTTTGTTCATATTAACTTTCTTCAGTTGCTGTAGCACTTTGTCTTGAGCCTTCCAATTACAAATTTTCTGCAAGTTTTTTGCAGCAATCATTTGCATGTCTATAGCCATAGATTCTTCCCTTAATACATACTGAGGAGAAACAGTTATTTAAAATTTCTGCTTTTTCCTGGTCTTCGTTTACCGACCAATTACATCCCGAGTACATCCCAATTTTTAGTATACCTACACTTGCATTTTTTTTTTTTTTTTAGAGTTTATGTACTTACATTTTTGGGGGAGTTTGTTTTGTTTTCTTTGGCTATTACTACTTTTGTAGTTTAGTGAATCTAATCGCCATTTTACATGTATTATTGGCTTCCTTTTTATAGGATGCCTCGGATTTGTCAGATTTTAAATGCTTTAAATGCTCTTTTCTTATTTTTAATTTCTTGAGTTACGTTCTTACTAAGCCACATTGGTTTCAGTTTGTCAGTTTGTTTATTTTAGATTTATTAGCCAATGATACATAGTGAGAAATGTACCTCTCTAATATTTGAAGATATTCATATTTATCCCTCAGTGTTTTTTCATTAACCCCTTAAGGACACATGACGTGTGTGACACGTCATGATTCCCTTTTATTCCAAAAGTTTGGTCCCTAAGGGGTTAAAGATGTTATGCTGGTCAATATATTGTAAAGTTTCCCTTATCTTATAGAATTTTTTTTTTAATGATATGTTTTAGTGTACCCCATGGTTTTTTGAGTTTACTTGAATGTTGGTCAAAAGAGCAACATTGTTTGTTATAAACCGATCAAGACAAGTGTTCTTTCTAGTTTGTGCTTGTACAAGTTGTGATATGAAGGTGTCATTTAACAAGTTCAGAACCTGATTTCCTTTGCTGAACTACAGTTTGGTATAAAGGTTTGCATACCCTGGCAGAAATTGTTAAAATAAAACTTGATAGTCAATAAAGAGGCTGAGATGCAGGAAACTAAAACAATAAGAAACGAGAGTATAAGTGATGCAGAGTGAAGAACACTAGTGTGGAAGAAACGAGTTAGAGATAAATAGATGAGAAAAGAAGGAGTATGTGTGTGTGTGTGGAGAGAAAAAGAAGAAAGAGAAGAACAGAGATAATATAGTGGCAAAATGTGTGAATATGATAAACTGTGAGGCAACCTAAATGACAAAAGTGGAAAATGTGGAAAAACCTGTAAAGGAATATATGAGATAGGGTAATTGAAAGTATTTTTTTAGAACAAGGACATCACACCAGCGATCCAACTACAGCAGACATTGGAAAAGATCTGGGAGACTCAGAACGGTTAGAAGGGGACAGAGGAATAAGATCTCTAAACACTCTATCAAAACCACCCATCAGGGCCGGACTGGACTACCGGGATACCGTGAAATTTCCCGGTAGACCGGCTGGCCTTGTGCCGCTTTAAAGCTGTGACTGGACCAAGCCAGAAGACAGGAAATTGTGTTTTTTCTGATCGTCCTTCTGCGGCCACAGAGCGGGCCATGGTCGATTCTTCTGCGGCTGCTGGCCAGAAGTGTACATAGATTTTTCCTACGCCAGCCGCGGCCCGCCAGATGTGAGCAACATAGGGCATATAGCATCCCTTCCCTCAGATCTGCAAAACACTCTGCAAGACTGAACTGAGGCTGAGCTCAGCGGCCGGGAGGAGGGGGCACCATGGGGACTGGAGGTGAGCGAGACTGGGAGATAGGAACGGACAGCTTCCTCTCCCTCTACAGCCTAATTTTCTGTCTGAGAGCCTGATACGGGTCATGGGGGCACGGAGATCCCGATACTGGGAAGGGGGGTGCACAGGGACCTTGGTAGTGAGCATGAGGGGTACAGGACCACGATATTGGGCATAGGGGAGCCACAGCTACCCTGATACTGGTAATGGAGGGGCACAAGGATCATGATAATGGGCATAGGGAGTAGAGATCCTGATACTGGGCATCGGTGGGCACAGGGACAAGGATGTTGATAATGAGAATTTGAGGCAAATGAAGTCCTGACTCTGAGATGGGAGATGGGGTTACTAAACTGTGATATTGGGCATGGGGGACACAGGGGTTCTTAAAATGGTATTTGGGACAAGAACCCTGATAATGATAAGGACCCTGATAATGAGAAGAAGAGGCAGGGACTCTGGTGTGAGGTGGGGGTTCAGGGAACCCTAATGCTGGGCATGGGAGGCACAGGGACCATGGTATTTAACATGGGAAGAGGCACTGACTATGATAATGGGAGAGAGGTAAAGTTTGCTAGAGGGTGACAGGATCATTACCTAGTATCCCTGAGCTGGACATCTGCAGCCCTCTCTGATCCTACACAAAAACCCCAATTAAGAGAAAGTTCTAAATGTAGTCTAATCACCATAGCAATAAATGGACTACTCATGAGGATTGCTCCATGATTACAACTTTCCACCTTAATTAGCTCGTTATATATAAAGCCATATATGCTTTCATATCTGTCTTATCTACAAATAATTCACTATTCAAAAGTGCTTTAAAATGCATGGTTTTACCTTTTAGGAACAAGAAAATAATGTTGTAGTGCTGGTATAATGACGCAGTGCGATGAGGCAATTCTATGGGGCTGGTATGATGATGCAATTCTATGGGGCTGGTATGCAATTATTTCCAGGGCTGGTTTTCATCCCCAGTCCGGCCCTGTCACCCATCAGGAAGAAATGAATCCGATTTTCAATTTTTTTTTTAATGAGCATCACATAAAGGTTTTATCCAAAGGATTAACTTTTGTTCCAACTTCAAAACCCAATCACTTTCAGCTTGACATAGCTTTATTTAAAATGGAGAGAACACACAATTTACAAGCTATGAGAAATCCATCTCTGAAAAGTTTGATTTAAGAAGCACTTGGGAACCAAAGAATGTACACCATTTTATTAAAACATATACTCAACTAATTAAATCAGATATTGATCATATACTTACCAAACAAGAAATGGTACCACACATTTTAACCTCAGCAGAAAGAATGGCACTAAAGGATTTAGCCGAAGATAAGGACATTAGCATTCGTCCAGCAGATAAGGGAGGGGCCATCGTAATACAAGATTAAGGTATGTATAAAGAGGAGATCCTCAGAAAAAAATATTAACAAGGACAACCAGGAAGTACTGGGTAGTGATTGGTCACAGAGGACCGGGTACACATCATCAAAAAGCGACACATGGGCTGACACGATAAAAGGAGACTAATGGGAGGGGTCCACATTATATATGATGTCATAATAAGGCACCAGGAAGTTAGGGATAAATGTGTGTACATCAGAATTCAGAAAATACGTAATTTCTGTGATCGCACAGTGTTGCGAGGGACAGGTATCGTGACACCGGCATTATATGTACCTATACACCGTATAGGCCCCGACTCTTTCACCTTTGTGTCGTTCCTAACAAGGGACTCCCGGTCTGCTTGTAGTGCTCATAGGCAAGACTTCTTAGGAAC
This sequence comes from Pelobates fuscus, assembly GCF_036172605.1. Taxonomy (NCBI): domain Eukaryota; kingdom Metazoa; phylum Chordata; class Amphibia; order Anura; family Pelobatidae; genus Pelobates; species Pelobates fuscus. Next base: position 98,686,448 of record NC_086325.1, read on the forward strand.
CTATTGGGGAAAGGAGCCCTGCAAAATCCATGCTTTAGACTTAAAACTCCTCCACAGATGAGCAATTGTGGCGCAGTCTCAAATAATTGCCTATGGGTATACCAGCTTTCCATGGGGTTGGATGGTAACTTGTCCAGTTCAATAGATTGTTTGTGGACATCTTTTTTCTTATATAGGGAGTTACAACTATCATCAGATCCAACAAATTGGAGTTCAGTTCCCCCAATTTCACTGGTAAAGTGTAAATTCAGCGAATTCACGTTTATATGCTAAATAAATTCATGAAAACTCAAATCGTATTGAGCCAGATGATAAAGACATCGTCAATATATATTTTCCAACAAAATACTTGATTTTTATAGGGTTTCAACAAAGGGTCAGCCAATATCTGTCTTTCCCACCAACCCAAGTATAGGTGGGCTTAAGACAGCGCGCAAGACATGCCCGTGGCTATCCCTTCCATTTGTTGATATACTTTGCCATTCAACAAGAAAATATTAAGTGTCAAAATGAATCTTAAAATATCCAATATGAATTTAATGTCTCTCGCATTTTTTTCTTTTCTGAAAAGAGCAATGAACCCCTCTTAAGGATCCTTACCTGCCCAGGGGTGGTTGTCATCAGGTGGATACTCTTCATACCTGACTTGTTGTCTGTCTTTTCCACTTACCTCCTTGTTTTATCCCAAGATACTATTGGAGTAATATTATATGTTTAACTATCTTTGGTCTATCTATATATACTAAATTTAATAAATTTAGGGCCTTTTTCAGTAATCTCCTTTCACCTTACTGTGCTCCCCCTGCTGCACCCGCCATAGTGGAGTGTACTGTGGTTTATTTTTCTTCTAATCTGGTGCTTACATTTCTACCTGGGGCCTTGTTATCCACCCATCTAATGTGGGGGCCTTATGGGTGTACTAACACTCTTGATATTAAGCAATCCAGCTCTCCACGACTACTATGCTCTAATCTAGCCTATCTATATACTTGAGCAGGCTCATTTAATTCACTCTAGCAGTCTAATAACACATTATTCTAGATCCAACCATGAAACCTAGTCTTGCTACATTATAAAATGAACTTGTGCATTATTATTGTAATGCTGTGCAACTGTTATGCTATGTCTTCTGAAATGCTTGCTGTGGCTATTGTGGCACTGCAAGCCTGTTATTTCTATGCACAACAAAAAATTAAGAATTTAACTTAAAAAAAAAAAAAAAAAAAAAAAGACATACAAGAAATGTAACTATAGAGTTTGTTATTATTACCCAGTTTAATGGTACTCCTATTAATAACCTTGGATCGATGAAAAAAGCTATAGCCAGGCCTGCTGGGAAATTACCCTATAGTTTAAACAAGATTTTAAAAATAATCAATACTTCATTAGAAAACATGGTAATACTTTTAATCATTTTTTTTTTTTTAAACAAATAATTTCAACAAGGGCACATAATATGCCCAGTTCTGTTTATTGAACAATAAAAAAATACAACACAAGGGTTTTGTATAAGATAGAAGTTTTGGATTATTTTTTTCCCCTAAGCAAATTTGCATCGATGTGGCATCTCATTGGAGTATTGAATAATCAAATAACACAACCAATAACGCTATGAGATTTGTGGTAGATTTAGTGATACTTTAAAAAAAATATATAGTCATAAAAGAAAAAAAAAATGCAGATATAGAAATAATTCCCTTCAACTAAAAACCTATCCAGTATAATCCCCCCAAAAAAATGTTTACAGCTCTATCTTATGTTTCACAGACTAAACTATGTTAAAAAATGAACTCATATTAGCCAGAGACGCCATCAGCACAATATATTTTATTTAATTATTTTAAATAAAGATGTCAAAATAAATACAAAACAAAGTTTAAATATGGCATGATGGTATCAGTCTGCATTGATGGCACAAAGTGAAGGCACTAAGTTTACCATCACTATAAATTGCAGTTAGAATACAGCTTATACCTAGGGCACTCAGCTTCTACTCCAACCAAACCTCTGTCAATAACCAGCAGCACTGAGAATGGAGCCAAACATCTTATTCACAAATTCTGTAAATGCCGATCTCAGAACCAAAATGCTGCTGAAACTAAGAACAAAGCGTCAGCCCATGTTCTTGCGGTTTCCATAACCGCGACGATGATCATCCTTCCACCCTTCCCAGTTTCGAGCATTCTGCAATGCCTCTGGATCATCGATCTCTTCCTTTCTCTCGCGCTCAGCTGCCTCCTGCTCCTCATCTGTACAAAAATAAATGGGGAAGTGGTCATAACTTGTATTGCCAATGCTAAAATATGATCCTGAGCAATGCTAAAATAAAAGTGAGAATTGCTAAGAATTCAAATTTAATTTCAATTGTAAGGCCAAAATCAGGGGTTTTCAACCCAGTCCTCAAGGACCCCCTACCAGTCCAGAGTTTATGGATTATCCTGTTGTGTCCAAAGTGCACTGAAACATCAGGGTTTGTAAGTCTCCAGCTCCAGGGTTAGTATACTCTTTGTTCTCTTATCTATTGGAGCACTTTAGTGCCTGGGTTTATGTAGCTTTCTAAACGGTGTAATTTTATTGCATGCTTTTGCACTTTATTTCTATGAATGTTTATCATATCTTGTTACTCATTAAAGGACCACCATAGGCACCCAGACCACTGCAGCTCTATGAAGTGGTCTGGGTGCCAGGTCCTCCTAGTTTTAACCCTGCAGCTGTAAACATAGCAGTTTCAGTGAAACTGCTAGGTTTACATTGAGGGTTAATCCAGCTTCGGCAATCACACTGAGATGACGCTGGACGTCTATAGGAAAGCATTGAGTAATGCTTTCCTATGGGCCGTTTGAATTGCTGCGCATGTGCATTCGGCGCTGACGTTGGCAGGGGGAGGAGAGGCCACCAGCGCTGAGGGAGCCCGGTGCTGGATTAAGGTAAGCGCCTGAAGGGGTATTAACCCCCTTCAGCCCAGCGGGAGGAGGGCCCTGAGGGAGGGGGGGAACTAATAACCCTATAGTGCCAGGAAAACTCGTATGTTTTCCTGGCACTATAGTGCTCCTTTAAAGATTTTTTCTATGCAATTTACTGAGGTGTGCTTTGAGTTTATTTTCTTTACACCGCAGACTGTTATCCTGAACAGAGATTGTACCGCAATACACTAGTAAATGCAAACATGAGATTTTCCTGTTAGGTGCAATCTTGTTTCTTTGTTACATTTTCTGTACCGGTTTTTAATTTTTGGGGGGAGGGAACCTGTAGTCGTCATGTGAGCTCCTTATATCACTTCAATTTAGTGGTCTAACACAATATCCACATTCAATTTTTTGCTATTTTCTATACAATTTAAAAATAGCTCATGATCTTAAGCTGGGAATCTTTTTAAAAGTCTAAAAATATGTGTTAGTAAACAATATTCTTTATATAAAAATTGCCCCACGTACAAAATTAACCTCATAAATGGTTACTTACGTATATATTAATGCAAGACCTACAATTTCAAGTTGTACGCTACTAGTCAGGCCTTAAAAGTTACTCCCCACTGTCAGTTTTGAGGGTTCTTGACACATTCACTAGGGGTGACTTTTAAATCATCAGACCAATTTACACTTTCCAGTAGGGTGTTGAAATTTTGAACTGTGTTAAATAGAGGTGTTATAGGTGTTTTTTAAACAATGGGAATCCGTATGATTTTTCTGATAGTGACAATATTGATTAGCAGTGTTTATGAGAAAAAGCAGATGTATGGGCAGATCTGTGTTCATTACACATTCCAGTAAAAAGAGGAATTGTGGGCACACTCATAAAATGCATTTCTCGGTAGTGGTGCTGCCGTATAGACCAAAATTTATGCAAAATATAATTCAAGAATAATGCACACACACACACACAAAAAAAAAATTTGAAAAAGATACAGCTTTACTATTTACGAGGTTCCTTAAAAGCATCTATCTTAGCAAACAAATATGGGGAATGCATGCGTGCTACAATTCCCATTTTTCTGTGTATATTTGGAATCCAGACCATATTCCTTTAGGGACCCAACTCCTCCACCTATAGCCGATCCTTTGGAGGTGATCACAATAAAGCCATATAGTAGAACTGAATCCCCACATTTGTTTGCTAAGATAGGTGATATTAATGAGCCTTGTAAAATTTAAAGCTGTATTTTTTGTGTGTCTGCTGTTCCTTAAAGGACCACTCTAGGCACCCAGACCACTTCAGCTTAATGAAGTGGTCTGGGTGCCAGGTCCATCTAGGGTTAACCCATTTTTTCATAAACATAGCAGTTTCAGAGAAACTGCTATGTTTGTGAATGGGTTAAGCCTTCCCCCTAATCCTCTAGTGGCTGTCTCACTGACAGCCGCTAGAGGCGCTTGCGTGATTCTCACTGTGAAAATCACAGTGAGAGCACGCAAGCGTCCATAGGAAAGCATTATGAATGCTTTCCTATGTGACCGGCTGAATGCGCGCGCAGCTCTTGCCGCGCGTGCGCATTCAGCCGACGGGGAGGAGAAGAGGAGGATCGGAGGAGGAGAGCTCTCCGCCCACCGCTGGAAAAAGGTACGTTTTTACCCCTTTCCCCTTTCCAGAGCCGGGCGGGAGGGGGTCCCTGAGGGTGGGGGCACCCTCAGGGCACTCTAGTGCCAGGAAAACGAGTATGTTTTCCTGGCACTATAGTGGTCCTTTAATCTGTATTTTTCATGACATATTCCAGTTACATGCAATGGCTTAAGCTGATGAAACATACCTCTTGGTTTACTGTGAACACCCTGGTCAGGCAAGACATTCTTTTCTCGATGTTGCTGATACCAATCATCCACAGTCATAGTGGGTAGGCTAGGATATCCTGCTCCCAACACCCTGCAAGGTAAAACAGTCTCTACAATAACACAACTTGGGGAAAATGCATGCTGATTGCATTGGAGTTTCTGGCTGTCTAAAAGTTACAGGACTAATTCCAAATAGTCACCTTCAAGTATTACAGCTTTTCCATAAAAGTAAATATTTTATTTAGTTATTTTTGTATGTATTGTGTAACAGATGCTAGTGAAACAATAATGGCTCTGAAAATTATAAAAGGTATAAAATTATCCAGGAAAACAGATGCAGAGACAAAATAAAGAAATACATTTAAAGGGACACTATAGTCACCTGAACAACTTTACCTTAATGAAGCAGTTTTGGTGTATAGAACATGCCCCTGCAGCCTCACTGCTCAATCCTCTGCCATTTAGGAGTTAAATCCCTTTGTTTATGAACCCTAGTCAGACCTCCCTGCATGTGACTTGCACAGCCTTCCATAAACACTTCCTGTAAAGAGAGCCCTATTTAGGTTTTCTTTATTGCAAGTTCTGTTTAATTAAGATTTTCTTACCCCTGCTATGTTAATAGCTTGCTAGACTCTGCAAGAGCCTCCCGTATGTGATTAAAGTTCAATTTAGAGATTGAGATACAATTATTTAAGATAAATTACATCTGTTTGAAAGTGAAACCAGTTGGGTTTTTTTCATACAGGCGCTGTCAATCATAGCCAGGGGAGGTGTGGCTAGGGCTGCATAAACAGAAACAAAGTGATTTAACTCCTAAATGACAGTGAATTGAGCAGTGAAATTGCAGGGGAATGATCTATACACTAAAACTGCTTCATTTAGCTAAAGTAATTTAGGTGACTCTAGTGTTCCTTTAAAAAAAATATAATATATATATATATATTTTTTACAATAAAGTGTATAGGAGAGATTTTTTACTTTGCCTGCACAGCATCACGAGTCAAGATGAAAGGTTTCATGGGGGGTCTCGTTTGACGTGCTGGAGCGGTCATTTCATGTCCCTATAATATAACAAAACAAAAAAAAAGAAAGAAATACAATCTGTTTAGAGTGGTGTCAGCCTATGGAAGAATGCCTTAAAGAAACACTATAGTGTCAGGAATACAAATCTATATTCCTAACGCTATAGTGTCCCTCTCCCTAGCCCTAAATAGGTCTCCGCTACTAGAGCAAAAAAGTTTTTCTTAAAAAGTTACTGTCAGGAATACAACTGATCCAACACGCAGTATTAGTATCACACTTAGGAATAAGGGTAACGTCTAACCGGACCTTAGAATGGCTGGACTTAATGTACTAGAGAATAGTCGAAATACTAGCCGAGGTCAGGAATACAGAACGAAACACAATTGCAAGAAATAACCAATAGTCAGGGATACCAGATTACAGTGAAGTCAGAACAAAGCCAAAGTCAATAACCAAAAAACACGATCAGGAACACACTCTCGGACAACCAGCAAAGGGAAACCACGACAGGGCAATGAGTAGAAGAAATGAGAGAGTTTAAATGTCCCTCTTGTGAATCAGATTGGGCGTATCTGGCCTTTGACCCCAAAACGTGCGCGTGCGTCCTCAGCATGACGTCACCCGTACATTTTTGCCGCTACCACCGTGGACAGACGTGGGGCTATACAACAGTGTGGATCTCATGCGGCCAGCGTACACGGTATGTAGCAAAAGCCCGGTGTTATGGCATAGGACCGCCGAGCAGCACTTCTCTTACCCCTGGAAAGGCAATTAATGTTGTGCATTGCATATGGAGAGGATGTATACGTAAGTTAAGTTTTGCTACCTTTTTCCCCAGCTTGCTGACTTCTCCTCCCCAGCCAACATCATGGAGGAGGCCCTGCCTCCATTAGGGTCCAATCCAATGTGCCTCATAGAGGAGTATTGGCAACGTAATGCAATGTGCTTTCTATGGTTTACTCTGCCAGTACCGCAGAAGCTTGTCTGGTCACCATCAGTATGACAGCCCCTAGAGGAGATGTTAAAGGGACACTCCAGGCACCCAGACCACTTCTGCCCATTGGAGTGGTCTGGGTGCCAACTCCCACTACCCTTAACCCTGCAAGTGTAATTATTGCAGTTTTTTATAAACTGCAATAATTACCTTGCAGAGTTAACTCCACCTCTAATGGCTGTCTACTAGACAGCCACTAGAGGGCACTTCCTGCTCTATAGCACAGAAAACCTGTGCTAGATCGTCGCTGGACGTCCTCACACTGTGTGAGGACCTCCAGTGTCGCTCAATTCCCCATAGGAAAGCATTGAAAAGCATTTTCAATGCTTTCCTATGGGGAGCACTAATGCGCATGCGCATTAGGTCTCCCCGGCCGGTGGGCGGGATCAGACTCGCCCACCAGCCGACGTAATGACTAGGAGGAGCGGCGGCGAGAAGAAACCACCGCCGAGGGACATTGGCAGGGTCTCAGGTAATTGACCTGAAGGGGTTTTCACCCCTTCAGCTACCGGGGATTGGGAGGTGGGAGGGAGAGGGGACCTGCAGTGCCAGGAAAACTGATTTTTTTTCCTGGCACTGGAGTTTCCCTTTAACACAGCTATGTAAACATTGCCGTTTCTCAAAAACTGCAATATTTTGTATTGCATGGTTAAGGGGGACAGGTACACTGCTCTCAGACCACTTCAATGACATGAAGTGGTGTGTGTGCATATAGTGTCCCTTTCAGCTATAGGAACCAAAGTAAGATCTTCAGTTTTTGCTTCAAATACCAGATAATCAGTATTGGTGGCAAATAAAAATTTTTTTTTTTTAAAAATCAAGGGAGAAGAGCCAGTACGGAAAGAAGAAAATAGCATGGAACTGCCACTACCCCTTGAAACGATAACATTCCTGCAGATTGTCAATGGCATCTAAATGTGTAGCAGGCAAGAATGATTACCATGCCCCTCTTGTGCCCATGTTACGCCAGAACCAACATATACACAGGATTGTTAAATAATCCAGAGTGCAGGATTTGTCACCTGGACATCAGATGGACTTACAGGTTCAGTGGACTTTAATATTCTATTGCAATAGTGTTAACTCAAAGAAATGTTATGTGTCACAAACCCTGTGGAAGTTTCTTGATGGTCAACATATTATGTTGTTACTTTAAGCACACGATGACTAGGTGACAAGACTGCAGAAAAGAATAGGTTGCATTTGAAAAACATAAACTTTCAGCATACCAATCTAACAGAATGGTAGCATTACACAGCAACTATTTAATTTGGTTAATTTTTAACAGCGAGTAACATTCCCTGTTTGTTTGGCAGAAGTAGCATCCCCAGGATGTACTTGGAAAGCAGAGTAATCTGAAAGCACCTTTCCTGGTTAAATACTTTGCTTTTATTATTATATGGCAAGGTGGATTTACCATATTGTATAAAAATGCAAAAAACAAAAAAAAAATTAATACTACCCTCATTTGTAGTTTATTCCGACAATTAAGCATTGACAATTTTGATTCTCCTATAAACTTCTAAGAGAAAGTACAAAAAAAAGCTAAAAAATATAGAAAATAATGGCTGTGCAGATGTTTCTGGGAAATGTACAAAATCTGTGAACATTCTAAACAAAATCTATGTTTTTTGTTTTTAAAATGTTGATGGAAGGGGCGTGGTCTGCAGCCGGAGCAAGATGGACGTGTCCAAGTGAAGCTCCGCTAGGACCACGAGGCCAATAGCAAACTACAGCGAAAAAACACTGATCTGACCGAGGTAACGTGCAGGGGAGTCGATATGGACAAGCGGGCCCCGAAAAAGCAGCCCAAAAAGCCAACGTAACAGGGGGCAACGGTGTCTGATATGATCGCAGCCTCCCGCGCCATGCGATCTAGCACCCAAGATGGTGGACGGGAGAGCCCGATGGCGCCACACTCACCTCCCAGCCCAGGCGCGGCGGCGGCCTCGGAGGTCTCAGAGGCCAACACTGCACAAATCCTGGCCAAATTGGCTGAGGTTCGAATCTATCTGGCAGCCGAAATCACCAGGAACACCCACGAAATTAAGGCCGAGATACAGGCCTTGGGTGTGAGGACGGCGGTGCTTGAGCAGCGAGTGGAGTCCACGGCCGTGGCCCACAACGCTGCTACAGCCCAGATTAACCGGCTATCCACCAGATTAACCACTGTGGAGTCTGCCCTGGATGAGCTAGGGAACAGATCCCGGAGGAATAATATCAGGCTTCGGGGCCTACCTGAACAAGAGGGAGAAGGTCCGCTGATGGAAGTGGTGACCAGGATCCTCAAACCTCTGCTACCCAAAGTGCCGGACCATCAATGGCACATAGAGAGAGCGCACAGAGCCCTCAGGGCGAAACGGGCCAATGATACCCGCCCGAGGGACGTTATTATCAAATTCTTGTTTTACAGGACGAAGGAAGCCCTCATGAAACGTGGCAGGGAAGGCCCTATCCGGTATGGCGGGGCGGAACTTACCCTATTCCAAGATTTGACTCCTACTACCCTCCAAAAGCGGAGGCTTTGGCGTCCGGTGACGGGGCTTCTGCAGAAGCATGGAGCGAAATACGCCTGGGGCTTTCCGTTCCGGTTGCTGGCATTCAAAGATGGACGCACAAAAATCCTGAACGCTGATGGAGACCCGGTGGAATTCCTGAGGAGTCTCGGCATACAGGACCCGGTCGCGATGGCGGAGGGGAACCAGAAAAGCACAACAGTACTTAGGATCCCTTCAGTGGTCGGCATAGTGTATTCCCGCTCCCTCCTACCCCTTGGCTTTCATGGGACCGGCTCACTGCTAGAAAATAGCCCCTAGGGTAGCCCCTACACGCCGGTGGCCGTCAAACCACGCTGCTTCTTTAGGTGGTTAGGCCCTCTATGTGTTTGCTTAGACTGTACTTGGGTGTATTGAAGAAAGGTTTCTCTTTCATGTTCCTAAAATCGCCATATTTTGTCTTGATCCCCAAAAAACAAAAAAGACAACGGTTATAGATATGTAGTGAACTATATTTGACAATCTGCCCTCAGCTATAAAGATACATACCTCGTTCAATCTTTCATGGCTGCCCTTTACACTCTGCGTAGAGGCACAGGTTATGATGTGTTTTTTTTTCTTATTAAGATCCAGATGGCACTCTAGTAGTGCCTTTATTGGCTGGTCCATGTCCCTAACATCCCAGGGATCTCTTGACGTTCTGGGGGTGTCGGGACATCTACCCCAACTACGCCTGGCGATAGGTAAGACCAGGCAATATATGTACAAAGTGTTTGGTTTCATTCTTCTCTTTTCCTCTATACTCTTTCTACCCTTATTCCCCACTACCCCTATTCCTCACATATCTCCTCTGGGGGGGAAGTCGGAGGATGCTCAGAGCAGTACGACTACGATTAGATATGACGGAAATCTTAAATGCAGAGATATCTTACAGGGTAAATCATGCCTGTGAATTATCCCTTAATGTTAAAGGCCTAAACGCCCCTAAAAAGAGACGGCTCATGTTTAGGGAACTAAAACGCATGAACCCCGATATTGCCTTCCTGCAGGAGACGCACTTGTCGAAATCAGCGAAGTTCGACCTTAAGGATCATTTATTCAGAACCACATATGAAGCCAGAGCCCTCAATAAGAGGAAGGGAGTCGCCATCCTCATACATCATAGATGCCCGTTTAGGGTCAGCAAGGTTAGTGCAGACCCGGGTGGCCGCTACGTATTAGTGTCGGGCTCCTTGCATTCTCAGGCTATGCATTTCCTCAACATATACGCTCGTAACGATCCATCCAGTGAATTCTGGACGGAGCTGACTCACATAGTGCACACGCTACCACACGGCATAGTTGTTGTAGGGGGGGATTTTAATGCTGCACCGTCCCCGGCGATAGATAGGGAGCCATGTAGGGGTGTCCCACGGTCGCACAGGAGAGGGGGAAAGGATAAATTATTACACGCATTCATGCAACAATCAGGTCTGATAGATATATGGAGGGCTCAGCATCCTGACGATATCGACTACACGTGGTATTCGTCGCCACACGATACATATTCAAGAATAGACCTTTTTCTGGTGAACTCTCTAGCTATTCCCAAGGTTTCGGACTCTAGGGTGGGATCCATAACCTGGTCAGATCACGCTGATGTCTCCCTTACTATGGACAAGCTGAGCGTGGCGACCCCTTGGTCCTGGAGGCTTAATAGATCCTTACTTCAAGACCCAGAAATCGTCGATATCATTCGTAAGGAACTTAAGGAATACTCTCTCAGGGAAGCGGAGTCAGGGATCTCGAAAGCCACGTTATGGGCAGCTCATAAGACGGTTATTAGGGATGTACTGATTAGAGAAGCGACCCTGAAGAAACGACGCAAGTCTCAACTATTAACGTCATTATTGGAAGCTTTAAGAACGGCGGAACAACGGCATAAGTCAGACCCTACAACTACTAATTTCACGGAGGTGCAAAACATACGGAATACGATTAGGGAAACGCTCCTGGACGACACCGCAAGAGCTATAATATGGTCCAAACGAACCTACTATGAAAAGGCGAACAAGATGGATACATTGTTAGCAAGATCCCTTCGACCGCGGCAACGGGGCACACACATCACGAGGATCATAAACGCAGCGGGAGAATATCAGACGAACCCCACAGAGATAGCTAAGGTGTTTACGGAATACTATACCAAGCTCTACAACTCTACAGATGGTACCGCGGACACAGGGCGGGAATTGGAGGAGATATGGGCATTCCTCTCTCGGTTGCATCTCCCCAAGTTAGATGTGGTTGCCTCAGCAGCCCTGGGAAATCCTATTAAAGCCGACGAAATAGATGCGTCGATCTCCGCCTTGAAATGCAATAGGGCACCGGGACCCGATGGCTTCGACGGAAGCTATTATAAAGCCTTCCGAGAGGAACTCCTGCCTCACATGGAACCCTGGTTCAACAATTTGATGGACGTGGGGACACCAGATAGAGATATGTCTTGTGTGAATGGCGAATATCGTTCTATTACCTAAGCCAGGTAAAGACGACTCGGCCCCGGAGAATTTTCGCCCTATTTCTCTAATTAATCACAACTCCAAAATTTTAGCTAAAGTCCTAGCAGGCAGATTGAACCCGATACTTACAGGCCTGATACACCCGGATCAGGGGGGCTATATACCGGGCAGACAACTGTTTGAAAACACGAGACGCAATATAGACCTTATAGGGAGACAGGCTACGAAGGGCACCCTGACACTGATGCTGTCACTCGATGCCGAAAAGGCATTCGACAGGGTCAAATGGCCTTATTTATTCGAAGTATTACACCACTTTGGCATGCCGGCCAGGTTCGTAACGACTGTTCAGGCTATGTACTCCAACGTCAGGGCGCAGATTGAGATCTCAGGAGCGGGAATTGTACCGTTCCATCTGAGCAACGGTACGAGGCAAGGTTGCCCTCTTTCACCGCTGCTGTTTGTCCATTCGCTGGAACCCCTCATGCAAGCTATACGGGATGCCCCAGATGTCAAAGGTGTTACAGTGGGGGACGCGCAATATGTAGTCTCGGGATTCGCCGATGATGTATTGCTTACGCTAACAGATCCGAGGGCCTCTATGGCAGCTCTGACCGAGATTCTGACGGAATACGGCGAGGTAGCTGGCTATAAAGTCAATTTATACAAATCAAGCGCGATCCCCATAGGTATGACGGAAGACGAGGCATCGAATATAGGGAGGACTTATCACATCCGAATGGAGAGGGACCAGATCAAATACTTAGGCATCTGGTTGACGGCAGACCCCTCCCGACTATATCAGCAGAATTATATCCCGCTGATTAGAGATTTAATAAACGATATGGAGAATTGGATTGACAAACCGATCTCGTTGATCGGAAGAATACATTCAGTGAAAATTAATGTGCTGCCTAGGATACTTTTCTTGTTCCAGGCTCTTCCGGTCCACTTGGCTAAATCTAACTTGGGTCCGCTTCAACAGGCTATAGGCAAGTTTATCTGGCAGAATAGAAGGCATAGGATCTCTCGTAACGTCCTCTATAGAGCTAAGGATAGAGGAGGCCTAGGCCTTCCAAACCTTTACTATTATTACGCGGCGGCCCAATTGGCCCAAATCGCATTATGGCACTCACCCCCGGATGAGAGGAGGTGGGTGGATCTGGAATCCTCCATGATGGGCCCAGACATGCCCCAGTTCCTTATGTGGACTCCTAAGGAACAAAGACCTATTGATCAGGTGGTATGCCCAGCAATACGCAACTCTCTTAAGGTTTGGGACGCCGCCACCATTAAATACGGTTTGACCTCAGCCCTGTCGCCCATGACCCCATTCTTACGAAACAAGGCATTTACGCCGGGCATGCATCCCCGAGACTTCAAAGGTATCGAAAGCACGGGGATGCAAAGACTGTGCGAAATGTTTGAAAACGGCTCCTTTATCACGTTTGATGCGCTAAAAAGCAGAGCTCCACTACGTCCCTTTGATTATTTTCGGTATCTCCAGCTTAGGGATTTTGCTAGAGACCCCCGAATCAAAGCGGCCGCGCTGACACAATTGACGTTTTTCGAAAAGATGTGTAAGAGGAAACAATTCCCAACAGGCCTCATTTCCTGTTTGTACTCTCATTTGAGCACACATACACTAGAATGGGGAGATCTCACATATACAGATCAGAGGGAAGCTGACCTCAATGAGGTTTTGGAGGGTATAGAATAGCAAGATATATGGGAGGCTGCTGCAAAATCTTCAGTGTGCGTCTCCTTGTAGGAACAATCCTATAAGACATTATTTAGGTGGTACACCACCCCAGTGAAGCTGTGGCGAATGGGTATAAACCCGACGGACCTGTGCTGGAGAGGCTGTGGTCTTAAGGGAACATATATACACATGTGGTGGGAATGTCAGGAGGCACAAACCTATTGGAAACGGATTGCTGCTTTGCAGCAAGAAGTTTTTGACAGAGAGGTAAAATTAGACCCATGGGTGTATCTGTTGTCCAGATCCATGGATGGATGGACAAAAACAGAACAAACCCTCGTCCAAAAAATAAACCTGGCGGCTAGAAGAGCCCTGGCGCAGATGTAGCTGCAGAGGGAGACTCCTACCATAGCGATGGTAAAACAGAAAATAAAAGATACTTTCCTGATGGATAAGCTAACGGCACAGGTCAGGGGGACACTGAAGAAATTCGATAAAATTTGGAGCCCCTGGACAAATAGCACTGCGAACGACTGAGATAGGTAGGGTGAGTTAGGGCTCCCAAACGCACCTCTGGGGTCATTTAAGAAAGGCGGTGCACTATATTGGCTCGAACTGTCCACGGGGAGAGTTGATACAGACTCCTGTGAGGGAAAGCGACGACAGAATAGCAAACTATTCAAGTCACCCTTTCATCGGGCAATATTCCTCGGACTCAAATTCCTGCCCTTAAGTCTGAGTTAACTCTGAGTGACTCGCAGTATGTGAATGGATCTATATTGTATATATGTGTTATTATTGACACTCTGGCATACTACACTATAAGATGTTACTTTTAACTTCTGTACTCATGTCTATGCTCGTGGATCCATTGTTAGGCAACTTAACATGGCATAACTAGCTAAATATAGGCTGAAAATAGTCCCATGATCACCTACCTTCTTTATCATTTCCCTTGCCTTAACCATTGGTAGCTCTTGATCTATGCTCTGTATCTCCTCCAGGGCAGTACACACCCAACGCTGAAGCTGAAGAAGGTAAAATTCTCGGATTTGTTCTTCTTCTGCCGTGCCATGCCTTACACACTCCTGCAGTCCAGAAAGCCGGCTCTCAAGCTCCTTTCTCTGTTTGTACCTGGGATTAGATAGAAGCGCAATTTACTTATCACAGAGCCCTTTTAAAACAGACTGATTCAGCAACAGGCTGCTTGCTTTAAAAAGGATTACACGACAGTATGAATAGACATTAGAAATATTACAGTTAAAAATGTCACAAAATAACCAATATGCACTTTCAATAATAAGAAAGATACACTGGTCTTTCTTGAATAAAGTCTTGAAACCCACTAGAGAATTTAACATCGCTTTTAACTCTTGGTTTGAAGAAAGTTGATTTTCTTGTGCCAATGATGTTCCTTGACTCTAGGTGAGCACATCAACCTGTAACTAATGTATTCATTGTTAGAGTTACCCAAAACATGGGAATAAAAAAAGCTTTCTTAAGAAAGCTGGATTCTCTCCCTATTGCAAAGAAATCCAGGTGATTTCTAAGGCAGTCAACTTCTTGTCCATGCGACTCGATAACCTGTCCCAGGTTTGCAGCATTTCTTATTGTTAAAAAAGTCACATCCTTGCCTTTGACCACTGGACAGAAGAGAAGAAGTTCACAGCCATAGAATGTTCACATCTTCTCAAACTAAACACTCTAAATGAGCCTGTAATTTTCTTAGAGTGTCCCTTTCATGGTCAAAAACACTATAAGCACCAAACTTATTGTAGCTTAATGAAGTGGTGTTGGTGTATAGACCATGTCCATGCAGTCTCAATGATCAATTCTTTGCAATTTAGGCATTAAATCACTTTGCTTATGCAGACCTAGCCACACCTACCCAGGATGAGACTTACACAGTCTCCTTACATACTTTCTGAAAACGAGTCTAAATTGATTAGCTTCCCTTTATTGCACAGGAAACTTAGAATTTCTTATCTTTTGCTACATTAATAGCCTGCTAGAGCCTATAGCAGGCTCTTGTGCTCGAAGTTTGATTAACAAAGCAGGAGTTAAGAGCACACTGTGCTTTAAGATCTGATTTACAATTAAAACTTTTTTTTCATGGAGGCTGTTTGCATCAAAGCTATGGAAGGTATGGCTGGGGCTGCATAAACAGAAACAAAAGTGAGTTAAAGCCTTAAAAAGCAGAGAAGTCAACAGTGATAATGCAGGACAAGAGCTATGCCCTAAACCTACTTCATTAAAGCAGATCTGTCACTTTCCTATTTTGCAAAGAACCGTGAAAGTGACAGATTCGGTGGGGTTCTGGTGGCCGTGAGGTAGAGGAGAAGGTAAGTTTTACTCACCAAAAGCTGTCCCTCGCAATCACTGCAATTTTCATCCAACAGGTCCTCTTCAGTTCCTGGCGTTTTAGTTGCCAGCAGTCACATCTCTGCATGCATGAGAGGACAACACAGATATATGGAGGATCCCACAGGATCCTCCATAGACAGAGCCTGAATGCTTGGATTGGACAAAAGTTGACGGCAGAACTATGTCTCTTGTCAATGTCAGGTTTGGCCATAAAATAAAGAAGTCGCTAATTTGTCTTATGGTATCTTTGGATTATGCAGTCTTGATCAGCATTCCATAAAAAATATATCTTTATGAAATACTGAAAAGTGAAAGATCCACTTTAAGCTAAAGTGGGAGCTTTTGACTGTCTCTTTAACCTTTTTTCTTTTGTAAGGAAAATCGTTTCTAACAAAAGTATGGTTAGGAAGGGTATTCTCTGCGTTGGAGATCCATCCTTTTTCTTTTTACATTCACGTGGCTGAAGACACCCCTTCCTTCCTGAAAAATGTGTATTTTATAAAGATACAATCTTTATGAAACTCATTATGATAGTGTTGGAATTTCATTGATATTCCCACCCAGTCAGGAGATATACAGAGTTAAAGTAGGGACTACTTTGTCTCTGTATTTCTCTTTCACTTGACTTTCTTAGACTCAGGGCAGCGTCAAAGTGTTAATCTCCACAGCAGTCACCAGTGGATGCTGCCAAATTCACAATACACAGGTGTAATGTAACCAGTTTGCAAACCAAGCTTTCACACTAAAATCAGTGTGTTTGTTCTTACTGAAAGATCCATAGGTCTGTAGAGTATAACTAGCCCCTACAAGATTATTGGTCTTACCTCTCGATCTTTGCTTGCCTCTGTAAAGCCATAGCTGTTAGATTTGGATTTGATGTTGGATGCACAATGTGGTGCGAGTTATCCTCTTCATTAGAGTTGCTGCCCTTCTGTTGAGGAAGATTGAATGCAGAGACTTTGTATTCATGGCATCGCTGTAAGAAGTCCATAAAATAAGTGCGGGCAGTCTCTAGGTGATTTAGTCTTTGAGTGAGGCCAACTTGCTTTAAGGTCAAAGCTCCCTGTAAGGCTGGCAAGAGCAAATACTTTATATCTGCCGAAGAAATCTCATCTAAGTCCTCATTACGGCTGGGGGAAAAAAACAAAACAAATTAAAATAAAACAATACATAACTACATGTAAGTTTCATATATTATAAAAATGAAAAGCAGATGATGCAACCCCAGTGTATAAATTAATCTGAAATTCAGCTCATGCAGCCACATTATTATAAAATAAAGAGAGTAAACCAGGGGTGGCCAAAGGGGGGGGGGGGGGGAGGGAGGGAGAGAGAGAGAGAGAGAGAGAGAGAGAGAGAAAGAGAAAAAGCAGCCCTAACATAATGAAATGAAAGGCTACAAACTACACCCACTCTGGATCTTTCTCAAACTTCCCACCAACATGACCATCATGGTAAATATCACACGTTGATGAGGCCTCCCAGGAGCCCAGTCCCAGGTAGGTACCTGAACAGATCTAGCTGGGTCACCATTCGTACAGCCTGCTCCAATGCCACCAGGCCTTGTTTCACTTTGTCTTGCACCTCACGGGATCCACTTGGCTCGCTGGACCCGTCCAGTTCTTCCAGTGACCGCCATCCTTTCTCTAAGAGCTCAGACAGCTTCGGTCCATCAGACTGCGAGTATTCCGCCATCTTCCAGGAACATGTCTGATCCACACCGGCTTCCGTAGCCGGACGTTACGCACTGATGTCGCCATATTGCGTGTGGCAATCGGAAAACTGATCGGATCCATGGTCATCCCTTTGAGTTCCAGCAGAGGGCGCCACGTCACTGTCAGATATTCAGATATATTTGTATACGTTTGCTATTTTCTACTCTGTATCCTTTACAATGGCAAAATGCAGCTGGTGAACATTTACGTTTTAATTCATGCATTAGACATATTTTTTTTACATTTGTTTTATTTCTCTTATTGTATGTATTCCACTTTATGAAGCAGGAATAAATAGTAGCTTGTTATTTTTTTTTGGGGGGGGGGGTGATTTTTAAAAAGTTGGAGTACTTGTCAACTGTGAGGGAGACATGCATAGATTATTATGATTAGCATTTATTTATATTTAGTGTTATCCACTTATTTCTGACAATTCCTAAAAGGTTACTCCAAGTACCATGACCACATCACTGATTTGAAGTGGTGATGGTGCTTAGAGTCTCTATGTGTTGCGTTTCAAACTGAAACTTTGCTGCCAGAGGTTTAACACCAATTCTGGTAGAATCATGCAGGCATCATTAGCCAGCATGGAACTGGCTCATGTAAATTCTGTTTGTGGTTGGCATTTGTCATACGACCCCACTGTACCGCCAAAGACCTCCCCTTAGCTACTCTTTGAGGGCAAGGGCTAGGTAGGAAGGGGCAAACTTAAAACACTCATAAATACATGTTTTTTTGTCCAAGCAAGCCATTAAATACTGAACATTTGGAATACTTTAATGACTAGTTTGGTAATCACTGCTCTAGTGTGCTGGTGATATATATAGTGTAGTGATGTTTTGTGCTTTTGAGCGTCATATAATAGTAATATGTCTTGTAGATTAGGAACAGGGGGCAGGGGCGTACCTGGAGCATTTGGCACCCGGGGCGGATCTGATATTTGGCATCCCCCAGCTAAAAATTTTTTTTTTTTTAAAAACCCCACTATTTTTTTTTTTTATGGATTTAGCACTGAGCAGTGTTTCATGAATGTAAGCATGTTTTTGTATGGAGTATGTGTGAGTGAATGTACGGGTGTGTTTGCACGTAAAATGCAGGCGTGCGGTTTTGAATATGGTGGTGTTGACATTTGGATGCTTGGTTGTATTTGTGTGTAGTGTAGGTGAAATGCTGAGATGTATGCACATATACTCACATATACACAGACACATAGGTACACAGTCATAAACAGATACAGACAAACACTGACACGCACACATACAGACACACAGAGAGAGACACACAGGCACAGACACAAATACAGATAGAGACACACACATACAGACACATTGGCACAAACACAAACAGATACACAGACACACAGATACACATACACACACTGACACATACAGATACACATTTACCAACACACAAACAGATACACGGACACACATGTATAAGTTGATAAGGTTATGGTTTGAAGAAGGGGGGAAGGTGAGAGGGAGGGGGAGTAATACTGTGATGGTGTGAGGGAGAGGGTGATGGTTAGAGGGAGGGGGGGTGATGGTGAGAGCAAGGGGGGGGTGATGGTGAGAGCAAGAAGGGTGATGGTGAGAGGGAGGGGTAAAGTGAGAGGAAGAGGGGGGTGATGTGAGGAGGAGAGGGGGGTGATGGTATGACACAGGGGGTGATTGTGAGAGGGTGATGATGGTGTGAGGGAGGGGACATGATGTGTGAGGGAGAGGGAGGGGGGGTGATGTGAGAGGGAGGGGGGTGATGAGGAGAGGAGGGGGGGGTGATGAGGAGAGGGGGGTGATGTAAGAGGGAGGGGGTGATGATGAGAGGAGGGGAGGTGATGATGTGAGGGAGGGGGTGATGTGTGAGGGAGGGTGGTGATGATGAGAGGGAGGAGGGTGATGGTAAGAGGAGGGGAGGTGATGGTGTGAGGGAGGGGATGGTGGGAGGGGGGATGATGTGAGAGGGGACTGCTGTGAGATGGAGGGAGGGGGATGTGATGTGAGAGGGTGGGGGTGATGTGTGAGAGAGAGAGGGGTGATGTGAGAGGGGGGGAGACTAAATACCTTGGCTCCCTGGTGGTCCGGTGGCCATAATATCCGGTCTGCAGCTCCGCAGAGCTGCAGACCATGAATCTCGCAACACACAATCAGAGCGATGCCGTGGTGATCAGAGCTTGTGAGACACATGGTCTGCAGCTCTGCACATTGCGGAGCTGCAGACCGGTGTCTGCGATGGTGTAGGAGGGGATCGAGCAAGCCGCTGGGCCCCTTCCTGGTGTCGGGTCCTAGGTCACTGACCCAGGACCCGACACAGTCTGCCCCGGGCACCCCCCTCGTGAGTGGCACCCGGGCGGACCGCCCTCTCCCCCCTTAGTACACCACTGACAGGGGGTACACAAGTTGTACTGTCCCACAAGTTCTGGGACCCCTGGAAGGCATGGAATGATAATGTATAGTAATGTAATGTATGGACACAGGGAACATAATATAGCTGATAATAAAACTGGCACCACAAAAAAATTACAAATGATGTGTATTAAAATAATATAACAATGCTGAAAGCCATGTGCTGGATCAAGTGCCAAGTAGCCTGCTGGCTCTGAGTGCTCTTTGATGGATTTTGTGCCTGAGGTCTGTCATGGTCCTAAAAAGGGACATTTTATTTTTTTGATTGAAAAAATAATTCTTTATTTCCATACACACTTTTACAGTCAAACTTTCCTCCTGCACAGCGCAATATCTAGCATATGTAGGTCAAACATTGTTATTAGTCCCTACTGGTCACTCTAGATAGGTGAGTCCTTTATAAGTGCCCAGATAGAGACTGTGGTGGCACCAGCCCTGCCACTTGTGCCTGGAGAGGACTGCTTGCCAGCCTCTTGCCCTGCGACTATGGCCCTGGGATGTATTGCCCTTCTAGGAACTGATTTGGGCATATTGTATTTTATTATGCTGCTACTGGCCCTTTGGGAACCATCTGGGGACATACTGTGGAGTTACTGGGTGGCCACCATTTCATGTATCAGAGGTACATGGTGAGAACAATGGATGAAGCACATGGTGAGAACAATGGATGGCGGCCATTTTAACTCACAGACACTGTTGTGACTTTTCTACACGGTGCCATCTCGACGGTATTTGGTGCACAGAGACATCGTGCAGTAGTTTTAAACTATAGAACAGGGGACACATTATACAGTAATTATTTTTTATATAATCTGTATATGTTCTGCGGAATCTGCCTTAAACTGTATCTGCCAAACTACTGAACGGATCTGGGTGAATTTTGGATATGTGGTTCACCCAGATCCCCTGGTTCTGAGGATATACGGGGTTTTTATATGGGGTTATTGCATGTTTTGGGGTCCCTGTGATATGTTTTGTAAACTGTATTTCTCTGTCTGTGATAATTATATTACCCATTGTGTTCAGTAATCATATCACAGGCAGAGGGGAGGATTTTGTGTGGGAGTGTCTGTGTGTATTGTGCGTATTGATTGGTTGTTTTGTAAAGCCCTGTGGGCAGTGCTATGTTTGTGGATTAGCAATAAAAGAGGCTGTATGTGCCAGTACAGTCAGTTCTGCTTGACCTCAAAATGAAGTGTCGTCTCGTTATTGGGGGAATTGGATTGTATGCTGATTGCCAGGAGTGTAAGCTGATTGTATGCTTTTCCTGTTCAGCTGTTTACAGCGTTCATATGCTTGAGAGCATTCGTATGCTTCTCTGGTTCGGTGGTTGTGGTGTTTGCTGCAGTGCTCGGAGTCCTCAGGAAGCGCTAGGAGCATCCATCAACGGAGGTACCCAGTCGGGGTGCCAGGTGAGCCATTACAGAGACTAACAACCATACATACTATAATGCATCCATACATTCTCACCTAAAACAATTGATCGTCAGGGGTAAGGGGTGTGTGTGAGGGGGCATACTCTTCTCCAGAGGCGTGCCTAGAGCATTTGACACCCGGGGCAGATCCTGTATTTGGCAACTCCCCAATTTTAAAATGTAATATAACATAGCTCGCTGATGCCCAGCCCAAGTTGGCGCTTTTCACCTTAATCACTGTTACTGGCAGGCTGGCTGACTAATGTGGCTTTTTGGCAGGCAGGCTGGCTGCTGTGGCTGGTTGGCAGGCCTAATACTTCCCCGAGCCCCTTCGGACGTCTGTTTCTCACCCAACACCTTTGTGTGTCTCTTTTTCACCTTCTCCTCTGTGTGTCTCTTTTTCCTGCAAGTTTCTTTGTGCCCCGCCATCTGCCTCATTAACCCCCCAACCCTTCCATGTGTCTCATTTCCACCCCAGACACTCCATGTGTCTCATTTCCCTCCATCCCTTCCATGTGTGTCATCCCTCCCAGCCCCTCCATGTGTTTCATTAACCCCCCAGGCTCTCCATGTGTCTCATTGCCCCCCCCAGACACTGCATGTGTCTCATTTCCCTCCATCCCCTCCATGTGTCTCATCCCTCCCAGCCCCTCCATGTGTCTCATTACCCCCCAGCACCTCCATGTCGCTCATTAACTTCCCCAGCCCCTCCATGTTTCTCATTAACCCCACCCAGCCCCTCCATGTGTCATATTTCCACCCTCAAAGCCACTCCATGTGTCCCATTTTCCCCCTCCCCAGCCCCCCTGTACCTCCTGTGTAGCGTGGCTGAGTGGTAGACTAAGGCAGAGGAGCTTCTGTTCACTCTACCTGGTATGACAGGAACCCGTTCTGTGCTCTCTGTGAGCACTTCCTGTCAGACCGGGTAGAGGAACAGTAGCTCCTCTACCACGGCCCGCAGCTCGGCCATGCTACATTGAGTTACCGGTATGAAGGGAGGACTTTCCCTCCTGCCAGTCACCCTGCAATTGCACCATGTGCTCCTTAGGTGGCCACGCACTGGCCTGAAGGTATGCTGACCATTGGCAACCCCCTATTGAGTGACACCCGGGCTGGACCGCTACCTCCTCCCCCCTTAGTATGCCAGGGCTCTTCTCCATTGAGTGAAGGGATTTTAAGTTGAGTAGGCTCGCAAGACTCAAGAAGCCCTGAGAGTTTGACCCTCAGTAATCGTCTTCACTGAGGGTGCTTATGGTATTATAGTCTCAGCGCATGTTGTGTATAAGCCTACGACAATCTCGGAAGGTGACTTGCTTACTCCTCAACACCAGACGATTTTTGGTTAACCATAAGGCATCCTTTACACAGCACATTAGGCGCCACGCAAACTCAATTCACTCCACTGTGTGTGTTCCAGGAAATAGTCAATACACGACAGAGTGATGGAACAGATATTGCCTGCCAACACACCGTTTCTGAGTTCCTTTTCCAGGACTATAAACAAAGCCTGTGCAAATGGACACTGCCAAAAAAGGTGTTGAGAAGATTCCTCCTCCAAAATACACTGTGGGAAATTACTATATCTGCACAGCCCCTTTGCATGCATAAATGTCCTTAGGGGCAGGCCTCCCTGACTGGCCATCCATGCCAAGTCCTTGTGTCTACTGGTCACCATACCGTATGTAATGTTCATCCATACAGTCTCTGCTGTTGCAGTGGGCAGCTCTGGAATAGACTCTGAGATGTCCTAAGCTCTGATGAGTTTCTGGATCGCCTTCCAGATGGTGTTCCTTCATAAACATTTTCACATCCACCTAAAAGAGTGTGTCAGTTGTAAGGGATGGATCTGTCCCATTTGTCCTAGTCTATCCCTCTCCAGAAGGACAGCAGGAAAAAACGTGACATAGAGTTCCTGGCTGTCAGGAACTACACAGAGATCCAAAACACAGTGTGCAAATAAGAAAACATATACCTGACCTTAGAGTGGCTGGGCTGAAGTTAGCAAGGACAGAGAATAGTCAGTGACGAGCCAATGTCAAGGAAGCCAGAAAACAGAAAGGGCGATAAAGTACAAGTTGAGTCACAGGGAAGGAGAGTACAGAATAGTCAACCCAGAGCCGAAGTCAAAATACCAATAATAGCAAACAAGAAAACGCACTATAGGGAACAAAGCAAGTTTGAAAGTCTGTGTTCCCTCTCCAGCTCTAACTCTCGCGAGACTCGCCTGCATGCTGTGCAGAGCGTTGCCATAGTAACCCGTGGCAACGCTCTGACAGCCGTTGGTCTCGCGAATGTGAGCTGCAGCTGGAGAGGGAACACAGTGTGTGCTGGGCCCTCGTGTGCTGGTAGCAGGGCAGGTTCTGCAGGATCACTAGCGGGAATGGCATTCCTGCTTTGGTAAAAGTGCAGGAACGCCGTTTCCATGCGTTCCTGCAGGACTCGAGCCCTTGTTAGGGGTCTGTAGTAGCAGGATAGGGGGTTGAAGTAGATGCAGACACACATATACACAGTTTACACACTGGCTCACACACATACCTACACACAGGGCCGGACTGGGGAAATAATTAGGCCCAGGCATTTTTCAATCACAGCGGCCCACCTGAGAAGGGGGCGGGGCCAGAGAGGGTGTGTTTTGTCATGAATAATGACAAGCACGCCCCTTCTCAAAGTGAGCATGATCAATGCGCAGAGCCCTGCTGAAGAGCTCAAGCATGGGAAAAAGGCCCTATATTTGTTCTGCGCAGCGCAAGCAAATTTAATAACATGCTTGAGCTGTGTTTGCTTTTAACTGTCTCTGGTGTCTCCATGAGTGGAATACCAGAGGACAAAAGGGCCAGGAAAGCGTATGGTGCATGTGTTTGGAGCCTGCTTGTGGGATTGCGTGTGTGTAAAGTGAGCTGATTGTGGTATGGTATTGTGTAAATAGGTCAATTTAATTTGTGTTTGTGGTGTAATATGTGTGGCAAGGGGCTGTAGAGAGAGTGTGTGTGTGTGGGTGTGTAGGGGTTGTAGAGAGTGTGTGTTTAGAGAATGTTGTATGTGTTTGCTTACAAGGAATGTAGTGTGTGCATGGGGGATCCAGAGTTTGTATGTCAGGAATGTAGTATGTGTAGGTGGTGCAGTGTGTGTGTGTAGGAGATCTAGTGTGTAAAGGTCCCAGAGTGTTTGTGTGTGTGTAGAGGATTCAGAGTGTATATTTTATGTTTGGACGTATTGTATGTGTGAGGGGCACGTATTATGTGTTGGGTGTGTGTGTGAAGGGTGCAACATGTGTGTGGGAGGGGTGCAGTGTGTGTGTAAGAGGGGTGCTGTGTGTGTGAGGGTGTTCTTCTCTGCCGTCACATTCTATGATTCTAATTGTCTTTTTCTGTTAACTCACTGAGGGTTAATTTATACATTATATATATATGTGTGTTTGTGCTGTATATGTGTGAGAGTGTGCTGTGTGTGTCTGAGGGTGCTGTGTGTGTATGAGGGTGCTGTGTGTATGAGGGTGCTGTGTGTGTCTGAGGGTGCTGTGTGTGTCTGTGAGGATGATGTGTGTGTCTGAGGGTGCTGTGTGTGTCTGAGGGTGCTGTGTGTGTCTGTGAGGATGATGTGTGTATCTGAGGGTGCTGTGTGTCTGAGGGTGCTGTGTGTGTATGAGGGTGCTGTGTGTGTATGAGGGTGCTGTGTGTGTGTGTGTGTGTGTGAGGGTGTTGTGTGTGTCTGAGGGTGCTGTGTGTGTCTGTGAGGGTGATGTGTGTGTCTGAGGGTGCTGTGTGTGTATGAGGGTGCTGTGTGTGAGGGTGCTGTGTGTGTCTGAGGGTGCTGTGTGTATGAGGGTGCTGTGTGTGTGTGTGTGTGTGTGAGGGTGCTGTGTGTGTATGAGGGTGCTGTGTGTGAGGGTGCTGTGTGTGTCTGAGGGTGCTGTGTGTATGAGGGTGCTGTGTGTGTGTGTGAGAGTGCTGTGTGAGGGTGAGTGTGCTGTGTGTGTCTGAGGGTGCTGTGTGTGTGTATGAGGGTGCTGTGTGTGTGTGTGTGTGTGTGTGTGTGTGTGTGTAAGGGGGTGCTAGGAGTGTCTGAGTGTACTGTGAGTGAATGTCTACTTAAATATATGTTTTTTTTTATTTTATAAAAAAAAAAGTTATATCCCCCCCTCCCTTCTTACCTTTAGCCTGGGAGGAGGGGGAGCCGTGCTGCCATGGAGGGTACCGTGCTGCGTTCCCTGGTGGTCTCAGTGGTGAGAGTGAACTCTAGCCTGCAGGGCTAGAGTTCGCTCTCGCAAGAGCTGAGTGTTGCCGTGGTAACCACAGCAACGCTCCGAATCCCGCGAGAGGAACCCGGCGGAGCTGCTGGCTAGAGCTCCCCGAGTCCTCTCCTGCCTCCCTCACTCCCCAGCCAGCGGCAGTGTTACAGTGCCTGTGGGCCCACCGGCCCATGAAGGCACACAGTAGGGCCGGCGCTTGGGTAGCGCGGGCCCTGCATGGGCCGGCCGGGGAGATCCTGTGATCTCCCCTGCCGGCCGGGCTCGGCCCACGGCCATCGCGGCCAACCGGACATTTGCCCGGTATGCCCGATGGCCAGTCTGGGCCTGCCTACACATACACACTGGCGCACACACACAGTTTACATACTGGCACACACACATACATACACTGGCACACACCTACACACACAGATACACACACATACCTACACATACACACAAATACACACACACATAGATTTACACATACCTATATACACACACGCACACACACACTGGCACACATACACACATACCTACACAAATGGCAGTTGACATATTATTAACCACCCCCTGCTTCCATACATTTTGACTGCAGGAAGGTGAACTCCTGGGGCTGGCTGATGCTGATGAGAGTCTGCCTGCAGAGCTCTCTCTCCTCCCTCCTCCTCTCTCAGTGTTTCTTCAGTCTTCCCAGCCAGCGCGGTCTGTAAGCTGGGAGGAAGTAGCAGATAGGTAGTCACTTCCATCCAGCACTCTGCTCATATTAAAGGGGCTGGTCTTTGCAAAATTTAAAGTGGCCTGGTGTCCGGTGGTAGGTACCTCTGCCTATAGGAACTGCACATATTCTTGGGGGGGCAATTAAGCCCCATTACCCCCCCTCCCCCCCCCCCCGGATCTGCCACTGTGTCAGTGATTGTATGTCATTGCATGTGTATCAGTGAGGGCATGTTGTCTGCCAGTGAAAGTGTATGTTGGTTCAGTGTGTATGTGTGCCAATAAAAGCGTGTAAGGCAGTGGTAGTCAACCTTTTTTTACCTACCGCCCACTAATGCAACTTTTTGGTTGAAAAAATTTCCTTACCGCCCACCAGTTTTTGCGCAAATGCGGAATATTTTTTAGAAAGGAGGGTGTTTTACAAAAAATAAATGTACGTACATTTATCTTTTTATTTCTACTTAATGCAGGTTTATAAGGTTTTTAACTTTATAAAGTTTAATGAGAAAACAATAAAGTAAATTGAAATTACCTTTACTAGTGATTAATGAGATCCTTGAGGTTGATGCTGCGAGACTAAATATTTGATATCTGGTTCGATTTTCGTAAGGAACAAACGAAGGTCTCTTTCAGTGATATTCAGACGACTTCTCTGTTTGCGCATAATATGATTTCTCATATTATCTCTCTATGATTTTTCTTGTGCGTCAGCTCATCTCCTCTCCCTCCTCAATTCCCCTCCCCACCTTTTTTTTTCCCTTTTTTCTATTTTTTAACCTTCCTTGTAGCAATGCCCAGTAGGAAGGCTGAGCTAGGTAGCCCACTTACTATATAGTCCACTATAACAGACAGACACACGTACAAGACACACGTACAAGACACACGTACAAGACACACGTACAAGACACACATACAGACACACATACGACACACACACGACACACATACATACACACACGACACATACATACACACACGACACATACATACACACACGACAAATACACACACACATACACACACACGACACACACACACACACGACACATACACACACACATACACATACACACACACATACACATACACACACACACACGACATACATACACACACACAACACACATACAGACACAAATACAGACACATAGATACACACACACGACACATACATACACACACACACACGACACATACATACACACACACACACGACACATACATACACACACACACACGACACATACATACACACACACACACGACACATACATACACGACACATACAGACACATGACACATACAGACACATGACACATACAGACACATGACACATACAGACACACACGACACACATACAGACACATGACACATACAGACACACACGACACACATACAGACACACACACATACATACACACACACATACATACATACATACACACACACAACACACATACAGACACAAATACAGACACAGATACACACACACACACACGACACATACAGACACACACGACACATACACACACACATACACATACACAAGACACACACGACACATACAGGAACACAGACAGACACACATACACACAAGACACATACATACAGACACACACAAGACACACATACCAACAGACAGTCACACACACAAGACACACATATATACAGACACACACACACACACAAGACATACATACAAAGACACACACACACACACACACACATTATATTTAAGTCACCCTCCTGTTTCCTACCTTTTAGATTCAGGAGGGTGACTTTCCCTGGGGTCCAGTGGTGGCTCAGGTGGATGGGAGTCAGAGTTCCCACTCTGACTCCCTGGTCTTCCTCCCGCGCGGCTCTCAGTGTTAGCTGGGAGGAGTGATGTGCAGTCACTTCCTCCCAGCTCTGCGATGTCATCACAGGGGGCCCGGTCGCGCTGTTAAAGCGCCCAGCGCTGACCGAGCCCCCTCACAATCCACATCCATCGGGTGGCCCTGACAGCATGGGCCACCCGATGGACCCCTCCATATGCAGCCCCGGCGGTTTGCCGCGCGGGCCGGAGCCGCAATTTGTCACGGCGGTACCCAGTCGCAGGGGTACCGCCGGCTCGCACCCGCCCACCCGTCCGCCCGGTCGTCAGGTCGTCAAAACCTGGAAATCCCTACCGCCCACCTGAAATCCTAAAACGCCCACTAGTGGGCGGTAGGGACCAGGTTGACGACCCATGGTGTAAGGGTCAGTGAGTCTAAAATACACCACTGTCTTCACAATCAACTTACTCCTCCTGACAAGAACAAGGTTCATTCCCCAAGATCATTATCTACATCTTGGGGTACCTGGACAAAGATTTTTTTTATTTTGTACATAATTCACATATAGAAAGTGATTATTTTAACCTAGAAAACATTATACAAATGTAGATGTGTTTATTTAGTGTAAATCAGTATATTTCTACCAGTTACCTTTTTGTAAATCTCATAATTGCACATTTGACATGAATGTGATTTCACTGTGTTTTCAAGAGGTAACTGTGGCAAAACTAACCTTGCCACTGGGTTATGGAGATGCCTGATTGCCAGCCTCCTGCCTCATGACTATGGCCCCTCTCATCAGCCCATGGCGATTTGACTGTGTTTGTGGAATCTGAGCGCTGTTTGGATATATTGAGCGCTCAGATCCAAGCCATCTGGGGATAGGTTGAATGTGGGGGTTCTGTTCAGTATGATAGGAATTATGTATTTTTGTGTATTTTTGCTGTTGTGAATAGATATATTTTCTGTACCTGGAGATAGTTGGCTTACCACACCCAGTTAAGCCAATTATCTCCAGGATAGAGGACTCTGTAGAACTGGTTTGGGCTGAAAATGCCATGCTTCAGTGGTCACAAAGGACTTCCGACCTAACTTTTAAACCACTGAGGGAATTGTCTGATTTGAGTATGTTTGTATTTGGAGTATGCTGATTCTGAAAATGTAAGTTTTATGTGAATGTGATGTATACTTTTAAAGTTATCAATATTGCGTAAAACTGTGTATTTTCCTGCCTGTGATAATTACGTTAGCCCATTGTGTTCAGTAATTATATCACAGGCAGAGGGGAGGATTTTGCTGGAATGAATGGGAGTGTTCACCCTGTGGGTGGTACTAATGTGTAAGAATGTGTATATAAGAACAATAAAAATATAGCTCTGTCTGTTCCTGCTTGACCCTTAAAACGGAGCCTTGTATCGTTCTTGGGGGGATTTATTGTATACTGTTCCAGTTCGACTGCTAGGAGTGTAAACCTATTCCTATGTTTTTTCCTATTCGACTGTTTACGGCAATTTATATATTTTCCTGTTCGGCGGGTTGGTGTCTTTGGTAGCTGCCTGTATATCTGGAAGGGGAATATCTACTAAACAACTTTAACCCCTTTTATGCCCGGGGTGCCGTTACAATTGGTGGCAGAGGTGGGATCATTCCCACAGCCCAGAAAGACAGCTACAAGACAACACCAGTTCCTTGGATTTACAAATTGAGGGCAACGCATGTCTGAGTACAGCAACCCTGACAGCATCAGGATTGAGCCAGCAGTGTTACAAGATGAGGGTGTCATGGACAATCGGGATGCAGTCCGCAAAGGCATCTGGTTCCAGGCACTGAATAGCATACAGTACCAGCGGGGCGAGGGACTCCCCAGTGAGGAGCAGCGACATCAGACATGAGTGGCACTGCGGATGCCCCTCCTGGGAGAGCAGTCCCTGGAAGAATGGATAAAGGAACTGGAGCACCGGGTATGGCAGGAGCTGTGGCTGGAAGATGCCTACCAGGCACTCTGGTGGTATGCAGCACAGTATATACCCTGGACAGCCGAGCATGACAAGTCAGAGGGAGAGGAGTTTGATGGCCCTGGTTTGTTATGGGAGTCTTTTTCGGAGCATGATTTTGGGAGCGCTACACAAACCCGGTTCCGTGACATCTTTGAGTGGAGGGAGAGTATGTACGACTGGGATGACCCTCAAGAGGTGGAGCAAGATCTGGCCCACCTAGTAACCCAAGAGATGGAGCTGGAGCTGGACTACCAACACCTGTTCCACTCCATTGAGAAGGCACGGCAGAAAAGCAGAGTAACAGACCCAGATCCAGAACCCTTCAGCTGGGAAGATATCGTGGAGATTTACTGGGAGGAACCCCAGGCGGCAGGTGGAGATGGGACCGAGGTCTCTCCACCGGCCCTACAGGGATGCTGGGTGGTCGGCCCAGATCCCCAGCGGCAGATTGATTTGCAGGGAATAGAGAGCAGCATCTCCTTTCCCCAGCGGCAGAGTGATTTGCAGGGAATAGAGAGCAGTGTCTCTTTTTCCCAGCGGCAGTGTGAAATGCAGGGATTGGAGAGCATCGTCTCCCCTCCCCAGCAGGAGTATCCATTGCAGGGAGAGGAGAGCCCTGTCTCCCTCCACCAGCGGCAGAATGAGCTACAGGGGGCAAGGACAGCCGGTCCTGCTCCCCAACAGCAGTGTGTTTTACTGGGATAGGAGAGCCTCGTCCTCCCTCCCCAGCAGCAGAGCGAAGTGCAGAAAGTGGAGAGCCTCGTCTCCCCTCCCAGCGGCAGTACCCCTTGCAGAGAGAGGAGAGCCCTGTCTCCCTTCCCCAGCAGCAGGACAATGTATTGGGAGTAGAAACAGTCGGTCCCCCTCCCCAGCGGCCGGAAGTGTGTAAGGGAGAGGAGCCTGTTACCCCGTCACCCCAGCGGCAGCTTAGCCCACAAAGAGGAGACAAAAAGCTCCAAACCAGTGTAGATGGGACCGTGGTCTTTGTGCCCAAACTACAGGGGGTAGGGACAGTCGGTCCTGTCCCCCAGCAGCAGGGTGCCCTACAGGGAGCAGAGACAGTCAGTCTCTCTCCCCAGCAGCAGCACCAGGTCCAGGGAGAGGAGCCTACTACCCCCTCTTCCCAGCTGGGCTCCAACCAGGCTACTCCAGCTGACTCGCTGGCACCAGGACACAGTACCGCTGGTCTCTACCCACTCAGCAACCCACCGATCTGGAGTGCCAGTACCTCACCCAGCCATGGTGGAGCCCCTGGACAAAGGTAAGCTACACATTACCCCAGGTGCAGTAACCAATTATTGTGAGTGGGCTGCACTGCTGATTATGTTTTGTGGGTGGGTTGCTTGACTAACCAAGGCACTGATGGACAGGAGATCAGGTACCTTGTTAGTCTTGGTGGGAAAGGGGAGAGATGTGGCGAAACTAACCTCGCCACTGGGTTATGGAGAAGCCTGATTGCCAGCCTCCTGCCTCATGACTATGGCCCCTCTCATCAGCCCATGCTAAAATTAAACCCCATGGCAGTTTTATTTTTGAGTATGTTTGTATTTGGAGTATGCTGATTCTGAAAATTTAAGTTTTATGTGAATGTGATGTATACTTCTAAAGTTAAACATATTGTGTAAAACTGTGTATTTTCCTGCCTGTGATAATTACGTTAGCCCATTGTGTTCAGTAATTATATCACAGGCAGAGGGGAGTATTTTGCTGGAATGAATGGGAGTGTTCATTGTATATTAAAACGTATATTACGTGTTTGATTGGATGTTACACAACACCTTGTGGGTTGTACTAATGTGTAAGAATGTGTAAATAAGAACAATAAAAATACAGCTCTGTCTGTTCCTGCTTGACCCTCAAAATGGAGCCTTGTCTCATTCATGGGGGGATTTATTGTATGCTGTTCAAGTGAGACTGCTAGGAGTGTAAACCTATTCGTATGTTTTTCCTATTCGGCTGTTTACAGCATTCATATGGTTTCCTGTTCGTCGGATTGATGTCTTTGGTAGCTGCCTGTATATCTGGAAAGGGAATATCTACTAAACGGCTTTAACCCCTTTTATGCCCAGGGTGCCGTTACAGTTACTCCATCCAAACACCTAACCAAAAATCAGTGTTGTAAGAAAACACTGTTTTTGGTGATGGTAATCCCTCCTGTCCTGGTCTCCCCATAAAAAAATCAACAAAAAATAAATAAAATTAAGGAGCTAAACCTCACCTCAATCAGGGGCCAAGGCAAAGTTCTCTGTACACCATTAACAGCCCGACCCTCCTCCTTAGATAAACATCATTGATGGTGGGCTGAGTGGGGGACATGGACAGCAAAGGAAGTGCAGGCCACCATTGCATGCTGATGACAGACGCCCAGGGCAGGCGCTTCCTAAAGGCCAAGTAGGTGGCTGCCTAAAGCGCTTCTTAAGGGGGGCACCAGCAGGCAGCAGCTTTACTGCTCACTTGGGCCCCTTCCTCTGTCAAGTGTTATCGGAAGCTAGGGAGCATTTACATGTTGACTAGAGCCCTGCAGCCACTTCAGTTTACAAAGTCAAGCCCCCCTCCCAGACACCAACTTCTGCAGCGCAAGGGGCATTATTTACCTGCTCCCGCCTCCTGCCCTATACGTGGTGATAAGTGGTGGGGAGCATAGCAGGAAATGCAACTGAGTCAGGCAGTGACAGGCAGCCAGGCTCAATCAAGATGCATGGAAGGCATTAACAACCAAGTGATACATGAAATGAAAGTAAGAAATGGGTCAGTGTGTGTGTGTCAGTCTGCATGTGTCAGTGTGTGTCTGTAATGGGTCAGTGTGTGTGCCTGTCTGCATAGGTCAGTGTATGGTTCTGCATGGGTCAGTGTGTGTCTGTAATGGGTCAGTGTGTGTGTCGGTCTGAATAAGTCAGTGTGTGTGTGTGTATTTGTCTGCATGGGTCAGTGTGTGTGTGTCTGCAATGGGTTGGTGTGTGTCAGTTTGCATGGGTCGGTGTGTGTGTGATATCTGCATGCAGGGCCTACATCAGGGGGTGACAACCATGATGGTTGTCACGGGCCCGGCGGCCCTGGGGGCCCCGGACTGCTCTGGCAGTCCTGGACCCCACTTTCCCTCTCTGCACACATAGATAGCGAATATCGCTATCTATGTGTGCAGCCGCGGGCCCCCGGCTCCCTGTTACCGCAGAGTGGGCCCAGGCAGCACACAGCCTCTTCTCTTCTCCTCTCTGCTAATAACTCTTGCGAGACCTGGTTGCCGTGGCAACGCTCCGCGGGTCTCGCGAGAGTTATTGGAGGAGAGAAGAGAAGAGGCTGTGTGCTGCCTGGGCCCCCTCTGCGGTAACAGGGAGCCGGGGGCCCCCCACCGGACCACCAGGGATGGAATCTCCCCCCTCCCTGGACAAAGGTAAGCAGGGAGGGGGGAGAAAAAATTTAATTTTTTAATTTTTTTTTAATTATGTTAAAATGCCCCTTCCTCCCCCTCCCCCCAGATTGCACATTTACACACATACTACATACACTGACACAACACACACACACACACACTACATACACTAACACAACACACACACACACTACATACACTGACACAACACACACACACACACTACACACACACTGACACAACACACACTACATGCACTGACACAACACACACACACTACATACACTAACACAACACACACACACTAACACACACACTGCATACACTGACACAACACACACACTACATACACTGACACAACACACACACTGCATACACTGACACAACACACACACTACATACACTAACACAACACACACACACACTACATACACTAACACAACACACACACTACATACACTGACACAACACACACACACACTGCATACACTGACACAACACACACTGCATACACTAACACAACACACACTCTGCATACACTGACACAACACACACACTGCATACACTAACACAACACACACACTGCATACACTAACACAACACACACACTACATACACTGACACAACACACACACACTGCATACACTGACACAACACACACTGCATACACTAACACAACACACAATCTGCATACACTGACACAACACACACACTGCATACACTAACACAACACACACTCTGCATACACTAACACAACACACACTCTGCATACACTGACACAACACACACTGCATACACTAATACAACACACACTGCATACACCAACACACACTGCATACACTAATACAAAACACACTGCATACACTAACATACACACTGCATACACTAACACACACTGCATACACTAACACAACACACATACTGCATACACTAACACAACACACACACTGCATACACTAACACACACAGTGCATACACTAATACATTAATACACTAATACAATACACACAATGCATTCACTAATACAACATGCACTCTGCATACACTACACACTAACACACTCACCACATCCACTATACTGACACACACTCTGCATTCGCTACACATTAACACACTCTGCATTCACTACACTAACACACACTCTGCATCCGCTACACACTAACACACTCTCTGCATTCACTACACATTAACACTCGGCATTCACTACACTAACACACACTCTGCATCCGCTACACACTAACACACTCTCTGCATTCACTACACATTGACACACTCTCTGCATTCTCTACACTAACACACTCTCTGCATTCACTACACATTAACACACACTCTGCATTCACTACAAATTTACACACACACTACATTCATTACATCTCTGCATTCATTACACCCTAACACACACTCTGCATTTATTACACACTAACACACTCTCTGCATTTATTACACACTAACACACACTCTGCATTCACTAAACTATGCACACACTCTGGACTCACTATACTAACACACACTCTGCATTCACTACACTAACATACACTCTGCATCAACTGTACACACAACATGCACTACACAAACATCCTGTATTAACAGTACACACACTACATCCACCACAAATTGAAACACTCTGCATTCACTATACACAGACACTGTGTCTAGTACACACACTACATCCACTACTCAAACACTCTCTGCATTCACTACACATTAACACTCTGCATTCACTACACTAACACACACTCTGCATCCCCTACACACTAACACATCCTCTGCATTCACTACACATTAACACACTGCATTCACTACACTAACACACATTCTGCATCCGCTACACACTAACACACTCTCTGCGATCACTACACATTAACACACACTCTGCATTCACTACACATTTGTACACACTCTGCATTCACTGCACTAACACACACACTACATTCATTACACTGACACACTCTGCATTCATTACACACTTACACACACTCTGCATTCATTACACACTAACACACACTCTGCATTCACTAAACTATGCACACTCTCTGGATTCACTATACTGACACACACTCTGCATTAACTGTACACACAGCATCCACTACACAAACATCCTGTATTCACAGTACACACACTACATCCACCACAAATTGAAACACTCTGCATTCACTATACACAGACACTGCGTCTAATACACACACTACATCCACTACAGACACTGCATCCACTAAACACATTTCATCTAGTACATACAAACACTACATCCACTACACAAACACATACTACATCACTGTACACACACTACATCCACTACTCAAACACACTCTGCGTTCACTATATACACTGCATCCGAAACACAAACACACACTCTGCATTCACTGCACAAACAGTATCTAATACACACAAACACTACATCCACTACACAAACACACACTACATCACTGTACACACACTACATCCACTACTCAAACACACTCTGCGTTCACTATATACACTGCATCCGCTACACAAACACACACTCTGCATTCACTGTACAAACAGTATCTAATACACACAAACACTACATCCATTACACACATTCTAATTCACTTCCACTATACACATCACATTCAGTCCCGTATCATTGTCAGCGGACTAGGTAGGGCATGGGCGGGCCCGGGAGGGAGGGAGCGGGGGGGCCCCAACATTTCTGATGGCATAACGTATAAAATTTGTTTTGAATCAAAGCAAAAGAGGTTGGAGTCTAAGTGATCAAGAAGTGAAGCCTGCAATGTAGAGCTGCAGAAGGGGTCACTGAATTTTGCTTTGTGCCATGTGCATTAGCGCCCGGTGGGCCATCGGCACCTGGGGCCGGGCAGACACCTAGGTCTGCTGGCGGCCGCTGGGGGAGCAGGCTGTTCTGTCTCTGCTCTCCCGCCCCAGTGCGCAGCTTAATGAGACCGCGGCCAGA
Organism: Pelobates fuscus; assembly: GCF_036172605.1. Classification (NCBI taxonomy): domain Eukaryota; kingdom Metazoa; phylum Chordata; class Amphibia; order Anura; family Pelobatidae; genus Pelobates; species Pelobates fuscus. The sequence continues at coordinate 98,722,883 of NC_086325.1, forward strand.
ATATGACGTCATATTCCGGCCGCGGTCTCATGCAGCAGCGCGCGAGGGCGGGGGAGCAGAGACAGAACAGCCTGCTCTCCCAGCGGCCGCCAGTACAAGACCCCCAGCGGCCGCCAGTACAAGACCCCCAGCGGCCGCCAGCAGACATCCCCCAGTGGCCGCCAGACTCCAGCACAAGTTCCCCAGCGGCCGTCAGCACAGACAGCCGTCTGCACTGCACGACCCCCTGGCAGGTAGTAGTAATGTGTGTTATGGTGTGTCTGTCTGTGTCATGGTGTCTGTCTGTATGGTGTGTGTGTGTGTGTGTGTCTGTCTGTATGGTCTGTCTGTATGGTGGGTGTGTGTGTGTCTGTCATGGTGTGTGTGTCTGTCTGTATGGTGTGTGTGTGTCTGTCTGTCTGTCTGTATGGTGTGTGTGTGTGTGTGTCTGTCTGTCATGGTGTGTGTGTCTGTCTGTGTCATGGTGTCTGTCTGTATGGTGTGTGTGTGTGTGTGTGTCTGTCTGTATGTTGTGTGTGTGTGTCTGTCATGGTGTGTGTGTCTGTCTGTGTCATGGTGTCTGTCTGTATGGTGTGTGTGTGTCTGTCTGTCATGGTGTGTGTGTCTGTCCGTCATGGTGTGTGTGTCTGTCCGTCATGGTGTGTGTGTCTGTCTGTCATGGTGTGTGTGTGTGTCTGTCTGTAATGGTGTGTGTGTGTGTGTCTGTCTGTCATGGTGTGTGTGTCTGTCTGTCTGTCATGGGGTGTCTGTCCGTCATGGCGTGTGTGTCTGTCTGTCCGTCATGGGGTGTGTGTCTGTCCGTCATGGGGTGTGTGTCTGTCTGTGTCATGGTGTGTGTATCATGGTATATGTGTGTGTGTCATGGTGTGTGTGTGCGTCTGTCTGTGTCATGGTGTGTGCGTCTGTCTGTGTCATGGTGTGTGTGCGTCTGTCTGTGTCATGGTGTGTGTGTGGGTCTGTCTGTGTCATGGTGTGTGTGTCATGGTATATGTGTGTGTGTCATGGTGTGTCTGTCTGTCTGTGTCATGGTGTGTGTGTGGGTTAGTCTGTGTCATGGCCTGTCATGGTGTGTGTGTGTGTCATGGTATATGTGTGTTTCTGTGTCTGTCATGGTGTATATGTGTGTTTAAAAATAGTGTTTTTGCTCACCTTTTTTCCCCCCACGCAGCGTGCTGGTCTCCCCTCGACTGGCCCTGCCTCTATGGCTAAGATCATCAAGCTTGATGATCTCAGCCAATCCAATGCTTTGCCATAGGATTGGCTGCAAAACGCTACACCAATCAGCATCTCCTCACAGAGATGCATTGAATCAATGTATCTCTATGGGGAACGTTCAGCGCCTCCAGAGTGTGGAGGCCCTGAATGTAGGTGCACTGACACAGGAAGCACCTCTAGTGACCGTCTGAGTGACTGTCACTAGCGGTGTCACTTTGAAGCAATGTAAACACTGCCTTTTCTCGGAAAAGTTAGTGTTTACGTTGAAAAGCCTGTAGAGACATGCTATAGATACCAGTACCACTACATTAAGCTGTGTGTGTGTGTGTGTGTGTGTGCGCATCTGCTAGTGAGTGAGCTTGCTTGCACGTGTGTGCCTGCTAGTGAGTGAGCTTGTGTTTTTATGTCAATGAGCTGATGTATATCAGTGAGATTGTTTGTCTATGAGGGTGTGTATCAATGAGCTTGTGTGTGTCATTGAGATGTCAGTGTCTGCATGTGAGTATGCTTACTGTATAATTAAAGTTTTACTCTGAAAGGACCAATATTTTATATTAGAAAAAGCTATATATATATATATATATATATATATATATATATATATTACTCAATCATCTGTCATCTGGGGTGGTAAGACATAGCCTTACATATTACATGCGACAATATATGGCGCAGTGACTTATGGGGCTGGCATAACATTTTTTTCCAGGGCTGCTTTGTATCCCCAGTCCGGCCCTGGCTCCCCATAGGGGAAGTGCCCTCCAGTGTCTAGCACAGGTTTTCTGTGCTATAGAGCAGGAAGTGCCCTCTAGTGGCTGTCTAGTAGACAGCCATTAGAGGTGGAGTTAACTCTGCAAGGTAATTATTGCAGTTTATAAAAAACTGCAATAATTACACTTGCAGGGTTAAGAGTAGTGGGAGTTGGCACCCAGACCACTCCAATGGGCCGAAGTGGTCTGGGTGCCTGGAGTGTCCCTTTAAACCACGGGTATTATTTAAAGGGACACTATAGTCACAGGAACCTATAGCTTACTATAGTGGTTCTGGTGTCTATAGCATGTATCTGCAGGCTTCCTTTAAACTACCTGCCTAGATGAACCTCCTGATTGGCGCAGCTCGGCGTTTTGCTGTTCATGAAATAGCTTCCCAATGCTCTCCTATGGGAAAGTTGGATGATCTCAGCCATGGTGGTGGAGCCAGTCACTGCGAGACCAGCGAGGTGTGGGAGAAAAGGTGGGTTTAAACCAAAGTAGTTAGTTTAACACTAAAGTGTCAGGAATACATGTTTTTGTTCCAGACACTATAGTGTTCCTTTAATCTAAGTAATACCCCTGCTTTAGATAAAACATCTTTATTGGTGCATTATAATAATCAGGGTGGGGGCTCTGGCCTGATCTAGACATACATTAATGCAGGTTGCAAGCAATAAAAATCGTTTTATTGTACAAATAGCTAATTTTACTTACTTTTTTACATTATGTTGCCATTTTTAGGAAGCTGTATTGTTAGAAACACCATCGTGGGGGCGGGGCCTGACTGGACCGGCGGGGGATATCCCGGTCCTCGCTGGGAACAACCACCCCAGCGACATTGCGTGATCAAGCAACAAAGCTCACAGTCAAACGGGACCAGCGAAGCCCAAACAAGATGGCTGCACAAGCGCGGCCTGAGTCGAAGCGCACACTGAACAAGCCTCCCAAACGTGTAATAGAGTTCTTCGATAGGCTCTGTGCTCACCTCTGGTCAAAGCTCCGCACCCGGGGACAGACCTACCGGCTGGCGAGGAAAGAATCAGTGGCTTGGATTCGCCCAGCAACCAGACGGCAGATAGGTAGAAACCTACCACGGGCCCCCAGAGGGGCGCTCCAAGGGCAACGCCGGAGACTACTATGGCAGGAAACGACCCCATGCTCTATGGACACTGGCACTCACACCCGCATACACCAGAGTGAGATCCGCAAACAAGTCCAACCTGATTGCCAGCTGGAGGTTCCAGAAAACACAGAACAGCTGAACACTAATCCACACGACCGTATACACATTGTCTGCAGCAACGCCTACCGAGCCACAGCATGGATCGCTACTGAGGAGCATAACGGCCGGAGAGCTCCACCGCGACCCGCCGGAGTAGGAATTTTACAGGGACACCAACCCTGCCCCCAACCCCGGCTCACAAGCCCAGCACACATTGCCGGCATCGGCTGATTGAATCGAACAGCACCAAAGACATTGTTCTCACCTTGTTGAAACCAAGTAGTTTGCGTTTTATCTTTTATTTTTTGTTTCACCTATAATGCTGTTGCCCATGACGAACCTTGCACCTAATACTTTACAATGCAAGCAAGCTTTGGTAATGTTATACATATCCAACGTACTATAGCCTATACTCACATAGTATGACACTTTAATGCACCATATACTAACAAGCTATTATTGTACTGTATCACTTGTTCACACACCATAACAACACCAGTGTCGCTAGTTTAGCACAGCGAAGCATCGATTATTTCAGGAGAATTTATAATGTAATCTAAACACCAGTATGTAACTAGCTGAAAATCCACTATGTTTTATGCTTGTATTATGCTAGATCAGCTAAACAATCACAGCTCAACGTTGACAGCCATGCTAGCTACTGCTGATGTATCTTGTTCAAACAATTAAATGTAAAATTGTGCACGGAAACTCGATACCCCATTGTAAAATGTGTCGCATTAACGCATGAGGATTGACGTCAATTTCTCTTAACGTGATCATCATAAAAAGACAGGAAAGCTCAATTGTAACTTACCATGCCTATCCACTGTCTACTTTTTCTCTCAACGAAACTTAAAAAATTGTCCCGAATATTCATATGCCATGTTTTGATTGTTATGCCTATTACTGCTTACGACTGCTATCGTGGCTGAGTAAACCTATTGTTACACCATGCACAACAAAAAGAAAGAATAAAAAAAAAAGAAACACCATCGTGATCTTTAGAGACATCCATAACCACAGTATGTAACAATTTTATTTATCTCTTTTGCCACACCACCAGTTTTTGACAAAGATGGTATTGCTTTAAAGCTAATATTTCAGACAGGGTCATGGGCGTAGGAACCCCAAAAAATCTGGGGGGGATAGCATTTTTACTCGCCGGGTATATTCTTATTCCGTAAACTAGGAGTTGTTTATCCCATTGTACAGCGCTACGGAATTTGCAGTCGCTATATAAATGATTAAATAATAACATTAAAGGGTCACTACAAGGAAGGGGTTTTACTTACCCGTATACAGCGCCGGGATCCTCCTGATTAGAACCACCCCTACCCTTCCCATGAATATTAGAACCACCCATACCCCTTCCATGCACAAAAGAACCCCACCTACCCCTCCCACGCATTTTAACCCCCTACCCCTTCCATGCATATTAGTACCCCCCTAACCACTTCCATGCATATTAGTACCCCCTAACCCCTTCCATGCATATTATAACCCACCCTACCTCTTCCATTCATATTAGTACTCCCCTAACCCCTTCCAATAATTTTTCTACCTCCCCCCTCCTCCCATCCATTTTAGTAGCCCCCCCTAAACCCTTCCAATTATTTTTCTACCTACCCCTCTCCCCTATCCTTATTAGTAGCCCCCCTAACCCTTTTCAATTATTTTTCTGCCATGTTAACTTACGCCAGTGCTGGAGTGCCGCCGTGTTTACATTAAAAGGTCTGCAGGGACAGGCTAAAGACACCAGAACCACTACATTAAGCTGCAGTGCTTCTGGGGACTATAGTGTTTCTTTAATGTGAGGTAAATTAGAGATTAGTGCCACAAATAATATGCTAGATTGCCTACTTACAACCAGATGAGGATGATGATGGGCTCTAGCTGCAGTCTGGCTCCACTGGTCTGGTGTAGAACAGGCTCTCTGGAGGCTGTTTGTAACTGTGGTCCCAAAAATCAATGTTCTGGGAGAACGGGAATCAGCTCCATTTTTTGGGGGCCCTTTACACAGCTCAAGGTCTGGGTTCCAGGGTCCACCTTCACGTTCCACCAATGAGTTTGTTCACAGGGGGTGGAGTGTGTAGGGGATGTCCTGATATGTGTGTAAAGAATGCATTGTGTGAATCTGTGTTTGTATGTGTAAGGGCTGCAAGGTGTGATTCTGTGTATGTACGGGATGCAGTATGTGCGTCTGTAAGGGGTGCATTGAGTGTGTGTACGGGGTGCATTGAGTGTGTGTAAGGAATGCATTGTGTGTTTCTGTGTGTGCACGGGTGCATTGAGTGTGTGTAAGGGTGGCATGATTGTGTGATTGTGTGTGTGTGTGTGATGAATGTCAATCTCTCTCCCTCCCTTGTCACTCTCTCTCTCCCCCTCCCTTGTCACTCTCTCTCTCCCCCTCCCTTGTCACTCTCTCTCTCCCCCTCCCTTGTCACTCTTTCTCCCCCTCTCTCCCTCCGTCCCCCCCTTGTCACTCACTTTCTCCCCCCGTTTCTTTCTTTCTCCCCCCCTCCCTCCCTCTTTCTTTCTCCCCCCCTCCCTCCCTCTTTCTCCCCCCCTCCCTCTTTCTCCCCCCCTCCCTGTTTCTTTCTCCCCCCCTCCCTGTTTCTTTCTCCCCCCTCCCTCCCTGTTTCTTTCTCCCCCCTCCCTCCCTGTTTCTTTCTCCCCCCCTCCCTCCCTGTTTCTACCCCCCCTCCCTCCCTCTTTCTCCCCCCCTCCCTCCCTCTTTCTTTCTACCCCCCCTCCCTCCCTCTTTCTCCCCCCCCTCCCTCTTTCTTCCCCCCCTCCCTCCCTCTTTCTTCCCCCCCTCCCTCCCTCTTTCTTCCCCCCCTCCCTCCCTCTTTCTTCCCCCCCTCCCTCCCTCTTTCTTTCTCCCCCCCCTCCCTCCCTCTTTCTTTCTCCCCCCCCCTCCCTCTTTCTTTCTCCCCCCCCTCCCTCTTTCTTTCTCCCCCCCCTCCCTCCCTCTTTCTTTCTCCCCCCCCTCCCTCCCTCTTTCTCCCCCCCCCTCCCTCCCTCCCTCTTTCTTTCTCCCCCCCCTCCCTCCCTCTTTCTTTCTCCCCCCCTCCCTCTTTCTTTCTCCCCCCTCCCTCTTTCTTTCTCCCCCCCTCCCTCTTTCTTTCTCCCCCCCTCCCTCTTTCTTTCTCCCCCCCTCCCTCTTTCTTTCTCCCCCCCTCCCTCCCTCTTTCTTTCTCCCCCCCTCCCTCCCTCTTTCTTTCTCCCCCCTCTCCCTCCCTGTTTCTTTCTCCCCCCTCTCCCTCCCTGTTTCTTTCTTCCCCCTCCCTCCCTGTTTCTTTCTCCCCCCCTCCCTCCCTGTTTCTTTCTCCCCCCCTCCCTCCCTGTTTCTTTCTCCCCCCCTCCCTCCCTGTTTCTTTCTCCCCCCCTCCCTCCCTGTTTCTTTCTCCCCCTCCGTCTCTTTATCCCCCCTCCCTCCCTGTTTCTTTATCCCCCCTCCCTCCCTGTTACTTTATCCCCCCTCCCTCCCTGTTACTTTATCCCCCCTCCCTCCCTGTTTCTTTATCCCCCCTCCCTCCCTGTTTCTTTATCCCCCCTCCCTCCCTGTTTCTTTATCCCCCCTCCCTCCCTCCCTCCCTGTTTCTTTATCCCCCCCTCCCTCCCTGTTTCTTTATCCCCCCCTCCCTGTTTCTTTATCCCCCCCTCCCTCCCTGTTTCTTTATCCCCCCCTCCCTCCCTGTTTCTTTATCCCCCCCTCCCTCCCTGTTTCTTTATCCCCCCTCCCTCCCTCCCTGTTTCTTTATCCCCCCCCCTCCCTCCCTGTTTCTTTACCCCCCCTCCCTGTTTCTTTACCCCCTCTCCCTGTTTCTTTATCCCCCCCCCCTCCCTCCCTGTTTCTTTATCCCCCCCCACTCCCTGTTTCTTTCTTCCCCCCTCCCCTACCTGTGTTGTAGCGTGGCCGAGCTGTGTACTGTCCACGGGTACAGGGAGCTTTTGTTTCCTGTATCCGGCGGACTAACAGGAAGTGCACACTCAGTGTTCACTTCCTGTTAGTCCGGCCGGGTACAGGAGACAGATGCTCCCTGTACCGGCGGACTATACAGGGCTCGGCCATGCTACATTGAGGGAGTGACAGGAGGGAGCGCTGAGCGCTTCCCTCCTGTCAGTCCCTCTCCTCTGGCTGCGCCCGGGCGGTGCGCCCTCATGGACGCACCAGCCCGGGCAGAGCTGCAGCCGCCTGAGGCTCTCTGCAGAGCGCTCGGGCGGCTACAGCAAAAGGGGGGCAGGCGGAGCTGGGGGGGATTTCCCCATTACCTGTCCCCCCCGCATGATTTGCTGGGGGGGATGCGTCCCCCCCATCCCCCCGGTTCCTACGCCCATGGACAGGGTGTGATATGTTGCAAGCTAAGCTATGGTATATTATCAATAGGTTTTCACCTCCAGTTTTTCTGTAAAAGAATCAATGAAAAAAAAATGAAATTGAGTACAGTATATTTACATAATTTTTATTTTAAAGGAACACTATAGTCACCAAAACAACTTTAGCTTAATGAAGCAGTTTTGGTGTATGGATCATGCCTTTAACAAAAATGAAAAGCCAAGTGTAGGAAATTTGTGTAGGCAGTGAAGGGGCCAACCCTAAACGAAATGTAGTTGCAAACACTGAGAAAAGAGCACTGCCTAAAGGGTATAAATATGAGTATAGAAAATAATACATTTTTAATGGTGAACAAGATACAAAGTGATTATTTTGCACATTCGCTCTTGATACGTCTAGGTGTTTGCCTACAGTGGCATCAAGAGATATTATGCAGAAATGTAAGATTTAAAAAGACAACCAACACTTAAATAGTGAAGATGTCGTTAAAAAAAATGGATCATGCCTCTGAAGTTTCACTACTCAATTCAATGCCATTTAGAAGTTAAATCACTGTGACTCACACAGCCTGGACAAAAAAAAATGGTTTCACTTGCAATCAGATGTAACTTACTTTGAAAGTTTTTATCTCCTGCTCCCTAAATTGAACTTTAATCACACACAGGAGGCTCTTGCAGGGTCTAGCAAGCTATTAACAGTGCAGTGGGTAAGAATTTTTAAATTAAACATCATTTGCAATAAAGTAAGTATAAACATTAGATTACTCTTTACAGGATGTGTTTAGGAAGGCTGTGCAAGTCACATGCAGGGAGGTGTGACTATTGTGAATAAACAAAGTGATTTAACTCCTAAAAGGCAGAGAATTGAGCAGTGAGACTGCAGATGCATGATATATAAACCAAAATGGCTTCCTTAACCCCTTAAGGACCGGCCTGTTTTTGAGATGTTGTACATTAAGGACCAAAGCGGTTTTAACACTTTTGTGGTGTTTGTGTTTAGCTGTAATTTTCTGCTCTCTCATTTACAGTTCCCACACAAATTATATATTGGGTTTTTTCACGACAAGAAGGGCTTTCTTTACATACCATTATTTGTATCATGTCATATATTTTACTTTAAAAAAAACTAATAGAATATGGTGAAAAATTGAAAAAAAAAACATGTTTTTGGACTTTTACTTGACAAATCTTTTAATCATCTACAAAAGCTAATGACAAAAACTGCTAAATAGATTCAAAATTTTGTCCTGAGTTTAAAAACCCCCATTGTTTACATGCTTTTTATTGCAAGTTATAGGGCTATAAGTACAAGTAGGACATTGCTCTTTCAATGTATATATTTTTTACATTTATCAATAGTGACATTGTAACACTGTTATCTGTCATAAATCCCCGAATCACACCCCATATGTACATATTTTTTTTTTTAAAGTAGACAACCCAGGGTATTTAATATGGGGTATGGCCAGTCTTTTTTAGTAGCCATTTAGTCACAAACACTGGCCAAAGTTAGCATTTATATTTGTTTGTGTGTTAAAAAGGCAAAAAACGCTAACTTTGGCCAGTGTTTGTGGCTAAGTGGCTACTAAAAAAAGGCTGAACATACCCCATTTGCAATACCTTGGGTTGTCTTCTTTTGCAAATGGTATGCCATCATGGGGGTAATTCTCATTCCTGGGCTTCCATACGCTCTCAAAGGCAAAATTAAGCCTTATATTTGACCCTGTAACTTTCAAAACTTTTTATGACACCCTAAAACCTGTACATGTGGGGTACTGTTATACTCAGGAGACTTTGCTGAACACAAATAATAGTGTTTCAGAACAGTAAAACCTATCACAGCAATAATAACATCAGTGAAAGTGCCGTTTGTGTGTGAAAAAAATAATTTTTACACAGATTTAATTTTTTTTTACTTTAATTTAGGATTTTCCACTTGCAGGGAGACTGCCTGTCAGCACAGACAGTCCCCCTGCAGGCAGATACACAGGCACCTATTGTGGCCACGTGATCAAGCGATCACGTGGCCACGGGGTCCTGATCTGCCGCGGGGAGACTGCCTGGGCAGACCCCAAGATATTATGATGGTTCAGGACCGTCATCGGTCCTCAAGGGGATGTTTTCAATGACGGTCCTGAACCGTCATCTGTCGTCAAGGGGTTAAGCTAAAGTTGTTTTGGTGACCATAGGGTCCCTTTAATTCTTATGTATATTTGAAATAGAATCTATACACAAAAATGCTATTTTAGCCTATATTTGTGTGCTAGCTATTCACCCCATGTCTTAAAATTGTGTAATGCAAATCTTGAAAAAAACAGCACAGTTTAAAAGGGTTAAAACATACAATAAACCTGCAGTCATAAAAATTGGTAAAATATTACATAGAAGCTAGCTAGTAAAATCCTACATTGTTCAAACATCAGCCATGGTTTGATCAGGAATAATGAGCTGATAAGGAGAATTGTTACAAATTTAACAATAATGCTCTTTTCCTGATCAATACAATGACAAATAGATAGTAGGAGATAATTACTCAGGCAGGCTTTCTGATAAGAAACTGGGATTCTTAGTTATACTAACATGTTGCAGTGAGATGGAGCAATTACGCATACTGGAATAGTCACAAAGAAAATTACATTAAAGCCTTCATTTAATATTTTTGGATAAAGTTTTGAAGTTATATTATTTTAAACATATTAAAATATCAAATCAAATATCTCGTATATAGAGAAATATATATCAGTTAATAAAAAAAAGTCAAAATATTATGTTTATGTTTTCATAGAATTAAAAGGTTTTCTACAAATATTAAATTATTTGTAAAGCTTATCCAACAGTATTAAATCAAGGCCTAAATATGAAAATATTTCCTTACATTATGGTTTTTCAGTAAAAAGTTAAATTAACACTGCAAGCACAAGACTCACTAAAGTACTTACTACAGTACCCCATTTTAATCAGTCAAGACATATTAACAGTCCGATTTATCACCTGGGATCCACTGGGAGCCCCATAAGTCACTGCGCCATATATTGTCGTGTGTAATATGTAAGGCTATGTCTTGCCATGACAGATGATTGAGTAATATATATATATATGCATGTCCCTACAGGCTTTTCAACATAAACACAGACTTTTCAGAGAAAAGGCAGTGTTTACATTGCTTCAAAGTGACACCGCTAGTGACAGTCACTCAGACGGTCACTAGAGGTGCTTCCTGTGTTAGTGCACCTACATTCAGGGGCTCCACACTCTGTAGGTGCTGAACGTTCCCCATGGAGAACGTTCCCCATAGAGATACATTGATTCAATGCATCTCTATGAGGAGAGGCTGATTGGTGTAACGTTTTGCAGCCAATCCAATAGCAAAGCTTGATGATCTCAGCCATAGAGGCAGGGCCAGTCGAGGGGAGACCAGCACGCTGCGTGGGGAAAAAAAGGTGAGCAAAAACACTATTTTTAAACACACATATTCACCATGACAGACACAGAAACACACATATACCATGACAGATACACACCCCATGATAGACCATGACACAGACAGACCATGACACAGACAGACACACCATGACACAGACAGACACACCATGATGGACAGACACACCATGACACAGACATACACACACACACACCATGACACAGACAGACACACACACACACCATACAGACAGACACACATATACCATGACACACCCCCCATGACACAGACAGACACACCCCCATGACACAGACAGACAGACACACACACACCATACAGACAGACACCATGACACAGACAGACACACACCATGACACAGACAGACAGACACACACACACCATAACAGACAGACACACACACCATGACACAGACACACACACACACACACCATGACACAGACAGACACACACACACACCATGACAGACAGACACACACTGACACACATTACTCCTGATACCGGAGAAACTGACGGAAGCCAAGCACAGAGAGATGGACACAGGTTTCTTCAGGAAGGAAGAGATTCTTTATTGGATCACCGATCGGGACTCAGAGGGACTAGCGTCACCAAAATACAGCAAGTTCTGAGCCCCGGACAATAGTGCAGGCTCCTTATATAGGCACATAACTCCTCCCATATTAAGCTCCACCCGCACATTCTCTTGACCAATCAATACAATATAAGAATTAACTTCCTGCTTGACCGCATGGCCTGTCCAGCACAATGGAGGAGTGGAATAATACATCCTGTATTCTTGCACATGCTCCGTACACTACTGATCGTATCTTGCCTCGTGCAACCAACTGATCGATACGTCAGCATATGCACGTACACATGCCACGTGGTAATCTCGGCCTACTAAATTTATTTTTACCGAGATTCCACCACATTCCCCCCTTTGATGCCTCTTGATATTTTACAATTACTTGAGGCATCACATAACCTTAGTTTTGCTTACACCGCAAGTTACCTTGAACCAGACCAGACTTATCTTATGATGTGAATCTTCAACATTCATCTTCCTGCATTGGTTCTCCCTGATCTAGAGCCCTATACTTATATATCGCCATTATCTGTGCAGCAGCCTTCCTCTCTGCTATATTCGCTATCAGGCTTTGCACAGACCTAACTACTAAGGGTATAAGACACGGTAGGAGTAGACACAACAGGAAAATCAGTAGGACTCCACCTACCACTGCCTTAAGCCCTCCAAACCACTCATACCAGCTACCAAACCAACTACTTGGATTATACCCTTTCCATACCTGAGTAGGCACATGCGCTAGTTTAACCATATGGCTAGTAAGCTCAGCTATTGCTTGCCCTTCGTCATCTATTTGAAGACAGCAATTGCTTAGGTTAAACTTCCCACATACACCTCCCTCTACTGCCAAAAGGTAATCCAAGGCTAATCTATTCTGGTATACTGCTGTCCTCATCCTGGTATTATGTTTCACTAGGAGATTGAGCGCTTGTGATGTTTCATTAGTGATAATCTCAACCACCGCCTGTAATCTTATAATGCGGTTGAGCATATAAATAGGGGTTCTATAACCAAAGGTACCATCTTCTGCCCACGTGGCTGGCCCATAATAATCTATAATACGCTGGGGAGGCCATTCATTATCTTCCCAGGTGCCTATCTCTAGGGGTCCCCTTTTCTTCCTATGATTCACATCATACACTTTAACACCTAAAGTCTCACCTGTTTCAATAGGTAACAAGAAGAAGGATGGTTTGAGCATACCCAACACACATGCCCCTTCCCAGTCCTGTGGCAGCTCCGAATAGGCTTTCTTACCACAGATCCAGTACAAATTTGCTGGGGCTCTCCAGGTAGATGTGATAGATAGATCAAACCACACATCCTTTAAATTGGCGTATCTAGCAAACGGGTTAGATGGTTCTGAGACATTTGAAGCCGACCACCAAGTTGTATTTTTAGTATCATCATCATAAGCTTTTTGCCCTAGACAAGTTAATTCTCCTACAGAAGTATTATACATTATTCCTTTCCTTGCTATGCAAACATAACCTATGATGGAGGTCTTTAATCTCCACTCAGATTTACCTCTAACACTCAAATGATAATCGGCTTGTGTAGATATTAGTTGGTCAACTGCCTCAGAACCAGACATTACCTCCTTTGCTTCCCAAGGCCATTGGTCTCCCATGTTAGTACCTCCACACACATAGCAGTTGGTAACATTAAGACTACCGGCAATACTTTCAGCTAGGTCAATGAACAGGTTCTTAGCATTATGGGGGATCTTATTATCTATACTCATCTCTTCATAAAAGGAATGGTATACTTGATGAGTCTGGGAGGATACCGTATCAGTCTCTATCCCTATAAACAATAATGTCCCAGGATCTAAACCCGTCCCGTATATCTGAAACCCAAATAAATTTCCATATTTGTCTAAGAACTTGTCGGGGTTATTTATAAGTATATGGACTGGGTTGCATTCCATAGACTTACAATAAGGGCTAGTCGGCAACTTAGTCACTATCATGTCTTTATCTACTGTCTGTCCCCAAGTCGCCCACCCCACACAAGACCAATATGGGCAAAAGTTATAGTCTTTATTTGGGCATCTAGGACTCACATATTTATTTTTACTACTGGGACAAATATATTTATCGTTAGATCCATACGTCCTCTCCCATCTAAGATCCCCACATACATTCCACGGCTTTCTACCACTTGATATCGCCTTACATGCATCAAATAGCAGAACACCCGAAGAATATACGGATTCTAACACCGTCTTATTAATTAGGGTCCCCTGAGGATCTCCATTCCTGAGAGTCAACCAAATTGTACGAGGTTGATACTCTGGACTGAAGCACTTAGGTTCTCCTACTCCTAAATGGCACACACTATAGTCTATATTTAGGTATCTACATCTTGATACCTCTCCTTTACATTCGTATTGTGAATGCCAAATTAGGGTTTGGGAAATATGATTACCTGTTCTCGTAGTCTTAATGCACACCTCACAGCTAGGAGTGTCGGTACCTCTACCTTCCTGAATATAAAAACACACATAAATATACACAATCAAAAGCACATCTTTCGCCGTCATCCTCAGTCTTCGTCCGTGCGAAGGCGCCTCAGCTTCCAGGATGTGAGGGCTGCAGGGAATGGAGTTCTGCTCGTCTTCACAGGTGTCCCTTCGGGACTTTCCTGGCTTATACACTATGTGTTGGTAAGCGGACAGGCTTTATTATGGCCTTCTCACTCACACCTGTAACAATAAAATTTATAATCCACAATAATTCCTCGTTACTCCGACTGAGTAGTGCGTTTCAACCGGATCTTGCAGGGATTCTCTGGGTCTGCTGTAACTTGCCAAGAATCAACTGCTGCTGGTTTAACCCTGGAGTGATGTATCCACGGAGTCACTTCGGCCACTTTAATCGCTGTAGGGGTAGACAAAAGAACAACATAAGGACCTCTCCACTTGGGCCCTAACGGTACATTATTCCACTCTTTAATCCACACTTGATCTCCTGGATGATAACTATGAACAGGGGGATAAATATTCACAGGTAATCTATCTTGTACCCATTTCTGTACCTCCTCCATAGTCTTACCCAACTCTACAACCTGCTGCCGGGTAATTCCTTCTCCCAACTGACTCAAATCCCCCCTTAAGTTACCAAGTACGGGAGGTGGTCGCCCATACATAATTTAAAAAGGAGAGAGGCCCATCCTTCTGGTAGGGGTACTGCGGATTCGCAATAGAGCTATGGGTAAGAGAACGTTCCACTTAAGTTGGGTTTCCTGACACATTTTAGCCAACTGGTTCTTAATAGTTCTATTCATTCTCTCTACCTTACCAGAACTCTGGGGTCTATATGCGGTATGAAGCCTCCACTTTATACCAAGCATATGAGTCAGTTGTTGTAGGCACTGATGAACAAAAGCTGGACCATTGTCCGATCCTATAGAACAGGGTAGTCCATATCGGGGTATTATTTCTCGTAGCAGGAATCTCACAACTTCTCCTGCTTTCTCTGTACGAGTAGGACATGCTTCTACCCAGCCTGAATAGGTGCACACAATTACCAGAAGGTAACGATGTCCACCCGATTTAGGCATCACTGTAAAGTCTATTTGTAGATCGGACATGGGGAGTCCCCCCATAAACTGGACTCCTGGTGGCTTTACTGGTCCTTGTCTTGCATTATTTTTAGCACACGTTACACATCTACGTACAATGGCCTGAGTCAAGTTGGACAATCTTGGTATGTAGAAATGTTTCCTGAGAGATTCTTCTGTACTGTCTCTCCCAGAATGTGTCCCGTTATGATAGTTCTGGACAATTTCTACTGCTAGTGATGCTGGTATAACTATTCTTCCATCTTCTAGCTGATACCACTTGTTCTCCAAATACTTTCCCGGTTCAGTCTTTAACCACTCCTCTTCTTGAGTTGTATAAACTGGAGTCCATTGAGACAATGGGGTTGGTATTAGAGCAGCTATATGCCCCACATACTCCTGTCTTCCTGATTCAGCAGCACGCTTAGCTGCACTATCTGCCATCCGATTTCCTTTGGTTACATCACCATCTCCTCTCAGATGCGCTCGACAATGTATAATACCGACTTCTTTCGGCTCCCACACTGCTTCCAATAGTTGTAGGATTTCAGCTGCGTACTTGATTTCTTTGCCTTCTGAATTCAGTAGTCCTCTTTCTTTATACAAAGCTCCGTGGGCATGAGTGGTTAAAAACGCATACTTAGAGTCCGTATAGATATTTACTCTTAAACCTTCAGCCAATTGTAACGCTCGTGTCAGTGCTATCAATTCTGCCTTTTGTGCTGATGTTCCTTTCGCCAGTGGCCGAGCTTCTATCACCTTGTCTATTGTTGTTACTGCATATCCTGCATAGCGGATCCCTTCTTTCACATAACTACTGCCGTCGGTGTAATATTGAACATCGGGGTTCTGGATGGGAAAATCACGAAGATCTGGTCTACTTGAGAATACTTCATCCATTACTTCCAAACAATCATGTTGACTTTCAGTAGGTTGCGGCAAAAGGGTAGCTGGATTTAAGGTGTTTACAGTCTCTAAATGCACTCTTGGGTTTTCACACAACATTGCTTGATACTTGGTCATACGGCTATTACTAAACCAATGATTTCCTTTGTAATCCAACAACGTCTGTACTGCATGTGGGACTCGTACATAAAGTTCTTGACCCAGAGTGAGTTTATCGGCTTCAGCTACTAGCAGGGCGGCTGCAGCTACGGCTCTTAGACAAGGTGGAAGTCCGCTGGCCACTGCATCCAGTTGCTTAGACATGTAGGCAACAGGTCTTTGCCATGATCCCAAGTACTGTGTCAATACTCCCACAGCCATTCTTCTTTGCTCATGTACGTACAGGTAGAATGGTCGTGTGTGATCAGGTAGACCTAATGCTGGGGCACTCATCAAAGCCTTCTTCACATCTTCAAATGCCGTTTGCTGTTCTTGAGTCCATAAGAAGGGGTCGTGCTCTGTACCTTTGATAGCTGCGTACAGAGGTTTTGCCAGTATCGCATAGCTGGGAATCCATATCCTACAGAAGCCTGCTGCCCCCAAGAATTCTCGCACTTGTCTTCTATTCTTGGGTATTGGTATTTGGCAGACAGCTTCTTTTCTCTCTGGCCCCATAATTCTTTGACCTTCAGAGATATGGAATCCCAGATACTTGACAGTTGGCAAACACAACTGAGCCTTCTTTCTAGACACCTTGTATCCTGCCTTCCAGATAATGTGTAGTAGATCGTGCGTTGCTTGCTGACATTTTTCTTTTGTAACTGCTGCTATCAACAAGTCATCTACATACTGTAACAATACACACTCTCCTGGGATAGACTCGAAATCCAGTAGATCTTGACTTAGAGCTGAACCAAATAGGGTAGGTGAATTTTTAAACCCTTGGGGCAGTCTTGTCCAAGTCATCTGGCGTTTTGAGCCCGTTACAGCGTTCTCCCATTGGAAAGCGAAAATACATTGACTTTCTGCGGCAATTCGGAGGCAAAAGAAGGCATCTTTGAGATCTAAGACTGTGAAGTAAGTAGCCCCGCCCGGAATTAAAGCAAGCAGGTTATATGGATTGGGTACGACTGGATGTATACTAACAACCGCATCATTGACTGCTCTTAAGTCCTGCACAGGTCGATACTCATCTGTACCGGGCTTTTGAACAGGCAGCAATGGGGTGTTCCAGGGGGAAGTACAGAATTTTAGGATACCATACCGTATGAACTTATCCAGATAAGATTGAATGTTCTTCTTAGCCTTCTGCGGGATGTGGTATTGTCGTAGGCTTACTGGATAAACCCCAAGTTTTAGTTCAATTTTTATAGGTGGAATATTGCGGGCCAATCCTGGTGGGTTGTTCTCTGCCCAAACTCCTGGTATGTTGAATAATGTCTCATCACTCCTAGGGTTTTGGCTAGTCAACACTGTATAAAGTCGCCACTCTTCTTCCTTTGGTACGGATAAAGTCATAATACCTGAAGGTCCATTAAACTTTAGAGATGTTGTTCCATTTGGTAGGAACGTAATCTGCGCTTGTAATTTTGATAGCATATCACGTCCCAGCAATTGGACTGGACATTCAGGCATATAAAGGAATTGGTGTTTTACTATGTGGCCTCCCAATGTACAGAGTCGACTTTTAAGAACCGGTTTTTCAGCACTTCTTCCAGTTGCTCCTATCACAGTAATAGTCCTTCCAGATGGAGGAGCAACTAGATTAGTCACCACTGAATGTTCAGCACCAGTGTCGATCATGAACGCACTCCTTTTTCCCCCTATTGATACATCGACCATAGGCTCCGCTCGACCAAGGGGGATGGAGCCCGGTCGGTATCAATAGTCCTCCATGACCGTGTCAGCCAATCCTACAAAGTCCCTACCTTCTCTATCGCGGGACCTTTGCGCTGCTGGAATATACCTATCTTCCCTAACACTTCCTCTGTTCCCATTACTCCCTCTATACCCATTACTCCCTCCGGGGCCTCCTCTACCTCTCGCTCTGCCTCTAAAGTTTCCATAACCTGACCTAGGTCTGTCTCTCTCAGACTGTTCTCTTCGCGGACACTCATTTCTCCAATGCCCTTCTTCCCTACAGTAAGCGCACTGATTTCTACTTAGAGGTTCCTCATTCCATCTACTATCGCCTCTATCCGGGCCCCGTCTATCTACGCCTGCGATCGCTAGCATATCAGCCTTTTTACGCATCTTGCGCTCTTCCTCTTTCTTACTTTCTGTATCCCTGTTCATATAAACCTTATTTGCTACCTCCATTAGTTGGGTGATGGACATACCTGCAAACCCTTCTAACTTTTGTAGCTTGCGCTTAATATCTCCATAAGCTTGGCTGACAAAGGCGGAGTTCACCATTCGGGAATTGTCTGCGTCTTCCGGATTAAAGGGGGTATACAAGCGGTATGCCTCCAATAATCGGTCATAAAAGACACTGGGCGCTTCATCGCTTTTCTGGATCACCTCAACTGTCTTCGACATGTTAATGGCTTTCTTTCCTCCTGCTTTCATGCCAGCAATTATAGCGTCTCTATAGGCTCTGAGTTGAACCATATCAGCACCATTTACGTTCCAATCGGGATCAGTGTTGGGATAATGTGTTGCGGCCCATGCTGCTGGATTAGCTTGGTTCAAAGCACGGGCTCTATCCTCTAGTGCTTTTATGGCTGCTTGATTTATTCTTGTCCTTTCCTCATTGTTAAATAAAGTCATTAATAACTGCTGGCAATCAGCCCATGTCGGATTATGCGTCTGTACTATTGAGGTGAACAGATCAGTCATGGCTTGTGGTTTCTCAGTATACGAGGAATTATGGGTCTTCCAGTTTAAAAGATCGGTTGTGGTAAATGGGACATATACGAAGACTGGGTCAGCGTGTGCCATTTGACCTGCGGCATCGATATAAGCTGACCCGGGATTCAGACGAAGAGGCATCTGATAGTGCTTTAATTGTTGGGCACCAGTCAACTGTCGGGTTTGGATGGGGCTACGTAGAGGGGCGTCAGTCATGGGTTCCGGTCGGGGAGAGATAGGGTATGGGGATGTGGGAGGTTGGTTTTGGGAAAAGGTTGTAAATAAAACACTTCGAGTCGAGCTAGATGAAGCTTGACCGGAAGTCTGAAGTGGCGCCAAATCAGGATATTCGTTTCTAATGGGGGTGGGTTCTGGTTCCGGAAGGGGAGATTTAGTACGAGGGGGGGTGGATCCTGTACTGGAAGAGGAAGCGGAAGTGGATGAGGGTAATGAGGGGAGGGGTGCAGGACTTCCTGCGTTTGCGTCACTTCCTCTTAACGGAAAGTAAGGGGGCGGCAAAGGGATCTCGGACTCAGGGGGCGTGTCCAAAATGGGCCTAACACCAGTCCTAGTGGACGAACAAGTCCTAGCTACCATGAGGCGACACTGCTCCTCGTGGCATGTCTGGAGCCATTTTGGCGAGTCATTTACGGCCTGTCTCCAACAGTCAATATAAGGAAACTGGCCGTAAAGTTCAGGCCTACCTGATACAGCCACGTGTAAGCGCCGTACCAGAGTTGGATCCAAACTGCCACGTGGCGGCCATGCCGCAACCAAAGTAGGCCACTCCCTAGTGCACAAAGTGACCAAACGTACAGGAGACATCTTAACCCCAAAATCACAAGTTTTGAATCCCTTTTTAAAATTCTTCACCATACAACCTAAGGGATCCGGAATCGTTGACTGCGACGCACCCATACTTAACAATGGAACGTCGACGACAACGAATACTATACACGCGTACTATTCAACAGTCACACCCGTTTCCTCTGGCAACAGCACCACGTGGTACATTTACCAAGTGAAACGTATACAATAACAATAAACACTCAGGGAATTCCCGTACACACACAGCTGTTACACCAGTCACTATATAATCAATATTATGCCCTTTGGCGAAACTATACAGTCACCCACGCTATAATTCTCTATATACGAATTACCCGTCTATAACACACCCCAGTAACATCGTCTTTTACAAATAGCGGTTACAGTACGGTTAGCATAGGTCAAAGCACAAGTTAAGGTCACAATACAATTATTAGTGGTTATGGTGTTAAAACATGCAATGGACGACAATGATTAGTACTTATATACAGTGTCAGTAAATATACAGGGTTATGGTACCGTGCACTATAATACAGCAACACACTATTAACACTCTCGCTAGACGGCTGAGCTCGCGCTATCTAACAAGATATACACTTTACTAACAATCTTTAACACATTTACAATTCCCAACTAAACTATTTGGCCAGTACCTTGAATGGACTACCTAAAAACAATCTACATACGTTTTGGTTAGCCACACTGCCCAATCACCACATATATAGCGAGCTAGAGGACCGAATTTACACAGACGCCTCTTAGTCGCACTATCAAAAGTCTAGTGGGTTCCAAATTTACACGCCTTCCCACTTAGCCCAGATAGGATGAGAACTAGCGAACCGAATTTACACAGACGCCGCTTAGTCTCCCGGTCCCTCCGACCTAGCGAACAAAATGTACACCCTAGAACGCTAGTCTAGACAAGACACCGGTGTCCGGCTAGGGCTATTTACACCAGAGCCCCGCCTGACTAACAGAATCAAACGGTCTGACTAAAGAGCGTTCGATCGAGCGGTGCGCCTTCGCTCCTTCCCTCCGACAGAGGGGGCAGATACACAGATTCAAAACCCCTTTGGGCCTACCGCACAATCGGTATACCCCTAGTGGGTCCTGCCGTCTAAAACAGCAGTTGTCTTACCTCCTCGTTCCTGAACCTGAGTTCACACTCATCGACGGGGACACCCCAGCACTTCTCACGTAGAGGCCGATGATCTCCTGGACAACGGCCCAGTGGCGCCGAGACGAAGGGAGGTCCACGCAGAAGTTCAGGGGTGCAGCCGTAGAGAACGTGGGCAAAGATAGACCGTCTCACGCCTCTGCCTCTCAGCTACCGTTGAACGATGAGCTTCCCGGCCAATGCACCAAATGATACCGGAGAAACTGACGGAAGCCAAGCACAGAGAGATGGACACAGGTTTCTTCAGGAAGGAAGAGATTCTTTATTGGATCACCGATCGGGACTCAGAGGGACTAGCGTCACCAAAATACAGCAAGTTCTGAGCCCCGGACAATAGTGCAGGCTCCTTATATAGGCACATAACTCCTCCCATATTAAGCTCCACCCGCACATTCTCTTGACCAATCAATACAATATAAGAATTAACTTCCTGCTTGACCGCATGGCCTGTCCAGCACAATGGAGGAGGGGAATACTACATCCTGTATTCTTGCACATGCTCCGTACACTACTGATCGTATCTTGCCTCGTGCAACCAACTGATCGATACGTCAGCATATGCACGTACACATGCCACGTGGTAATCTCGGCCTACTAAATTTATTTTTACCGAGATTCCACCACACTCCTACCTGCCAGGGGGTCGTGCAGTGCAGACAGCTGTCTATGCTGGCGGCCGCTGGGGGAGATCTGCTGGCGGCCGCTGGGGGACTTGTCATTTGTACTGGCGGCCGCTGGGGGAGGTCTGCTGGCGGCCACTGGGGGAGCTGCGCTGGCTCTGCTCTCCCGCCCTCGCGCGCTGCTGAATGAGACCGGGGCCGGAAAATGACATAATATTTCGTCCCCGGTCTCATTAAGCTGCGCGCTGGGGAGCAGAGACAGAACAGCTCCCCCAGCGGCCGCCAGCAGACCTCACCCCCCCCAGCGGCCACCAGCAGCAGTGTATTTGAATGAAGGAGGGGGCAGTGTATTTATTTATATGAGGGAGGGAGGGGGCCAGCGCATTTGAGTGGTGGGGGGCAGTGTGTTAAATTAGGGGTAGGGAGGGCAGTGTATTAAAGTGGAGTGGGGGCAGTCTATTCAATTAGAGCGGAGGAAGGAGGGGCAGTGTATTAGATTAAGGGGCAATGTATTAGATTGGGTGAAGGGGGCAGTGTATAACAGTGGAGGGAGGGGGGGCAATGTATTGATTTGTGGGCAGTGTATTAGAATGGGAAGAGGGGTAGTGTGTTAGATTGGGTCTGCATGGAGGCGCTGTTTGGCCACGCAGCTTTTTGCCACACATGCACAATAGCCTCCCAATGCTTTCCTATTGGAAAGCATTGGATTGGCTGAGATCATCAAGTTTGATGATCTCAGCCAAAGTAAAGAACACACTAATAGAACTTCAAAATAAACAAGATAATGTAATTTGTTTTTTACAGCTGTGCACCAGCATAAATTCACCATTTTCTATGAAAACTGACGTTTTTGTTTTTTTGCGGCCCACATAAACGTAAATCTTGTTTATTTGGCCCGTCTTAGCCTTTGAATTTGACATGCTTGGTTTACACAGTAGTCAAAGTCAGCTTTTTGTATTTTATAGTTAGCCAGCCCACACTAGTTCTGTTCTTCTGCATTCATTCTAAGTTCCTATATCTAACTCTGCTCAAAGGAAGAGACCGCCCCCCAGCATTCCCAAAGGTAAGGAGGCTGGGGGGTAGGTTAAATTAAAAAAAATATATATATATGTTAATATGTGTGTGTGTGTCTGACTGTGTGTATGTGACTGTGTCCGTATATAGGGCCACATTTTATAATACCCGTAAATAGGGCCACATTTTATAATATCTGTATATAGGGCTAAATGGTATTATATCCATATATAGGGCCAAATCATATTATACACTTCATTCTTGTCTTAGAGACCTTGAAATTATACATATACAGATGGCATATAGCAACGAGGTACATACTTGTCAAATTAATGAAGAAAAGTGGAGGAATATAGTAAAATAGATATATTAGGAAAAAAAACCTGATACATATAAATATATATTAAAAAAATGTCTAGCATATAAGTCTGAGATCTAAGAGTTGAGTGCCTAGGGCAGCACAAAACCAGGATACACCACTGCAGCCAGCACCATCTTAACTCTCCAGCAGCTCCTGCCTGTAAATCTCGCGAGCTGTGCTGTTTGCCGCGCGGAGCGTTGCCATGGTAACCCGTGACAACGCTCTGCCGGCCGCGGAGCTCGCGAGAGTTACAGGCAGGAGCAGCTGGAGAGTTAAGATGGTGCTGGCTGGTCCCCGTCTGCATTCTACAGGTAGCCGGGGGCCGCAGGTGAACATATAGATAGCGATAATCGCTATCTATATGTGCACAAATAGAATGTGGGGCCCGGGACTCCCTGAGCAGTCCGGGCCCCCCAGGACCGCCAGGCCCATGACAACCGTTATGGTTGTCATGCCCTGATGGCGGCCCTGAACATGGGATGCAGATTTAAAAAAAAAAAAAAAAAAAAAACTCCATCGGGGCAGTGTCTGAATCCTGAGCCATTGGCTCAATGCTCAAAAAGCAGGCGCTGCCCAAGATGGTTGCATGTTGACCCCTTTGGATCCTCCAGAAGGTAGTGGGACTGTCACATTACACTTCTATAGCCAATCCCAGCGGAATGTAATTAATGGGGAGCACCTCGATCCCTGTTGATAACCCTCAATGGAACTGTTCATAGACTTAGCTCTGTGTCAGAGGCCCTGGCATTCTTGACTATACTGGGTCTTCCGGTACCGACCCTCTCCACTTGACACAAACTAGCTGGGATCCTGCTACCTCCCTACTGGCAAGCACATTTTCCATCACCTCCCTGCCCCCTTGGTTAGGGGTACACTAATATAGTGAAGCGTACTGACACACTACAAACAGGAATAGAACCCTGCTGGTTTAATTCACCGTATATCCCAAATCTACTCCTGACAGCCTGGAGTGCTGATGTATACTCAACCTTCCTAAATGCTAATCTCAAAACAGCATATCCCTGTATTTACTTACCTGTTGTACGCAATCTGACCTGGCCTTGTCCAAACTTCTAGCATTACTAACCTGTTACCACGAGACCTTTCCCCGTTTTTTTTTTTTTTAAATGAAAACCAAATTAAAATATGGTGCTGGCAATGTGACACGTTTCGTTATACAATACTATATTTCTTTCGCACTCTTGAACATACTAGGTCACTGTGTTACAGAATATGTGCTTATCCTGCACCGCAAAAAATGTTTTTTATTTTTACACAGAAAAGTAATGGTATGTAGAACTAAAAAGACTTAAAGAGAACGCAAGTTAAATACAACTGTGCCATTACTTTAAATACATTTTGTCTGTATTAGAAAAGAAAATCCGATATAAAAAAACCAAAAAAAATTGTAAAGAAATTAAGATGGTTAACAGAAATCCTGGTAAACCATTAAACCTTACACCAACTGTAAATATAGCAGTTTTTTTTTTTTTTTTAACCCTCCAAAATAAAACACCTTGGTATGTTGCAGTTCGCACTGCAGGTGCTGGGACTTAAACGCCTAAAATATCCAATAGGATTTTTACTTCACAGCAGCTGATTTTATTCTTGAAATACTCAGCCTTACAGGAATTTGAGTGATTTACCAACACACCACATGCACAAATGGAGCTTGTGGATGACAGAGAAAAGTAGCATTTTCCAAAGATTAATGTTCTATTTCAAACGGAAATTTCTGTATAGTTTATCAAGGAAAAAAATGTAAAGTCCCTAAAACCCGTTTTATAGACACGCAAGACTAGAATGTTTCAATAAAATAGTATTGATCACAAACACCATCTTGTTTATTCACTAAAGTGTAAATTGACAATAATTTACACAAGCATGTCAAACTGTAGGCTGAAATAGCCCAACTGAAAACTCAGCTAGGGTTCCAGTTCAGAAGAGCAAGAATGTTTCCTTGTATTTTTGTGAATTGTGGTATTGACATAAAATTGCAACTATTAAGTCAGTCATTCACTAGTTTTATTTGGGGGGGGGGGGGGGGGGGGGGGGGGGCGGGAGACGATCAAAACGTGCAGTTGATTCTCAATTCTCTACAATTCCCATTCTAGTTCAAAACTTCCTACATCTGAATTCACTTTTTGTCCAGTTATACATCAGCTTTATAAAGACAGTTCAAAAGTACAAAGACCTATTTGCTTTCACTGCATTGCAAGCATATTCAATCTGAAATGATGCCCCTAGCAACCCTTTAGGCCATTAGTCACTAGAAAACATCAAGCACTCAGACTTCCAGATTCCTGAGCATGGTAGTGTCCGAGACCCCCCATGATCACAGCTTAAGGTTACAAGGTGGCCATAAATTACAGCCTCTGGTGGGAGGGTGTCCAATTCCATAAGAGCTGAAGCCAGACTGGCTTTTGCAAGCCATTGAGATATTCTGGGTTGCAGTTTTGTCCGCACTGCAGAAAAAACAGAACAAGAGTTTTTCTCCCCACACAACCACTATAAAAGCTGGAGGAAAGGATTGAAGGACAAATAAAAACAGCAAGTATTTATAGTAGTAAAACTCTGGAATTCAGAGGATTACAAAACACTCAAGAGTAACACCTGACCAGTAAATAGCTCCTGTTTGCCCTTATTCCATGGCAGCTGCATTAGAAGATCTTAAAGAAGCACCTGCTAAACTGCCCTCCCCCATCCAGTTGTCACTATATTACCACAGGTGCAGAAGAAGTGGCACTGAAAGACCATCTTGTCTAATGTATAATAAAGATTGGGGATGCAGAGTGATGCCATTGTGTACCACATCTTGAATCATATTGCAGCCATGACTTTGCTTTTGACCTCTACCGCTTTAGGATTAACTTTTTGAAGTTTTTTTTTTTTTCCTCCTCGTAAAATGATCAAGGATACATTGCACTCTCTGCTTTGTCTAACATTTAATCAGATTTAATCCGTATATAATCACCTAATATGGGACACCGTGGATTTGTGGATGACGGACAGTCACCCTTTTAAATATTTTAATTTGTAAAACCTACCTTTTCTGTTTCATGTAACATATGCTCCTGCACCCTTCTACTTTTGTCAAACTCAGAAAGCAATACAAGAATTGTCTGCCACAGCAAAAACAGGTTTATTAAAAAAATATATAAATTACAGCTTTAGCAAAATTGTTACAGTAAATCTATGCCATGGTCCACAGTTTAGTCTTTACAGGTATTTACAAGTACATTACATTTTTGCAGTCAAAAATGGATAAAGGTTACCAATTGCATTACAAAGTTCTGGCACCAATTTCCACAAACTCCTTCCAGCGGAGCATTAGTCAAAACACACCACCTCAGCACGAAGGAAGGCAAACTTCCTTGGGATCATGCGCACTCTTCCAGTGGTGCTTTGGTTTCTTGAGTGTCAGAGAGAAGGAAGGCGGCTAGCCTTTTTCAAATAAAAAAAATTGTCACTTCATGGGCCTTCAGCTCTTGAGCACTATAAGCTCACCTGCCCAGGGCATTCAACTACTCTATGGGATGAATAAGTTCTTGTTAGTGTGCACTTCAGACCAGCTGCTTTAAAAGGTGCCCTCTGCATTTCATCAAGAGAACTTTTAAGTCACAATCCCTGAGTTACGAAGCTTGTGATTACCATGTAATTTGGCAATTTCATTGTGTGTTGCGGGAAACCCATAATGGAATTACTTGCAGACATATCTCTCCACAATCCGCTCACACTTCTTGCAGGTGACGTAGCAACACCAGTAGTACTTGCACTGACAACGCTCCACAATGGTTTCTGTGTAAGCATTATACCCACGGCCACAGCACATCAAATTACAGCTGTCACTTCCCAATGAGGTCTTGTTACACAATCTAAAAATGAACAAAAAAGTAAAAATGTTAATTATGTGGCACACATACCATAAATACATGTTAATTGAATGGTAGATCAATAAGAGTCAACTTCCCATCTTAAGATTCACTGTGTGTGGCCATTGGCATTATAGTAGTTCTCCTATTTCTTTAATGTAAAGCTTACCGTACTAAAAAAAAAAAAAAAAAAAAAAAAAAAAAAAAATATGCAAGCCCTCCCACATTCGGTTAAACACACAAAACAAAAAAAACCAAAAAAAAAAAAAACACACCACTACTTTTTACCCTGATCCCCATACACCATATGTGAACAGCTAAAGGTTCATGAAAACACATGACCTCAAGAGCAGTACTAATCTGCAGGTGTCCACAAATTACATTGCCACATGGTTTGTACAGAAAATTGGAAGCTTGTTACCATTTAGTTTCCATTTTACATATCTAGTAATCAAACAAAGCAGTGTACCAAATGGATCGTTTCTTTAGGAAAAGAGTACCCATAATGCAACAAAGCTAGTATCAACGCCAGATGCATTAGGTGCAATGAAGAACCCAGTCTAGTTGAAATGATCCAAAAACATTTTTTTGTTGAGAAGAGAAACTTATAACAGTGATCTGTACCAATTTAATCTTTATAGAAAATAAAAGTGTAGAATATTTAGTTTGAAAAAGACGAGTAGGTGAGAAATTAACTGTAAAGAAAAATATGCTACCTGTCCTGTGTTCCATAGGAGCCCAGCTTCGGATTGCTGGTGCAGTAGTCCGGAGAGCTGTTCACATAGACCAGTTCAGAGTCTCTGACAGGCCTGATATCCAGCTCCTTAGGAACCAGCTGCTTTCGAGTTCCCATCTGTCTGTTTATTACTTTGGTTGCAGCCAGATACTTTGACTTCAATTCATTAGCAACACTGGATAAATCCTGGAGTCCCTTCCAACAGGTCTTCACAGAGCAAGATCCAGAAACACCATGGCACTTGCACTTTGTTTCAAGAGAATCAATGAGTATCTATAGAGGGGTGAAAAAACAAACATAATGAAACAAGGAACAAAATATAATGTAAATGCAAGCCTTTATCCACTGACACAAGGTGAAGAATAGATTTTAGAAATGTATGGAGTGCCTACCTATAGGTTAAATATTCCAGGAATCTTTTTTATTGTGAATGTAAGATATAATTGATATGTCATGAGGAATCTCATGATGCAATGCATGTTTAATTGCAGAGTTTTAAAAAGGAGTCCTGAAGTCATTTGGATATATCTACCATATCAATACTGAAGGTCATGAAATGTGTACGTTTTCTGGACAACATAGACTATTATAAAAAGCGCAATAAAATGTTATCACATTTTTGTGTGCCCTTACCTGTCTCCCCACTCCATTGTTGTGCAAGTTCATGAACTTTGTAGCCTGCGTTCCTGATCTGCTCGACTTTATGGGTGCATCCACAAAGGCAGAACCCATTTGCAAGCCATAGCGCAAATTGTCTCCACATCCGCCCCAGCGGAAACTTGGTCCAGAAACCTCAGCTGGAGGGGCTCCACAAGAGCATGTTGGGATATCACCAGCAGCACAGGCACGAGCAATGGAATGACTCAGAGCAGCAGACGCTAAAGCATAAACAAAGGCAGATTCTCTTGTTCCTGAAATAAAAATAGACACTTTAGGACCGAAATGTAAACATTCCAGGATATTATAAGAATAAAGAAAGGAAATTACCATTAATAAAAACATTTTACCCTTTACATACATACTTTTACAAGTCTACAATTGTAAAAATGATACGAGAAAGCTAGGGAAAATTGGGGTAAGAGGGTGTTAAGTTGTTCAAACATCATAAATTTATATAGTGCCAACATATTCCACAGCGCTTTAAAATTATAAAATGTGGATATTTGAAAGTAGTTTACATATGGGATATAACAGACAAGAGGTAAAGAAGGCCCTACTCAAATGAGTTTACAGTCTATAAGATATAAATAGAACACCAGTCAGTATAGTATTACAATGAACACTATAGGATCAGGAACACAAACATGTATTCCTTACCCTACAGTGTTAAAACCACCATCCAGCCCCCCCCCCTCCCCCCTCAGAAGTGATGATCTCAGCCAATCACAATGCTTTCCCGTAGGAATTAATGCATCTCTATGAGGAAATTTCAGGGTCTCCATGCAGAGGGTGGAGAGACTGAATGTCAATACTGCACAGTGTGCAGCACTGACCCAGGAAGCACCTCTAGTAGCCATCTGAGGAGTGGCCACTGGAGGTGTCCATAGGCTGTAAGGTAAGCACTGCCTTTTCTCTGAAAAGACACAGTTTACTGCAAAAAGCCTGCAAGGGCTGACTATACTCACCAGAACAACATTAAGCTGTAGTTCTGGTGACTATAGTGTCCCTTTAAAGCATTTCCAATGAGGCAATTCAAGTGTATAGATGAAAGAAGGGGGCATTGCTGGAGATCCTGCTTAGATCTGTGTCCCGCATGCAAAGCCTAAGTGCATTCTTCATTCATAACTTAGTGTTTTTTTGTTTGTTTTTTATTTATTTGCATAGATTTTCTCTGGACCCACAATAACCTTCTGGATTCTTACCCTTTGACAAGTCAGGGGTAAAGTGTGGTGCACTTTCAATGGACGAGCAGTTCCATCTCATGTCAGAAAAGGTCAACTGGCAAATCATTTTGGTCTGCTTTGCAGCATTAACAACGCTGTGCATTAGCTCCAAGTTCCTCTTGCAGAGTTGGATCTGATCAGGGACGAGACGTTCCAACAATCTACAGTGTTCGCTCTCATTCCAGGCCACTGAACTGCCATTTATTGTCAGACCGCTAAAAAAATAAAATGGCACAAAATAGAGGATTAATTATAAGTAAGTTATGTTCATAGACTGACAATTAAAAGATAGAAAAGGGAGGGATCCGCACTCATCACCTGTAGACTTCGGTGCACTGTACCTAAGGCTGGCAAACCCCTAATCCATATAGTAGCAGCAAAGTACTCCAGGTCTAAATACATCAGCAGATTTATTGGAAAATCATGACAGATACAGCAACGTTCGATCCCTTCAGCTTGATAAAGATCCCTGAAGGGAACGAAACAGTGCCGTATCGGTCATGATTTTCCATTAAATCTGATGTATAAAGAGAGATATAGATATAACCTACCCGCAAATATATAGTAACTAAACGGCATTATATTACCAGCTACTTAGCAACTATGTACTGGGTAAATGGATAGCTATCGTCTGTGATGGTCTCCTACCCAATGGTTCCCAACTTTTTGGGTACCGTGGGACACTAAAAACAAAAGTTTCCAAAAGGCTACACCAACTTTTTAAGTGGCTCAGTGGTGTGTGGCATGCATGCATCTCTACTACAGAGGTATAAAATATAGATCATGCATACTGCCAATTTTCGCCATGGCACACTTGGGTGGCTTGTGCAGCAGTCTGCCTGCAAAGTGGTAGAAAAACCCACCACTCCAACCCATGCTCATAAATCAACATAACTTAGTTTTCATCTGGTTCTGTAAAGTGAGTCATCATCTGGCTTGGCTTGCAAAAACTCCAGAGGAAATTACTTAAATTATGACAAATTAGTCGGTATTAAGGGTCAGCAGTATTGACTGGCATGACATTTTGCAAGCCCCTTTGCCATATGTATTGCCAATATGCAAATATCACATCAGCAGTATTATTTAGATGAAGAATGCGTCATGTGTCTTTATTATCTATGTGGCATTGACTTATTCCGCAGCACTGTACAATATTAAAGGACTGTTAATATTAAATATTAACAATAAGTGAGAATTACATTTATTTATTTTTTTACAGGAACAATAGTTGAAGAGGA
Source organism: Pelobates fuscus (assembly GCF_036172605.1). NCBI lineage: Eukaryota > Metazoa > Chordata > Amphibia > Anura > Pelobatidae > Pelobates > Pelobates fuscus. The sequence continues at coordinate 98,753,466 of NC_086325.1, forward strand.
CCCTGCTGAAAAAAAGACTACAATTGTGGAAATTGTGAAGAATTGACAAAGGAATTCTAAGTTTTAGCCCTAAGTATCCAAGCTAACAAAACCAGAGATTTTTTTCTAGAGTTGCCTTGTCAATTTTTCCACTCTCTGGTTTAGTGAAAACATGGCTTACTTTTGTATCAATGAAAGTGAATTGCCAGAAAAACTAAAAATTAACATAAGCAGACATTTCATAGCCACCAAGAATTAGCACAACGTGAAAAGAGCAAGCAGGCTCTGATACAGGGACTAGTTTGGGAGAGGGGGTGAATGCTCAGACATGAGATTAGCTTTACAACAAATTGAGGCTTGTTATCAACTGGTCCGAGGAGATAAGAGATGGCTCCTGGGCCATGATAACATCAGCAGGAGGGGATACCAATAGTAAACAAAATGCAACTTTACTGATGAAATCCCTGGAATTTTCAAATGCCCATCAAAAGTAACAGTGGGAATAAAATCTACAATGAACAGCAATGGAGAATGTATATACAGAGACAAGGCAGGGATTGTATGCATGAGAAATGCAGACACTACTGTACCAAATATATTACCAAAATGGACTACCATACATATTGCATGCCAAACAATATCAACGTTTCGGCCACAAATCGAACGATCCCTTTACTGGCAAAATAGGTGCAACTCGGTGTCATACATGGCACTATACTGGAACGCATTATACTTACAGCCACTGAATGGCGCTGCACAAACCGGAGCAAAACACCAGGAGCAGGGTGATCCGAACCGGAACTGGAGTCATTTCGAATTGTCGATGGTGTATCCAAAGGAGAAATTTGAGGTGTGTGACTGTGGATCCTTGTGAGGAGTGAAGGCAGGAGCGTCCACACTTAGAGGGAAAGCAGAAATCCAATATAAAACGAGTGAGTTGTGTTATATGTGATTTGGGGGTAAAAAATGAAAAAATCGTGGTGGTCTTTGCTATAAAAATGATTTTAAAAAAAAATATATATATATATATATATATATATCAAGTGATGAGGGGATAGTGGTAACAACAGTGTTTCAGTGCTCAGTGTTTAAACCCTCTGCCTAATCCCCAAGGTTCTCTACTGAATGAGGTGTGACTCCCCCTGGTATTTAAATCCCCCGTGACGTCACAGCCCCCACACCCCCTGAGCCGGATCCGAGCCATTCAGGTAGGATTCACGCATTGGTGTTAAATTAGTCGAGAGTCCATGGAAAGTGCATGTTTCAACGCCTGGGCCCCCAATTTTCACATCACTCAGATAACAAAATAATTGTTTTACCTTGCAAACCGAAACCCCTTCATAGAGGGCTCAGGTATTATTAGCACTTCAAGGACAAGTTTCGGGAAATCTGGGGGCTTACCCCCATCCTGGGCAATACACACACCTCTATATGAGATTAGGTGACTGAAAGCGACTAGATACCTTTATAATGTGCTATAATCTGATTATAAGGAATAACTGCAAACCACTAAGAGATGGGCTATTAGATTATTTCAATGTTACATGATTCCTTGAGTTAAAGTGAGACTGAAAAATACATGTTCAGCAATTGGATTTTTAGCATTATTTACAATGTTTAGCTTGAAATTACCTCGAAAAAAAATACAGAAAAATTCATGTGTTATCTTTCTATTTTCATTTTCAATTTTTCTGCATCTCAGCTAAGAGAGAAACACAATGATAACAACATAATTTAGCTATCTAGCATTGTTTAACCGTAACAATATTTAATGACTAAAACATGTCTGTCTCTATATCACTATGTAAGTGTCATAATAAAATGAAAATATGTCATATATATCTATCTGCAATGAAATACCAAGTGTATTCATTCATATTGAAGCATTAGTATATGTTTGTTTTAAATAGGTGACCTTATAACTAAAACTGTTATTATTTTTTTTTTAATTACTTTTCTTAATTCTGTCACCACATTAGAATTTCTCAGTATTTCATAAACATAAAATCTTTACCAAATACTCATACAAACTGTACTAGAATTTTATTGACATATGCAAATATCATAAGGTAAAGTAAGAGCTTGTGAGGAGGGCTTCAGCTATGTATACGGTTGGCTTAATTCCCAGTCAGTCATACACCAAGCATACACATATGCTAATCCCCCTAAAGTGTTAGAGCCTCTTTAATGCATCTCCAAGTTACATTTGAAACAAAAGAACATGTTTACAAGGTTATGCACTACACTAGTAAATTGGGGCTAAAATAGCACCATTTTCTGTAGATTTATTTTGATGTCAAATTTATAATTCCAGAAAAGTTTCCACAGCTCCTTGTCCTACTTGGTAAACACAACATGGCTTATTCAGTAAACTCTAAATTAAATTCTGAATGGCAAAATTAAGACAAGAGTAGCATATATGGAAAATGTCTCCAACTATAATCACAGCTTGGATATTTTATACTCTTCAGATTATAATTCAGTAAAATTTGTATTTTAGTGTAATACTTTGAATGGGATTTATACCTATTGTACAGCGCTACAGAATTTGTTGGCGCTATATAAATAATCAAATAATAACAATAATTCACCAAACAATTAAATCCATGGGGAAAAGAACTACAAAAACTGATTTGGAAGAATTCTCAAATTTAATGACAGTCAGGCTACTGTAGTCTAAATTTTGCAGTATTTTTCCATTTACTGTGAATATCTGTGTTGTGTATAAACCCTTATTTACATAGTTATTCATGTTGCAGTGAGCTATGCATTGACAAATTGTTTGCAAAATGTAAATTTGCTGAATTCAACAGCTTCAGCTGGACTTCAGATTATTTTCAAACTTACGTATTTTGGTCCAACTTTGCAAATTAGTTGTTCATTCACAACAGTTACTATTTCATGAACATCAACAATCCTGGCACCATAGCCACTGCAGCACACTGTTATATAGGGCTGTTCGAGGAAGCATACTCCCATGTGGTTGCCCTCTGCACTGTTCCTGGTTCTGCCTATGGTGTGAACACCTTATTTTTGCTGTATCTGTAAATCTATAAATTTGTTGGGAGTTTGGCTGGCTCAATGTATCAATAGGTTATTTGCAGGTACAAATGTTACTTGGCCACATTTATGACAGAGTCTATTGTGTAGCATTTAAGAAGAAGCACCTTTGCATTGTTCATTTGTAGTGTGCTTATCGTTTAAAGGATCACTATAGTGTCAGGAAAACAAGCTGCGCGCTCATTCAAGCAGTCCATAGGAAAGCATTTCTTAATGCTTTCCTATGGACGTTCTGCACGCTGGATGCAAATTTCGCATCCAGTGTCGGGGAAGCGCCTCTAGCGGTTGTCAGGAAGACAGCCACTAGAGGTTGGATTAACCCTGCAATGTAAACATAGCAGTTTCTCTGAAACTGCTATGTTTACTTCTGAAGGGTTAAAACCTGGGGGACCTGGCATCCAGAACACTTCATTGAGCTGCAGTGGTCTGGGTGACTATAGTGTCCCTTTAACCCCTTAAGGACCAAACTTCTGGAATAAAAGGGAATCATGACATGTCCTTAAGGGGTTAAAGGTCTTCCAGGCCCATTGCAATTTCCTGCACTTGGTGATTGAAATAATTGTTTTTAAAAAATAATTTAATGTGTCCTGTCTTTCAGAATTTTGAAATTCTGAATCTTGAAGAAGTTCACAATTCCACTTATTCCAAGACAAAAAAAAGCAACATGTTTTGTGGACTGCATTAAATATAGCAAGCTTCTATCTTACTGACTGTTTTACTTTAACAAGACTAATTTAACAAGGATAAATCAGAGCTGTATACCCTCTAATTCGTTAAGCTATATGATGTATTATTCTTAAAAGGCATCTATTGTCTAATACTGTTAACACTCCTTTAGTCAACCACACTTGAGGTGTTAAATCTTACCAGCTCTATTTCCCCCCACTGCTTTGAAATAAGAATTTGAGTACCTAAGATCCATTTAGATGTAAACAACATGTTTTCATCACCTGCCTAGACATGTTAGAAGCAGAACGTGGACCCTACTAGTTGGAGAAATTATTAGGGAACCCTGGATCTAATCTTACAGAAGCATTTTGGTGATAAGTAATAGCGAATACAATCCTTCCATTAACACTAGGGCAGCTCCTTGCTGTGAGTGTATTTTAGGGATGCACCTGTGCCTCTGTAGTGTGTGCTCATGTATGTTGATTTTTACACTTTTAGAATCCCGAGTGAAGACAAATTATGTGCTGCAGATTTAATCACCCTGCTTAAGCCACATAAAACATAGACATACAGAGCTGTTGTATATACAGTTAAACTGTATTGAAGGCAGATTTGCAAGACTGTTTACTAAATTGGGGATTATTGGGAACTGACTAAGTAAATCTTAGGACAAAATACATAAATAAAAAAACAAAACAAAAATTGACTCAATCTATTCAGTACGTTCTTTTTTTTTTTTTACAATCTTTATTTTGTATTTTCTCAAGTTTGCAAGAGTAGGGAAATACAAGAGAAGCATGAAAAACGTCAAATACATCATGGCGTCATCATGGCGTCTTGGCGTGATGGTCTACTGTGAATATCTGTCATAAGACTTGAATAAAAAAACGCAAAAACTGTGTATGTAACGTTTGTTTAAAGAACAGGCAATAACATAATGTTCCATATTCGGTTTGTTTACTAAGTTCTTTTAAGTGTTTTGAAAGACGGGGAATTCAGAACTTTCTAATTTGGATCTTTTGTACGAAAATGTGCAAGTCACTATTCAATTCCAAGCTTTGTGAAAAATTGTCTATGAAATCACATTTTGTATAACCACACTGACTCTCTGACCATAAGCAGCGTTTTATTCTTCATAAGTAAGTCAGAAGAATACTATGCTGGAGGGGGTGAAGTGGAAGCAATTATTTAACCAGAATGAAAACTAACTACTCAAAACTGAACCGCTTTCTAGGGCTGTAGTGCAAGAGTTCAACGCCTGCGCTAATTTCTTTGATTTTAAAGCAGACTTGGTATACAGAAATTAATTTCCATTTAAAAAAGTGACAATATGGCAGACGTTCCTGTTTGGTCTCCCTGTATCTGGAACATCAATCAGGCAGCTCTCTCTTATATCATGTGCTGCATATATACCTTTCAGAGCCATATACTTTTACTGTAGACTGCCCATAGGCTGGTCATACTGGCATAACAGTTTGCATTGTGGGGTGGATTGGGAGAGTTTTGAGGTGCAGTTGCACCTGATCTCCTGAGAATCTAGGGACCTGGAAATTCTAAAATATCACACAATCCTTATTTTCCATGTTGGTCTAGTATTTAAAAAGGAGAGCTGTGCCCTGTTTCCATTCTGGTGGGTGTTCTATTATACACAGCAGATAAGGGATATGACATTACTAGCTGAGCAGAACACACAGAGGAGAGTTATTGCTTGGGACAAAGTTCTCTCCAACACCATCATAGAAATTGTGCTACCGCCTTCCCTAAAGGTGAGTGATAGGAGTTGAGTAAGTGATGCAGAGAAGCACACAATAATGATGCCCATGGGCCCTTGTAGCATTTGTTATGTTGCTAAATGGCTCCAACTAAAGACACTAGTCAAAATATGTTCTTACAACGCTGTCTTAAAGAGACACTCCAAGCATCTTAATCACAGCAGTTTATTTGCTGTAAGGTTATGGGTTCAACCCCTGCGGTTTACATCAAGCATGTCCCTTCCTCTCTGCTGGGACATGATAATAGGAAAATGTCACTCTATTATTCATTCAAAATATCTTTATTCTTAAGCAAGATTAAAACAAGTGGGCATAGGCATCTTAGACAATGGGTTTTGAACTTTAACTCAGGGGAGCATCATGGAAAAAGTAGACCAACCGCAATGCAAAGTTAGCTGTCACTCATAATGGTCAACCAAACCTTAACGTTTGGAAATTGGTCCTTCTTTATTATCCAGATGTGGATATTCATAATTCATGATGCCAGATTAGATACAAAACAACTGTAATATCAAATGTCAGATCTGCCATTCATTTCCATGGAGATTATATGTGTGCAAGTCGTCACACAGGGACCCACACGCAGTTCTTCCCATACTCAAACGAACGAGAGCTGTTACCGCATGTGCGCTACAAACAAAAAATAGATTTCATTAGATGTTATCTGCAAATGTACATGTTGAATTTTCGCATGACAGATGTTTACTTGTTTCTTAAATTGCTCTATAGCCAACACAAATTTAACAGAAAGTTGTAAGAAAACTCTCATTTGCACTTTTTCCCCATAACCTTCTGCACAGTTCTTTTCAATACAGCTGAGTGACAAGCTCAGGCATATGCACATAAAACCATTTACAGATTCTCGTTCATGAAAAACATTAAGGGAACACTTTAGTGTTACGTGTCCTCTGCCCCCTGCAGCTTACCATAACCCCTCCCCCGTCCATGAAAGGGTTTTAAAAAAAAACAAAAAAAACTTCCATTCACTTACATGATTGCAGTGTTGAGGTCCCTCAGCACAGAAGCTCTACTCCACCGACGTAAACCAATGAGGGGGACCTAATGCGCAAGCACAGCCTTCCCCATAGATAAGCATTGAATCTATAGTGTCCCATTAACTTATCGCACAAATGAATGGAAAGCAATGATGGGACGTATACGAGGGCTATGATTGGCTGAATAAACTCATCCATGTCTTTGTTCTAGAGCAGGGCTGTCCAACCTGCGGCCCCCCAGATGTTGCTGAACTACAGCTCCCATGATTCCCTGGCTATCTTTTTCATTTTAAGAATCATGGGAGTTGTAGTCCAGCAACATCCGGGGGACCGCAGTTTGGACAGCCCTGTTCTAGAGGAAGTTGATTCAGATGGACTTGAATTTGCAGATTTGCTGAAAAATAGGGGCACTCGGGGTTTATCTTAAATCAGGTACTGTGTCTTGCAAGAAAACTAATTTCCATTCAATATAAGTTCTATCACATTTGTGCTAGGAAATCTTTTGTTGATATTCTTTTAGAAGTATTGGACATTGTACAAAATCCAATAAATAGACTCATTGTCAGGTAAATCTAGACACAGTAGCACAAGTGTGTCATTTGCATAGTGTTTGAGCTTCATGCCTTGGGCTATTTGCATTTTTAATTCCATGGATTGGGATGAACATCAGTCAGGAAGCACAAGTATTTGCAAACACTCTGGTTTGTTTGTACAGGTACTTTGACCAATACTTTCAACTTTCCCCTCTCCTGTAAGGCATCCTGACCTCAGGCTGTACTCTGATGCACTTGGAAATGAAGTTGAATAGAGATATCAACCTTTCTGTTGTTTTTATTTCAGTATTTAAAACGTAGAATTTCCTCACCATTTCCCCTGCAGATGCATTTTTAAAGGTGTTTTATGTTTTCCTAAACCTGAGCAAATGGTGTCCATGATCTCTGAAGCTAAAGAAGCTTAGACAAGTGGACATAGGCATCTTAGACACTGGTCTAAGACTTCTTGGGTCTGAGATGTTTTACGGTTATTCCAGCAACTGACGGACACTTTACAGGGTTATTCACTGAAGTGTGACTTGTTGGTAATCCAAAAAGGTTAATTCAATTAAGTGAGAATTGCTGGTAATTCAAAGTGAATTTAAAAATGTAGGCCGAAATAGCCAATGTAGAAAGATTCTCCAAATCAATTCTGACACTTGGGAGGTATGACTGTTTTACGTCAATAAGATTTTGTAATTAGGCCTATCATAATTTTCAGCACCAGGCCCAAAAGGCTCTTAATTCAGCCCTGCTGACAGTGTGAAAAATGTGTGCTGTTCACCTCCCTTAGCTATGCAGTAACCTGTGTAAAAACACTATTAATTGCCTAAAATTTTACAGGTGCTTTGATCAAGATAAGGAAAAAAGCCTTTAATCCTGTAAAAACTACCCATTTAACCATGGCTTCACCTGTTCAATCCAATGAAATGTTGTTCTAATTATCTGTCAGTGCTGTAAGTTAGAGCACCTAAGTGCTACTCTAGGGTATGACAGTGGCAGGCCAATATAAATATAATCTGTCAATCCTCACAGTCTAACCCCACACCATGTGGTAGGCTGATAGCTAACCCTTAAACGGTGATGCACTCCTGGTTATCACGTTATGCCAATAACTCACCTCTCCTTGAGGTTGGTGCTCCTGAACTAGAGGCTAACAAATCCCCCCAAACCACTCGTGCAATCACAGTTAGAAGTTCCGGGCACTCAAAGCTTCTCAACATGTGCAGACTTTATTAGGAAGCATAAGCACAACAATTGACAACAGTTCGGCTGGATCGGCATTGTCATGGCCAGAAACGTTGTCAATTTGTGTGCTTATGGTTCCTAATAAAATCTGCCCATGTTGAGAAGCTTTGAGTGCCCGGGACCTCTACATCTGTGATAGAAGGATTCTTTCCTTCCATGTGTGAGGAAGATGAAAGTACTGTACATTTATGAAGTATATGTAGGTGTGTGCATGTGTGAGGGATTTGTACCTGATCCTAAGTACTTCAGCCTTATGCTCTCATAAGTAATATATTAGAGGGACACCATCATCTGGTCCTGTGCACCTCACCGCATCTTACTATAAGTATTCAGGCACTTCAAAGCCCAGTGGTCGGTAACTGAATATATATTATAATAAATACTAAATGAACTACAATTTTAATCCTTCTCTCTTCCAAATAAAAATAAATATGAATGGTCCCAATGCATAACCCTTGCTATTTGTATTATTATTTGTAAAGGTTCTTTATTAACCTTTTATTAGAATTCTAAGCTCCCTAAAATAATACAATGCAATTAGCATAGAAGTAGCCTTCAACAATAAAAAGACAGTGCTAAATGCAGCTCAAATAAATGAATTAAAACGATTTGAATTAAAATGAGACATTATAGAAATCATGGAAATCTATAAGGGACTTTAGTGCGGCAAACATCAGATTTCTTCTTGTGATTGTCTGCAAGCATATCTTGAGAGACAAAGAAGTACTCATAGTAATAACACTCTGTGAGACAAAGCTAAATGTTTTTTGTTATTTGAAGAAAAAAACCCACATAATTCAATAGTGGCTGGTAGTAGCCAGGGACTGAGTAAATGCTTACTCAGTTGTCAAGTATCAAATAGTCATTTGGGGTTTTTTTTGGTAGTAGATCCAGCCAATCATATTATAATGGGGCAACAGACTAATACTATTGGGGCATTTAAAGTAACTTCACATGATTATTATTTTAGGAGCACATTTTCAGAAACTGGATAATAATAATTAGAAATGTAAATTGTGTCTGATGAGAGCCCATGCATCATAACATGTGATGAAAGCCCATGCCCCTGGAGGAGGTAGGAACACCCATAATGCAACACTTTGGGTGACTCCTCCCTCTCAAGTAACTTTCCCCCTAAGCTCAGTTCCATAGACTGCCAAGCAGAGAGTTGGAAAACAGTAAATATCCACAGAGTGGGCAGAGCATGTGAAGCACAAACCCATAGCACAGACACCAAATAAAGTGTGGCAGTCTAAAGGAAATGCATTTGTCAGATAAGACACACATTTTCTTTTCCTTCTTGTGATGGTGAGAACCCACGAGCCATACCATAATTGATCATTTACTGAAGCAGAGAAGGACATGAGGCCAACCCAAAAATAGGGAGGGTGGTGAAGGTGCCTAAACAGAAACCACTGCCTGAAATAGCTTCCTTTGAAAAGCTGTATCAATGGATGCAAAAACATCAAAAAAGTTAAACTTGAAAAAAGGTTTCCAGTGAAGATAAAGAGGCAGTCCTGCAGATCTTTTCTATAAATGCCTGATAAAAAATGGTCCGGGAAGTGGTAACTGCACAGGTGGAGTGAGCCATGACCCTGATCAGAGGAGGATTTCCCATCAGGGCATAGGTCTTTCTGATCATCGCCTTGATCCAGGTGACATTCATCACAGCACGTCTCAACAAAATAGGGACCGGAAAATTGAACAAACAAGAGAAAACTTGTCTAAACGTGGGGACAATATTATATTTGAGGGCCCCAACCACTTCCAAGTGATTATAAGCACACCTTGTACTTTTACAGTGACGGAAAAAGTAAAGAACCACAATCTCTTGATTAATGTTGGAAGACAAAATTACCTCAGGCAAAATGTGTTAGTCTGAACCATCTAATCCTTGTGAAACACCAGCAAAGTCAGTTTGCAGGGAAGAGCGGAAAAGGAACTCCAAAAAAGTGGAAGCCTAAGGACTGCACTAGAAAAGAACCCAGACAGACTAGTCATATCATTCCAAGATTATCAGTTTCTTTTCCCTTAATCTCTCAATTTCGCGATGTCTGATTTTAAATAGATAATGATTTGAAATTTTGGTGGTATTGTTGACAGAGAAAGGTTGCGATATTTTTGAATCATAATTTTGTTGGAAGAAAAAAAACACTTTTGCAATCAATCAAAAAACTAAATTGGACATTGATCATTTACCTTAGGTTTTATGAAGACTATCCCTGCAGAGGCCTGTTTAAATAGCAAAACAGTCAAAAACATGCTTAGATTTACACACTTCAGTTGAACTTAGTAGCTCTTAACGTCTTAAGAAGTGGTCAGTTGGACGATCTTCGAATGTTGTAGTTGCCCGGTGTCTGCTCAACTGCAGGACTTCATTCTTATCAGGGTTAACCTTCATCCATCTAACATTCAACCACTGCAGGAGATCTGCAAAGCATATGTTGATTAAAGATGCTGGACCTTTAGTTTTTAGTACAAAGGAGAGATAAAGCTAAGTGTAATCCGCTTAGCAGTGATTTGTTAGGGCATGCTGTTTGATGATGTCTCACAGTGGTAGTATGTGTATTGCAAATAACAAATAAGATAAAATAGACTCCTGTGATATTCCACTAGTTAAAGGTGCTGGAGGGGAGAAGCATATTTTCAATGACATTGATAGTAATCAAAACGTGTGTTTATCAGTGTTATCATTTAACTGTTAACTAATAAGGTCCCTTGTCAAGCAGACTATGCAATACCTAAGCTCGTTTAAAAAACAAGATTACTGGGAACCACTGCATTCACAGAATAGAGTTGGACTTTGATTTAGCTAAGTTCAGGGATAAGTCACACCAAATTAAACCTCTGACTAAGGAAATCCCTGTTCCTTCCCAGAAGATCCTCATGCCTACTCCAAGCATGCTAATTGCTTTATGTATCCTTGCTATAAATCTTATAAGAGTTCAGCAGAATGGTTTATGCAAAAAGACATTATTACGTAATTGCCGCACTATCCCATTGTGCAATGTTGCAGATGTTATTAGTATTTTACTAGTAAATTACAGTAATCATCTTCTATATTGTTTAAATGCATAATGTACATTTTAATTGTAAATTGACTTGACACTCAAATTATGTGAACCACCTCTTATGAATACAGGAATTTACATTTTGTTTCTGTCTTATTTTTAACTAGTTTCTGATGCTCATACTCTGCGTGACTTCGCGCAAATGTGGAATCTCTTGTGCACTATCTATAACACTAGTCCTGTTTGTAGGGTGGGACAAAAAGAGGCCTAGTGAGTATGGTGCTTTGAGTGTTCTTTAAACGCTTTGTGGTGAAGATAACCAATTAAGGGGGGCGGAGTTTGCCGCCGAGCGGACGCACCAGCCACGAGCTCCGAACCGGCAGGCAGAACCCGGGGGTCACAACGCAGACTACCAAGCCCACACTCACCAGAGGGTGCACCACCCACGTCGGGGGTGCCCCGCTGAGCAAATCGACACCACCCTGGTGTCTGCAGACCCCGGGAACGCAGAGATCTCAATGCGGCCTAATGGGGCTGAGGCAGGGGGGAGACGGCCGCTCCCCTCTCGGCCAGAGCCCACAAGCGATCTTACCTCAGAGTACCCCCCCCCCCCTCTGGACCGGTGGGGGACATCCCGGTCCCCTCTGGACGCATGGACCAGCATGGAACATGGGCATACCAGCCACGAGCAATGAAGGGGCAACAGACCCACGAGGTACAGCCAATATGGCCGCCCGACCTAAGAGGAGAAGTCGGAGCACATGCCCAGAGGCGCACACATCCCCAATAGAGATATTTGACAGGACCTGCGCTGGCCTCAGGGCAGCACTGCAAAGTCGAGGGGTGACTCTCCGCCAAGCGGATCTAATGGTGGCCTCCTGGATACGACCAGCAGCGCGACGCAGGTACTACAAGCAGGCACACCGAGCATCCAAGATGGCCGTCAGGCACCATAGACACCGGAGGGCCTCGCGGCAGGACTCGGCACCAGGCCTCTCGGGCTCACGCATCCATCTGCACACAAGCAATACCAAGACCACAAACCCAGCGACGCACACAAATAAAGTGCCTGACCTTAAACCCGGCTATCAGTGCAGCACCGGGCGCCTCTTCTCAACAGCGGCCACAACGCAAGCGACTGTGAGACAGCACGCCAAAAAGAGACGCACTAAAACGGACTCCCGAAACGGAGATACAGAGATGGCCTCCAGGACGGGCATTGGCTGAGGCAATATGGACAGATGCGTGGTGAGGCTCACGGCCCAAGACCCTGCACACAATGCAGAGACTCTCTCCTCCCAAAGCTCACTGCATGTCAGACTCATTACACCTGTTTACTTACACTTAGCACTACTCTGCCCCATTTTGATTTTCATTTGTTTGTTGTTTATTGCGCAAAATAGGCATGTGCCATCAATGCTGGTTTGCATTACATCACATAATGCTGCTTCCACTAGCTTTTCATAGCACACTAAATGCAAACCGCATATTTATAAACGTAAGCGCAACTAATATAATTATAAGCGACGCTACCCTAGCAGGTTATAACATATAAGCGAACTGTCTAACTTCCACAGATACATATGTACTAGCTAACTAGCTAGCGTTGTATTACACTACCTGTACTATCTATGTTGATTTTCACATAATTCACACATGAACCAAGCCTGTTTGTATAATATATTTACATTTCGACTGTTGCTTTAACGTTACATTAATTTAGCCTGATAAAACAAAAAAAATTGTGCCAGTTAATCGTATACCCCGCATGTTAAGCGTGGGAAATCCCTGAGGATTGCTTTTGGGGCACCTCAAGCTTACCTGTCTTATTTTCGTGCACTACAAAAATAAAGAATTTAAAAAAAAAAAAAAAAAAAGATAACCAATTAATTGCAATAGGTTTTATTTTTATTTTTTTCATCATGCTCAAACAGTGAAGGAGGTATGCCGTCTTAACTCCCAGGCTATCCTGATAGATGAGGACCTGTCCCCTTTCATCTCTCCACAAAATGATCTGTCCCTCTCACCCCTGCTACACCTATGAAAAAATAATTTTATCGGAAAAACAAACTTAGATTAGAAGAGCAATACAAAAAAAAAATGCTTGGCAATTGGACCCAAGAACCACACACCGTTTCGACCCCTTGGGGCCTTTGTCAAGCTTGACAAAGGCCCTAAGGGGTCGAAACGTTGCGTGGTTCTTGGGTCCAATAAAAATTGCCTATCGTTTGGAACAATTTGGAGTGCCTGGATTGTTTTCTACAATTATTCTAAATTAAACAAACTGTGCAATAAAGGAAGTGTAAACATTGGATGACTCTTTACAGGAAGTGTTTAGGAAGGCTGTGCAAGTCACATGCAGGGAATTGTGACTAGGGTTCATAAATACCAAAGTGAATTAATCCCTAAATGGCACAGAATTGAGTATGAATACAAAAAAAGACCCATTTAATTTTAATGAACAACAAAGCGAACTAAAGTTCTCCACATTATTTGGAACATGTAAACATATTTTGACCTCCAAGATATCCTGGAAAATGATGAGCAGGGCTGGTGCTATCATTAGGTGAATGAGCCATTCACTTGGAGCTCCATCTGTGCCCCTTCATTGCAATTAAGGACATTGTGGTCAACAACTCTGGTGAGGTCAGACTACTATTGGCCCTCCCTTGTGATTATGGACAAAAAGGATTATTTACAGTCATCTCCAGCCGCGGGAGTACCAAACACATGTTCACACTGGACCACCAGGGAATCTTCCTAAAGGTAAACAGGAGAGAGTAAAAAATAAGTGTATTTTTACCAATATCGTTATGTATGTGGAGTCTGGACACAACAAAAGGTCTCACTACACATAGCACTTACAGCTACCCACACACAACTAGGCACAAACATCATATACAACTATCCACACACACAGATATCCATATATTACAAAGCTACATATATACGTCACACACAGCCACCCTACGCAATCTTAAACCCTCATCCATTGCAGACCAGCAGACAGTTAGCTAGTATAACAAAACACTGATGGAAAGTGGAAATAGCAGGATAGCAGGAAACAGAAAAGTTGTTAGGAAAATAACGAACTAAAAGGTAGGTGAAGAATAAACTGGGGAGGAGGAGGCAAACTATCTTTTCACTTAGGGTGGTATAAATCTTTGCACTGTTCCCGGTGGGAGGAGAGTGTGTGCTGCATTTCTCCAGAGAAAGTTAAATACAATATTTCCATCTTGGGTTCTGTGAGACACATGGACGAGGTTAACATCGCCAGACAGTCCCCTTGGGACTTATTATGCTAACAAGCAAGTGTTTGTCCTTGTAACTATTAAAGGTAGTTCAGAAGAAAGCTGTATTTTTGAATGCCATTGGCTTCAAGGCTTTTGCTAGTGTCGACTGACTGACATCTCTTGGCAAACCAAGTGACAGTTCATATGAGAAAAGTCACTTCTTTTCAAGCAATACAACTGTCACACGTAAACAAGTGAATGAAAGTTTTGCTGTAAAGAATGCAGAAGCATTCATACTGTCCGAAAATTGATGATGAGATCACATACCTTGCATGCATGGTATAGTTGAATCATTAGCTGTCCCCAATTGGCATATACCATAGTCATAGTCATTAACGCAAATCAAGATGTTAAAATTTTTGCTGACTTTTAAAATACAAAAACAAAGCACTGCAGAATCAGTCCGATCAAAATCCAGCTATAAAGCAGGCTATTAGTTCCACATGTGGGATGCATTTCATCAAACTGGACTATGGCGCAAGAGGCAACAGTGTACTATGAAACAGCAGATGAGTACACATTTATCTCTTATAAAAATGTGTATTATAGGAAAAATGGCTGCATGTTCCCATTGCGCCAGCGGTTTTATAAACTTTAATGGAGTAGTCACCGGATTGTCTCTAGCGAATTGTTAGATACACAAAAATATACGGTAAGTACATGAGATGGGGTACCTGTAAAACTCTTGTGTACCACACTCTTGCAAGTGTGGGAAGTGACCGAAGAGTGGATTTCTGGCTCCTGAGATGCTTCCTTACACGGCCGACATTATGACAAACTAGATGCACGGCTGCAAGATTTTTGACAATGTTTTCTCAGTATGGACCATAGCTTTAAATTATGTATTTAGTGTAATTAACTAGTGTTCATTTACTTGGGTATAGGGAGCATGTGTATAGAATTCATTAATTAGATGCTAACATAGTAGACAAACGTTTTTGGAAAAATTTGTGACGGTTTCTCAGAACCAAATGCAATTTAATCCGCACCCAAACATATTGATCGGTCTGGAATTTACCTGTGGAGTTTTATACATTTATATATTTAATAAAATTGCACAGGAAAATCCTGGATGGATCGATTAGTTTAGGTGTAAATAAACAGGAATTTGATTTGGATGCTCAAACAAATTTTTACACAAGTGTAGTAGACATCCTTGATGCTCCACTCCAAAAAAACAACAGAAATGTATGTCTCCCTTCAAATTACGTCATTTGAACTTCTCTTTCCAAGAAGATAAAGGCTCTGTTGCCGTAGTTATAGACTGTGTACTTCCTGGAATAAGTCTACTATCCATAATAAGACTTGATAGATTGCGTAGGAAATATCTTTGGACAGTATACTGGTGTACGATGATTTGGAGCTGATGTGACCAAAAGGAAGAGTTAAAGCTTTTGCAAAACTCCAAATACCTTGATAGCTGCAGAAGGGAGTCTACCTGCGAGAGTCAATGATTTAGAGAAAGCATTAATCTTTACCTGTGAAGCATCTCACCATGAGATTTAAGTTACATTACGTGTCAACTTAGCAAACTATGGTAAAGGCCTTTTGCATTTAGCTTACAATTGAGAGGAATTGTGGACAGAATGACAAGAAAGCCATAGGTGTAAAAATATTTCAATGCTATCTGCATGGGCAAAGATTGGGTGGATTTCCTTTTACGAATTGCTACTGTGTGAGTCATTCAGATCAGCTGTTATCTTCTATTGTATTATAAATGCAAAGTCACTTTTCATACACAAACAAAATGCAGTCTCCTAGCTAGTGTGTTTTGCACATCACTTAAATCAAGGCTGAATCCATTGTTTATTCTACTAGACTGTCTTTTGTTTTTCAAATTACTCTTTATAAATTGAGCATCACAGCATCATCCCCTCTCACCCCAGGTAGCATTTCCTTACCTGGGGCAAAATGTCATTACTTTTCACCTCTTTCTTAAATGTTACTGCTACTGGAAAAAAACACTTCTAATTCCCAAATGTAATGCCATGTAGGGTGCAACAGTCTTTTCATTTTGTGGGCATGTTCTCACATGGAGAGTTAACTTGATGCTCTCTAGAAAACAGGAAAATATGCAGCTATTGAAGGACCAGAGCCCCTTTGATGCTGTTGCTAATATGCTGCTTCATTAAACATTCCATATATAACATAACTCCCTTTCCAGGAGGAAAGTCCAGACATGGGAGCTTTCTTTCACCGTTTCATGATTTTTTTTTCACCCTCTTGTTGTGCACTTCTGCAGACAGAATTAGCAGTTCTTATGGATTTGTAAAGGGTTACACAAGGAACCATGACCACTTTAGTGATCTGAAGTAGTTATGGTGCTTGGAAGGCTGCATGCGCAGTATCGCAGTATTTCAGTTTGAAAGGCTGCACATACTGAAATATTTTGATGCAGTGTCATAAGCTCGGAAAGAGAGTTCTGGGCTGGATAATAAATGATGTGCATAGTCTTACACAGAGGGTCATTCATAGTCTGAATGCGCCCAGCCGATGCAGAAGCCGGATCCGAGTCACGTGGCATTAAAGGAGACTTGGTGTATGGCACGTCCAATGTATAAGGCATACAGGAACCAAGCAGTTTGACCCATTACCAGGGAACACACACAAGGATACTCCTAGGATCATAACCAATACAGCAGGTTGTCGTGGTTATGATGCTTGGCCTTTCCCTTTAAATGCACTTGGATCTGAGTGAAACCATTATTGCATATTTCTTCCAATTGGTAGGCCTTGTTGACTTGTCTTGGCAGTGTGTCTACTCAAAGTGTATGTATTCTTTGCTGACGTGTCCATAGTGGTGCGTCAGTGCCACTACCCATCCTGTTTACTTTTATACCTCTTAAAACCGGTAGATATGTACTTGATGTATGCAAGAGTGGAGATAAACTGGTCTGGGTGCCTGTTAGTGGCACAAAAATGTTTTATTAGAAAGCAACCGGATGGAGATAACTAAGATAAGTGCTATGTGTGCTAAACAGCCGTGATGAGATGACATCACACTTGCAAAACCTAGGACAAATATAGTCAAACTGAAAATGGTTTGTAATTTTACTGAGTTGTTTTTCTTTTTTTTTCCCAAGCCTAAATTTGACAACTCACCATAATTTATTTATGAGTGACTAATTCTCTTAATCTTTAGAACACTGAACACATCCTTCATGACAATTGATATCAGTCAACATGTTTCCAATAGAAGCCACAATTTGTCATTTTGAGTGGGTAACTAGACATTATCAATCATTTTCTATTGTGTCTATCCATCAGTGCTGGACTGGACTGTGGACACCACTAAGGCATCTCCAGCTGCTAGTCTAGAAAAGGGTACATTTTAATCTCCCAATGGATCCTCATTACTTACCAATTTCTTTTATTATTTAAATCATGTGAATCAGTCATGTTTAATTAGCTGCCAGCAGCTTTTTTTGCAGAAATGTAACTTTTCTGTCTTACCAAGTCTGATTTGTGCCTGATCAGGGATTGAACAACTTTCAAATGGCTGCTACTGCTGAAATTAATATTCTGCACTTAAATTAACAAATCTGGGAATAATAGGCCATTGGATGTAAAAAAAAAAGGCCCAAATTAAGTATTTATTATAGGCAATTTATATGCAAGGTGTCTAATGTGTCCACATTTGCATATTTAATTAGGATTTTCAGATGCCAAGTAAAAAGTTACAAGGTTACCAAACAGTTTGACTATTTACATTGGGGGAGGGGGCTGTAGAGGTTATGGTGATTGGAATGTTCATTTAGAGACAGAATAATATTCACAAACTTAATTAAGCCCTCCGCTCAAACTCCCACTACTCCTGGGTGGTGGCAATGGCTACAGTATACATCAACCCAAATTCATAGAATTAAATTTAAAAAATGTTAGATGCATACTATCCCAAATCCATATGCACATTTACATAACTGGAGTTTTAGTATCACTCCAATGGCCCTTAAACTGTAAGCTCATCTGCCACGTCAAAGCAACCTTCTTAGGTGAGTCCTACACTAATAATTCACCTTTCTGCTTTCAGCCAAATGGCAAAATCTCTGAAACAGAAAGGATTCTTTTTTTTTTTTTTTATAAACCCCTAGCCATAGCCATACAGTTTAAGTTCACCCACACTTTATATAAATAAAACAGGTTTACAGTGCAAATACTGCTGTTGCATATACTGTGCATACAATTTGAACATTTTCAACAATTGAACATTTGCAAAAAAACACCACTGTACCATAAAATCAAATATACATTAAAAAAGTGCACAATAACTAAATCCAACATACTTAAAACACACACACACTCACTCACTAACAGACACACACACACACTCACTCACATTAACACACTCACTTTTTTTTTATTTAACCCCCTGCCTCCTTACCTTTGGGAATGCTGGGGGGGGGGTTCTCCCTCTCCCTGGGGTCTAGTGGGGCTGCTGGGCGATGCTGGCAAGGCAGCACTTTCCCCTGAGCGCTCTGCTCAACTCCCTCGCGCGCAGTAAAGTGATACTGGGAGCCAGAATATGACGTCAGAGTGCTCAGGGGAAAGTGCTCCCTCGCCAGCATCACCCGACCGACCAGATTGTTAGTTAGCCTCGCGGGGGAGCTGAGCAGACAGCTCAGAGGAAGTGCTCCCTCGCCAGCCACCCGCCAGCGCCGCCCAGCTGCCACCGGACCACCAGGGAGAGAGGGAACCCCCCCTCCCCCCCCAGCATTCCCAAAGGTAAGGAGGCTGGGGGGGGGGGTTAAATAAAAAAAAATAAAAAGTGAGTGTGTGTGTGTATGTCTGTTAGTGTGTGTCTGTTATTGTGTGTGTATGTCTGTTAGTGTGTGTGTGTATGTCTGTTAGTGTGTGTCTGTTATTGTGTGTGTATGTCTGTTAGTGTGTGTCTGTTATTGTGTGTGTGTGTGTATGTCTGTTAGTGTGTGTCTGTTATTGTGTGTGTGTGTGTGTGTGTGTATGTCTGTTAGTGTGTGTGTGTATGTCTGTTAGTGTGTGTCTGTTATTGTGTGTGTGTGTATGTCTGTTAGTGTGTGTGTGTATGTCTGTTAGTGTGTGTATGTCTGTTAGTGGATGTCTGTTAGTGTGTGTGTGTGTGTGTATGTCTGTTAGTGTGTGTGTGTATGTCTGTTAGTGTGTGTATGTCTGTTAGTGTGTGTCTGTTAGTGTGTGTGTGTGTATATGTCTGTTAGTGTGTGTCTGTTATTGTGTGTGTGTGTATGTCTGTTAGTGTGTGTGTGTGTGTATGTCTGTTAGTGTGCGTGTGTATGTCTGTTATTGTGTCTGTGTATGTCTGTTATAGTGTGTGTGTGTATGTCTGTTAGTGTGTATGTCTGTTAGTGTGTCTGTGTATGTCTGTTAGTGTGTGTCTGTGTGTCTGTTAGTGTGTGTGTGTGTGTGTGTGTGTGTGTCTGTATGTCTTAGTGTGTGTGTGTGTGTGTGTCTGACTGTGTGTGTGTCTGTTAGTGTGAGTGTGTGTGTATCTGCTAGTGAGTGTCTGTCAGTGAGTGTGTCTGTTAGTGTGTGTTTGTTTCTGTTAGCTAGTGTATGCGTATCTGTCAGTGAATGTCTGTGTGTGTATTTAGAAGGCGGGGCGGGGGAAGGGTTGGGTGGGGGTGGCGCGGGCGGGAGGGGGGCGCCTGAGTTATACACCAGGATACACCACTGCCCCAAGCAATTGCTTGGTTTGCTTGCCTTGTCGCCACGGGCCTGCCCCTATGGCCGTAGTGGGAGTCTGAACACAGGGCTTAATTTTGAGTGTTTGTATTTGCTTTTGTATTACACAGCTATGTTACATTGCTGCCACCCACCCCATGTGTACCCAATTAAGGGTTAATAACTGTGTAAAGATTTATAAAATATCCCTTTTGTGTCTCATTAGAGATTTTACCTCTAGCTGAAGCAGCAAGGTGAATTGTTAGCGTAGAACTCACCTAAGAGGTTTGCCTTGATGGGGCAAGTGAGCTTGCACTTTAATGGTTATTGGAGTGATACTAAAAAAACTCCAGTTATTTAGTGGACCTGTCATACTCATTACTGCTTATTTACTACACCAGTCTCTACTGAGAGCAATTTGTCAAGGAGTCTCGCACCAATAGGTGTTACATTGATGGTTTTAAAAATTCACGATTAAGTGAAAGAAGTGTTACTTATACTAGAACAAACCAAAGAGGAAAGTACACAGATTCCTGTATTTTGGATTTTCTAACAGTACCAACTCAAACGGCATTCCAGTGGATTCACAGTCTACCAGGTGTAAATGTTCCATACTGGTTCTACATAAACCATTACTCCTTAATATATGTTAATGTAGGGGTTTCTTACTCAAAAATTTTAACAATCTTTTTTTAATTTTTGTATTTTTAAAATTCTTAACAGTTCTCAGCAGTGTAAGACAATGGCCATAAATTTTCCTTATCTTCTATTCATATAAAAAAAAATAACATTAAATGCATAACACAACATTAGAACGTCACAGTACTAATAATAATAAAAAATACCTTGAACAATACAATACAGGGATCTGCATCAGAAGACTTTCACGATTATTCACTTGCCATTCAGAGCCCTTTCAAGCCTATCCAAGCCATCCAATCTGCACTCTGACTGATATTTCAAAGTGTGGGCCACACCACCACTTACACCCTTAAAATTAAAGTGTCCCTCTTTGTCCATTTGAGATGTTGGGGGAGGTATACTTTGTTTCGTTGAAATGTTGGTTAGTTTTTTAGTTAGTTTTTTTTTTTACCTGCGCTCTCTCCAGTGATGGGAGTGAGCGCAGGACTTATCTTTCTGCATTTGTATCCATTTTTTGTATCACTCAGCCTTGTTACAATGCAGCTATTAAGGGTTAATAATGTTAATAATTAAGGGTTAATAATGTATAGGGGTGTATATAAAAAAATACCCCTCTCTGTCTCAGTAGAGAATTTTGTCAGAGGCTCAAGGAAGCAAGGTGAATGGTTAGAGTTAGGACCCACCTAGGGGGGTCTGCCTTGACCTTGGCAGGTGGGCTCATCCTCTCATGGCCATTGGAGGTAACTAAAAAACCTCCATTTGTTTAAAAATACATAGGGATTAAGGAGAGAGCGCAGGTAACTTGTTTTTCTTTGGTTTTTACTATATATTGGGGCTGATGTGTACTGTAGTCATTTGCAGCCCCCCAGTGATGGGAGTGAGCGCAGGACTTATCTTTCTGCATTATGCTGTAAACACTGCCTTCTCAGTCAAAATGCAGTGTTTACATTACAGCCTAGGAACATCTCTAGTGGCCACTCCTCAGACGGCCACAAAAGGTGCATCCTGGATGTAGAGCATCTCTACACTGGCACAGAGCCATACTTGTAGTATAATTAAAATTTGGTAAATTCAGTCTCTGGCAGCACCACTACTAAATGGTATATTTTTGTGCTGCATACACACAAAGCTTTTTTCAATGTCTGTTTGGAATTAAAACTGGCTTAAGGATAGATTGCACCGTGTAGTTGTCAATGGAAAAATCGCAAGTTTGTTCATTTTCTTAAACCTGCTTATTGATTATCTTCCAAAAGGCACTGTGTCAATATTTCCATGTGATACTGGCTGAATAAGATATTATTTCTATACATAGGGAATTGGATAATGTACTTGTAGTTAGCAGATAATATTCAATGTAGATAAATATACAGTTAGGCCTTTTGTTACAATTAACCAGGGAGGTAAAAGACAGCATGCATGCGTGTTGTTTTAAAATGGGATTATGTTTAAGAATATCCCAATCCCTCAGCTCATGGAATTAAGGAAAAATCTACAGCCCCCTGATTGATTAAATTGGTTTTCACTGCCTGCAGCTATTATGAAACGGATGGGACAAGGCTTAAGTGTTTTCATTTGTTTCTCCCATAGAATTATCAAAGTATCTGACCAGGAAAGATACATTCAACTTTCACTAGTGAGCAAATAAATGCTGGGGTCTAGATACTCATTGTACTGAGAAAAATAAAACTATTTTTTTCTTTACTTTTGTTATGAAAAATAATGAATGTAATAAAAAAAAGTGCCAAAATAAATTAGTTCAAAATAACAAATATGGTAATAAAGAGCAAACTGGGAATTTGCATAACTATGTAATTTAGTGGTTTAAAATATTTGGATTTTAGTTTACCAGAATGCACTATTTATGGAAAAAACATCTTTGGGCTTTTCACAAGTTCTGGTTCTTTTTTATTTCCAAAGTTAGTGAGAAAGAATTTGAAGTAATGTGTGACAGCCTAATTCCGCACTGGGGTGTTGGTGGCTCATGTGCACCAGGCTGTGAGGCTTGTCAACCTTGCTAGTGACTTGTATCACTGGCATGTCCCTACCATGCTGTCCCCTCTCTACCCTAGCTTTGTAAATCCCAAAGTTGGGGCATATATATTTAGCACAAATTCCACAAACAATCTTCGAGCCCACTCACTTGGTGAATTGTCACACTGACATCCATGGCATGAGGTTATGAGGGGGTTATAATGTCAAGCATTTCTTCTTCAATGCTTTTCATTATTATTATTATTATTTTTTGAAGGAACACTGTAGTATCAGGAATATAAACATGTTTCCCTGGCTGTGTGGCTGTTTAGGTCTGAGGTACCCCTTAGTTTGCTCTGAAACAATTTTTTTACTGGTGCCGCCTCCATGGCTGAGATCATTAATCTTGATAATTTCAGCTAATCCAATGTTTTCCCAGTCAGCATCTTCAATGCACCTCTCTGCGGAGCGTTCAGCGTCTCCATGCACAGTGTGGAGACGCCGAACGCCAGTTCTGCGCACAATGCAGCACTGACACAGGCAGCACTTCTAGTCACTGTCTGAGTGACTACTACTAGAGATGTTACTAGGCAGTAATGTAAACACTGCCTTTTATCTGAAATATGCCTTTAGCGTATATTCAAATAACAGTTTTAATATAGTGAATAACTCTTTTTAAACTATTAATTGTACACGCTGATGGACTATCAAGACTTTCATTGCCCAGCTTCCCCATCCATTGAAGATGTGAAGCAATACATTGAAATGCCACCTATAAATTAAATAAGGAATTCCAGACTCTGTGCTCCTGCTGGGATCCTTCAGGCTAGATGAGTCCAACCCTGGACTTCCAACGATTCCCACAGTAATCTTTAATTACCTTCCTCCTCATTTCTAAACCACTATTTCATAATTTACTGATTTAAAAAAAAGAAAATAAATAATCCTGTTTAAATTAAAAGAACAAAAGGAAAAGTTAAACCCAGCTGATTGCCCGTACAATATACATGCCTCATACCAAATCTATTTGAACAATCACTCTAGCAATGCTGCCCTGATGTCCCTATCTCTCCGCAAGTAGCAAGCTTAATTCATTCATTGTGGCTATTCTCTTGGGTAATTGGATTGACAAGGGAGGTGGCAACAGAAACATGTAGTTATGTGAAGCTTGTGAATGAAAATGCTCATTGTTTTTCTTTTTCTGACCAGTTTAAAATTGCAGAAAAGAAGGAATGTGAACAGAGCATCTGGGAGACATATCACCAGGTCATTAGCACCAGTGGGGAGCTATGACCCTGCAAAATGCTGGGGACCCCTGTATTGTTTGGATTATGGATCAGCAGGGTGAGATGGTTGCAACCACGACTCTCCCTCTGTATTGTGAAGCTAATAGCCCCTTGCTGCAACCATTCAGGATTCTTTTAATTCACGGTGAACTTTCACCTTGAGTTTAAGGGTCCTTTATGCTTTGGGCTAGAAGGTAATAAGACAGAATAGCATCGCAGAATCTCACCATCCCATTCTCTTGTCAGTGGCTGCTAGTAGAAAGTGTACATGTGGACCCTTGCCTAGTTGTCCCACGAGATGCTGTTGACAAGCGATATCTCACATGTTTAATTCAACCTAGATGCTTTCATTTATTTATTTTTGTAATTGCTACTTAATCAAATTACCATATTAACAAATATAATTATTTTCTTATTTTATTAAACCAAAAATTTTAAGTTTGAGCATTCACTAAGCAAAATTTGGGGTTACATTTGGAGGTTAGCCCTGCTTGTTCCTGTGTTGCTATTATTCGTGCCTCACTGCTGTCTTTCAGTCCCGCTTTTTCCAACCACTGGTAGGATTTCATAATGGGTGCAACATCTACTATGTGCTGATGATACATCCCATGAAAAGGTTTGTCTTGCGATGAGACATCCTTGTTTTCTGTATCCTCTACCTTTGTTGTCTCAGGCATTCCCTTAGCAGTTCATCATTGGGAGCCATCTTTGTGATGTACTTGTGGATGCTCTGTGTTTCATAGAGAACTGTAGCCTCGACACTCGCCAGGCCATGACCTCCTTCTTTCTGGCTAGTGTACAGTTTCTTGCTGCTGGATTTCAGGTGGAATCCTCCATTTATAGCAACTAGTTTCTGGGTCTTGATATCCATGGAGTCCAGCTCTTGGCCAGGTTAGTAAATATGGTCTATTTATTGATAGATTAACCACCCCATGGAAAGTGCGAAGTTTCGGCTCAGCAGAGCCTTATTGCATGATTAAGGCTCTGCTGAGCTGAAACTTCGCACTTTCTATAGGGTAGTTCACCTATCAATTAATATACCATCCTTACTATTGGAGTGTTGCCTGCGTTTATTCCTTGCAAACAAATTCAAGTAGAAACTATCCAAAAACTCACAAGTTCAATGGATGCAACACTTGTGAAGCTGCTAAAAAATAAGGGGTCATATGTTAAAGGACCACTATAGGCTTAATGAAGTAGTCTGGGTGCCAGGTCCAGCTAGGTTTAACCCTTTTTTCTATAAACATAGCAGTTTCAGAGAAACTGCTATGTTTATAATAGGATTAATCCAGCCTCCAGTGGCTGTCTCATTGACAGCCGCTAGAGGCGCTTCAGCGCTTCTCACTGTGATTTTCAGCGTCCATAGGAAAGCATTGTGAATGCTTTCCCATGGACTGGCTGAATGCGTGCGCGGCTCGTGCCACGCATGCGCATTCAGCCGAGGAGGAGAGTCCCCCGCCCGGCGCTGGAGAAAGAGGTAAATTTAACCCCTTCCTCAACCTATAGCCTGGCAGGAGGGGGGCCCTGAGGGTGGGGACACCCTCAGGGCACTATAGTGCCAGGAAAACAAGTATGTTTTGCTGGCACTATAGTGGTCCTTTAAAATGTAACGTGACCTGTTAAAATGTTTAAAAAGTTAAAATGTTGTTATAAGTTTGATTGAAAAAGTTTTTGATTTCAGTAAATATGCTGCAAACACAACAAATGACAATCTTCAGTTCTTTACAACCTATAAAGTGTTTTAAAATTTACTGTGCATAATCATTTGGAACAGTGCATTGTAAGTTTTTTATGTTTAAAAAAAATACTGTTATCATTAGGAGGTTTGTTCAATAAAATTTG
This sequence comes from Pelobates fuscus, assembly GCF_036172605.1. NCBI lineage: Eukaryota > Metazoa > Chordata > Amphibia > Anura > Pelobatidae > Pelobates > Pelobates fuscus. The sequence continues at coordinate 98,779,422 of NC_086325.1, forward strand.
AATTGTACTCTTAATAGTTGATAACATGAGAATTATGCTGACTGTTAATTACATCAATTATTTAGGTAAATGAGAAAAATATAATTTGCATAATAATTTAGAACAGGGTATATATATATATATATATATATATATATATATATATATATATATATATATATATAAATATACTGATCAGCCACATAATTCAAATCACGTGCCTAATATCATGTAGGTCTCACTTGTGCTGCCAAAACAGATCTGATGCGTCGAGGCATGGACTTCACAAGACCTCTGAATGTGTCCTGTGGTATTTGGAGATCTGGAGAATTTGGAGGCCAAGGTAACATCTTGAACTCCTTGTTATGTTCCTCAATGCAGTCTTGAACAATTTTTGCAGTGTGGCAGGGTGTATTATCCTACTGAAAGAAGCCAATGCGAGCAGAGAACACAATTGCTATGAAGGGGTGTACATGGTGTGCAACAATCTCTAGGAAGGATGTATTTGTCAAAGTAACAACCACATGAATGCCAAGACCCAGTAGAACATTGCCCAGAGCATAACACTGGCTCCACCGGCCTGCCTGTAACAAACTCCCCTCTCCAAGTGAGTTTGCCACGAGCTCCTGGAGGAGCCTGCTTGCCAGCCTCCTGCCCACAGACTATGGGCCCTGCAGAGAAACCTGTAAAAAGACTACCAAACTTGACCGACTGTTAGCACTGATTTCCCTGGAACTATTTTGGGCATAGGACCATGTGCACGGTCGGTCAAAACTATGACTTCCAGGAAATTCCTTAACCCCTGCTCTGATCTGGGTGATTTTTGGATATCAGGGGATGTGACTTTTATGGGGATATGTTGTGTTTTGCGGTACTTTTGGGACTTTTTAGAAATGTGTGTTTTTTCTGCCTGGAGATAATTGAGTTGATACAGTAATTAACTCAATTATCTCCCAAGCAAAGCGGAGGGATTGAGTGCCTTACATTGTAAATATTTTGTTATTGGTTTGGAAGTTTGTGTCCCTGTGCCCAACAAGGTCCACCTGGGTGTCACCCTTGTTGGGAAACTTCCATATAAGGCCAGTGTGCCTCCATTAAAATCCTATTCCAGCTTACACTCCAAAACTGTGTGTTATCCTGTTATTGGAGGGAAAGAATATTTACTCCTGTGTCTGCTGTTCCAGCTTGCAGGAGATTCAACGGGGAAAGTCCTTGTAAGGACTAGAGCTAATTCCCCATTCGACTCCAGGAAGGAGCGGTTCCAGGGCTCCAGTCAAGCCACGGCGACTGTGGGCAGAAGTGCTGCGGGTTGTCCCCTGTTCCGGCTGCGCTCTCTGGAATAGGAGAGGTCTACCCACTGGAAGCTGGATCCTGGTCTTGGGTCCAGGGTGGGTAGAGGACGGCGAGATCCCAACCAAGCTGCGGCGGTTCGTGGGGTCTACAGTGGTTATGGTATTCCAGTGCAGTGATTATGGTACTTGCAAGTACTAGGGAGCAGCGATAGACGGAGGTACCCAGTCGGGGTGTCAGGCAGTACGTTACACTGCCTTTTTCTACACAGTCCCATAAAGCAGCAAACTGCGATGCACTGTGTGTTATGACACCTTTCTATTATGGCCTGCATTAAGTTTTTTAGCAGATGAGCAAACTGAGCTACAGCATCTCTTCTGTGTGATGGGAGCAGACTTCGCTCCCCATGTGCATTAATGAGATTTTGGCACCCATGACCCTGATGCCGGTTTACTGGTTGTCCTTCTTTGCATCAGTTTTGGTAGGCACTTACCACTGCACACCAGGAACATCCAAGGAGACTTGCCATTTTGGAGATGCTCTGACCTCATTGTGCTCATTGTGTATATATGTATACATGCACAGGGCCGCCATCAGAAATTTTGGGGCCCCTAACACAGCTCAAGGTCTGGGCCCCCCTTCAAGCCCGCCCACAGGGCCCGCCTCCAAATCCCGCCCACAGGAATACACACACACTAACATATACAAATACTGAAACAAACATACACACATGCATAGGGAGATACTGACACACACACACACACACATATACATGCAGAAATACATACTGACACACATACTGCATACTGATATATACATACATACACACACACTGGCATACATACATACACACACTGTGGCATACACACACACACACACACACACACTGTGGCATACATACACACACACTGGCATACATACATACACACACTGTGGCATACACACACACACACACACACACACTGTGGCATACATACACACACACTGGCATACACACTGGCATACATACACAGGCATACACACATACATACACAGGCATACACACATACATACACAGGCATACACACATACATACACTGGCATACATACACTGGCATACATACACTGACATACATACATACATACACTGGCATACACACATACATACACTGGCATACATACACTGGCACACTGGCATACATACACTGGCACACTGGCATACACACATACATACATACACTGCCATACACTGGCATACATACACACATACATACACTGGCACACTGGCATACATACACTGGCACACTGGCATACACACATACATACACTGGCATACATGCATACATACACTGGCACACTGGCATACACACATACATACACTGGCACACTGGCATACACACATACATACACTGGCATACACACATACATACACTGGCACACTGGCATACACACATACATACACTGGCATACATACATACATACACTGGCATACATACATACATACACTGGCATACATACACTGGCATACATACACTGGCATACACTGGCATACACACCTACATAAACTGGCATACACACATACATACACTGGCACACTGGCATACATACACTGGCATACACACATACATACACTGGCATACACACATACATACACTGGCACACTGGCATACATACACTGGCATACACACATACATACACTGGCACACTGGCATACACACATACATACACTGGCATACATGCATACATACACTGGCACACTGGCATACACACATACATACACTGGCACAATGGCATACACACATACATACACTGGCATACACACACATACACTGGCACACTGGCATACACACATACATACACTGGCATACACACATACATACACTGGCACACTGGCACACACACACTGGCATACACACATACATACACTGGCACACTGGCATACATACACTGGCCTACATACACACACCTCATTTTCAGCCACCCTCCTCTCTTCCTTACCATTTCGTCGCAGGAGGGTGGCTGGGGATGATGTGCGTCGGCTGCCTCTCCTCGCGGCTTTTCTCTTCTCCTTCCCCCGCGCGGAGTAAACAGGGAGGAAGTGACCGGACGTCACTCCCTCCCAGCAGCACTTGCTTTCCGGCTGCATTTTCTTTTTAAAGGGGCCCGGTCGCGCTATTACAGCGCTGACCGGGCCCCTGAAGATAATAGGGCCCATTGGGTGGCCCTAAATGCTTGGGCCACCTGATGGGCCCCATCAGCGTGTGTGCCCCGGTGCAGATGCACCGGCGGCAGTTAAGCTAAAACACGTGGGGCCCGGGCGGCCGGGCCCCCCAGGGCCGCCGGGCCCGCGACAATTGTCACGGTTGTCATGCCCTGATGGCGGCCCTGTACATGCATTGTGTGTTTCTGTTTGTGTGTGTAAGGGATGCAGTGTGTGTTTGATGCATGGATTGTGTGCTAAAGTAGAAAATAAACAAAATGGTGGACCGCGCCAAAGGATACTCAAAGTGGATATAATAGGATAATGGTTTATACATACATATAAGTAATTCTGACAATGTAGCAGATTGTACAACCCTCAAAAGAGATAAAAACAGTACAAAATAATAGTGCAGTATGTCAAATAAATAATTTTAGCACATATATATGTAAAACCAGACAGAAGACTAACTCACAATTTGCTCTGCTGTATAGCGCCTGGACAGTATTATCCCCGTCTTAGGATATGTGGGTAATAGCTGTGTTTGATATCCAATTCTCAGCAGCTGTATATGTGGGAAAAACAGAATAAAAATCCAATAGTACAGTATATCAAGTATAATTGGTAATAAGAAAAAGCAGGTATCCTACTTACGATTTCCAGAGCAATAACTTGCTCTGGTGTTGATGGCTTGTGGTGGTACAATCCTCACCAAAGGATATAAAGGATAAGCAGGAATCCAGTTGCACCAAAAAGAAAGTTGAAAACAAAAAAAGGGCTTTGGAAAAAAGGTAGTAATTTGTCATTATAAATTATACAAATAATAAAATATTTTAAAAACCAGCTTCCAGTCCGTTACTTTACACGTTTTGCCCGGGTTTGGGCTTCATCAGAAGTATGAGGTCGTCTGGAAACCAGCCAGACTTATATAGGCAGTCTAAATAGCTTCATCTTGATCTGGTGCGTCGTTCTGCTTCCGTCTGCGACTCTCAGTGCTCAATGGGACGTGTAGTTCATAACTCCGTCTTAAACACTTGCCGTAATAGTAAATAGCCTGTACTTATATCTCTTAAAAGTGGCGATTATCGGCTATTTAGCTTGAAGTTCAAACAGGTTATCTTTGTTAGGGCTGATATATAAGTAGTGGAAGAGGAGAGGTCAGAGGGATAGCCTTGCTTGCCTCTCATATCCCCTCATCCATATCTACATCGGATAAAAGAAGTATATAAATACAAATACATTCATGTTCACATTGTAAGCTGGAGACATTCTCATCCAGCCTTTATTCATTTAAGTGAACTAGAATAGAACTATGTTATTAAATAAATACATATAAAGTGACTTGTTGTGTTACCCCAGTGAGAACATGCATATCATTATAATTCAAATTAAAATGAGTTGATTCTATGGGCATGGTAAGGATTAAAAAAAAAGTTTCAAAAAAAATCTTACATTTAAAATTATGTATCAATAAATTATATATAAAAGAAACTAATATTCTGTGTTCAATTATATGAAATTATAAAAAATAAAAAAGGTTGAATTCGGCGTTTAACCCCTTGTGGTGTAGCAGATACTAGACCCACTCCATCTCTTTTTCGCCCAATTTTTTTATCATATCTCCACCTCTCCAGCACTGAGACATCTTAGTGATACCCATCTTAGTGATAACTTTAAAATCTCAAATTTGCAGTGATGTTACTACTGCTTGGGATTCTGGGTGAACATATGCAAATTAGTTCAACAAAGAATCACGACATTTGCCTCATTATTTAATTGTATTTCTTACAATAAGTTTGCTATTAGAAAACATGTCAAAAACAGCAATACATTCAAATACTGATATCCTGATTATAAAGCACACAAAAGGCAGTCTCCTGCATCTATTTAGGTAGTTGTCTAGATTATTTTGTAGCAAATTTCACATTAGATGTTTATCTCTCTGTTTAAAAGATGCAGCAGTTGTTTGGCCTTTAGCAGCAGATAACAACTGCTTTGTGTATGCAACATCACTAGGAAGATGTAATAAATTGAATATAGCTTCTGATATAGGATATGTATTGTGTTTCTCTGAGTTTGGTTACATCAGACAGTGACAGGATTAGTGTTTAACACTATAGCAGGTAAGAATTAAACTCATTAGTGATTGTTGCTGTGGGGCTCTCGCTCCAAATGCAGCTACTGTGCAAGGAAGTGACAGTGAAAGCCAGAGGGGAGGTTTGGAGGCTACTGTCTACACTAAAGTAAATAAATAGCAGAGCAGCTCTTTATTTATGATTCCTCATAGCCCACCCCCAAGACAGTCAGCAAAACTAAAAGCAGTTTGCTGGGTTTACATTGCTGCTTGGTATTGTGAGTGTTTAATGAGTAACTAAACTGACACCCAGCATGTTACAGGCTCACATTCCTATAGGCATCCTGGCTCTATCCTTTCATAACATCAAACTTGTCTAGTGTTATACTGCTACATACGGAAGCCCAGAGAGGCCATGCATTTGTAATATTTTTCTGACTTGTTATCTTGAGTACTTATGGAACCTGTGCAAGTTAAATATTTTTTTCTGATGCAGTTTCTTCTCTGTCTTTGTCAGATTTATTTGAAAAATGTGGCATCTTACAAAGAGTGGCTTCTTTACTGTGGAACAGATGTCTCTTCACACAGCCTGCCTTGTTCACCACCATTTAACAGAAAATAATGTTTAAAAATGACCACCTGTTTTGATACATTATATAGATAATGCATACAAATATAAAATAAATTAATTAAAAAAAAAACTACCCAAAATTAAAATAGATTAAAAAAATAAATAAAAATATTTCAAGATCTTGAAACTACGCAGGATAAAGAATGTGACTGTAGCCTCAGACATACCACTCTCTCACCAGGAAGAGGCTCTGCCAATCACATGTCTGATCTTATCTTATCCCATAAACCACTGTCCAGCAGAGGTTAATGAGAAAAATAGTGTATCCACTAGCAACAATACCCCTTATCACACAGAATAAGTGGAGCTGCTCTATACATTGATAGCACCCATACTGCAGTTGGGATCAGTTTAAACACAGCCCAGTTCACAATTTTGTGAATTGGGTTCTGTGCAGCAACTAGCAGAGCTGCCAACTATATATAAATGTTACAGGAAGGAGAGATACCTCTTAGAAGTGTGTGTAGTATGTGCACTCTATACGCATAAGGTGGATAAATTAGTACGACGGAAGAGTCCTCTTTTTTTCATTTTGCAAAAAGTGCAGATTTGTGTTGGACAGCCACAGAAAGTCTGCGTGGGGTCATAAGGGGAAGGCTTGCAAAGACTGCAGACATGAGAACTGCAGCTTTTGCAAGCTGCTTTTAGATATACCCTCAATGGGAAAAAAATGCGTAATTAAATGCACGCATGTTTTTCTTTGGGTTATCTACTAAATGGTTATTTAGTCTAATTATTTTTTTATATTTAATCAGTGGAGTGTAGCTCTAAATTCCGAAACACACGGAAAATAAATGAACAAATATGTTTTATTCCTCCCTGCTTGTTAATAATTTCTCACCTGTCCTTACTTATAAGTCTGGGCCTTTATACACATGCTGCTCTGCTCTCTAATGACTATGAATGAATGAATATGTACTCTGCTACGTAAGAACTACTGAACATGGATAATAATGGTAAATAACCATTAGTAAATGTGTGCCTTCTTTTGGACCAACAGCAAAAACATATGTGATGAAGACTGAACTTGATGGACGCAAGTCTCTTTTCAGCTATGTAACTATGTAACATTGGAAACAGAGAGTGCTTACTTAGTAGGGTGCATGGAATGAATGTATGGTCCACCACACCAAATGAATGGTATTTCTTTTATTGGAGCCTACATCAAACAGACAATGTTTTAAGCTAATAAATATCTTTATCAAACTTTTATCTCATGACTGTGTTAGACCAATCCATTCTTTGTTTTTTTGTTTTTTTTGTTCAAGGCTCAGAAAATCTGTGACTCCGTTTTGTTAGGCTTTAACAATTGTTAGTAGTCTTATCAAAAAAGCAATAAAAAAACAATTCCTTCCATTATACTTACATTTCCCTTCCTCTAACTTAGGTTATATCCTCTTATTTTGCGTTGTTGCTTTTAACAAAAGATAGCACCCTCACTTATATTTTGTTAAATCCCGGAACCTCTAAACAACTGTAGTCCCTGTTACATTTCTTCACTAATTTGTAGGTACAGCCCTTATCGATCTCTCCACTCTGCCAGTGACCTTCTCGCACCCTTACTGGTAACTCGCACTAGCAAGACTTCTCACGCGTGGTTCCTTTCCTTTGGAACTGCCTGCTTATCCCCATAAGGCTCTAACCTAGTCTTCAATCAAGTAAGAAGTCCCTCAAACCCACCTCTTCAGAAAAGCTTATGGCCTCCCAGAGTAACTTCTATTTCACAAATCTGGCTCTCTCTTAAAGGGTCACACTCCATTCTCACCTTCCAGTTCTGCTACTTTTCCACCTTGTTGCTTAGTTGCTATCCCCTTTAAAGGGACACGCAAAGATCTCCCTCACCGATCAGAGATCAAAAATCTCCCTCACCAGCCCTCAGCAGCATGGAGGGAGGCAGGACAGGACCCGGGGAGCTCTAGCCAGCAGCTCTGCCGGGTTCCTCTCGTGGCAACGCTCAGATCTCGTGAAAGTGAACTCTAGCCCCGCAGGCTAGAGTTCACTTACCACTGGACCACTAGGAATGGCAGCAGCACTTTCCTCCTTCCCTACAAAAGGTAAGAAGGGAGGGGGGAAATTAACTAAATGGTTCCCCCACCCCACACAAACAGCACCCACACACACACACACAGCACACACACACTAACAGCACCCTTACACATACAGCACCCTTATACACACCAACAGCACCCTTACACATACAGCACCCTCACATACACAGCACACACACACACACACACACAGCACACACTTACAGCACCCTTACACACACAGCACCCTCACACACAACACACACTAACAGCACCCTCACACACACAACACCCTCACACACACTAACAGTGCCCTCACACACAGCACCCTTACACATACACACACACTAACAGTGCCCTCACACACACAGCACCCTTACACACACACATACTAACAGCACCCACATACACACACACACTAACAGCACCCTCACACACACTCAGCGCCTTTACACACAATGCCCTCACACACACACACTACCCTCACAAACACACACACACCGTACCCTCACACACCCCACCCTTTCACTCACACAGCGCCCTCACACACAGCGCCCTCACACACAGTGCCCACACACACACACACAGCACACTAACACACAGCAGTGTGTGTGTGTGTGTGTGTGTGTATATATATATATATAGTGCGTGTGTGTTTGTGCTTTAGGGTGCACACCCTTATGCAATAGGCTGCGCATGCAGGGGGATCAAGGCTTTCGCTGCAGTGAGCAGATGTCTTAGCAGTGCTCTTTTGAAGTTTGAAAGAGATAGTGTTTTGTGGAAGAAAATAACTAGAGAAACTGAGAATATGAGTGATGTCATAGACATTTACTTTTTCTTTCTGGATTTAGGACCAGTATAGTTAAAGTCTTGTGTGAGACTGATACCGGAGAAACTGACGGAAGCCAAGCACAGAGAGATGGACACAGGTTTCTTCAGGAAGGAAGAGATTCTTTATTGGATCACCGATCGGGACTCAGAGGGACTAGCGTCACCAAAATACAGCAAAGTCTGAGTCCTGAATACATAGAGTACATTCCTTATATAGCACTGTAGCTCCTCCCACAATTAACTACACCCACACATACCCTTAACCTATTTAATGAATAGAGTCTAAACTCATCCATCCGGTCTAACCACGTGGCTCATCTGATACAAAGGAGAGGGACGCGTAATTCCAGTTCTTACATTCCTGCACCTGGTCAGTACAGTGATGACAGTATCTTAGCTACGTGTTATTAACTAACTGATACTACAAACACATATACATACATATGCCTTGTGGCAATCTTAGCCTGCTAAACTTGTATTTTACTGGAATTACATCACATTCCCCCCTTTGATGCCTCTGATATTTCACAATTACTTGAGGCATCACTTAACCTTGGTTTGCATATACCTCAGGTTACCATGAACCAGACCAGACTTATCTTATGATGTGAATCTTCAACATTCATCTTCTTGCATTGGTTCTCCCTGATCTAGAGCCTTATACTTATATATCGCCATTATCTGTGCAGCAGCCTTCCTCTCTGCTATACTTCCTATCAGGCTTTGCACAGACCTAACTACTAAGGGTATAAGACACGGTAGGAGTAGACACAACAGTAAAATCAGTAGGACTCCACCTACCACTGCCTTAAGCCCTCCAAACCACTCATACCAGCTACCAAACCAACTACTTGGATTGTACCCTTTCCATACCTGAGTAGGCACATGCGCTAGTTTAACCATATGGCTAGTAAGCTCAGCTATTGCTTGCCCTTCGTCATCTATTTGAAGACAGCAATTACTTAGGTTAAACTTCCCACATACACCTCCCTCTACTGCCAAAAGGTAATCCAAGGCTAATCTATTTTGGTAGACTGCTGTCCTCATCCTGGTGTTATGCTTCGCTAGAAGATTGAGCGCTTGTGATGTCTCATTTGTGATAATCTCAACCACCGCCTGTAATCTTATAATACGGTTGAGCATATAAATAGGGGTTCTATAACCAAAGGTACCATCCTCAGCCCACGTGGCTGGCCCATAGTAATCTATAATACGCTGGGGAGGCCATTCATCATCTTCCCAGGCGCCTATCTCTATGGGTCCCCTTTTCTTCCTATGATTCACATCATACACTTTAACACCTAAAGTCTCACCTGTTTCAATCGGTAACAAGAAGAAGGATGGTTTGAGCATACCCAACACACATGCCCCTTCCCAGTCCTGTGGCAGCTCCGAATAGGCTTTCTTACCACAGATCCAGTACAAATTTGCTGGGGCTCTCCAAGTAGATGTGATGGATAGATCAAACCACACATCCTTTAAATTGGCATATCTAGCAAACGGGTTAGATGGTTCTGAGACATTTGAAGCCGACCACCAAGTTGTATTCTTTGTATCATCATCATAAGCTTTTTGCCCTAGACAAGTTAATTCTCCTACAGAAGTATTATACATTATTCCTTTCCTTGCTATGCAAACATAACCTATGATGGAGGTCTTTAATCTCCACTCAGATTTACCTCTAACACTCATATGATAATCGGCTTGTGTAGATATTAATTGGTCAACTGCCTCAGAACCGGACATTACCTCCTTTGCTTCCCAAGGCCATTGGTCTCCCATGTTAGTACCTCCACACACATAGCAGTTGGTAACATTAAGACTACCGGCAATACTTTCAGCTAAATCGATGAACAGGTTTTTAGCATTATGGGGGATCTTATTATCTATACTCATCTCTTCGTAAAAGGAATGGTATACTTGATGAGTCTGGGAGGATACCGTATCAGTCTCTATTCCTATAAACAATAATGTCCCAGGATCTAAACCCGTCCCGTATATTTGAAACCCAAATAAATTTCCATACTTATCTAAGAACTTGTCGGGGTTATTAATGAGTATATGGACTGGGTTGCATTCCATAGACTTACAATAAGGGCTAGTCGGCAACTTAGTCACTATCATGTCTTTGTCTACTGTCTGTCCCCAAGTTGCCCACCCCACACAAGACCAATATGGGCAAAAGTTATAATCTCTATTTGGGCATCTAGGACTTACATATTTATTTTTGCTACTGAGACAAATATATTTATCGTTAGACCCATACGTCCTCTCCCATCTAAGATCCCCACATACATTCCACGGCTTTCTACCACTCGATATCGCTTTACACGCATCAAATAGCAGAACACCCGAAGAATGTACGGATTCTAACACCGTTTTATTAATTAGGGTCCCCTGAGGATCTCCATTCCTGAGAGTCAACCAAATTGTACGAGGCTGATACTCCGGACTGAAGCACTTAGGTTCTCCTACTCCTAAATGGCACACACTATAATCTATATTTAAGTATCTACATCTCGATACATCTCCTTTACATTCGTATTGTGAATGCCAAATTAGGGTTTGGGAAATATGGTTACCTGTTCTCGTAGTCTTAATGCATACCTCACAGCTAGGAGTGTCGGTACCTCTACCTTCCTGAATATAAAAACACATATAAATAAACACTATCAAAAGCACATCTTTCGCCGTCATCCTCAGTCTTCGTCCGTGCGATGGCGCCTCAGCTTCCAGGATGTGAGGGGCTGCAGGGAATGGAGTTCTGCTCATCTTCACAGGTGTCCCTTCGAGACTTTCCTGGCTTATACACTATGTGATGGTAAGCGGACAGGCTTTATTATGGCCTTCTCACTCACACCTGTAACAATAAAATTTGTAATCCACAATAATTCCTCGTTACTCCGACTGAGTAGTGCGTTTTAACCGGATCTTGCAGGGATTCTCTGGATCTGCTGTAACTTGCCAAGAATCGACTGCTGCTGGTTTAACCCTGGAGTGATGTATCCACGGAGTCACTTCTGCTACTTTTATCGCTGTAGGGGTAGACAAAAGAACAACATAAGGACCTCTCCACTTGGGCCCTAACGGTACATTATTCCACTCTTTAATCCACACTTGATCTCCTGGATGATAACTATGAACAGGGGGATAAATATTCACAGGTAATCTATCTTGTACCCATTTCTGTACCTCCTCCATAGTCTTACCCAACTCTACAACCTGCTGCCGAGTAATTCCTTCTCCCAACTGACTCAAGTCCCCCCTTAAGTTACCAAGTACGGGAGGTGGTCGCCCATACATGATTTCAAAAGGAGAGAGGCCCATCCTTCTGGTAGGGGTATTGCGGATTCGCAATAAGGCTATAGGTAAGAGAACGTTCCACTTAAGTTGGGTTTCCTGACACATTTTAGCCAACTGGTTCTTTATAGTTCTATTCATTCTCTCTACCTTACCAGAACTCTGGGGTCTATATGCAGTATGAAGCCTCCACTTTATACCAAGCATATGAGTCAGTTGTTGTAGGCACTGGTGAACAAAAGCTGGACCATTGTCCGATCCTATAGAACAGGGTAGTCCATATCGGGGTATTATTTCTCGTAGCAGGAATCTCACAACTTCTCCTGCTTTCTCTGTACGAGTAGGACATGCTTCTACCCAGCCTGAATAGGTGCACACAATTACCAGCAGGTAACGATGTCCACCCGACTTAGGCATCACTGTAAAGTCTATTTGTAGATCGGACATGGGGAGTCCCCCCATAAACTGAACTCCTGGTGGCTTTACTGGTCCTTGTCTTGCATTATTCTTAGCACACGTTACACATCTGCGTACAATGGCCTGAGTCAAGTTGGACAATCTTGGTATGTAGAAATGTTTTCTAAGAGATTCTTCAGTACTGTCTCTCCCAGAATGTGTCCCGTTGTGATAATTTTGGACAATTTCTACCGCTAGCGATGCTGGTATAACTATTCTTCCATCTTCTAGCTGATACCACTTGTTCTCCAGATACTTTCCCGGTTCAGTCTTTAACCACTCCTCTTCTTGAGCTGTATAAACTGGAGTCCATTGGGACAGTGGAGTTGGTATAAGAGCAGCTATATGCCCTACATACTCCTGTCTTCCTGATTCAGCAGCACGCTTAGCTGCACTATCTGCCATCCGATTTCCCTTGGTTACATCACCATCTCCTCTCAGATGCGCTCGACAATGTATGATACCGACTTCTTTCGGCTCCCACACTGCTTCCAATAGTTGTAGGATTTCGGCTGCGTACTTGATTTCTTTGCCTTCTGAATTCAGTAGTCCTCTTTCTTTATACAAAGCTCCGTAGGCATGAGTGGTTAAAAACGCATACTTAGAGTCCGTATAGATATTTACTCTTAAACCTTCAGCCAATTGTAACGCTCGTGTTAGTGCTATTAATTCTGCCTTTTGTGCTGATGTTCCTTTCGCCAGTGGCCGAGCTTCTATCACCTTGTCTATTGTTGTCACTGCATATCCTGCATAGCGGATCCCTTCTTTCACATAACTACTGCCGTCGGTGTAATATTGAACATCGGGGTTCTGGATGGGAAAATCACGAAGATCTGGTCTACTTGAGAATACTTCATCCATTACTTCCAAACAATCATGTTGACTTTCAGTAGGTTGTGGCAAAAGGGTAGCTGGATTTAAGGTGTTTACAGTCTCTAAATGCACTCTTGGGTTTTCACACAACATTGCTTGATACTTGGTCATACGGCTGTTACTAAACCAATGATTTCCTTTGTAATCCAACAACGTCTGTACTGCATGTGGGACTCGTACATAAAGTTCTTGACCCAGAGTGAGTTTATCGGCTTCAGCTACTAGCAGGGCGGCTGCAGCTACGGCTCTTAGACAAGGTGGAAGTCCGCTGGCCACTGCATCCAGTTGCTTAGACATGTAGGCAACAGGTCTTTGCCATGATCCCAAGTACTGTGTCAATACTCCCACAGCCATTCTTCTTTGCTCGTGTACATATAAGTAGAATGGTCGTGTGTGATCAGGTAGACCTAATGCTGGGGCACTCATCAAAGCCTTCTTCACATCTTCAAATGCCGTTTGCTGTTCTTGGGTCCATAAGAAGGGGTCGTGCTCTGTACCTTTGATAGCTGCGTACAGAGGTTTTGCTAGTATCGCATAACTGGGAATCCATATCCTACAGAAGCCTGCTGCCCCCAAGAATTCTCGCACTTGTCTTCTATTCTTGGGTATTGGTATTTGGCAGACAGCTTCTTTTCTCTCTGGCCCCATAATTCTTTGACCTTCAGAGATATGGAATCCTAGATACTTGACAGTTGGCAAACACAACTGAGCCTTCTTTCTAGACACCTTGTATCCTGCCTTCCAGAGAATGTGTAGTAGATCGTGCGTTGCTTGCTGACAGATTTCTTTTGTAACTGCTGCTATCAACAAGTCATCTACATATTGTAACAATACACACTCTCCTGGGATGGACTCGAAATCCAATAGATCTTGACTTAGGGCTGAACCAAATAGGGTAGGTGAATTTTTAAACCCTTGGGGCAGTCTTGTCCAAGTCATTTGGCGTTTTGAGCCCGTTACAGCGTTCTCCCATTGGAAAGCGAAAATACATTGACTTTCTGCGGCAATTCGGAGGCAAAAGAAGGCATCTTTGAGATCTAAGACTGTGAAGTAAGTAGCCCCGCCCGGAATTAAAGCAAGCAGGTTATATGGATTGGGTACAACTGGATGTATGCTAACAACCGCATCATTGACTGCTCTTAAGTCCTGCACAGGTCGATACTCATCTGTGCCGGGCTTTTGAACAGGCAGCAATGGGGTGTTCCAGGGGGAAGTACAGAATTTTAGGATACCATACCGTATGAACTTATCCAGATAGGATTGGATGTTCTTCTTAGCCTTCTGCGGAATGTGATATTGTCTTAGGCTCACTGGATAAACCCCATGTTTCAGTTCAATTTTTATTGGTGGAATATTGCGGGCCAGTCCTGGTGGGTTGTTCTCTGCCCAAACTCCTGGTATGTTAAACAATGTCTCATCACTCCTAGGGTTTTGGCTAGTCAACACTGTATAAAGTCGCCACTCTTCTTCCTTTGGTACGGATAAAGTCATAATACCTGAAGGTCCATTAAACTTTAAAGATGTTGTTCCATCTGGTAGGAACGTAATCTGCGCTTGTAATTTGGATAGCATATCACGTCCCAGCAATTGGACTGGACATTCAGGCATATAAAGGAATTGGTGTTTTACTACGTGGCCTCCCAATGTACAGAGTCGACTTTTAAGAACCGGTCTTTCAGCACTTCTTCCAGTTGCTCCTATCACAGTAATAGTCCTTCCAGATGGAGGAGCAACTAGATTAGTCACCACTGAATGTTCAGCACCAGTGTCGATCATGAACGCACTCCTTTTCCCCCCTATTGATACATCGACCATAGGCTCCGCTCGACCAAGGGGGATGGAGCCCGGTCGGTATCAATAGTCCTCCATGACCGTGTCAGCCAATCCTACGAAGTCCCTACCTTCTCTATCGCGGGACCTTTGCGCTGCTGGAATATACCTATCTTCCCTAACACTTCCTCTGTTCCCATTACTCCCTCTATACCCATTACTCCCTCCGGGGCCTCCTCTACCTCTCGCTCTGCCTCTAAAGTTTCCGTAGCCTGCCCTGGGTTGGTCTCTCTCGTACTGCTCTCTTTGCGGACATTCGTTCCTCCAATGCCCTTCTTCCTTGCAATACGCACACTGATCCCTACTCAAAGGCTCCCTACTCCATCTATTATTGCCTCTATCTGGGCCCCGTTTATCTACGCCTGCGATCGCTACCGCTAGCATATCAGCCTTTTTACGCATCTTGCGCTCCTCCTCTTTCTTGCTTTCTGTTTCCCTATTCATATAGACCTTATTAGCTACCTCCATTAGTTGGGAGATTGACATACCTGCAAACCCTTCTAACTTTTGTAGCTTGCGCTTAATATCTCCGTAAGTTTGGCTGACAAAGGCGGAGTTAACCATTCGGGAATTGTCTGCGTCTTCCGGATTAAAGGGGGTGTACAAGCGGTACGCCTCCAATAATCGGTCATAAAAGACACTGGGCGCTTCATCGCTTTTCTGGATCACCTCAACTGTCTTCGACATGTTAATGGCTTTCTTTCCTCCGGCTTTCATGCCAGCAATTATAGCGTCTCTATAGGCTCTGAGTTGAACCATATCAGCACCATTTACGTTCCAATCGGGATCAGTGTTGGGATAATGTGTTGCGGCCCATGCTGCTGGATTAGCTTGGTTCAAAGCACGGGCTCTATCCTCTAATGCTTTAATGGCTGCTTGATTTATTCTTGTCCTTTCCTCATTGTTAAATAAAGTCATTAATAACTGCTGGCAATCAGCCCATGTCGGATTATGTGTCTGTACTATTGAGGTGAACAGATCAGTCATGGCTTGTGGTTTCTCAGTATACGAGGAATTGTGGGTCTTCCAGTTTAAAAGATCGGTTGTAGTGAAGGGAACATATACGAAGACAGGGTCAGCTTGTGCCATTTGACCTGCGGCATTAATATAGGCTGACCCGGGATTCAGACGAAGAGGCATCTGATAGTGTCTCAATTGTTGGGCACCGGTCAACTGTCGGGTCTGTATGGGGCTACGTGGAGGGGCGTCAGTCATGGGTTCCGGTCGGGGAGAGATAGGGTATGGGGATGTGGGAGGTTGGTTTTGGGAAAAGGTGGTAAATAGAACACTTCGGGCCGAGCTAGATGAAGCTTGACCGGAAGTCTGAAGTGGCGCCAAATCAGGATATTCGTTTCTAATGGGGGTGGGTTCTGGTTCCGGAAGGGGAGATTTAGTACGAGGGGGGTGGATCCTGTACTGGAGGAGGAAGCGGAAGTGGATGAGGGTAATGAGGGAAGGGTTACAGGACTTCCTGTATTTGCGTCACTTCCTCTTACCGGAAAGTAAGGGGGCGGCAAAGGGATCTCGGACTCAGGGGGCGTGTCCAAAATGGGCCTAACACCAGCCCTAGTGGACGAACAAGTCCTAGCTACCATGAGGCGACACTGTTCCTCGTGGCATGTCCGGAGCCATTTTGGCGAGTCATTTACGGCCTGTCTCCAACAATCAATATAAGGAAACTGGCCGTAAAGTTCAGGCCTACCTGATACAGCCACGTGTAAGCGCTGTACCAGAGTTGGATCCAAACTGCCACGTGGCGGCCATGCCGCAACCAAAGTAGGCCACTCCCTAGTGCACAAAGTGACCAAACGTACAGGGGACATCTTAACCCCAAAATCACAAACTTTGAATCCCTTTTTAAAATTCTTAACCATACATCCTAAGGGATCCGGAATCGTTGACTGCGACGCACCCATATTTAACAGTGGAACGTCGTCGACAACGATTACTATACACGCGTACTATTCAACAGTCACACCCGTTTCCTCTGGCAACAGCACCACGTGGTACGGTTACCAAGTGAAACGTACACAATAACAATAAACACTCAGGGAATTCCCGTACACACACAGCTGCTACACCAGTCACTATATAATCAATATTATGCCCTTTGGCGTAACTACACAGTCACCCACGCTATAATTCTCTATATACGAATTACCCGTCTATAACACACCCCAGTAACATCGTCTTTTACAAATAGCGGTTACAGTACGGTTAGCATAGGTCAAAGCACAAGTTAAGGTCACAATACAATTATTAGTGGTTATGGTGTTAAACATGCAATGGACGACAATGATTAGTACTTATTATATAATGTCAGTAAATATACAGGGTTATGGTACCGTGCACTATAATACAGCAACACACTATTAACACTCTCGCTAGACGGCTGAGCTCGCGCTATCTAACAAGATATACACTTTACTAAAACAATCGTTAACACATTTACAATTCCCAACTAAACTATTGGCCAGTACCTTGAATGGACTACCTAAAACTATATACACCCGTTTTGGTTAGCCACACTGCCCAATCACCACATATACATAGCGAGCTAGAGAACCGAATTTACACAGGCGCCTCTTAGTCGCACTATACAACGAGCTAGAGATCCGAATTTACACAGGCGCCTCTTAGTCGTACTATCAAAAGTCTAGTGGGTTCCAAATTTACACGCCTTCCCACTTAGCCCAGATAGGATGAGAACTAGCGAACCGAATTTACACAGGCGCCGCTTAGTCTCCCGGTCCCTCCGACCTAGCGAACGTAATATACACCCTAGAACGCTAGTCTAGACAAGACACCGGTGTCCGGCTAGGGCTATCTTACACCAGGACCCCGCCTGACTAACCAAATCAAACGGTCTGACTAAAGAGCGTTCGATCGAGCGGTGCGCCTTCGCTCCTTCCCTCCGACAGAGGGGGCAGATACAGATTCAAAAACCCCTTTGGGCCTACCGCACAATCGGTATACCCCTAGCGGGTCCTGCCGTCTAAAACAGCAGTTATCTTACCTCCTCGTTCCTGAACCTGAGTTCACACTCATCGACGGGGACACCCCAGCACTTCTCACGTAGAGGCCGATGATCTCCTGGACAACAGACCAGTGGCGCCGAGACGAAGGGAGGTCCACGCAGAAGTTCAGGGGTGCAGCCGTAGAGAACGTGGGCAAAGATAGACCGTCTCACGCCTCTGCCTCTCAGCTACCGTTGAACGATGAGCTTCCCGGCCAATGCACCAAATGATACCGGAGAAACTGACGGAAGCCAAGCACAGAGAGATGGACACAGGTTTCTTCAGGAAGGAAGAGATTCTTTATTGGATCACCGATCGGGACTCAGAGGGACTAGCGTCACCAAAATACAGCAAAGTCTGAGTCCTGAATACATAGAGTACATTCCTTATATAGCACTGTAGCTCCTCCCACAATTAACTACACCCACACATACCCTTAACCTATTTAATGAATAGAGTCTAAACTCATCCATCCGGTCTAACCACGTGGCTCATCTGATACAAAGGAGAGGGACGCGTAATTCCAGTTCTTACATTCCTGCACCTGGTCAGTACAGTGATGACAGTATCTTAGCTACGTGTTATTAACTAACTGATACTACAAACACATATACATACATATGCCTTGTGGCAATCTTAGCCTGCTAAACTTGTATTTTACTGGAATTACATCACAAGACCACACCAAGAAAAACCTCTGTGCACCTCCAGCACACCTCTGGAGTGCTGTGGAAAACCTTATAAAGATAGCAAACTGTTTTCAAGTAGTTTGACAAATAAGAGTATTCTCTTAGCGAGGTTCAGCACCTCTACACTGCTAAGATAATATAGGCAGACTTAGAGTACAGGGCTAACAAACCCTGATCTATCCCAGGCTGTCATTGCCAACCAAAGTACTCGACAGCTAATACAAAAGAGTAGCTTTTATATTATCCAAGCAACATCAGAAGCATCAGGCGAGTGCTGGTTTTAGACAAAACACTGCAATATGGTATAAACCAAGGGGATGATATCCAAAGACTTGTTACATCATAAACACTAAAATCAGCTGAAGTGTTTATGGTGCACAGTTTCCCTTTAATGAGAGTTTCTGGTATGTATTGAAATCCATTATTTTGTGGTGATAAGTAATAACTATTCCTACTTTTAGTAAGGAGGGATCTCAATAATTACTCAGATAAGAATACAAGACCTGAGTTGAACACAAGGAGAGGGAAGAGTGAGTCAGCTGGATCGAATGAGAAATGTGGAGGGCTGTAAAAAAGGCAAACACCACATACACATATTGAATGACACTACAGGTTAAAGACAGTCAGATACCTGCAGCAATTTACCTGTGGACACGTACACATAAGTAACTGTGGATATCTGTTATAAAACCTGTTGTAGCTCGGATCTTGCTAGATAAAAATTATTTTGGATGAACGTCTTACACAAGACTTCTACCCATCAGTGAGATATAATGAACAATGGTAGGTGAGGGCACAGTGTGCCATTATAGGTAAGACTATAGGCAACAAACCAAAGGGAGACAAAGTAAGGTTACACTTAAATAAAGTTATGGTTAACATACAAAGTGAAATTGTATTGCTAAAGAACATTAGGGAAGTAGATTTAAATCAGTTTACACATTAAGAACAGTAAATATAATATAATTCACTTACAAAAGAATTCAGCAGATGTCCTTAAACCTTGTGTTTATATTAAATAGTCAGGATATAAAGACATATAAAATAGACATTTTACATAATAGCTTATTGACTGAGGGTGACATTTTAAAATGAATAATAACCTTACAAGGGAAAACTGGAAAGTAGTGTCATCTTGTTTGTGTTGCTTTCTTTTGGAGATCTTGTCAAAGAGACTTCTTTGGAGAGACTTGTTTAAGTAATTTTTCTATACTCAGGTTCTCTTGCCTATTGCTGTCACGACTTTTCTCCACAGCCTCCGCTCCCTCGCTGCTCCGATGGAGGTACAAGGATCGCGGCCGCCCACATGCATGCGCGAATGCAGAATGCGGACCGCGACCCGTGAAGTCTCCCAGGCAACGATAGACAATTAAGGCAATACTCCCCTCATGTCAAACCCTAGCAGATTAAATATAAAGAATAATCCAGGCACTCCAGCATATTCCAAAATGTAGACAATCTTTATTGGAACAAGGAACCAAAAGGCAACGTTTCGACCCCTTAGGGCCTTTGTCAAGCTTGACAAAGGCCCTAAGGGGCCGAAACGTTGCCTTTTGGTTCCTTGTTCCAATAAAGATTGCCTACATTTTGGAATATGCTGGAGTGCCTGGATTATTCTTTATATTTAAATGCTTCAATTGGTCCTTTTTTGGTACTGGGACTTATCCACTAGAGCACCCTGAATTCCAGATGAAGGATTGAGTGCACTTCCATCACCTACAAACCCTAGCAGATTGACAGCCCTATACACCAATAAAGTGTTATTGAAGCTTGTTAAGTAGGTTCAAACCTGGAACACCTGAGCTTTCATTGCTCAGTTGTTCTGTGCTACCTCTCTGATATTACCTGCGTTCCTGATCTCCCGAATACATGTTTTACCTGACCTTGGACTGCCTATTCGTTATTGAACCTCTGCTGCTTGGATTCTGACCTTGTTTTTACCTTGTCCGTATTGGATTATTTGCATCAGACTTTGCTTTATTATTTTTACTGCAAGTACAAGTACTGCATCCTGAGTTTCATATAAGTTATACCTGACAATTGCATTTTTTTTATCTATATCATACATCTAGCCTTTATGGAAACGTTCCCCTAAATATTTTAATAGAATTATGTCATTTTATAGCACAGCCTGAATGATGCATCATTGGAATGTATCTTTTAAGATTCATCCAGCTTTTCACTTTTTTTTTTTTTTTTAAATTCTTTATTTTTATCGTGCTTTGAGTGGATAACAAACAAGCTCATGGAGCCCCAAAAGCATACCTCGAGCATATTTTTCAAGCTTAACATTTTGAACAAGGAACTTATCAGCACATTTTATAATGTTAAAATAATGTCGCACAGAACAGGATGTTAGCAAAAACATGTTACATTAGCATGGGTTATGATCACAAGAGGTGTAATAACATGTCTATCTTAGGTAGATCAAGCGATATCTGCACTCAAGTGTCGGTTGTGTAAGCTTTGCCCTCCTACCCAGGGTGGGATGGGGGGGGATGATTGCCTTTGTGCATGGTTGACCTCTCAAGAGAGGCTTAGCCCCTAACCAAGGGGGTAGCGGGGGGGGGGGGTGCGCTTCAATGATTGGTCATGTGTGGCTAGATGTAACCGGACTAGGGTCATAGGTGGCGCAGCTTTTCACTTTTATAGGTATTCTGTGTAAGTAAATACTGACAGCATTCACGTGTCTTGAACTCTCTCTATGAGATGCTTCTGTCTCTCTGTTCCTTTAGATGTAAGATATAAATGAAACCTAGCTCATATCCCCTTTATACATTTTGCTAAAGAAAATTATTGTCTTTCAACACAGGAACAATGAATGGCAGTCCACAACCAGACAGACCCCCTTTCATACTTCAGACTGATGGTGGAGATCAAGGGAAAAAACTACATGTATTTTAAAAAAATATCATCATTATTTCATTGTATTAGAACCCTTTGAAAAGATAACACTTGTTCTAGTAAAATAAGAAATATGTAATATTTAATGGCACTTTAAGGTCATGAAGTCATGAAGTTATTTACAATCTAACCTGCTTATCAGGCCGTTTGTTTACGTACGTTGCCCACCCACAGATAAAGCATACATACAAATGTAGACAACAGGGCAGACTTGACTACTAAAAGATTGTTTAAGACTGCCTTGTATTCCTTCATCAGATAGTATCAAAGTAAATGAGGGACAGTTAAGGATATTCTGATAGGCATCATTACCAAATTGCAACATTGCCATGGTAATGAGAAATGCTTTACTATGTTCTAGACCAGTTATATCCAATTTGTGTTCAATACGTTTTTTTATTTCTGAAGACATGAATGCAAAACATGATCAGCAATAGAGTGCTTTTTAAAAATGTATTTTATCTCGGGATGTATAAAATAAGCTCTGCCGGTCATTTTACTTGTGGCTTCCATGTCATCAGTGGACTGGTAAATTTGACCATTCAATTTCAACTAATTCCTTATCTCTCTGACACCCCATACCCTGCTTCACAACAACCCCTCTCTAAACCCATGAATGGGTTTATTTGCTTCTTACAAACCTTATACTCCAGTCTTCTATTCTTTCTGAAAACTGCAGACTGACATCTCCCTGAATCTTATGACTAACTTTCCTACAACATTATCTAATCTGTCCATTAATTTAACCTTGTTTCTCTCCTAGGCTCATTTCCCCATTATGCCTGTCTCCCTTGGAACATTTTCCACCCAAATGTATCAAAATAAATTCAGGGCATAGTGATCCACTTTTCTCATGGCAATCAGGGCATAGTGGTCCACTTATATCACGGCAGTTCTGGATAGAACTACATTTTTAAAGAAAAAAGCTTGAGAAAGTTTTGGAAAAAGATAACACTGCCTTCTAGATGCATAACTAAACACCACAGGCTCACATTAGAAGATTTGCTCTTTAACAAAGGTGTCTAGATTGTGTAAGAATTCTAGATCCTCCATTTACACTACACACAATAACAGTTATGTTTCACACATCATGAATTTAGACTGATATTTAAGTCACACTTGTGTTAGATTTTTGTGTGTGTTTCTTCGTGACAGCAGGTTGTACAGTCAGTAATCAGAAGACTCCTCCAGATCAGAAGAACTTGACATTTAATCTATCACAACTTTTACACCAATAATAGAGACAACCAAAAATCCAACAAACGTTTGATTCATAAATTCTTCACATCTATCAGGTTTGATCATGACATCTGAGGAACTTTTTTTAGATCCCCTATTAGAGATATTGTATTTAGGGAGAGGATGACAGCCTGGAACGGGGGTGTGAATGCATGCCAGGCTGCTTGCCAATCATTTAAGTCTGCCCACTGAAGGGCAGACCTTGTTTCAGTGCTTTCTTCAGATTCCTAGTGCCCCAAATGTAGAGTAATGATGCAATTGTGTTTTGTTTGTAGGGGTTAGTTCACTGGTGTCCCTAAATATGCGACACCAGCGAAATAAGTCGGGACAAAACCCGAAAATAAGGAATGTCCTGCCGAAATCAGAACAGTTTGGAGGCATGCTTGACAATCACTAGAGGTGATTATGCTTTTCCCACTTCACATGTACCTGGTAAATTAACAATTACTGTACAGATCTGCTATATATATATATTTCAGAATTTTTGAAAAATAATTGTTGAGAAATACAACAAATATTCTCATAAATTGCAACATATTGTTTAGTCTGTTTAAAAAGCAAAAATCAAACATGCGTTATCTTTGGCATTGGCACCTGTTCACCATCACAGACTAAAGCTATTTTTTTTACTGGCCTTTGATTATAGAGATCTAATGGGTTGGAAAGCCTCTCAACTTTCAAGCACTGATGGAAGGGATGGCAAAGTCTGTAGGGGGCCAGAAGGTCTAGGATCAAGTGACTATGCCAGCACGGCCAGGGGTCTGACATCAGAGGGAAGCCGAGACTTGACAGTTTCACCACAAGGTGACAAACACAAACATATGCTATACGTCACACAAATCTGAAAGAATATGTGGCTGGCAAAGAGGGGATGTTCTGCAGTATCACTTAGAGAAGAAAGCCTTTAATGTTTTTACATTAATAATAGTTCTTTCTCATCAAACAGTAACCAATGACAAAATCACAACCTTTTCAATATCCTATGTTTGTATACTTGCAATCAAAGCTTAAAATTTTAAATCCTTTGCTACTAGCCAGGCTTTACAATTTACGTGCTTTTGCAAGCCATAGTATACACACCAGGGGTGAATTCCTACTTGCCAGGCTACATTATCATTCACTAATGGCGAGTGGCGAGTAAACATTTTGAGCCCTGTCTGCAATACATTATTCTAGTGAAGTGGAGTAGATTTAGCATGGGAGAGTACTTTTAAAAAAAATGTTTTATCCCACTTCTTGTTTTTTTTTGTTTTGTTTTATTGGACAAAAAATAATGTTTCCATGGATGGAAGTGCTAAAAGCTTAAAAGCTATTAAATTAAACTAAAATTAAAACACTTAACACTTTAATTTATTTTAAAGGAATTCTCTAGGCTGTAGATATGCAGATAATGCATTTAAATTAAGTTTTCCTGGGAGCATTTGTGCCTACATTTACATCTGTTTATACTAGTCACATAAATCTCTGGCTTTCTTTATTTAGCTGACTGCGTTTTTTTTCTCCCCAACCTTCTTGATTGCCATACATATTTTCATTCATTTTCCCCTTAACTTGCTTCCTGTGATCCTGTGTTTTTGTTAGTTTTTTATGCTTATTTCGATCAAGGAAAAATAAATTAATGAAAACTAAATCACCTTCGGAAAAAGTTAATGGCTGTTTTTAGTTTCCGTATTTTTGCTGATAACAATACCTGTTCTGCCATTTTTAAGATCAGTACCATTAAGTTCTAAACTGTATTTTATGGTGCTGAATGGCAATAAACTTAGCAGCAAAATTAAACAATATGTTTAATAAAATCAAATGATTTTTGAAATTTTTTATTTGTTTGCAAACACTGATTTGTATTTCTGTTTTTCATTAATAATTACTATATGGACAAAATTATTGAATTCAAGTGTTTCAATCAGACCCAGAAGCAGGAACAAAAACATTAAGATATGTGGAGTCGCTGACACACTCCCCCCTGAGGAACGTCCACATATCATCAGGTGCCTGATTGCCATTTTGGTACCTATGAGATCAGCCAAACAATTCTCATTTGATGGAGTGTATCCAGGGCCGGATTAACATAGGGGCTGATGGAGCTGCAGCTCCAGGCCCAGGCCCAGGCCCATGGAATAGGCCCATTTAAAAAAATAAAAAGTTTGTATATTTGTTTTACATTTTTTTTTTTTACACCCTACTTTTAGGTTTTTCCTCCTGACTGGTATTTTAAGGCACAGCCGGTATTTGAGGCTGCTTGGCCGTGATGGAATTGCGGCAATACTAATGCATGTATTTTTCTCAGTACAAATGGAGATTACTCTGCAATACCAGCACCGGCCAGTAGGGTTCAGTGTGTGTGGAGAGAGTTAGGGATAGGAAGTTACAGCATATCCCTCCCTGCCTCTCTCTACTCACTGATACGCGGGGGAGCAGCTACACAGCACAGAGAGTCCAGACAGCAGCTCCCATCCTGCAGAGACAGACTACATCTCAGGGAAGTGAGGGATGAGGGGAAAGGCTGCAGGGAGACATTGGGACACTGAGACACTTGGGGACACTGGGAGACCTGGGGACACAGACACGTGGGGACACTGGGAGACCTGGGGATACAGACACTTGGAGACACTGGGAGACATGGGGACACTGAGACACTAGGGGACACATGGGGACACTGAGACACTATGGGACACTGGGAGATCTGGGGACACAGAGACATAGGGACATTGAGAGACACATTGGGACATGGAGACACTAATGACACAGTGTCTCCATGTCTTCCAGTGTCCCCATGTCTCCCAGCCAGTTTTCCTAGTGTCTGTGTCCCCATGGCTCCCAGTGTCCTCTAGTCTCACAGTGTCTATGTTCCCATGTCTCTCAGTATCCCTAGTGTCTCAGTGTCCCCATGGCTCTCAGTACTCCCATGGCTCCCAGTACCCCCATGTCTCCCAATGTCCACATGTCTCCCAGCCAGTGTCCCTAGTGTCCCCATGGCTCACAATGGCCCCTAGTCTCCCAGTGTCCCTAGTGTCTCAGTGCCCCCATGTCTCTCAGTGTCCCCAAATGTTTCAGTGTCCCCATGCCTCCCAGCGTCCCCAAGTATCTGTGTCCCCATGCCTCCCAGCCAGTGACCCTAGTGTCTCAGT
Organism: Pelobates fuscus; assembly: GCF_036172605.1. NCBI lineage: Eukaryota > Metazoa > Chordata > Amphibia > Anura > Pelobatidae > Pelobates > Pelobates fuscus. The sequence continues at coordinate 98,805,869 of NC_086325.1, forward strand.
GTCCCCATGTCTCCCAGTGCCCTCTAGTCTCCCAGTGTCTGTGTTCCCATGTTTCTCAGTGTCCCTAGTGCCTTGGTGTCCCCATGTCTCTGTGTCCCCAGTGTCTGAGTCTCCATGTCTCCCAGTGTCCCCAAGTATCTGTGTCCCCCTGTCTCTCAGTGTCCCCTAGTATCCTAGTGACACAGGACACACTGAGACATGGGGACACTGGGAGCAATGAGGACACAGACACTGGGAGACTAGTGGGCCCGGTGACATGGGGACACTGACACTGTGATACATAGGGACACTGATGCCAGGCTGGTCTTCCAATTCTTTTGGCAGACATGCCCCCTTTTTGGGCATTTTCGCTCCTTTTGGCAGTTCTGGTCACGTGATTCGTGTCAGTGGCCCACCCTTTTACACCGCCCATTGACTTCCTGCTTCACTGGACACTGCTGTTAGGGGAAATGGATTTACTTGAAAGATTAAAGCATTAATTAGAGAGAGATTAGGATATTTTAAGAGAATCTGCGTTTTCTTATAGCTGCATCCTATGAGTTTCCCTCTGGCACCATCTCCACCAGATACATAACGCTTGAGAGGTATGACTGTTTTAGTGTTTTTGTTCGATAAGATTCTGTAATTAGGCCCCTCATAATTGTGAGCACCAGGCCCACTGGGCTCTTAAACTGGCCCTGAGTGTATCGTATAGCGAAGTCTCCCCAAGCTCCAGCTGCCGCTACCCGAGTCATCATACTATGTTGTCAGTCATATGCAGATAAATAAAGAATTCTCACAGCCCTGAAGGGGAAAATGCTACTGCAATTCGAATCACACAAGCTCACGTTTTTCCAAGATCTCTGCAGAGCCACGCTACTCTGGAGAAAATCGATGCAACCGATCACCAAAACCCTTTAAAGTGCGGGACTGGCATACCGTTGGTCCTATCCCAGAGCCGTCATAAAAGATGGGAAACACTTCAAGACATCTGGTCCATCGGACTGCACAGCCTTCTTACAGGCACTGGGCCTAACGACACCACCTGCGCGTCTAACATGAACCCCAACCTGGGATGTGAACAACATCATCCCTTTCAAAGCCAGGACCAGGCAAGACAATGGAACTTGACTGTCATCCTGCAACTAATTGCTGATGGTTATCTTTTTGGGACATTTTAGCAAAAGGGTTTTTTTATTGTATCTCACTGCTTTTCTTTGTATTTGGGTTATATGCTTTTTCTTTAATTTTTATATACCAGTTGTTACCAGTAGACACCTATCTGCTTTCCCTTCATGACCCACTCGTCCGCTCTTAGCTGAGCACACCTAGCTATACTAGACAGGAGGTTGTACCCTCCTTATCTATACTATCCTAAGATCATATTGTAGTGCTGCCAAACTCTGAAGCACCTCCCCTCTTCCCCCCCTTCCCGTTGCCCCATAGGTTAGGGGTTCCATAGATAGGTCATTAAATTCATAAAGAAACCGATCACTCCAACTAATGAGCCATCCTGAATTAAAGATAGCCAGCGACTAGTTACTACCTATAAAATAAGGTGCATATCCTTGACATGCTGTAATCATAGATGTATATGATGTATGAATGTCATTGTGTCACTGTTGATTTATGCACATCACCCACAAAAAAAAGAATTAAAAAAAAAGAACATTTCGTAAAAACTCAGATCGTACAGTAGAAAAAGAAAGAATAGCGATGACAAATGAGAAAAATTGCAGCTAAAACAGTGGTGGTAGCTAAAGGCACAGTGCATGGTAATATGGAAAAAATGTTTCTTACTCCATTGAGGTATAAGTATTGATGAACAATGGGAGCCTACCATCTTGTATCAGGGTAGGCCTGCCCATACATTATTGACTGAAATTTGCCACTTGGTCACATTGAAAGGGTGATGAAGATGGGATCTTTTATAATTTTTCAAAGATTGAGGAGTGCAGTGAGATAGGAGAGAGTCTGGTTTGAAAGGGAATTTAGAGGAAGTAATGGCCCTTAGCATGGAATGTATTTTTATCCAGTATTGTATATTGTATACCCTGGTCATTCTCCGCATCTCCAGCACACCAAAGGGATTCCAGGTGGAATCTGATGAAGAGCCTGAGGTGTTAAATACCCCATACTAATTAAATTATAATTAACGAAGTGAGTAGTCATGTCAGTAGGGAAAGGGCTCATGAAGGTAAGTATTTGTTCCCCTTCTATATGGGAGAATTGAAATTTAAAATCTCTAGACCATATCTTAGTAAAGAGAGGTCGTTTCTGGGTGGTGGTGTGCTGTTATTCTGTAAGAGAGAAACATCTCTTTGGGGTTTGGTGATAAGGATTTTATCAAAATTCACTGTGAATCTAGACAGGAAACTGTACACATGGATTTCCTGTAACAAAACAGGGAGAAAAAAAGACCCCTGAAAGGGCTCATATCGTCACTTTATGCACACCTTAGCTCCAATAACACTGATTGGGGGGAACTACATTACACGACCCAATGGGAATCAGATCTGGGAGAGGTCCTGGAGGGTACAGACTGGAGAGACATATGGGAGGCAAATAAGGCCACCTCGATATGTGTTACACAACAGGAACAGGCTTACAAAACCATGTTTAGATGGTATACCACCCCAGTGAAGCTATACCACATGCGCAAAATCCCTGATGACCTGTGCTGGAGGGGCTGCGGACATAAAGGGATGTACAAGCACATGTGGTGGGACTGCCTGAAGGCACAGGCCTTTTGGAGAGAAGTAGGGCACCTCTTAGACAAAGTGTTCCAGAGAAGGGTAGGCATAGACCCATGGGTGTACCTGTTGTCCAGACCAATGGACGACTGGACAGGAAGGGAACAAAAACTCCTACGTAAAATCACCCTGTCAGCTAGACTCACCATGGCACAGGCATGGCTTAAACCCGAAATCCCCCAGATCCAAACTGTGATACACAAAATAAGAGACATCCACGTCATGGACCACCTCACGGCACTAGTGAGAGGTACTATAAAAACATATGAAAAGGTTTGGGAACCCTGGAAGGCCACTGATAGAGAAGACTGAGACTAGAACAGGAGGCATTGCCATCCCTAGCCTGCCCCGAGTGTAAGCCAGTGTAATCCAGACGAAACTCCGATCTCCGCTTGAGGACCCCCTCCCCCTCCCCTTCCCTCTCTATCCGTTACTCTCCTCTCTTTTCTTTAACTGGTTACTGTGTAAGTGTCAAATTGTGTAGCCAACAACAGTATATTTTGGCTTGTGACAATGACAATAATACTGTACGAGTCGCATTACACAATTGTATACGTATACTTGAATGTACCATGTATGTACCTGGTCACGCAACTATATCCACCAAAGAGTAATACAACAACACACCAAACATGAATGAATCTTAAAAAGGTGGTATAGAGAAGAGGGCAAATCACAAGATAGCATAAGTGAAAAAAAGTGTTATAAATGGAATGGGACACAAGTTAGTGTTTGTTAAGAGTTAATTAAAAACTCCTTGGTGGACGGCGACAAAGATATTACTTACAATGAACAGGCAGTGTCTATGGTTGCTAATTATATAACACTGTTCAAATGCATGACATGTTACTTGGCTTTTGCACAAGCCAATATGTCTGCCAAGATGGAAAACTAAAGAATATAAATTAAAAAAAAAACAACAGGGAGAAAAAAAGATGGGTCATTGAAGGAAAATAGCAAGTTGTCGGCAAAAGCCGACATTTTATATTCTGTATCAGAAACATGGATACCCTAAATATCAAGATTGGCTCGAATAGCATTGAGGAATGGTTCCATAATGACAATGAATAAAAGGGGGAGAAGGGGCATCCCTGGTGGGTTCCATTGCCTATAGTAAATGGGGAAGAGTGATGGCAGCTGACCATCAGTCTAGCTGATAGTGTAGAATTAAGGGCTCTCACCCAGTTAGTCCATTTAGTCCCAAACCCATAGTACTCTAACACTGAAAACAGTAAGGACCAGTCCACCCTGTTAAAGGCTTTCTCCGCGTCTATTGCCAAAAGAGGATATGATATAGAAATTTGAGGAGATAGGTAGTATTATCTTTTGTTTCCCTGTGTGGGACGAATCCTGATTGATCAGGGTGGACTAGCTCCGGATGCAGCGGTTGGATACATAAGGCAAATATCTTTGCAAATATTTTAAATCAACATGAGGGAAATAGGCCTGCCTAATGTCAAAGGGTCCTTGTCAAGCTTAGGGATTAGGGTTATGGAGGCCTCAACCAGGGAAAGGGGAAGCACCAGGTGGAAGCATAGGGAATTGAAGGCCATAATAAATAATTCATCATATTTGGCTGAGCCTCTGTCAGGCCCAGGGCTTTTCCTCAACAGTGTGGCTTTCACTGCATTTGTATATTCATCAAGAGTTAAATGACTCACTAAATAAGAGGTTGCATTCTGCGGGATGGTAGTCTCAATGTTCTTGCTCATATATGTATTAACATCTGTGGGGGAAGGGGGAGAAGATTGGATGCTATATAAATTTCGGTAAAAGTTTTGAAATTCCACCACTATCTCCTCTGTGAGGTGCTTGATAGAACCATCATTTGCTCTAATCTTAGAGATGAAGTTGGACTGGTGACAAGCCTTTAATGCTCGAGCCAAGAGTTTTCCACATTTGTTGCCATGTGAGTAGAAGGTGTGTCTAGTGAGAAGTATGGAGTGTTTCTCTTTCAATTTTGATCGTACAGCATCTAGGTTGTTGTTGTTGTGCTCAAGTGAATGAGATTGTTGATGATAGGATTCAAAATGCTGAATGTGTCTTAAAGCATTGTTCCTGAACTGTCTTGATTCTTTGTATGATGCAGTGCCATTTAACCACTTTATGAGCCACAAAAGTAAGCATGGTATATGTTACCTTACCCTTAAGCATACGGAAGTGGCGCCCTGGATCCTCCACATTACCTATATATGTGAAAAGTAGGGAGGCATAGATTAAAGTAGCAACCCCTCATGATTTACATTTTTGGTAATTGCTAAAGTATTTAGTCTGTATTTGGGGTTTTTGAGAGTGGGATATTTTTCCACTTTAAAATGGGACTACTTCTGAAAGAATATTAAATTAACACAATAGGGTCAGGGATACAAACATGTATTCCTGACCTTTTAGTGTTAAAAACACCATCTAACCCCCTTGCCCTCCGTATAGTAGAAATCTTACCTGTATTACAGTCTGCTGCTGCTGGCTCTGCCCCTGATCTGCCTGCTTGGCTGACATCATCAGGAAGGTTGATCTGAGCCAATCACAATGTTTTCCCATTAGATTTGCTGAGACTGTCAGTTGGATCTTAGATAGGTTAAACGCAGTCAGTCTGCCATTTTGTAGGAGTAGTTCCTTCTTTGTCTTGTGTTTTTAGTTAGATATAGATGAAAATTAGAGAGAAGAGGTAGTGATTGGGAAAAGGTTAGTAAGGCGTGACAACCTTAGGGTTGGCATGGTGTAACGCAATAAAGTACTCTTTACTGCTTTTTTTAGGCAGTCTGCATTAAACCATAAATGTAGCCATAGGTCTGAAAGCAGACGTGCACAAGTTGGTATAGGAAGCCAAAGTCGATGATAATGAAGGTACCTGTAGAAAAGAAAATATCAAAAGACACTGAGAAAATAAATGAGTTATTGGATTCTAGAGAGAAACCACGACAGGGCAATGCTCTCTCTGTGCAAAGGGTTTACAAAGGCTATATGCCAGAATGTGTGAGTACGGTATCACTAGTATGACACACGGGAACGTGCTTGGAAATTGATGCAGGAGTGGATCAAGTCATATAATGACAAGGGGAGACAGTGCCCAATGTTGGAAATGATGCCAGGTCAAGAAAGGAAAGAAAGAGAAAGAGGCTGTAGGAAAGACAGAGTGCAATCAGGGAACACGACAATATGTATGTATGTATGTGTGTGTATATATATATATATCTTAAAAACGTACATATATGGTTTTATAAACCGAATCATTCTACAATAGAACTTATCTCAAACACTATATAATTTACAAGAAAGAGGCTAAGTGTGACTCCACTGAATTTGTATCAAATATTTGCTTACTTGATGGTGAGTGCAATTTTCCACCTTCTAATTCATGTCATGTCCGTTTTGATATACACAGAAAGATACTCTTTAAAAAAGAGAAAAAGCCAATTTAAAAAAAAAAATCTTTGTTTGAGTATTTGTTTTGCACAGGAAATCGCTATGACATAAGTAGGTACATGTCATAAGGGGTACATCCATTCATGAAAAAACATGAACAAAAATTACTTGGCAAATTTATAGGCAAATTTCCACCATGTGTCCTTAAAGGACCACTCTAGGCACCCAGACCACTTCAGCTTAATGAAGTGGTCTGGGTGCCAGGTCCTTCTAGGGTTAACCCATTTTTTCATAAACATAGCAGTTTCAGAGAAACTGCTATGTTTGTGAATGGGTTAAGCCTTCCCCTATTTCCTCTAGTGGCTGTTTCACTGACAGCCGCTAGAGGCGCTTGCGTGATTCTCACTGTGAAAATCACAGTGAGAGCACGCAAGCGTCCATAGGAAAGCATTATGAATGCTTTCCTATGTGACTGGCTGAATGCGCGCGCAGCTCTTGCCGCGCGTGCGCATTCAGCCGAAGGGGAGGAGAAGAGGAGGATCGGAGGAGGAGAGCTCTCCGCCCACCGCTGGAAAAAGGTAAGTTTTTACCCCTTTCCCCTTTCCAGAGCCGGGCGGGAGGGGGTCCCTGAGGGTGGGGGCACCCTCGGGGCACTCTAGTGCCAGGAAAACAAGTATGTTTTCCTGGCACTAGAGTGGTCCTTTAATGGGTTCATATGCATGCATGTGTCTGATCATCACTGTGATGTCGCATGCATACTTACGTAACTACCAATTCTTTCTTAGAAATCTAAGGGAAGCAATGATTGGCTAAAACATAACAGCTAGTTCCTGGTGTTACTGAGACAGTGTACTGGATATTGTTTGATGTGCTACCTGCATTGTTACTCTCTGAAGATAAACCTGCATTCCCCAAATACAGGCAGCATGTTTTCTATGCACATTCCATTGATGTGGAATTTTTCGAGCAGGTTTCATCCACTACTGTAGGACTCCCATGTTACATAACAAATACTTAAAAATGTAGCAGTGTATTTGGCAACTCTTTGCTAAATAATTTAACTGGTTAGTTTTGTAGTAAGTGTGAATTTCCAAGCGTGAACGTGTTACGTTCTGGGTAATGTTACATTGTTTGTAGAGAACCTGTTACTGCAATGCCACCTGACAAGTGGCTCAATGCACTAAAGGAAGTGTCAGCAAGGTGCCACATTTTGTAAATACTGAGTGTGGTGTCAGGTGCAGGAGAGGAGGGAAAGGAACAGGTGATTGGAAGAGGTTATTTCCTCCAGTGTGACATGTCCTTAATATGTTTGCTTCCCCTCACAGCTTTGTTTGTGGTAAAGCTTAATGGCCCATCTCCCTGACAATGACAATGCAGACTAGGTATTCACACCTTTCAGATCTCTCGTACGAAGTATTGGTAATTTCAGAAAACATGATCTTAAATTGTTCAATAGTAGAAAGAGAAAAATCGCTCTTTATCGTTTGAAAGTTTCAATTTCCTATTGGTCTGTTCACTCCTACTAGTGTTCACTAGTTGATTTGTGTATAGTTCATTCCATCAAGAAAAGAGAATTCAACAAAGAATTCATTCCAGCAGTGATCATATTTGATGTAACATACAGTGGTTGTACTGTATACTATAGTAAAAAAATGTTTGCAGCACAATAATTCCACGTAGTAAAAAGATGTGAGCAAACAGGGAATATCTCCCTATATTGTAAAAAAAAATGTACTAATAACATCCAAATTATTTTATGTGCACAGGAGGTATATAAAAAAAAAAGAAATTTTAGAAAAGGAAAAAAACTATTTTTTTTTTTTTTTAAAAGTGAAAAATTAAAAAAAAAAAGGGGAGAGAAAAACAGTCCGAATGTTTATATACATATATCCTGACAGGAATGTGGATTAGATCTCATCCCTGATGTACTGCATCTTTGACTCCCGAATCTAAGAAAGTATGGAGATGGGTGTAAAGTCCAATTCCTATGGCTGTATACAGTTCCAGTTGTGTTTTGGCTGAGTGTGATAAGTAAGATCCAGGACTGCGCGCTCGGGAATCACCTCCCTTCAATGGCCCTGGTTAAAAGAAAACAATAAACATCCTTAAGATGGCTGATTTTTGCCGCCAGAATGAAAGTCCAGATGTTCTTCCCACATGATGACGTCATGCTACACTCCCGGCCCATATGATTGAGGAAGCCCATAACTCTGTTTCTGTCTAATGTAAGTTTTGTGCAAACCTTACATCTGTTGTCAGCACTCTAGACCTAGTTAATAGTGACCAATAGGGCATACTAAAGCTAAAGTAGGGTTATGGATGAAAGGTTTATAGTAACCCTTTAAGTTGGTGGGTTGAATCTTCCCCGCCTTGCTAACTCGGATATAGTACTTGACTCACAATCGCAATATTCTACCTTAAGCAGATTAGCCAAGTTAATTTTGCATAGAATGGTTTTCATTTGGAGAGGAGGGAGTCGGAGGGTTGAAGATAATTTTGAAAAACTGTAACTCTCCTAACCAAGAGGATATTTGTATCCGTGACTGTCTCTTCAAACATGAAGCATTGCATATTAAAAGTCCCCATGCAACAGCTTTGTGTGCTTGCCAAAGTAACTCTGTGGAAACCTTAAGGGATGTATTTGTATGAAAATGAGGCAATTTCCTCAAGTAATGGCTTAGTAAAATCAGGATTTTGAAAAAAATTAATAAATAGACAGGATTAGTTAGGTTACTAATTACTTTTGGATTTATAATCAAAATGGTAATATAGCTTTAGTAATCACTGGTGTATGATCAGACCACAACAAGAACCCTAACATATCTGAGCAAAAGAGGGAAATGAATTTAAAAAAAAAATTGATTCTTAAGTAAATACTATATTATACACTGGAGTAGAACAAATACTTCCTAACTTGCATAAACATAATAGAGGCCATGCTTATCAAGCATTTAAAAAAAAGAATAAACTTGGGAACATGGAGGATCTCCTCCATTGTATGGACCAGGGGCTGACAAGTCTAGTGAGGGGTTTAAAATAAAACTGAAGTCTCCACACACACAAGTACCAGGCCCTGCTGGACTTTCTTCATTTTAAAGAGTAAGAGTTCTAAAAAGTGCAATGGGGAAGATAAACATAGCAAGCACTTTAGGAGAGCCGAGACTAATAACTGTGTAAGTGCACCAGTGAACCATCTAGTTCAAACACATCCTTAAAGTAAGAGGTTTATTTATTGGAGGGGTTAATATATACACAGTTTCTTCAAAACATAATGTAGATATGTATTGATAGAGGATAAATAATCATAAGGTATACCTGCCATGATCAGGGCATTATTCAAAAGACCCATGAATCCAGGAGGGATCCATCAAATTATAAAAGCAAATAAAATAAGATGTGTGTGGTGAAAGGGTGCAAGCCCATGTGGCATATACTGGGCACAGTATGGACAAACTACAGCATTAGGAGACACACTATCTTGGATCCACAAAGGGCCATAGCTTCTAATATAAAATAAAAACAAGAATAAAACTTAACACAGATGTCCAATATTAGCAAAAAAAAAAAAAAATAATAAGTGCATCAGTATGGAAAAAATTAGAAACTCCAATATACAGACTGGCAAAAGCATATTGAGCACAATATGACAAAACAGGTAACCACAGGTAAGTTCACTTTTGTGCTCTTTTCCACTCAGGGGAGAGGACTGAGAATTTCAGTGAACACTTCCCCGATGTATTAGCAATCATGTCCCATTGGTTTAACATGAACTGCCCAACCTCTGCTGATTGTATTGCCATTGTAGATTTATTTCTGTGGACAAGAAGACATAAAGGGAATACTCAACAGTAAGGAATATGGTGTTTCCTTAAAAGCTTTGTTGCTGGCTGGAATAATTTCCTCTTGTGGAGAGTAGCAGCTTCAATGTAGGCAACATTAGCTGACTCTTGAATGTCCTTCTTGGAGTGGTAAGTGTGATGAATTTGTTCCTTTACATTAAATAAATTAATCTTCAAAAGCACATTTTGTGGGACCATGTGTGGCCCCATGGCTCAATGACCCTGCAAATGCAATCTAGGTGAAACATGTCCTGATGTAAATCAGGGGACAAGGCCAGAAAAACACCCACAGAGAGGATTTCAATAAGAATTCGGGCACACCTTGTAGACTTAACTTACTGTGACTGGACCTTCTAGATCCATAAGCTTTGCCTCATATGTCTCCAGCTGAGCTTTCATCTGTTGGAGTCTGTCCACAAGGCTGTTCTGGGCCTCTGCGTACTCCACAAACATTGTCTTTGTGTGGTCAGTTTACAGGCCTAAACCTGGATGTCTTTTCTGAGCTTGTTAACTGAAGATACGAAGGAGCTTTTAAGTTTGTCTTACATTAGCACTGAAAAAAGGGGGGGTGGGGCCGGGCCTGGCCGAGCTGACTGGTGGCCATCTGCCTTGGCTCCAGGCCCGAGTGTAACGTTCACTAGGAAACCCAAACACGCACACAGGACAGAGTAGAGAGAATTGCAATACCGATCCTTAGATGGTCGGGTTATGCAAAAAGGTATAGTCAAAACACGAGCCGAGGTCAAGGAAAACAGAGAGATGGAATAACAAGAGTTAAAGCCAAATATCAGTAACCAGGAAATCCAAATAAGTGCAATGCTCAATGGTAAACCAAAGACCACAACAGGGCACTGAGGCAAGGGAGGGGTTTGCTTATATACACACAGGATGTGTCTGATTGGCTAACCTCCAATTAGTGTTAACCACAACATGTGGGAGGAGTTTCTTCCCTACCTCGTAGTCTCTGAGGTCATCACTGTGTGCCGGGTCACATAACCGGGTGCAGCACACATATAAGGATGCTGCTCTGGAGCGTGCAGCGTCAGACACACTGCCAGTCTGGAGACAGAGACCAGATGACGCCGCTCGTGGTGACGAGGTAAGCAAGGTCGTCACGAGCGGCACGGGGAGGGGACCTGACACCGAGCTCTTCAGAATGGCATAAAAGGAATGTCCCGAGAGCTCCAAAGTCAGATTTTTTAATGACACTGTATGGAGAATAACCCCAGCTCCAGTTTAGTACACACAAGTAACCTATTGCACACCGGGAGCAGACACTGACATTCCCAGACTACTCATCCCTATGAGCCGGGGCTTATGCGGCTGTTGAATGGGGCCCGGCAATACAATGATTCACTCTGACAAGAAACCCTGGTGGGAGGTTGACACTACTCGAGATACCTACCTACATGGAGAGACCCTCTGGGGGTTATCCCGGCATCATGGTGATGGTTTGCACTGAGGCTGGAGTTCGCGCATTAGTCCCACGCTGATTACCTGCACTGGCAAACGGTGAGCAGCCCGCTAGTTGACCAGAACATACGGACATATGCACACTTCCACAGGGGCACCTCTAGGCGCATTCTCAGGCCCGGGAGTGGCTGGGCCACAGACAGATTTCCCATATCGACTGTGAGCCGATGTTCTGGCTCTTTGGCCTCTCGGTTTGGAGGGGGGCCCGGAGGGATTTGTCCCCACTGCTGTGAGCCCTGCGGCATAGGACTATACATGCCCCCAACGGACCAGTGTTGTCCATCTTCCTGAATGAGTGGCTGGTGATGGGGGAGACATACAGGAGCATCCAGAGGAACCTGCTTTAGCATCGGAGGTTCAGGGGAGGTGCAGGAGGCACTAGGTCTGTGGACTCTTAAGGGGGGAGGCTGCATCGACTCAAGGTGCTTCTGAGTGCCCACTAGACTATGAAGCTTGCAGGGGGAGGTTTGAGTGGGCTCAAGGGAATGGTTGGAGGTCTGGCACCCTAGAAAGTCTAACATAATACAATACAAATTGCCCCAATGTCTTTACTGGCTACACAGATATTTCATGGCTTTTTATTCTTCCAACGGTTTTACAATGCATATTATATTTTATTATTATTATTTAAGTTTAATAAAGTATATTCAAGGTGGCAATAACCTATGACTTGTAACTTTTAACTATTAACCTATTTAAGTCTAACTAGGCGCTGTTATGATGTAACCAATTAAGATTTATTACTTCCATTGTTTGATCAATACATCACGTTTTTGGCAAGTATGTCTGCCTTAAACCATGCCAAATGGCCATTTTATTACCTAAGAGTAAAATTTCAGTTATTTTGCTGATATATGCTTTTTATTATTTTTTTTATCTTTTTTATCTATTAGTTTGATAAAGTCAAGGCGGCAATAAACTTTGATATAAAGGTGACCTACTTGCTTAGGCCTAATTAAGCGCTGTTATAATGCAACCAGTTGAGATTTATTGCGCTGACGTATGTTGTCTCACCAATATATCACCTTTGCAGTATGTGCCCAATACAAATTTGAATTTTTATGAGTATGCTTTCTTTGTTCCAGGTTATATATACATATTTCCATACAATACGAGAGTTACTATATCCTCTCCTGTGAGGGAAGGCTTATACTTCTGATAAAAAAAAAAGATAGCAACAAAAGGGGAAAAAAGGGAAAGAAAAAAAATTGAAATAGAGAAGTTATTGTAAGGTATTTTTTGCTTTTTCTTTTTTTTTTAGTTTCTGATTGGAGGGGGTCCCTGACCAGATTTTTAAGGCTAATTGTTCATGAAAGCCCGGGCCTTCATGAGTATTAGGCCTACATATTACATGCCTGTGCAATGATTAAAGAGAGCTATTGAGAGGAACAAGTCCACTATATGGAATTCTAAAATGTTAAAGAGAAACCCTGTGTTCCAAATGCTGATTGTTTAACATGAACAATATTGATATTGCCAGCCCAGAATCAACATGTGCAGAAGGAGAGGGACCTACAAACAGAAATTAAAGGAGATTATTTTCAGAACTGACAGCACCTTAGAATGAAAGTCTACATGGTGTGAAGCGGTTTTGTAACTTATAAGGTTAAGTGCTTTAAATTAGGGTAAATGTTTTGGCAGATACAAATTAAAGCACTCTACCTTCTCAAGGAACATTTGGAAATGAATCCCCAGTAACATAGAAGGATTACACAGAGAAGCAACAGACAAAGATCCAAGGGTTCAGGTCCCATGAGACTCAGCTGGGCCTGAAAGTGAGAGGAATGTGTTTTAGATTTAGCCAGAGAGTTATTTTCTTGACAGTTATCGATCAAGTCAGTCAATGAATCTATCATGTGAGTGCAATACAAGGCTAGTGGTCTTGAAGCCATATGGTCTACCACCTCTGAGCCAGTAGTCTTGTATTTGCAATATGTGATGAGAAACATGCCTGATGTATGTGCTTGCAAGATTTATCATATCATAGCTGCTTTCTCTGGTATCTTGGGCCCTTGAAATAGTGCATGTATTGGAATTTGTGAATATGAATGCATCAAATGCATATAATATAACCAATTAATCATTATATTTGTAATGAAACTTGGAGAAAACAAGATATAGGAGTCAGAGGCAAACAAAAACATACAATAGTGCATTTAGTAGAATATAGGGTAGAGACCTAAATATTTCAAATGGACAATAATTTATACTAGTCTGATGAGATTCTCGAGATATATGTGAATGGGCTGCAAATATGAATAGTGTATAATTAGAACTTTATTATAACCTATAAGCTCAAGGTATATGTTTCAGTCCAATAGTTTTTGTTTTCTGCAATTTTGGGCAACAGCTTTTACCCCTTAGTGATCAGACTGCTTTTTAATTTTCTTACTATTTGGGACCAGGGCTGTTTTTACATTTCTGCAATGTTTGTGCTTAGCTGTAATTTTCCTCTTACTCATTTACTGTACCCACATATATTATATACCATTTTTTTCACCATTAAATGGCCTTTCTAAAAATACCATTATTTTCTTCATATCATATAATTCACTATAAAGAAAATATAAAATATGATGAAAAAAAAAAATAAAAACCACTTTTTCGAACTTTTACCAAAAAAATCTGGTACGCATCGACAAGCGTCAAAAAACACCCATCCTAAATAGTTTCTAAATTTTGTCCTGAGTTTAGAAATACCCAATGTTAACATGTTTTTAACTTTTTTGGAAAGTTTTACGGCAATATGTACAAATAGCACTTTGCTATTTCCAAACTTTTTTTTTTTTTTAATTAATGCAAGTTACATTGTAACACTGATATCTGTCAAAAATCCCTGAATAATCCTTCACATGTATATATTTTTTAAAAGAAGACAACCTAAGGTATTAAACTTGGGGTATTTTCACTCTTTTCATGCAACCATTTTACCACCAATCTCTGCCAAATTAAAAAATAATAATAATAATTGATTATTTTTTTTTTGACACACATAGCAATTTAAGAATACATGTACTGAGAACTTTAAGGGTTACTGCCAAAAAACACCCCGATATGTGTTCAGCAACATCTCCTGAGTACAGTGATACCACCCATGTATAGGTGTGTCAGGTTCTCTGGGGGCTAAAAGATCTTATTTGGAGGATGGGCATTCCAGTTTTCCAACTTGGAATTTTCACAACCGGTCATTAAGCACTTATGTCCTATTTGGGACATTTTTGAAGCCAGCCAATGTAACTTACCCCCATCAAACCCTAGATTTTTTTTAAAGTAGACAGACCAGGGTATTCAATATGGGGTATGTCCAGTCTTTTTAGTAGCCACTTATTTACAAACACTGGCCAAAGTTAGCATTTATATTTGTTTGTGTGTTAAAAATGCAAAAAACAATTGTGAACGCTAACTTTGGCCAGTGTTTGTGACTAAGTGGCTACTAAAAAAGACTGAACATACCCCATTTGCAATACCTTGGGTTCTTTTGCAAATGGTATGCCATCGTGGTGGTAATTCTCATTCCTAGGCTACCACACGCTCTCAAAGGCAACATAACCAATCTGGCAAATTGAAAAAAAGTACAAATCAAGCCTTATATTTGACCCCGTAACTCTCAAAAACACTAAAAAAAACAAAACTGTATATTGGGGGTACTGTTATACTCGGGAGACTTCGCTGAACACAAATATTAGTGTTTCAAAACAGTAAAACAATGATATCATCAGTGTAAGTGCCATTTGTGTGTGAAAAATGCAAAAACGTCACTTTCACTGACAATATCATTGCTGTGGTATGGTTTACTGTTTTGAAACACTAATACAGTATTTGTGTTCAGCGAAGTCTACCGAGTAAATCAGTACCCCCCATGTACAGGTTTTAGGGTGTCTTGGAAAGCCTGGAGTTGTGGGAGGGGTTGAGTGGCCTATATAAGCCCACACCTACCTCCATGCGGGGCTGATGTCGATTGGCTACTTATGGTTTCGGTTGTGCCAGAAAAGATTCCCTCGTGGTTTTTCCAGGTGTAGTCACAGCCAGCATACTGTCCAGGCGAGCCAACAGGCCTTTGTACCGCGGACTGCCGACCCCAGCTCCAAATCGCTCGATCTCGGTCACTCCCAACGCCACTAAGCTCCCGGGACACCTTCCCGGCAACTGTGAGTACACACGAACACGTGATAAACTACAGAACGGGGTCGCAAACGTACGAACACAATAGGAAGTTCATACGTAATTCTCACTTAAACGAAAAAGACACAAAACAGTTAGGCAAGAACGCTAGTTAAAGGTTGTAATTTCATTCACCCAACACTCGGTAATTCGCATAGTATACTCCATACGGCTAATCTCACCCTTTGCAAACCAAATTTAGCAGTTCGTTCGGCTTAAATCCATGTTACAAAGCGTAATACAAATAGTACTTCAATACCGCCATCTACTGGGAAAAATTTCTAACTACACCGAAATCCAAACTTTTACAATATGATAGTCACAATGGTAGTTGTTTCACTTGGTAAAACAGGACGTATAATTGTGACATGTTATGTTTTAATCACGCAATAAGTCTGTTGTCACGTTTTTAATTAACATGTTTTCTCTGGTCATACGGACAGAGTCAAGTAGTCCTTTTGGCGGGAAAATACAATATGGTCAGTCAATCGGAGTTTGCTCATGTATACCAATGTACATTTGTATTTGTTGTTCATGGAATTTCAGAACTCAGGTCAATACTTTCTCGCTTACAAACCAGTCACATTGGGTTATATCTGTGTACACGGTACTTTAAAAAACTTGGGTAGTTTACAGGTCGGGAGGGGGGAGTGAGGGGGTGAGAGGAAGAAGGGAGGTAGATAGTAGCAGTCAAAACATTGGCTTTTAAGACATAATACTTAATAAGCACAAACTTAGCTCCAAAATATTTCAAAACGTTCATAGTGGGACTTAATTCCCGGTAAAGAGTTTTTAAATATCACAAAACGATTTAATTCCAGTTAGAACTACGATCAGTATTCAATTCCTACCCAGACGGACACGCTAGCATCTAACAGAAAATGCGATCTGTTCCACAAATATTCAAATCCGTAAGTTACCTTATATATTATACCTGTTTCTGGCATATACATAACAAGGCCACTAGAGTAAGCTTCACATAAGTTCAAACGTAAGCAAACAGGCCATGCTAACCTAGAAATACCAGGAATAAACAGCCTATACGCCAATTCATGTAAATCCACGTAGACCTACAGCTACAAGCGTATTTCGCTCCAAAACATAATAAGACATATTTCGGGTAATCAGGTCACAAAGTTATGGGAACCTAAACAAACATACCTAACCATACAAATATACAAGGACGACAATTACGTTTTACATCAAACGTTTGCACGCAACTTACAGAATGTCATAGGTACATACAAAGCACTTACCAGGTTCACAGAGTTAACAGTATTACATAATCACACATATATTGCTTATAATTTATGCTTAAAGCAGCACTGTAATGCCAAACTTACCTTTCCCCAATCGATTCCTTTTCTTTAAAAATTAAGACAAAGCAGGGACTATTTCTCTTCTGGAGGTTTCCTACGCCATGACAAGCTATAACCAGTGGAGGAGAAAAGTCAGAACGTTTCCGGTGGTCAGAGCAATTTTCCCATAATCCTTAGCTTCCCTCCCTGTTCCCACGATGCTTCCTGTCAGCATTGCCAAACATCCTGTCACTTAGACAGAACGCTGGCAAAACTGCCGAATTGCGTCCCAACAGAATGAGAACAATTTCTCCATTCATATAAGGACGCAATTTGGGACTTTGTTCGTATTGGAATTTCATTTGAATTAATGAAACTCCGATTCTATTCATCGCTATACCGCGAGTAGGGGCATGTATAGTAAACAGTGAGCAGCCACTGGCTGCTCACTGTTAAAAAAAAAAAAAAAAACACATTAAACTGAAGGGGGGACCTAGAGCCCCCCTAGCCCCCTACCCCTGAGCAGCAGGTGGGGGTCATAAATGTGAATGTGGGGGGGACCTATTGTTCTTCCCCCTGGCCCCCACCCCTGAGCGGCAGGTGGGGGCCCTAAAGGATAATGGGGGGGGACCTATCATCCTCCCCCCCTTGCCCCCACCCCTGTGCGGCGGGTGGAGGCCCTAAATAACAAAAATAGGGGGGACCTACTGTCCTCCCCCCCGGCCCCCACCCCTGGGCGGCGGGTGGGGGCCCTAAATGAGAATGTGGGGGGGACCTATTGTCCTCCTCCCCCGGCCCCCACCCCTGAGCGGTGGGTGGGGGCCCTAAATAAGTATGTGGGGGGAACCTACTGTCCTCCCTCCCGGCCCCCCACCCCTGAGCGGTGGGTGGGGGCCCTAAATAAGAATGTGGGGGGGACCTACTGTCCTCCCCCCGGCCCCCACCTGTCTGAAATTTCTAGTCATTCATTTGTCTTTCTGACGAATGCATGAATAGATGAAATTTCCATTCGCGTGCCCAAGTGTGTAACTGGGCATGTGTGGGAATCTCACAGTCTATCTAGTGTAGGCAGATGACGTGTCCCACAGGGACTTCCTCTACCCACACAAAGATGGTGGCGCCCTGAATATAGATCGGGGCAGAAAATAAAGATTACAAATAGGTAATATGGGGGGCTAAGGGGCATTTGGGGGTGACTAGGGGGTCAGTTAAATGTAGTGGAGTCGGGAGGGGGGGTTAAAAATAACGAGATTTGGCCACGACAGTGCCGCTTTAAACTTCATTTCAATACCTCAATCCGCTAGGTCCAGAAGCAACCCTATCATAATCACAAACCCCTTAAAGGAGGATCAACATACCCAGGTATGTATCACTTATACAAATACTAATCACTTGCACAGTCGTGGTAAAGTCACCAATTACAGTCTTGGTTTTACTAACAAATCAGACACCCCGTCAAGGTATAACATCCCTCAAAAGTTACAGGTATGCTATTTCCTTCGTACCTTTGTATCCACGCATCGTTAACTGGCAGTTAGGGTACTGGAACAGCCCCGTACACAGATTAAAATGCTTTGAAGTTTCCACAAGACCAACACCCATCCTCACACAGTATTATTTTAGCCCATCGGCCCAAATCATAGCTAGAGTCTCGCAACACTCTGCTAAGAGGTTTAGTAAGGGCTCACCTTCCTTACCCCCTTTTGTACTGTCTTATCAAGTTTCCCTGAGACCTACACCCCACCATCGTTTCATGGCACAGGGCCAATTCATAGACAGCCCCTCTACCAGACACTTGGAAATTAGCAGGGCCTCACTGTCTCACTTATAGCGAAGTTTTTCTCCACCCAGCATTTAAATAGATGCCAGTTAACGCAACCTACAAACATATCATAATGTCTCACGTGTCAGACCAAGGAGAGGACTTCTCACTACCCAACACGCCAGCTAGGCCACCCACTCCAACTAGTGCCCCCAACGCAAGAGAAAACCACGACACTTCAAGCGCAAAGATCACCGCAGAGTTAAGGCATAGGGGGATACCGTATCCTGCCACCGCCAGAAAGGCAGAACTCTATAGAATGATGATGACCAATTCAGAGAACCCACAACCAGGGACCAGTGCGCAAGACAATATTAACGATACCCTGACAGGGATACAGGCCACGATGACATCCATTCTCTCATCATTAACAATCTAAATCAAAGAATGGAAAAGTTAGAATGCCTGGCACCAGTTACCACGACTTCCCCAGACATCCTACCCACACAAATCGTTGACCAAACCCTCTCTCAGGGTATTGTCAAAGGTACCCATGTTGAACAGGGCTCCACCACACACACATCATCACACCAGCACATATGGTCCCTCCCAATATCAAGAAAGACATACTGGAGGAAAAAGACGTAAACCTTATGTCCTTACTAATAGCATCTCAAGACATAGTTGAGAATAAACCCAGGGCTCGAGTCCTGCAGGACCGCGTGGGAACAGCGTTCCTGCACTTTTTCCACAGCAGGAACGCCGTTCCCATTACTAGTCCTGCAGGACCCAGGGCTGGCACAAGCGGCTGCCAGAGCAGGGGGAACACAAATCCGAATCCCCTGCCTCTGACTGGGGACTCGGATTTCTAAACTCACCTCTCCCCCTGCAGTCAGTGGAGTCGTCCGGCCTCTCCTGATGATGTCAGTAGGAGGGGGCGTGACTTTCTCTGCTCTTCTCACAGGACCGCTGGGGAGCAGAGGAAGTCACGCCCCCTCCTCCTGACATCATCAGGAGAGGCCGGCTTACTCCACTGACTGCAGGCTGCAGGTTCCAGATCCTGTCCCACACCTCCTGGCCCAAGGTAGGCCTCATGGAGGGGGGAAGGCACTTTAGTTTTTTTTTTTTTTTTATCCCTTTCCTCAGTCCCTGTTTAAGGCCCTGTCCCCCCTCCTCAGTTCCTGCCCCCCTCCTTAGTCCCTTTCCCCAGTCCCTGCCCCCTCCTCAGTCCCTGCCCCCTCCTCAGTCCCTGTCCCCCTCCTCAGTCCCTGTCCCCCTATTTAAGGCCCTGTCCCCCTCCTCAGTCCCTGTCCCCCTATTTAAGGCCCTGTCCCCCCTCCTCAGTTCCTTCCCCCCTCCTCAGTCCCTGTCCCCCTATTTAAGGCCCTGTCCCCCCTCCTCAGTTCCTGCCCCCCTCCTCGGTCCCTGTCCCCCTATTTAAGGCCCTCTCCCCCCTCCTCAGTTCCTGCCCCCCTCCTTAGTCCCTTTCCCCAGTCCCTGCCCCCCTCCTCAGTCCCTGCCCACCTCCTCAGTCCCTGTCCCCCTCCTCAGTCCCTGTCCCCCTATTTAAGGCCCTGTTCCCCTTCCTCAGTTCCTGCCCCCCTCCTCAGGCCCTGTCCCCCATCCTCAGGCCCTGTCCCCCCTCCTCAGGCCCTGTCCCCCTTCCTCAGTCCCTGTCCCCCTTCCTCAGTCCCTGTCCCCCTCTTCAGTCCCTGTCCCCCTCCTCAGTCCCTGTCCCCCTCCTCAGTTCCTGTCTCCCTCCTCAGTCCCTGTCCCTTTCACCAGTCCCTGTCCCCCTCCTCAAGCCCTGTTCCCTTACTCAGCGCCTGTCCCCCTCCTCAGTCCCTGCCCCCATCCTCAGGCTCTGTCCCTTTCCTGAGCCCCTGTCCCCCTATTTAAGGCCCTGTTCCCCTTCCTCAGTCCCTGTCTCCCTCCTCAGTCCCTGTCTCCCTCCTCAGTCCCTGTCTCCCTCCTCAGTCCCTGACTCCCTCCTTAGTCCCTGCCTCCCTCCTTAGTCCCTGTCCCTTTCCCCAGTCCCTGTCTCCCTCCTCAGTCCCTGTCCCCTTACTCAGTCCTTGTCCCCTTACTCAGTCCCTGTCCCCCTCCTAAGTCCCTGTCCCTTTACCGAGTTCCTGCCCCCCCTCCTCAGGCCCTGTCCTCCCTCCTCAGGCCCTGTCCCCCTTCCTCAGTCCCTGTCCCCCTTCCTCAGTCCCTGTCCCCCTCCTCAGTCCCTGCCCCCATCCTCAGGCCCTGTCCCTTTCCTGAGCCTCTGTCCCCCTATTTAAGGCCCTGTTCCCCTTCCTCAGTCCCTGCCCCCCTCCTCAGTCCCTGTCTCCCTCCTCAGTCCCTGTCTCCCTCCTCAGTCCCTGCCTCCCTCCTCAGTCCCTGCCTCCCTCCTTAGTCCCTGCCTCCCTCCTTAGTCCCTGCCTCCCTCCTTAGTTCCTGTCCCTTTCCCCAGTCCCTGTCCCCCTCCTCAAGCCCTGTCCCCTTACTCAGTCCCTGTCCCCTTACTCAGTCCCTGTCCCCCTCCTAAGTCCCTGTCCCTTTACCGAGTCCCTGTCCCCCTCCTCAAGCCCTGTCCCATTACTCAGTCCCTGTTCCCCTTCCTCAGTCCCTGCCTCCCTCCTCAGTCCCTGTCTCCCTCCTCAGTCCCTGTCTCCCTCCTCAGTCCCTGCCTCCCTCCTTAGTCCCTGTCCCTTTCCCCAGTCCCTGTCCCCCTCCTCAAGCCCTGTCCCCTTACTCAGTCCCTGTCCCCCTCCTAAGTCCCTGTCCCTTTACCGAGTCCCTGTCCCCCTATTTAAGGCCCTGTCCCCCTCCTCAAGCCCTGTCCAATCCTCAGGCCCTGTCCCTTTCCTGAGCCCCTGTCCCCCTCTTTAAGGCCCTGTTCCCCTTCCTCAGTCCCTGCCCCCTCCTCAGTCCCTGTCTCCCTCCTCAGTCCCTGTCTCCCTCCTCAGTCCCTGTCTCCCTCCTCAGTCCCTGTCCCTTTACCGAGTCCCTGTCCCCCTCCTCAAGCCCTGTCCCATTACTCAGTCCCTGTTCCCCTTCCTCAGTCCCTGCCTCCCTCCTCAGTCCCTGTCTCCCTCCTCAGTCCCTGCCTCCCTCCTTAGTCCCTGTCCCTTTCCCCAGTCCCTGTCCCCCTCCTCAAGCCCTGTCCCCTTACTCAGTCCCTGTCCCCCTTCTAAGTCCCTGTCCCTTTACCGAGTCCCTGTCCCCCTATTTAAGGCCCTGTCCCCCTCCTCAAGCCCTGTCCCATCCTCAGGCCCTGTCCCTTTCCTGAGCCCCTGTCCCCCTCTTTAAGGCCCTGTTCCCCTTCCTCAGTCCCTGCCCCCTCCTCAGTCCCTGTCTCCCTCCTCAGTCCCTGTCTCCCTCCTCAGTCCCTGTCTCCCTCCTCAGTCCCTGTCCCTTTACCGAGTCCCTGTCCCCCTCCTCAAGCCCTGTCCCATTACTCAGTCCCTGTTCCCCTTCCTCAGTCCCTGCCTCCCTCCTCAGTCCCTGTCTCCCTCCTCAGTCCCTGCCTCCCTCCTTAGTCCCTGTCCATTTCCCCAGTCCCTGTCCCCCTCCTCAAGCCCTGTCCCCTTACTCAGTCCCTGTCCCCCTCCTAAGTCCCTGTCCCTTTACCGAGTCCCTGTCCCCCTATTTAAGGCCCTGTCCCCCTCCTCAAGTCCTGTCCCATTAATCAGTCCCTGTCTCCCTCCTCAGTCCCTGTCCTCCTCCTCAGTCCCTGTCCCTTTCCTCAGTCCCTGCCCCCCTCCTCAAGCCCTGTCCCCTTACTCAGTCCCTGTCTCCCTCCTCAGTCCCTGCCCCCCTCCTCAGTCCTTGCCCCCCTCCTCAGTCCATGTCCCTTTCCTCAGTCTCTCAGTCCTCCTCAAGCCCTGTCCCCTTACTCAGTCCCTGTCTCCCTCCTCAGTCCCTGCCTCCCTCCTCAGTCCCTGTCTCCCTCCTCAGTCCCTGTCTCCCTCCTCAGTCCCTGTCTCCCTCCTCAGTCCCTGTCTCCCTCCTCAGTCCCTGTCTCCCTCCTCAGTCCCTGTCTTCTTACTCAGGCCCTGTCCCCCTCCTAAGCCCCTGCTCCCTTCATCAGCCCCTGCCCCCTTCCTCAGCCTCTGTCCCTTTCCTCAGCCCATGGCCCCTTCCTCAGCCCATGCCCCCCCTCCTCCTCCTCCTAAGCTCCTGTCCCTCTTCCTCAGCACTGCCAACTTACTCAGCCCATGGCCCCTTCCTCAACCCATGTCCCCCCCCTCCTCCTAAGCTCCTGTCCCTTTTCCACAGCACTGTCACCTTACTTAGCCCCTGTCCACCTTACTCAGCCCCTGTCCACCTTACTCAGCCCAGTGCTCTTATTCAGCCCCTGCATATGAGCATCAGCCCCTGCCCCTCTTCCTCAGCCCCTGCCCCTCTTCCTCAGCCCCTGCCCCTCTTCCTCAGCCCCTGCCCCCCTTCCTCAGCCCCTGTCCCCCTTCCTCAGCCCCTGTCCCCCTTCCTCAGCCCCTGTCCCTCTCCTCAGCCCATGCCCCGTTCGTCAGCCCCTGTCCCCCTCCTCAGCCCCTCAGTTCCTGTCCCTTTCCTCAGCCCCTCAGTTCCTGTCCCTTTCCTCAGCCCCTCAGTTCATGTCCCTTACCTCAGCCCATGTCCCTCTTCCTCAGCACTGCCAACTTACTCAGCCCATGGCCCCTTCCTCAACCCATGTCCCCCCCCTCCTCCTAAGCTCCTGTCCCTTTTCCACAGCACTGTCACCTTACTTAGCCCCTGTCCACCTTACTCAGATCCTGTCCACCTTACTCAGCCCAGTGCTCTTATTCAGCCCCTGCATATGAGCATCAGCCCCTGCCCCTCTTCCTCAGCCCCTGCCCCTCTTCCTCAGCCCCTGCCCCTCTTCCTCAGCCCCTGCCCCCTTCCTCAGCCCCTGTCCCCCTTCCTCAGCCCCTGTCCCCCTTCCTCAGCCCCTGTCCCCCTTCCTCAGCCCCTGTCCCTCTCCTCAGCCCATGCCCCGTTCGTCAGCCCCTGTCCCCCTCCTCAGCCCCTCAGTTCCTGTCCCTTTCCTCAGCCCCTCAGTTCCTGTCCCTTTCCTCAGCCCCTCAGTTCATGTCCCTTACCTCAGCCCATGTCCCCTTCCTCAGCCCTTGCCCCCCCCCTCCTAAGCTCCCGTCCCTCTTCCTCAGCTCCTGTCCCCCTCCTCAGCCCCGTGCCCTTACTCAGCCCCTGCATACAAGCGTATCATTTTTTTGGGGTGAGGGGAGGGGGCGGGGAGTGGATCTTGGGTGAGTTCCTGCACTTATTTACCCAGGACTTGACCCCTGAATAAACCTCACAGTTACGGTGACCTGTCAGTGGTGCTCAAAGCTAAAGATCCCAGGCTGAACAAAAAGTTGCCCATTCCAGACTTTGTACTGACATTTGGGTTGTATAGAGACGTGATATGCTTCAATTTCCCACAACGCAGAGAGGAACTGGACTTCTGTTCAGTTGGTAGATCTGGGGAACAAGTACAGTGGTACATATTTTTACGATTACCACAAATCTTTTTTGCCCAAGGCAGTGGCAACCTTTGCACAGTTTAACATCAGGATAGACTGGAGTCACATGGACACGGAGCTGTTCTGTCGCCACTTTGCCGGGCTAGTACCACCGGCTTGTGCTATTTGCTCTTCGAACTCTTACTCTACCAACGTGTGCCAGCAAGCCCTGTTTACCCACCACTAGCTACGCTACCCCTAGCACAAGTAAAAGTGAACAGAAAGGTTTAAAGGACAAACTGGGAAAACCGATAGTATTTTTAGGGTAAGGCGCCGATATGTAACAACTTCAATGCAGGGGGATGCAGTTTCAGTGCTTGCAGGTTGTTGCATGTCTGCTCCATCTGTTACTGAGCCCACGCCAAAACCATGTGCCCAAACCGCCTCTTTCCCAGGAAGTGACTTACCGAAGTACAGGTCGACATGTTAGCTTTCTATCTTAATTCTCACGCTTTACAACACTTACCGTATATACTCGAGTATAAGCCGACCCGAATATAAGCCGAGGCCCCTAATTTTACCCCAAAAAACTGGGAAAACTTATTGACTCGAGTATAAGACTAGGGTGGGAAATGCAGCAGCTACTGGTACATTTCTAAATAAAATTAGATCCTAATTTTAAAAATTATATATAAAAAAAAATATATATATAAAAATTATATTAATTGAATATTTATTTACAGTGTGTATATAATAAATGCAGTGTGTGTGTGTGAATGCAGTGTGTGTGTGCCATAATACAGACATTGACTCGAGTATAAGTTGAGTTGGGGTTTTTCAGCACAAAAAATGTGCCGAAAAACTCGACTTATACTCAAGTATATACGGTAGTTAAATTCCTAATCACGGGTTTCACAGAGGGGTTCCACACTGGTTAATTGCACTGCCAGCAGGCACACTCGAATGTCACAACCTGCAATCAGCCACAATAGACCCGGCAACAGTAGACCACAATAGACCTGTCAACAGTATGCCTAGACTTAATCACGTTGCAAGCTAGCCTCCCCAGCGACAAAGTTCAGAGAATCAAGACAGAGATCGAATTGTTCCTCAACAGAGGAATCACTTCTCGAAAAGACCTCCAATCCCTCTTGTGTTCTAAACTTTGCCATGAGGATAATACCACAAGGTTGCGCATTTGTTTCAAGACTACTTAGTCTATTGCCAGACCTACCAAGCGACGACAGCATAGTCACGTTGGATGAACAGACTAGGGCAGATTTGACCATGTGGCACCAATTCTTGACACACTGGAACGGGGTAAACATGTTTATCGCGCCCTTAACAGAAAACTCACCGGTTTTATGGACAGATGTAGCGGCCCACTCAGGGTTTGCAGCCATTTTTGGGGACGAATGGTTCAAAGACGCTTGGCCGATAGAGACAGCAACTCTGCCATTGTTCAGTAGCACCTCCGCCCTTTTCAAAATCTACCACAGCCGTAGTGTGGGGCCACCTTTAGAAGGGGAAGATGAAAAAAAATGCTACACAGGCAACA
The DNA here is from genome assembly GCF_036172605.1 of Pelobates fuscus. Lineage (NCBI taxonomy): Eukaryota > Metazoa > Chordata > Amphibia > Anura > Pelobatidae > Pelobates > Pelobates fuscus. The sequence continues at coordinate 98,831,508 of NC_086325.1, forward strand.
CTGCGGCATGCAAATTATTAACAAAGGTAGGTCCTCTTCCCTAACAATCATGAGTCTCGTTAGGAGACTCACGTGGTTGGCAGCAATACAACACTTTCCACCTGATTTGCAAACACATACCAGGCTATCACAACACAGCAGCTCTCTCGTTCTAACCTGCAGGCTTTCTTCAAAGTTCATCCCACTGGGGGTAGCGGAGCCTGACAGCCAAGATGGCCGGACGTGCTCTCGGAGAGCTCTGACAAAGACGGGCACAAAAACGACTACCCATAACAATATAACCATGCCAGCAGTACAAGATGCCCCAAAATCGACACAGGATCACACGTGGAACAGGACGATACCTGTCACGCACCGAAACAAAAAGAGAACACCTGGGCTGGCCACGAGGCCTAAACTGGAGCGGAGCCTGAAGCTTGCGGGAGGCGGCCGATCTCAAAGGTTCACATCAGATGCTACCCTGCTACCCCCCCCTCTGGACCGATGGGGGAAGACGAATACCCCCACAACGCGGCTCACACAAGCAATTAAACCTGCTAACAACCGAGACCACAAGGGCCCAAGCAAGATGGAGGCAAAACACACTCTCACCAAGCCACCCAAGCTGACGCTGGAGTTCTTTGACAGGCTGTGTGCCTGCATATGGTCAATGCTCCACACCAAAGGTCGGAGCTACAACCAAGCGACGCGAAGGGCGGCAGCTTGGATCTGCCCGTCCACCCGGTGTCTCCTGATTAGATGCCCACCCGGACCCCCCAGAGAGACCTCCAGACGGGACCTACCACAGAGCTCCAAAAGGCAGAGAAATGGGGATTTTCCTCCCAGACTCCGGCACCCACCCTCACACACACCAGAGGGAGAAAACCAAGCCCGCCCGACTTAACCACCACCCAGCGATACCAGATCCCGCTGGCCAACGCAGCATAATACATAATACACACAGACCCAAGCTGACAGTCACAAGACTTACCGAAATGGAGAATACCTTCTTATCAGCGAAAGACGCGGGCCGAGAGCCCCTCCAGGTCAGATAGGTGACAGGACTTGGCCGCAGCAGCTGATATGGACAGAGACTATATAATGTGGCCCATAAAAGGCATCGGCTGACCCTCTTGTCCTCCCAGGCTGGCGCTCCCAAACCGTTACCGAACCCTGCACCACCGCCAGGGCCGCCACCAGAAATATTGGGGCGCCTGACAAAGCATGAGGTCTTGGCCCCCCCCCTCCCTGCCCGGCCGGCCTCCCCCCAATGAATGCAGTGTGTGTGTTAGTGTAATGAATGCAGTGTGTGTGTCAGTGTAATGAATGCAGAGTGTGTGTCAGTGCAATGACTGCAGTGTGTGTGTCAGTGCAATGAATGCAGTGTGTGTGTCAGTGCAATGAATGCAGACTGTGTGTCAGTGTAATGAATGCAGAGTGTGTGTCAGTGCAATGAATGCAGTCTGTGTGTCGGTGTAATGAATGCAGAGTGTGTGTCAGTGCAGTGGATGCAGAGTGTGTGTCAGTGTAGTGAATGCAGAGTGTGTGTCAGTGTAATGAATGCAGTGTGTGTGTCAGTGTAGTGAATGCAGAGTGTGTGTCAGTGTAGTGAATGTAGAGTGTGTGTCAGTGTAATGAATGCAGTGTGTGTGTTAGTGTTGTGGATGCAGAGTGTGTGTTAGTGTTGTGGATGCAGTGTGTGTGTCAGTGTAGTGAATGCAGAGTGTGTGTCAGTGTAATGAATGCAGTGTGTGTGTGTTAGTGTAGTGGATGCAGTGTGTGTGTTAGTGTAGTGGATGCAGTGTGTGTGTTAGTGTAGTGGATGCAGTGTGTGTGTTAGTGCAGTGTGTGTTAGTGCAGTGAATGAAGTGTGTGTGTCAGTGTAGTGAATGCAGAGTGTGTGTCAGTGTAATGAATGCAGTGTGTGTGTTAGTGTAGTGAATGCAGAGTGTGTGTTAGTGCAGTGGATGCAGTGTGTGTTAGTGCAGTGGATGCAGTGTGTGTTAGTGCAGTGGATGCAGTGTGTGTGTCAGTGTAGTGAATACAGAGTGTGTGTCAGTGTAATGAATGCAGTGTGTGTGTTAGTGTAGTGAATGCAGAGTGTGCGTTAGTGTTGTGGATGCAGTGTGTGTGTTAGTGCAGTGAACGCAGTGTGTGTGTTAGTGTAATGAATGCAGTGTGTGTTAGTGCAGTGAATGCAGTGTGTGTGTTAGTGCAGCGAATGCAGTGTGTTTGTTAGTGTTGTGGATGCGGAGTGTGTGTTATTGTTGTGGATGCAGTGTGTGTGTTAGTGTTGTGGATGCAGTGTGTGTGTGAGTGCAGTGTGTGTTAGTGTAATGAATGCAGTGTGTGTTAGTGCAGTGAGTGCAGTGCGTGTGTCAGTGTAATGAATGCAGTGTGTGTGTTAGTGTAATGAATGCAGTGTGTGTGAGTGTAGTGAATGCAGTGTGTGTGAGTGTAGTGAATGCAGTGTGTGTCAGTGTAATGAATGCAGTGTGTTTGTCAGTGTAATGAATGCAGTGTGTGTGTTAGTGTAATGAATGCAGTGTGTGAGTGTAGTGAACGCAGTGTGTGTGAGTGTAGTGAATGCAGTGTGTGTTAGTGCAGTGGATGCAGTGTGTGTGTTAGTGTAATGTATGCAGTGTGTGTTAGTGTAATGAATGCAGTGTGTGTGTGTTAGTGTAGTGGATGCAGTGTGTGGGTGTGAGTGCAGTGAATGCAGTGTGTGTGTGTGAGTGCAATGAATGCAGTGTGTGAGTGCAGTGAATGCAGTGTGTTTGTGAGTGCAGTGTGTGTGTGTTTAGTAGTGAATGCATGGAAATGTAATAATGTGAATGTATTCTGTTATTCCCCCCTCCCTGTTTCTTACCTGGTTCAGGGAGGGGGGAAGATTCCATGATCCCTGGTGGTCCGGTGGCATTGTGGGGCCCTTGGCTCCCTATACTTGCAGAGGGGGCCCAGCGGACTGCAGCTGTACTTTACAGCATTTCCCGCTCTCACTCCCGCGAGATGTGGTGTGCGCGCCGCGCGGAGCGTTGCCATGGTAACCCATGGCAACGCTCTAACGGTCGCACGTCTCGCGGGAGTTAGAGAGCAGGAAATGCTATAAAGTACAGCTGCAGTCCGCTGGGCCCCCTCTGCAAGTATAGGGAGCCGGGGGCCTGCGGCTGCACCTATATATAGCGATCATCGTTAAAGGTGCAGAGAGTAATTGTGGGGCCCTGGACTGCCAAAGCAGTCCGGGCCCCCCAGGACCGCCGGACCCGTGACAACTGTCATGGTTGTCACCCCCTGATGGCGGCCCTGACCACCGCTGACTACCCGTACTAGAACCGGCTACTCAGGGACTCAGGTTATGACAAACTAGACTCTTAAAGCAGACGCCCATATAAGCAAGCTTCTTTTTAAGTAACCATGGTTTATATTTGTGTGATCTACAGTACTCAACATATGTTTAGTCATCACAGATATAACAAGCAGAAAATGTCTAGATAATAAAGCGGCGCCAATCGCCATAAATAATACCCTTAAGCTTCAAAGTGTCCTGATGAAAGCTCTGGTCGTGAGCTGCAACGTTGATAATTTCAGATTTGCTAACAATAAATTGGAACTACAAACACACACACACACACACACTTTTATTTATTTATTTCCTTTTTTAAATGTCTGGATATTTTTTTATTAAAAAACAGAATATAATAAATATGTATGGGGACAGGTTGTTAATCCACAGAGAAATTTGAAAATTTGAATAAAGATTTTTTTCCTCCTTTTTGGGGCATCGTTTTAAATTTGGGTGTTTGCCTTCTTTTGGATCAACAGCATACAAAGATATGTTTAACAGATTGAGCACAGTGGGTCTGAGTCTTTTTGCAACCTAGAATGTTGTAGCTCCAGGTAGCTTTATCTGCTAGGAGCTAAAGTATGGGTCGTCAGCCTGGTCCCTACCTCCCACTAGTGGGCGTTTCAGGATTCCAGGTGGGCGGTAGGGATTTCCTCAATTTCATCACCATTTGCGGCCCGGTCCACCGTCCAAGGGGTCCATCGGGTGGCCCATGCTGTCAGGGCCCCCCGATGGATGTGGATTGTAAGGGGGCCCAGCCTGCGCTCGGCGCTTTAACAGCGCGACCGGACCCCCTGTTATTACATCACATGCTGGGAGGAAGTGACTGCACATCACTCCTCCCAGCTAACACACAGACCGCGCGGGAGGAAGCAGAGGGTTTCAAAGTGGGAACTCTGACTCCCATCCACCTGAGCCACCACTGGACCCCAGGGAAAGTCACCCTCCTGCACCTAAAAGGTAGGAAACAGGAGGGTGACTAAAATATTTTGTGTGTGTTTGTTTGTGTGTATGTGTCTTTGTATGTATGTCTTGTGTGTGTGTGTGTCTTTGTATGTATGTCTTGTGTGTGTGTCTGGATGTGTCTTTGTATGTATGTGTGTCTTATGTATGTGTCTATGTGTGTGTGTGTCTTTGTATGTATGCCTTGTGTGTGTGTTTGTGTGTGTCTGTATGTTTGTATGTATGTGTGTCTTGTCTTTGTATGTATGTGTTGTGTATGTGTCTTTGTGTGTCCTATGTAAGTCTTTGTATGTATGTGTGTCTTGTGTCTGTCGTATGTGTGTGTGTCTGTGTGCATGTCTGTGTGTGTGTCTGTATGTGTGCCTGTCTGTTTGTATGTATGTGTCTTGTGTGTATGTGTGTGTGTGTATGTGGTCCTGTCTGTGTGTGTGTGTGCCTGTCTGTTTGTATGTATGCAGGGCCGGTGCAAGGATTTTTGGGTACATAGGCGAAGATGTATTTTTCCGCCCCCCCCCCCATTCAAAAATAACATCTTCACCTATGTGCCTCTTAACCAGCCCCTCTCCCCGTCCATTATTGGTCCCCTCCCTCTCCTGTCCCTTAGTGTTCTTCTGACAGTCACACACACTCAATGACAAACACAGAGACTCACTGATCTGACACACACACACTGACACTCATTGACAGACACACTGATAGTCACACACAGACTCAATGACAAAGATACTCTCACTGATTTGACAGACACTCACAAACACACACTGACAGACACACACATACACTGACACACTCACATGCAACACTCATACAATCACTCACAGACACACATACACTCACTCACGCACACACTCACAATCACTCACAGACACACATACACTCACTCACGCACACACTCACAGTCACTCACAGACGCACATACACTCACTCACAGACACACATACACTCACTCACGCACACAGTCACTCACAGACACACATACACTCACACATACAGACACACATACACTCACTCATGCACACACATACACTCACTCACGCACACACATACACTCACTCACGCACACACTCACAGACACACATACACTCACTCACACACTCACACACAGTCACTCACAGTAACACATACACTCACTCACGCACACACACAGAGACACATACTCACAGACACTCACTCACACACACACACTGACACTCACAGACACTCACTCACAGACACACACTCACAGACACACTCACTCACACAGAGACACATTCACACTCAGACACACAGACACTCACTCACACACTCACACAGAGACACATACACACTCACAGACACACAGACACTCACTCACACACACTCACACACAGACACGCACAGACACAGACACACACACACTCACTCACACACTCACAGACACACAGACACTCACTCACTCACACACACTCACACACAGACACTCACAGACACAGACACACACACACTCACAGACACACACTCACAGACACACACTCACAGACACACAGACACTCTCACACAGAGACACACTCACTCACAGACACATACACACAGACACTCACTCACACACACACTCACACAGACACACACACACTCACTCACAGACACACAGACACTCTCACTCACACACACACACTCTCACACAGACACTCTCACACACAGACACTCTCACACACAGACACATCACATACATTCACAAATTATTTTAATAAATAAATAATATCCACCCAGCCTCCCTACCTGGAGAGCTGGTGTGGATCATTCCCTGGGGTCCAGTGGGGCTGCTGGGCGGCGTGCGGCAGTGCTGCGATCAGGCGCTGCGAAGGAGCTCTAACCTCTCTGCTCTGCTCCCTCGCGCGCTGTCTGCTGATGCCGCGGGAGCCGGAATATGACGTCATATTACGGCTCCCGCGGTATCAGCAGACAGGCAGCGCGCGAGGGAGCAGAGCAGAGAGGTTAGAGCTCCCTCGCAGTGCCTGATCGCAGCACTGCCGCGCCGGGGGCGGAGATGGTGGCCGGCAGGTGGGAGAGCTTCCCTCCTGCCGTTCACTGAAATCTTGCGCCCCCGGAGCCGGTGCGCCCTAAGGCAGCCGCCTGTGCCGCCTTATGGACACGCCGGCCCTGTATGTATGTGTGTCTTGTGTGTGTGTATGTGTCTGTATGTGTGTATGTGTGTCTTGTGTGTGTGTGTGTGTGTCTGTATGTATGTATGTATGTGTGCCTGTCTGTTATAGTGGGCTATAGTAAGTAATAGTAAGTGGGCTACCTAGCTCAGCCTTCCTACTGGGCATTGCTATAAGTAAGGTTAAAAAATAGAAAAAAATGAAAAGAAAAGGTGGGGAGGGGAATTGAGGAGGGAGAGGAGATGAGCTGACGCACAGATGAGAAATCATATTATGAGCAAACAGAGAAGTCGTCTGAATATCACTGAAAGAGGAGACCTTTGTTTGTTCCTTACGAAAATCGAACCAGATATCAAATATTTAGTCTTGCAGCATCAATTTCAAGGATCTCATTAATCACTAGTAAAGGTAATTTCAATTTACTTTATTGTTTTCTCATTAAACTATTGTTTTCTCATTAAAGTTAAAAACATTATAAACATGCATTAAGTAGAAATAAAAAGTACGTACATTTATTTTTTTTTAAAAACCCTCCTTTCTAAAAAATATTCTGCACTTGCGCGAAAACTGGTGGGCAGTAAGGAAATTTTCAAGAAAGCTGCATTAGTGGGCGGTAGGTAGAAAAAGGTTGACTACCACTGAGCTAAAGAAATAAAAATAAAGGAGCTTTTTTTTTTTACTCTGCTGCCATCTAGTGGTTGAGATGGTTATACTCTACTGCCATCTAGCCGCAGATTCCTATACTTTACTGCCATCTCAGAGCATTTGCTTACAGAGTTTGTAATAAATTAATATAATGAATGTGATTCTGAAAGTTGTAAAAAATAAATAAATTTATAATTAAGTTTAACAGTGGTAATGCAACAAAAGTGACTTGTGTGTTTAGTGTTTTACATTAAGGAAGGAAAACTTGAGTATAGGGTATATTTACCAGTGAATATAAAAGTTTGATGTGGCAGAACTAACAAAAAACAACAAAAAATTTGGTTAAACTAATAGTAATTACTAATGGTAATACTAATTAGATATTAGTATTGAATTATTTATTTGTAACTATTATCCATGGGATTATTCACTATTGAGTGAATTGTGGTGAATTAAAGATAACATGCAAGCAAAACTTAGACCAAACAGGAATATTCTACAAGAAAAAAAGGAGGCAAAAATAAGTATATTTCCAATTAAACTATTTTTGTCTAAAAACAAAAAAAAGGTGTAAGAAAACAAATGCAAACCAAAATAGAATACATGAGAACAAGTAGAAACTCAATCAGTGTGCCGTTCGATGGATCTCCGCTCACACCTCAAACATGTTTTTGCTTACTTGTGCTATTGCAGACAGAACCTATCAAGTTTCCAAATCAAACTGATCCCACTTACAAGTGCAAACCAGAAACAAAATGACGATAAATCCCCTGTGTATAGAGATACAGCACTTCCAGATAATTGTTTCATCCTTCTTTGGGCCTTATTAGTGGGCTACAGGTGATACCCCGACAGGTACAGTAAGCAAGAGGTGCATTTATGTATAACCTTATTGACACAAAAAGTGGCAATCGTGCAATATGTCAATGAATATTAGTAAAATAAAGATGTCTCATCTTGACCACTCATTCTACTGATGACTTACACCTTTGCTTGGTTTGCAGCCAAAGTAACAAATATAAGATTCCACATTTCTAGTAAAGTGAGGAGGTGGAATCGAGAGAAAAAAAAGAATCCTTTAGTGTTTAATTTAAAATTATATACTTATAAAGGTGGAGCGCAAAGTCAGATCCACATCCCCTTAGGGTCCTTTAAGTGGCTTCAGCTCAGATGAGTATATGGAAAAAATAAAGTGCATATAATAGTGAAGCACAGTTACATTCAATTACACATATTTATTAATGGTTCACTAGACATCAAACACTCCTAGCACTGAAGAGAAATAGATCAAAGTCAATTTCAAGTGTATTTTTCATTAGACAATACACATAAATATGAAAAACAATAAACAAATTGAATCTCAAGCCTCTTACAAGATAAAAATAAGTGAGTATATGCAGTCCCAGCTGCTACTCACAAACGCTTTGTAATTGCCTGAGCCCAGGTACGATGTTAAATGGCAGCCGGCTTCTCCTTTTTCCTCCACGGATGTTTCGGGGAAAGCAGACCGCTGAAAAATGCTGGGCATCCGTGGAGGAAAAAGGAGAAGCCGGCTGCCATTTAACATCGTACCTGGGCTCAGGCAATTACAAAGCGTTTGTGAGTAGCAGCTGGGACTGCATATACTCACTTATTTTTATCTTGTAAGAGGCTTGAGATTCAATTTGTTTATTGTTTTTCATATTTATGTGTATTGTCTAATTTATGTATTTTACTTGAAATTGACTTCGATCTATTTCTCTTCAGTGCTAGGAGTGTTTGATGTCTAGTGAACTATTAATAAATATGTGTAATTGAATGTAACTGTGCTTCACTATTATATGCACTTTATTTTTTCCATATACTCATCTGAGCTGAAGCCACTTAAAGGACCCTAAGGGGATGTGGATCTGACTTTGCGCTCCACCTTTATAAGTATTTTGTTTGAGTGTTGGTGTGGGTTTTGGGTACTCACAGGTGTGTAGCAGCTTTTGGAGATTTAATTGTATATTGGAAGTATAAATTTTTTGAGGTATATTAGGGACTGTTTGTATATATAATTTTTCCTTTTTTACCGCATTTGTGCTCATAGAGCCATACAATTAGCGCTTTTATATTTGAACTATTTTGCTAATTTAAAATTATGAAACTTAGGAATCAATGTATATACACTGAACAAAATTATAAATGCTACACTTTTGTTTTTGCCCCCATTTTTCATGAGCTGAACTCAAAGTTCTAAGACTTTTTCTATGTACACAAAAGGCCTATTTCTCTCTAATATCTTTCACAAATCTGTCTAAATGTGTGTTAGTGAGCACTTCTCATTTGCGGAGATCAGTCATCCACCTCACAGGTGTGGCATATCAAGATGCTTTTTAGACAGAATAATTATTGCACAGGTGTGCCTTAGTCTGGCCACAATAAAAGGCCACTCTAAAATGTGCAGTTTTACTTTATTGGAGGGGTCCGAAAACCAGTCAGTATCTGCTGTGACCACAATTTGCCTCACGCAGTGCAACTAGAGATGTCCCGAATAGTTCGCTGGCGAATAGTTCCCAGCGAACATAGCTTGTTCGCGTTCGCCACGGCGGGCAAACTAATGCGATGTTCGGTCCGCCCCCTATTCGTCATCATTGAGTAAACTTTGACCCTGTACCTCACAGTCAGCAGACACATTCCAGCCAATCAGCAGCAGACCCTCCCTCCCAGACCCTCCCACCTCCTTGACAGCATCCATTTTAGATTCATTCGGAAGCTGCATTCTTAGTGAGAGGAGGGACAGTGTAGCTGCTGCTGATTTAATAGGAAAATCGATAGCTAGGCTAGTGTATTCAGTGTCCACTACAGTCCTGAAGGACTCATCTGATCTCTGCTGTAAGGACAGCACCCCAAAAAGCCCTTTGTAGGGCTAGAACATCAGTCTGCTTTTTTTTTTTTTTTCTGTGTAATCTAATTGCAGTTGCCTGCCTGCCAGCGTGTGTGTCAGGCTCACAGTGTATACTGTTCCCACTTGGTGTAACAGTAGTGTACATAAAAAAAACCAAACAGAAATTTGACTGTGAAATAATAGCAGTCAGTTTCCTTCACACGTGTGCGTTTCAGGGCCTGCCAGGGCACAGTGTCACACCAGTGCAACTCATATCTAGTGTAACAGTCGTGTACATAAAAAAAAAACCTAGAAATTTGACTGTGAAATAATAGCAGTCAGTTTCCTTCACACGTGTGTGTTTCAGGGCCTGCCAGGGCACAGTGTCACACCAGTGCAACTCATATCTGGTGTAACAGTAGTGTACATTTAAAAAAAAATTTTTTTTTTTGACTGTAATAGATTGAATAGCAGTTAGTTGTCTGCAAGCGTGTGTGTCAAGCCTACAGCGTCTACTCTGCCAACTTCTGCCAGTGCACAGTGCCACTCATATTTGTTGTCACAGTAGCTTGCACGCATATTACCACTAATCGAAAAAAAAAAAAAAAACAGGCAGAGGCAGGCCACCCCGCAGGGGCCGTTGTGGTCGTGGTGCTGTGATTCCCTTTGGCCCTAGAATAATGCCCAGTGTTCAGAGGCCACGTACCCTGAACTCGAAAAGTTCTGAGGACATAGTTGACTGGCTAACACAGGACACCCAATCTTCTACAGCTTCCGCTCGGAACCTTGACGCACCATCCTCCTCCAGCTTAGCTTCGGGCACCTCTCAAGTTACCACTCGCCCGCCTGCCGCCACCACCAACACTAGCATCACAGCCGCTTCACTTGATCTGTCAGAGGAGTTATTTACACATCAGTTGGAAGAAATGAGTGATGCGCAACCATTATTGCCAGAGGATGTAGATAACAGGGATATGTCTCAGTCAGGCAGCATTACACACATGGACGTACGGTGTGATGATGATGATGTTGTACCCGCTGCTGCTTCCTTTGCTGAGTTGTCAGATACAAGAGAAGCGGTCGATGATGACGATGCGTCCGTGGATGTCACGTGGGTGCCCGCTAGAAGAGAAGAAGAACAGGGGGAAAGTTCAGATGGGGAGACAGAGAGGAGGAGGAGACGAGTTGGAAGCAGGGGGAGGTCGTCGCAAGGAGCTAGTGGCACAGTCAGACAGCATGCATCGGCACCCGGGGTTAGACAGACAGCACGCCAATCAACGCATGCTGTTGCCACCACCAGAATGCCGTCATTGCAGAGCTCAGCAGTGTGGCATTTTTTTTGTGTGTCTGCCTCTGACAACAGCGATGCCATTTGCAACCTGTGCCAAAAGAAACTGAGTCGTGGGAAGTCCAACACCCACCTAGGTACAACTGCTTTGCGAAGGAACATGATTGCACATCACAAACACCTATGGGATCAACACATGAGTACAAGCAGCACACAAACTCAAAGCCGCCATCCTCCTCCTGGTCCAGCATCTTCAGCCACGTTAACCACTGCTGTCCTCCTTGCCCCCTCTCAACCATCCGCCACTCCGTCTCTCGCCTTGAGCCTGCTCATCTGCCCACAGTCAGGTGTCTGTCAAGGACATGTTTGAGCGTAAGAAGCCAATGTCACAAAGTCACCCCCTTGCCCGGCATCTGACAGCTGGCTTGTCTGAACTCTTAGCCCGCCAGCTTTTACCATACAAGCTGGTGGAGTCTGAGGCGTTCCAAAAATTTGTAGCTATTGGGACACCGCAGTGGAAGGTACCCGGCCGAAATTTCTTTGCACAAAAGGCAATCCCCAACCTGTACTCGATTGTGCAAAAGGAAGTAATGGCATGTTACCTGGTCTGCAAAGCATGGTCAGGGCAGGTATATCACCTACACTGCGCATTGGGTAAACCTGCTGACGGCTGCCAAGCATGGAATGCGTGGCTCTGCAGAGGAGTTGGTGACACCGCCACGACTTGCAGTCAGGCCTGCTGCCACCTCCTCTACTCCTCCTACTCCATCCTCTTCCATAACCTCCTCGGCTGAGTCCTCTTCTGCTGCTGCGTCTTGCTCCACATTAACGGCACCCCCCCAGCTCCCTATTCCACATCCTATTATTCCACATCCTGGATACGGCAGTGTCACGCCGTCTTGGGGTTGACTTGCCTGAAAGCAGAGTCACACCGGACCAGCACTCCTGTCCGCCCTGAACGCACAGGTGGTTCAGTGGCTGACTCCGCACCAACTGGAGATCGGCAAAGTGGTTTGTGACAACGGAAGAAATTTGTTGGCGGCATTGAATTTGGGCAAGTTGACACATGTGCCGTGCATGGCACATGTGTGTAATCTGATCGAACAACGCTTTGTGCATAAGTACCCAGGCTTACAGGACGTCCTGAAGCAGGCCAGGAAGGTGTATGGCCATTTCAGGCGTTCCTACACGGCCATGGCGCACTTTTCAGATATCCAGCGGCGAAACAACATGCCAGTGAGACGCTTGATTTGCGACAGTCCGACACGTTGGAATGCAACACTCCTAATGTTCGACCGCCTGCTCCAACAAGAAAAAGCCGTTAATGACTATTTGTATGAGCGGGGTGCTAGGACAGCCTCTGCGGAGCTGCAAATTTTTTTTGCCACGTTACTGGACGCTCATGCGCAATGCCTGTAGGCTCATTCGTCCTTTTGAGGAGGTGACAAACCTAGTCAGTCGCACCGAAGGCACCATCAGCGACATCATACCATTTGTTTTCTTCCTGGAGCGTGCCCTGCGAAGAGTGCTGGATCAGGCCGTAGATGAGCGTGAAGAGGAAGAGTTGTGGTCACCATCACCACCAGAAACAGCCTTATCAGCATCGCTTGCTGGACCTGCGGCAACGCTGGAAGAGGATTGTGAGGAACAGGAGTCAGAGGAAGAATGTGGCTTTGAGGAGGAGGAGGAAGACCAACCACAACAGGCATCCCAGGGTGCTCGTGGTCACCTATCTGGTACCCGTGGTGTTGTACGTGGCTGGGGGGAAGAACATACCTTCAGTGAGATCACTGAGGACGAGGAACGGGACATGAGTAGCTCGGCATCCAACCTTGTGCAAATGGGGTCTTTCATGCTGTCGTGCCTGTTGAGGGACCCTCGTATAAAAAGGCTGAAGGAGAACGACCTGTACTGGGTGTCCACGCTACTAGACCCCCGGTATAAGCAGAAAGTGGCGGAAATGTTACCGAATTACCGCAAGTCAGAAAGGATGCAGCAGTTCCAAAATAAATTAAAAAGTATGCTTTACACAGCGTATAAGGCTGATGTCAGAGCACAACGGGAATCTAACAGGGGAAGAGGTGAAAGTAATCCTCCTCCTCCCACGACCACGCCGGCAAGGACAGGACGCTTTACAGACGTGTTGTTGATGGAGGACATGCGGAGCTTTTTAAGTCCTATGCATCGCCACAGCCCTTCGGGGTCCACCCTCAGAGAACGACTCGACCGACAGGTAGCAGACTACCTTAACTGCAGATATCGACACTCTGAGGAGCGATGAATCCCTTGACTACTGGGTGTGCAGGCTTGACCTGTGGCCTGAGCTATCCTAATTTGCGATAGAACTTCTGGCCTGCCCAGCTTCAAGTGTCCTGTCAGAAAGGACCTTCAGTGCAGCAGGAGGTATTGTCACTGAGAAGAGAAGTCGCCTAGGTCAAAAAAGTCTAGATTACCTCACCTTTATTAAGATGAATGAGGGATGGATCCCGAAGGGACTGACAGTGGGCAATACATTCGACTAAAAAAGGCCTGATGAGGGGGACGTAACAGGGATTAAACTGATAAGAATAGTACTACTTAACACACCACTCCTATCTGGTGGCACATTAGATTGCACGCGCAGTGCCCCAAATTTGAAGTAGGAGGACCGACCAAGCATCTTTTTCCATCTCCCGGTTCCTAAAATCGATGCCATATACACGTCCCCTGATAGGGGATGTAACAGGGATTAAACTGATAAGAATAGTACTACTTAACACACCACTCCTATCTGGTGGCACGTTAGATTACACGCGCAGTGCCCCAAATTTGAAGTAGGAGAACCAACCAAGCATCTTTTTCCATCTCCCGGTTCCTAAAATCGATGCCATATACACGTCCCCTGATAGGGGACGTAACAGGGATTAAACTGATAGGAATAGTACTACTTAACACACCACTCCTATCTGGTGGCACATTAGATTACACGCGCAGTGCCCCAAATTTGAAGTAGGAGGACCAACCAAGCATCTTTTTCCATCTCCCAGTTCCTAAAATCGATGCCATATACACATCCCCTGATAGGGGACGTAACAGGGATTAAACTGATAGGAATAGTACTACTTAACACACCTTATAATAATGCAGAGAGAGGCAACGCAGAGAGAGGAGTCTGAAGAAGAGGAGTCAGAGGAGGAAGGTGGCTTTGAGGAGGTGGAAGACCAAACACAGCAGGCGTCCCAGGGGGCTTGTTGTCACCTTTCAGGGACTTTTGGTGTTGTACGTGGCTGGAGGAAGAGACCTTCAATGACATCAGTGAGGACAAGGAACGGGACATGGCTAGTTTGGTATCCAACCTTGTGCAAATGGGGAGTTTGCGGTTGTGCAAATTGACTGTTTGCGGTTGTTTGCGGTGCGTTAAACGGGGAGTTTGGTCTGTCACTGTGAAGCTGCGTAACCCTTACACTACCTGATCGATACAACATCATACCGGATGTTTTAAAGCACATTATTCCAAACAATTTAGGAATGTAAGGTGATTTATGCCCTTTATGGATTAAAACCAGACTCTGCATCAACTATGTAATTTCCCATGGGAGTTTTGCCATGGATCCCCCTCCAGCATGCTACAGTTGAGGTGTTAGTCCCCTTGAAACAACTTTTCCATCACTATTGTGGCCAGAAAGAGTCCCTGTGGGTTTTAAAATTCGCCTGCCTATTGAAGTCTATGACGGTTCGCGAACATTTGTGGAAATTTGCGTTTGCCGTTCGCGAACGTTAAATTTTATGTTCGCGACATCTCTAAGTGCAACACATCTCCTTCGCATAGAGTTGATCAGGTTGTTGATTGTGACCAGTGGAATGTTGGTCCACTCCTCTTTAATGGCTGTGCAAAGTTGCTGGATATTGGCAGGACCTGGAACACGCTGTCGTATACGCTGATCCAGAGCATCCCAAACACGCTCAATGGGTGACATGTCCTGTGAGTATGCTGGCCATGCAAGAACTGGGATGTTTTCAGCTTCCAGGAATTGTGTACAGATCCTTGCAACATGGGGCTGTGCATTATCATGCTGCAACATGAGGTTATGGTCATGGATGAAGGGCATAACAATGGGCCTCAGGATCTCGTCACGGTATCTCTATGCATTCAAAATGCGATCAATAAAATGCACCTGTGTTCAATTGTCCATAACATATGCCTGCCCATACCACCGCCACCATGGGCCATGCGATCCAGAACGTTGACATCAGCAAACTGCTCACCCAGACGACACTATACACGCTGTCTGCCATCTGCCCTGTACAGTGAAAACCGGGATTCCTCTGTGAAGAGAACACCTCTCCAAAGTGCCAGATGCCATCGAATGTGAGCCTTTGCCCACTCAAGTCGGTTACGAAGACGAACTGCAGTCAGGTCGAGACCCCGATGAGGACGACGAGCATACAGATGAGCTTCCCTGAGATGGTTTCTGACAGTTTGTGCAGAAATTCTTTGGTTATGCAAACCGATTGTTGCAGCAGCTGTCTGGGTGGCTGGTCTCAGACGATATTGGAGGTGAAGATGCTGGATGTGAAGGTCATGGGTTGGTGTGGTTACACGTGGTCTGCAGTTGTGAGGCCGTTTGGATGTACTGCCAAATTCTCTGAAACGCCTTTGGAGACAGCTTATGGTAGAGAAATTAACAATCAATTCACGGTCAACAATTCTGGTGGACATTCCTGCAGTCAGCATGCCAATTGCAAGCTCCCTCAAAACGTGCAACATCTGTAGCATTGTGCTGTGTGATAAAACTGCTCATTTTAGAGTGGCCTTTTATTGTGGGCCTAAGGCACACCTCTGCAATAATCATGCTGTTTAATCAGCATCTTGATATGCCACACCTGTGAGGTGAATGGATTATCTCAGCAAAGGAGAAGTTCTCACTAACACAGATTTAGACAGATTTATGAACAGTATTTGAGAGAAATAGGCCTTTTGTGTACATAGAAAAAGTCTTAGATCTTTGAGTTAAGCTCATGAAAAATGGGGACAAAAACAAAAGTGTTGCGTTTATAATTTTGTTCAGTGTATATGTATATACATACATACATTCACACACACACAGCATATGACTCACAGTACATGTTGGCATTCATGGTTCCCTCAATGAACTGTAGCTCCCCAGTGTCGGCAGCACTCATGCAGGCCCAGACCATGACGCTCCCACACCATGCTTGACTGTAGGCAAGACACTTGTCTTTGTACTCCTCACCTGGTTGCCGCCACACACGGTTGACCCCATCTAAACCAAATAAGTTTAACTTGCTGTAATCAGACCACAGGACATGGTTCCAGTAATCCATGTCCTTAGTCTGCTTGTCTTCAGCAAACTGTTTGCGGGCTTTCTTGTCATCTTTAGAAGAGGCTTTCTTTTGGGACGACAGCTATGCAGACCAATTTGATGCAGTGTGCGGTGTTGGTCTGAGCACTGACAGGCTGACCTCCCACCCCTTCAACCTCTGCAGCAATTCTGGCAGCACTCATACGTCTATTTCCCAAAGACAACCTCTGATGATGCTGAGCACTGGCACTCAACTTGTTTGGTCGACCATGGCGAGGCCTGTTCTGAATGGAACCTGTCCTGTGAAACTGCTGTATGGTCTTGCCCACCATGCTGCAGCTCAGTTTCAGGGTCTTGGCAAGCTTCTTATAGCCTAGGCCAGTGATGGCGAACCTATGGCACGCGTGCCACAGGTGGCATGCCAGGCCCTCTCTGTGGGCACGTGGCCATGGGTCGCCGGTCGGCTGCAATGCAGAGTAGGCGCCTACCCAAAATGTCAGGCACCTACTTTGCTTTCTGTCAGGAGGACACACAAGCAGGGGGAGGAATCTGAGAAGCAGCTCTCCTGTCCTCCCGCGAGCAATCTGTGTGGAGCGTTGCTGCGCGTTACCATGGCAACGCTCCACACAGCATTCTGCGCGCGGGAGGACAGGAGAGCTGGCGAACCTGTCCTACATACTTACCACCACCGGGGCTGGCTGTGTCCCCCCCTCCTTCACCAAAGGTAAGAAGAAGGGAGGGGGGATAAAGATTTTATTAATATATATGCAGCACCACCCCCTCCCCCAAAACACACACAGCACCCCTCAGAGACACACACATATATTTATTTATATAATGTTCTCTTTATCTCTTTGTTTTGCAGTTAAGTTGTTGTTTTGGCATTTTTTTATTTTTGGAGGAACTGCTTTCTTATCACTACACTTGAGTTCAACTCTAATAAAAACTTGATTATGTATATTGTGTTTTTCTTTTGACTGTGGTGCTGTGTTAAATATGTTAATGGCCAGTTCTGAATAGTATTTAAATTTTAATATACATCCACCCTTAAACCCTATAGGTCTTTTTTTTTTTTTTACCTCCGTCCCTCAGGGTCTTAAGTTTGTTATATATACTTCCTTTTTATTGGGAATATTTTTTCCTTTTCTTTTTGTAGTTTTTTTTTCTTTTTTAGTTTTTGATGCCCCTTCCTTTAGCGTAATGAAAATATATATTGCAGGTTTGTTTTGTTCCCTTAATATTATATTTGTTTGCCCCAGTTTTTTATAACATTTTTAAAAATGTAATAAAATTATTTGGAGAGACAAAATATTTCCATAAGTACATGTGTATCACCCACAAGTGCAGATCATAACAAGCAATCCATGACTCATCTGCACCAAATAAATCAAATGCAGCAAAGATTACTAGCTATCACTTTGATTCAATTATTTTCAAACTTTAAAACTTATATAACTCTCAGCTACTCCAAAATCTAAACATTTTGAGAACCTTTTCCACAGTGATTTCACAGACATAGTGTCAAGGTTTCACAGTAAATGGTAAATTTATCAGGATAATATTGTAAAAGGTTATATACTCCGGGTGTCTGGTTGCCAGATGATTTCTGCTGAAAAGGTAAGTTCTCAATGGTGTGGGTCAACAAGAAAATCATAAGCAGAATGGCTGTACTACTAGTCTCAATGGATGAGCAGGTTATCAGAAGGAAAGGTAGATTATCCTGGTCTTATTGAAAACAGAATTATTATTAGGGGAATTTAGTTTCCTCTTTTACATATATAGATATGCTCTTAAAAATGAATGGGTAGATTTTCAGGAACTAATGGCAAAATGCTTGGGTTTTTTAAGGAAAATTGGCAGATTCTCACAGTGAAGTATATCTTATAGCTACTAGGTTTTATGCAGTAAAACACAATCACTACCATTTAAACTTAATTTGTAAAGAAGAAGAAACAAAAAAGGACTCTTAAGATATTTGCCTAGGACTCGAAGAAGCCTTGAGATGGCAATGAAAGTGAGCAGTTTTATTTTTCTTTTCTAAAATCAGCACATTATTTAAAGTGTAAGGTCAAATCTTTAAAAGGGACACTCTGGGCACCAGAACCAATTTACTGCATTTCATAAGTTTTGACCTCATTAATATGCTGTATTTTTTTTCTCTTTTTGCATACTCACATTTTATAGAGTTAATGCAAAAAATAAAAATTTTGCAGAATGATGCACCATAAGCCTGCCTCCTTATCCACATCCCCTTGTGGCAGTAAGACCTACTTATCAAATGTATGCACACATCTCAGCCCCCAACAGCACTGAGTGAGCAGCTTTTAATTCACAACCTGGCTGCCCTCTCCTTCTAATAAAGGTTGCTTTGCAGTTCAGATCATTCAGTACTGTTGATGGCTGATCTGTGTGTATATGTGGTAGGAAAATAGTAATTTCAGGCAAAATGTTTTTTGCCTAGGCCTAGTTATTTTAGCCTAACTAGGATTCAGGCAAATCGTTTTGAATGTTTCTTAGAGTTCAAAGCCATTTGCCTAAGAAACAAGCGCTCATGCAACAAGCCGCAATATAAAAAATGGATATGCTAATCATTCCGTATCAAAACATTTTGAAAAACACAATCGGGACCCAAAATTTCTTAGTTGCATAGGCATAAAAAAATGTAAAGTCCCCTGGAGAGGGGGAAATCTTAAAAATATCTTAGGCAGAAACGAGATGGAATGGGTATTCAACCTACAGACCTTAGCCCCCAAAGGTTTAAATGCAGACTTTGATCTATTTAATTTTTTATAATAACAAATTTTTTAATACTTTTAATCAATAAGTGGTCATTTGGGAGTTATCCTATCCATAGTTGTCACCTACGGCATTATGGTCTAGGATACCCCCAATATGACCACTCACCAGTCAGATATTCTTATTATTGCTATATTTTTATCTTGATATGTGTCTGTATATATATTTGTTTTTACATATGGTTTTATAGAACAAGTGTGGCTCTTTAAGACATTCTTTTATCTATTTTTATTCCTTAAAATTTAAAAATAGAACATTATGCTGCTAGTCTATTCTGCACTCAATGTGATGAAAAGTATTAATGTTGGTACATATTCAATATAATTACCACTATATATAATTGTGTGTGCCTGCCAAAAACAAGTTAATTTCTATATGCTATTTTATTAGACATATGGCTACCTACTGTTATCAAGCATTCTAATATGCATACTACTCTTTCTCCAATATCTTATATGTTGGTGCGTTCTATTTAAAACCCATTTCGGGTTTTTAACTACATCCCCCAAGCTCCCCAGCGCCGATCACAGGAGTCCGTTGTCACACTGTGCATATGTGACGCGGACCACGTGACGCGCACAAGCACCGCCCTCCCAGGATGCTTATTGGAGGTTGAAGAGTGCGGTCACGTGGCCCGCAAACTACATCCCCCATAACCCCACGCGGGTCACGTGACACGCTAGTACAAAATAGTAATATAAGATTTCTAAAGCCATAAAGCTTCGTTTTTAATTTTCCTTTTGCCTATTATGTCTGGTACATACCAGACCTCACTCCACTTAAAAATATACTTATTCCTACCAGTATTACAAGTTTTATCTCCCATATGTTTTATGCCTAATTGTGATTGGCTTATGTTAATTGATGTTATGTTTGGCGCCGTTTTTAAAGTAACAGTGCACCTATATATATTTTATTCTTGCCAGGTTTTAATGTTATTCCATTTTGAAAAAACCTTAGTGGTGAAACGCGTTAATGGATTTTATTATATACTTTTAACAATAAATTACGTTTGGCTTTACATTTGTGCCATTCATATTTTTATTACTACTTTTTTACTACTATTTTATATTCTCCTTTCCTGGCTATTTTATACATCCTAAGGTGGGGATTATACCACCCACGCCATATCTCAAGTGCAGTGTCATCTGCACTTTACACTGTGAGTATATTTACTATTGTTTTGCATCTATACCACATTTTATCTTCGGAGAGCACTATCTGTTGTCTATATATTTCTCTCCCTTCTCCTGAGAATTGGACAGCACCAGACCCAAAGTGGACCAGATTTCCGTGATATCCTACTAGCAGGGATTATACTGCAGAACGCCTATTCCACTTGAGCTGGTTATAGCTCATGCAAATGTGAGTTCTTTACATTTTATTTTTTACCTACTACGTACCCCACAACCTGCACAATTGGTCCTTTTCCCTTTTATATTTTACATATCACGGGAGGATTCAAAGCATCACAAGAAGAGAGAACACTCTACCAGTGTATCCAGTTCAACAAACATTGACATTTATCCTTCGTTTTACTTGTTCACTTTTATTGGGACTTATTTTACTGTATTTTTAGGTCATTTTTGGCGCAGCCTTTTCTCTCCTTTTACCTGCTCATGCAACAAGGGCTGGGAAAGTGGGCTCTTGTCACCAATAGCCACAAAGGCAACTTTAGATAGAGACCCCTGCTGAAAGAAAAACAACATCCAGGCATCCTCAGTGAGTGGCCTCTTGATTGATGATAACCGTCTAGGAACCCCTGAAAGATAGTGTCTCCTGCAAATAATCATCCAGGAACTTCAGGAAAGTGGCCCTTGCTTGCCAATAGCTGCTTAGGCACTACAAGAAAATGGCCCCTGCTTGCCAATACACACCAAGGTACCCCAATAAAGTGGGCAAAACAGCCCCTGTTTGCCAATAGGTGTCTAGGCACTGCATGAAATTGGCCTTTGGTGGCCAAAAGCTACATAGGATCAAGGAAAGTGGTCCCACTCACCAATATGCTTCCACATACCCCTAGAAAGTGTCCCTTGCTTATGAATAGGCTCCAATGCAACCTCTAGCCATCTAGAATCCTTCAAGGAAAGTGGGCCCTGCTCCTCAACATACTTCAAGGCATCACTGGAAATGTGCTCCTATCAGAAATAGGCTCCAATGCAGCTCCGAGGAAAGTGTCCCCTGCTTGTCAAATGATTTTGACTGTACCAGTTAGGCAATGGTGTTTTAAAGCTAAAATAACTATTTGCCTAGGCAAAAGCTTTATGTCTGAAACAACTATATCACATATACATATATTTCCCCCCTTCTTTCTTGAGCTAAGGAGGGAACTTATGATGGAGCATTAAGCAATAAAAATATATATTTTTTCTTTTTGATCAAAAACCAAAATTATTTGAGAATGCCCAAAATTCAGCATGAGGCCACAGTGTGAAATGTATTAAACTTTAATCCCTTTAAATTTTATGTAAGACCATTTTCATTTGGGGCATAGAAATAAAATATACATGAATAGTTTTATTTAAATACAATGAACATTGAACAAACAGTGCCATAACCCAAAATATGAAGATAAATCCAAAGTTGTTTTCAGCTATGAACACTGAAATTAGTTTATTACATCGTTGCTCAACATTATTAAAAAGGAGGGGCACTGTAATCAAGATACAATTAATGCCTGTAATATTCTATATCCACAGATGTCTTACAGTATCTCATGTAAAATATTAACTACGCATTAGTATTACAGTACGCATTAGATAATAAAGACTCTTCGGCTCTGCGTTAATTGAGCCTAGTGGAGAGATATCCATGCAATTAGGACTAGCTTTAGGACAAACATATATAAAAACCTACCACATCATTAAAGGGAATCTGTCAGGACTCAGCTAGCCCTCCACAGCCATGTATTCAGAGGTGCGAGTTATACTTCTGTATACCTCCGGTCCGCCCACAGCCTTTTTTTTTAATCTGCCATGCTTGGGTACCCTTTCCAAAAGTCAGGCAAACCTATGTGATGCAGACATGCTGGCTTCATTTCCTGTTTCTGAACAGAGCAGTGTTAATTTTGTCGACTAAAACTAAAACAATTCAGATGACTAAAACATAACTTAAACTAAAATGGCTTTTTAATCAAAAGGCTATGACTAAAACCAAATTGAAATTTGCTGCAAAAATTAACACTGGAACAGAGTGACATCAGTCACTTCATTCCTCTATACCCCACTATAACAGAGTGACATCAGTCACTGCATTCCGCTATACCCCACCGGAACAGAGTGACATTAATCACTGCATTCCTCTATACCCCAGCTAGCGCTATGATGCTAGCCATGTATGTTACTATACATGGAGGGCAGAAGGACTCTTCTGATCTCCTTTATCAATCAATTATTTGAATAGGCTATGCTGAGGAATCGATTGACAGGTGGGATAAAAACTATTTTGGAATAGATTTTTCTCACAATCTACACATTTGCTGGCACAATGTATAACTAGAATTTAATGCTCTCAAAAAACAAAACAACATGTAAACTACAAAAAGCATGAAAAAGTAAAATGCTTTGGCATGGTTTCTTTCTTTTCTGTTCACTTTTAAAAAGACTGACTTTTAGTAAACATGAATAACCTATTTAAAAAATGTTTTTCTGCCACCTGTCAGTCAGTTCTTCAGCAGAGTCTATACCGAAGAATTGATTGACAGGGAGAGCAGAAGGTACCTCCCACAGGTGGTTCTCCTGCTCTACATCCACAGCATCCACCATGCATGCTCCATGGTTGCTATGGTAACTTAGCTGGAGCTGCTTGTGCTGGCTAGACAGTATAGGAATGGAGTGACTGATCAGTGAAGACCACAGGAGAAGTGAGGGCGAGCTGATGGTGGGTGATACAGAAATGTTACACCCACCTCTGTAAGGAGATTGCAACAGGGGAGAAGAGGGTCAGGCAAGTGGTGGCAGGTTTATTTTAATATTTGATTACCCTCATTAAAATAGTAAAAAAAAACAAAAAAATAAAATAAGTCTCTTTAGATGGGTTATGAAGGGGTTTCTTGATCCATGTTGAAGAGAAGGTAGCAGGTCTCCAGTCTATCTGGTCCCATCTGGTGTTCAAACTGTGGCTGCAGATCTTTAGGTGTCAAACCTTTCAGGAAATGGCTGGAGATCTCTTCATACAGGGTTTGTCCAACATCCCCTTTAAGTAGAAGTGAAACATAATAAAAACCATATAACTTATCCTGTTTTCTGTTCACCTGTAACTGTCTCGACATTAGATTCAAAGTGAAAACATGGTATAATGTTAAGCCTGTAGGATTCAAAATTATTTTGTAATAAATCACAAAATGAATGTGTGTTTTATTCAGTGAAAAAGGAAAGTAAATGTGCCTTGAAAGAAGTCCACTTACGCAAGAGTGTAATATTGATATTCAAATATAAAGATTAAGGACACCAACCACAAACACACACACACAAACAAAAACAAATACATTAAAGAAAAAAAAGAAAAAACACAGTTTTAAAATCCACAAACTTACTGCTTAAACTGCTTCCAGTGACTCTCCTCAAAACTCTGCTTTCCTGTTCCTGTTTTCCACTCCAGGTGCTCTACCATAGGAGAGCATACATTTGAGGAGAGTCTCTGAAGGCAATTTAAACCATAAGTATTGCAGAATAAAAAATGCATAGCAATGCATATTTTCACCAGCAAAGTTTTGTCTAACCACAAATGGACTCGATCCAACTGGCCAACCACCAATCAGAGGGGATTCAGGCTAAGAAGAAATAGTTCGGAGTGGCTAGCCCCAAGTAAGGCAGCAAAAGTAAAAAGAAACATTCAAGTACATAGTCCTAAAAATACAACTGATTTAAAACACTAAGGTCCTATTACTTATGGATAATTAACACAGTGTTTACAAAGAAAGACTTGAATGTTATTAAATAATTTTATCAATTCAATTGTTTCTATCAATCGTTTTTTCACTCAGTGGCATTCACTTAACAGTATGTTAACCAAATTGTTTATGCAATGTTGCACCTCGTAGTAGGCATTCCAGGTTAAACATGTTTATCTATGAAGCCATCATTGAGATAACTATATTCAAGTCACTGTGTCAGCGGCTACATTTGTGTTCTTTTACCAGGAGACATTTTCTTACTAGGTTTTCATTTTATATTTAATTTTTTTTTTTTTTAAGTTGGCAAATACCTACAAAGATATTTTGTGTTTCTTGCCATGACTTATGCCATATGTTTTATATTTCTTTATATGCGTTGTCATCCATTTGCATTGCCCAATAAAATAAGTATTAAAAAAATTAAAATAAGAGCAGTGGTAGCATGAAAGACTGGCATGATCTGAAAACATATCAATTCAAGCAAAAGATTAAAAAATATATTAAAAAAAAGTGATAAAGTGCTATATTATCAACTGACACCTCTTGCCTATGCCAATTCAGATAGTGTCCAATCTGTAAGCAATCTCCCTTGCAGGTATTTTTAACAGCCACCCATAGGTGGCAGAGTCAATAATCCATACAGATAAAAGAAATTTGAAGCTAGGCAATGCTGTTCCCTAATTCGCTCTATGAAATAAAAGATAATGAATGTCTATACTGGCATCTATGTATTTGCCAGCCTGTCTGTTTCAATATTATATCTGAAAGGAAGAAAAAGCACCTAAAAGGTGTTTTGCTTGTTTACTTATCAGCATGTATCATGTTAATCCCAAGTGTCTGGGCACCTGAGTGGATTGTTTAAAAACCAAAATATAGCACCATAACCATTTCAGTGTGAGTGGTTATAGTGCAAAGACCATTTCACTGCAGGAATTTCATTTGAACAAGAGTTTTTTTTACAATTTTTATTTGGATAAAGGCATCTTTAGCTGTGCTTACTTCCACGTTCCTGCCTTGTCAACCAGGCAGCTGCTTCCACATTCCTGCCTTGTCAACCAGGTAGCTTTTACTTCCTACCTTTCAGTGTAGGATCTGTCAACCCTTCAGCTCTTTTGCATGGGATATATTTACATTTCCAGCTCACCCAGTTATCTCTTAATTTCGATCACCAGTAGGTAAAGTCCAGATAAAAATTGTAAAATAATTGTCATTGATGCAAGTTAAGTTGTTATGGAAAATGTATCAAATCTATTTAAGGAATTATCTAGCCCCGGTATTCCAAGGTCCAGGAAACTTTTGGCTACAAATTCAGCCATTTCATGGTGTTAAACACATAACTCTCTTACCTATGCATTGCTGGCGCATTGTTTTGAGTGTTTGTGACATACAATGTAAGTCCTGTTCTTTACTGTCTTCTTCGAAGGTGTCATTATCAGGATATAAATCCATTGCTGATCGAGCATGGGTGACTACCAGCTCCAGAGTGTTTCCCTCAAACTCCTCAAAATCATCAGGGTATTCGTTGTCACCATCACCGCCACCATCATTATCATTAAAACCTGAAGATATCAATTTAAAATGTGTCATAAAAGTGTACATAGAATTTTGGTAGAATTGTAGAGGTTAGAATGCCACCTCTAGGGGAAAGGGTATTAAAAATTATGCAAAGAACCAAAAGTGACAGAGCCACTTTAAAAAGGAGAATTCTATGAGAATGTAAGCCTGATTATCAAGTTATCCTGAAATTTTCTGCAATTACCTGATCTATAATCGTCTGAAAGACACCATACATCCTTTTTAGCTATTTTATATTGTGACCATGTGTTTCTTGGGACAGTATTGCCTGCGGAATGCTGGTCACCTTAAGGCAGGGGAGGTGGCTGTTTCCCCGCCTTGAGGTGCTCTTATTATTCTATGGGCTCTGTCACTCTCTTCCCCCCGGGTCAGTGGGGTTTATCCCGGTCTACACTGCTTGATACATCATCGCCCAGGTTCAGATACAATTTATTTTGGCCCGTTATCTCCAATACTTACCTGATATATTCAAGATGGCTGTTGCTCTGGTTCCTGTTTTCTCAAAAAGTACAATGGTATTTATTCAGAATATTTCCATCGAAGGGCAGTTAGAGCAGGCTTATCAGTGTTTGAATCTACTATGACACACCCAGCTTAACTAGCAGGCTACTGCACATCCTAAGCCACTCTTAAACCTGTTACCCTGATAATAAACAGCCTCTAACCCTAAATCCCTCGTCTTAAAGGGTTTCTATAGGCACCAAAGCAACTTTTGCTTAATTAAGTTGTTATGGTGTATAAAACATGCCCCTAAAGCAAGCATGTCAAACTCAAAGGCTAGCACGGGACACATCAGTAAGGTTTAAGTTTATGTGTACCGAAAAAAAAAAAAAACTACTTTACATTTTCATTGTTTTGAAAAGTACAGTATAAAACAAACTCACATCATTTTATTTATTGCTCCTTACCTTTGGGAGCTGGTTTGGGGCCTCTCCCTGAGATTCTCTCGGGAGCTCAGTCTTCCTGCTCCCTCACGCACGCGTTTTAGTGATGCCGGGTGCTGGAATTATGTCATATTCCGGCACCCGGCATCACTACAGACTGCGCGCGCGGGGGAGCAGGAAGACCTCCAGCGACCTCTCCTCCCTGGCTGGGTAATTTTGGCAGGGTAGGCACCTGCAATGTGGGGAGAGCAGGTGCCTACTCTGCTTTAGTAAGCTTGTCAAACTCATGGCTCGCCGTGCCGCAAAGCTATTCATTGTGGGCCGCATGAGGCCCGCGGGCCGTGAGTTTGACATGCTTGCCCTAAAGTCTCATTGCTCACTTCTATGCCATTTAGGAGTAAATCACTTAGTTTATACAGTCTTAGTCACACCTCCCAGCATATCTGCACATCTCCTGCTCTGTTAAAGGACCACTATAGGCACCTAGACCACTTCAGCTTAATGAAGTGGTCTGGGTGCCTGATCCATCTAGGATTAAACCTTTCTGCTGTAAACATAGCAGTTTCAGAGAAACTGCTAGGTTTACAAATGGGTTAATCCAGTCTCTAGTGGCTCAATGACAGCCGCTAGAGGCGCTTCCGCGCTTCTCACTGTGATTTTCACAGTGAGAAGACGCCCGCGTCCATAGGAAAGCATTGAGAATGCTTTTCTATGGACTGGCACATGCGCATTCAGCCGATGATATCAAAAGAGGGAGGAGAGTCCCAACGCCAAGGGAGCCTGGCGCTAGAAAAAAGGTAAGGGATTAACCCCTTCCTCCCCCTTCAGCGCCACGGGAGTGCACCCTCAGGGCACTATAGTGCCAGGAAAACGAGTTTGTTTTCCTGGCACTATAGTGGTCCTCTAATAGCTTTCTAGACCCTGCAGAAGCCGTCTGTGTAAGAGTAAAGTTCAATTTACAGAGCAGGAGATAAACAATTCTAAAGTAAGTTAATATCTAATTGAAAATGAAACCTTTTTTTCATGTAGGTTGTAAGAGTTACAGCAGGGGAGGTGTGGCTAGGGTTGCATAAACAGAAACAAAAGATCTTTAACTCTTAAAGGACAGAGAAGTGAGCAGTGAGACTGCAACGGCCCTCTTTATTTCGAAACAGATTTTCAGTCTACACACAGTGAAATAGAGGCTTCTCATTGATAAGACTCTGAAGAGCTTGCTCTGATTAATGCACTTACTTGGGAAATCCTTCATCCTAGGACTCTCTGCAGTGCAAGGTTAAATAGGGCTTTGGAATAAGGCACCTGTGACAGGGATGGGTGCAAAACCGAGTAGTTACCATGTACTCCCAAATATATTTCAGGGACCTATTTAACCTTGCTTTGTGGAGGGGCGGGACATATTGCATGTCTGCTCTCTGATTGACTAGAGATCGGGAGTTGCACAATAGCAGAATCATTATGGAGGTTGAGGGAAGACACACTAAATGGGAAGTTAGGACTGAGACACTAATGGGGCTGGGAGACTAATGGGGGCGGTGTAGAGAGACCAAACGGGGTGGTGCAGGGGCAATAACAGGGATGGGTTAGGGGCAGGGACACAAATGGGGAAGTGTTAATGAAGAGACACGGTAGATACATTACTGGGGGGTAAGGAGGGACAGACAAACTGGGGCTCATCACACACTACACAGCTGACCAACACTACACATAGCAAGTACACACCAAATACGCAGCACACACTGTACATTTTACACGCAGTCTACACATGTATTACACTCAGACTTGCACACACACTCACTATGGGGGGACAGATGTGAAACACTCAAGGTTATCCACTAAACTCTGAATTTTCACAAATTAAATCTGAATGGAAAAACGGAGACAAAAAGTTTTACTACACTTGCTGTGTTGAAGAATTTTACCAGATCAGCTTTTTTGTCTCAATTTTTTTTATCAGGATTTGATTCGCAATAATTTGGAGATAATGAATAAGCTTCTCTATATTTAGGGCTCACAATCTGAAATTCTTGTGCATGTCAGGATAAGTAGATTGCTGTGATGAACAAGTAGATTGGGCTACCGCTTTAGTCCCTTGGACAAGTAGATTTTTTTTTTTAAATGTTCACACCCCTGTACATGCATACACAAACACACACACACAAAAATATAAAAAATAAAAAGGAAAAAAAAACTATTTTTAGTGAGTTCCCAGTATTTGATTCTATTTTTCTTAAGGTTTAGCCTTCAGTTCGGTTGGAGTACTGTTGTATACACTTTTTGTTTAGGGCTAAAGTTTTCGATGAGCATATAGTACGCTAAATATAAAACTTGCCAAGTAATGCTTTCAAAAGATTTGCATTTAATCTTGGGCACTCACCTATTTCTTCTGGAATATCCTCATTCTGACATGGGTGACACTCTATCTCCTCTAGGTTCTCCTCTACTGAAGACAGACTGTCATTGTCAAAGTCTTCAGAATACTCTGATCTGTCTCCAGTACTAGACAGCTCACCCTGTTCCCACAGTTCACAAGAGTGAACATCAGGCTTATAGGAACTTGGTGGAGCCGACTTACACCTGAAATCTTCCTTGGGCACCTGATAAGCCATAGATGTTCTGCTCCGATTATCTGACAAGCAAGCATTTTCTTTATTGTCTTTCTTTTCCATAATATGTTTAAACAACTGAAGTTCATGCTTCTGAATAAAGATTTCCAAATGTCTATGGACAAAACCAAAGTTCAGGATGGAGCTTGCATTTGGTCTGGATTCTGGCATCTTTTGCAAAATTGTTCTAACTAAGTCATGCAGGTCTGCTGAGTAATATTCTGGAAGAGGAGAATAGTCCCCTTTTACAATTTTGTAGAAAAGGCTTATTAAGTTATTTGCTTCAAAAGCAGGCTTCATGGCTGAGATCTCATAAAGGAGGCACCCAAGAGCCCATATGTCTGATTTGGAACTGTAAGGAATGTCCTGGCAGAGCTCTGGGCTGAGATAATATGGTGTTCCAACACACGTGCTTGCCATATCGATGGTGCTGCTCATGATTTTGGAGATTCCAAAGTCTCCAAGCCGAACTATGCCTTTCTTGGTGAGAAAGACATTCGATGTTTTAATATCTCTATGAAGGATTTTTATGGAATGAATGTACTGAACAGCCATAGTCAGCTGAACAAACCACTCCATAATAGTGCTTTCCGGGAAAAAGTCACCTTGTCTCTCTTTGATGTGGTCATCAAGTGTACCTCCATCACAATAGTCCTGGACAATGAAAACATGCTCATCGTCGAGGTCACAGAAGTACTCATGGCATGTTATCACATGAGGATGCACAATTTTACGTAATATAGTGGCTTCTTGAATAATACCCTCTTTGGTTCTCATCTGTTTGGATGTGTCTATCTTTATCTTTTTGACAGCAAATGTCTTTTTGTTTTTCAAATTTCTCATTAAAAAGACTTCCGCAGTTGCCCCTCTGCCAATTTTCAGTATTTTCTCATAGTCCTCCATGGTGTTTGGCTGCAGTATAAAAAAAATAAAACATGAAACTGTATTATTTTACAGGTACACAACTATTTTATTTAATTTTTTTTTTTTTTTAGCAATATAGGCCTTACCTTAAAATCTTTGGCTAAGCTTTTCAAATGATTTAAATTTGCTAGAAAGAAAACTTATTTACAAACATTCCCATAGACTTTGATGGTGATTTATAAGTTTGTTGGTAGTGCCAGGAATACAACTTTGTATTCCTGGCACTACAGTATCCCTTTAGGACGTGTGGCTAGGGCTGCATAAACGCCTAAATGGCAGAGAACCGAGCAGTGAGACTACAGGGGCATGTTAATAAAATATTTATAGTAAAATTTTGTAACCAGCCCACCACTGCATGACAGCATAGCTGTCACTTTGGGGTAAGGGCAGGTAGTACTCCAATTACACATTAACACTATTTTTATCTCTCCAATCAGACAACACTGCAGAGCTCCCTTGGAACTGGCCCCTTACCTAATTGAACTGCTCTTTTGCAACATATTTGGAAGGATGTGATATCAGACCACTTCCTCCAGAACACAGGAGAGCAAGAAGAGCACTATTACCAGCCCACTTCCCACTAGATCCCAAGGAAGTCACCCTCCTACAGCAAATGGGTAGGAAGTCAGGAGGGTAGCTAAAAACATAGATAAAAATATATTTTAATGTCTATGTGTGTGCGTTTTTGGCAGTATGTATCCATGAGTGTGTGTATGTCTGGGAATGTATATCTATGTGTGTGTGAATAAGTCTCTGTAAGTGTGATCCCCTCTTTTCTCTGTATGTAGAAAACGAGGGCAAAAGCAGTTTGTCACTGCCAAATACATAGAAGGTGTCTTATTATAAAACGATCCGGTGCCAGGAAATTTTGTGGGAAAAAATTGAGGTGAAAATGAGGGTAAGTAAAGTAAGCATATCACACTTAGAACTACTACAGTTGGCCATGATAGAGCAGCTTTAATCTATTCTATGTTGCTCTCTGTGGGCAATCATTTTACATTAGCGGGTATATTTAATAAACTGAAAACGTGATAAACTAGATTCTTCCCACAGGAATAGAGCCCTTATCTCCCTGTATTAATTCGTCCAATTTTGTATAGTCTTAGTCATGTTTTACTGTGTCTTATTACTTGCACCATGGATAGCACTGTGGAATGTGATGGAACTTTATAATTAAAAGAATAATAATAAACTGAAATCTAAATGGAAAAATTGTGGCTAAAATAATCAAGCGCCAATAGCAAATTTTTGTTTTATTTCCCTTCAAATCTGCTATATTTTCACATTTCAGTTTGCTGCAATTGGAAAAACCACTGTAAATGCTTTATAAAGCACAACAGTGGTACACATTGTATTAAGTGACAATCAAGAGGTACATTCCGTTTTTATTACTGGTAATTCCACCACTAAAAGAACGTTATCTACGTTTGTTTGTTTTTTTGGAACGACAGTTCTGTGTGTTTACACATACAATGCAATTCTATCTTATTTTTGTTTTTTGTTAATTAAAATGAAAACGTGGTTTATAAATCTAGCACAAACATGCCCATACATATACACTAACAACTCTCTCACAGAAACTGACAAAGTCTGCATCAACAACTACTGACATGTCAGGAGTCATCCAGAGGTTGTATGTTTCCGTGATGGACCACAGGGGTATGAGGCAGAAGATGGAAAGACAGAGAGCTAGACAGACAGACATAATACACCACGTACCTAGCGGAGAAGGGCCCGGTATGACTGCACACCGTCCTGCTGTCCAGCTTACTGGCTCCAAGGTCGGGTTACGGCAGCCCAGTGAGGTTTTCTATGAAACCCCGGATGATGTTACTCCAGCATTGCTATTGTTTTTGTTCAGTCTGGGCCTCAGGCTGTTGGCCATTGCTAAGGAAACCGAGTCCCCAGCAGGCACACACGGCATCTCCTTCCGTTAGGGGGCAGCTGGCAGCGCATGCTCGGTGCTACAGGTGGGGCTGTGTCTGTTACAGTTCACTG
Organism: Pelobates fuscus; assembly: GCF_036172605.1. Taxonomy (NCBI): domain Eukaryota; kingdom Metazoa; phylum Chordata; class Amphibia; order Anura; family Pelobatidae; genus Pelobates; species Pelobates fuscus. The sequence continues at coordinate 98,863,671 of NC_086325.1, forward strand.
AGTACAGCGCCAGCTGCATACTGTGTTATGCTGGCACGCATCTTTTAATCCTGGATGTGTAAACGGGTCAAATATCTGCCAAAATGAGGTTTATATTACTCTGGCTGATCTATGGCAAACAGTTGTAGTCCTTTCTGTGTTCTGTTCTTGCAATGGAACGTTGTGTGTCCACAGAGAGAATCAGCAGCTTTGACAGATCATGTGGATTCCATGCTGTGAAAATCCTGTATGTGTGTATGAGTGCAGTGTGTGTGTAGGAGTGCAGTGTGTGTAGGAGTGCAGTGTGTGTGTATGAGTGCAGTGTGTGTGTATGAGTTCAGTGTGTGTATGAGTGCAGTGTGTGTGTATGAGTTCAGTGTGTGTATGAGTGCAGTGTGTGTGTATGAGTGCAGTGTGTATGTATGAGTGCAGTGTGTGTTTATGAGTGCAGTGTGTATGTGTGCGGTGTGTGTGTGTGTGTATGTGTGCAGTGTGTGTGTATGAATGCAGTGTGTGTGTGTGTATGAGTGCAGTGTGTGTGTATGAGTGCAGTGTGTGTGTGTGTGTGTTGCAGAGCCTTGGTGGGGGGTGGGTATTTTTATTATTATTTTTTTTATTATTATTTTAATTTTATTTTGTTAAATTATTATAATTTTTTTATTATTATAAATATTTTATTATTTATTTATTTTTTCGTCCCCCCTCCCTGCTTGATACATGGCAGGGAGGAGGGCTCTCCTTCCCTGGTGGTCCAGTGGCATTGGCAGTTCAGTGGGGGGGGGGAGGGGGGCTGGCAGAGTTTACTTACCTCTCCTGCAGCTCCTGTCAGCTCCCTTCTCCTCCGCGCCGGTCCGTGCAGCTCCCTCTGTCAGCTCACACTAAGTCTCGCGAGATCCGCACTATGACCCCGCGGCTCTCGCGAGACACTGGGAGCTGACCGAGGTGCTGAACGGACCGGCGCAGTCTGTATTATGGGGGAAAACGTGTCCAAAGCGACACTGGAGCCCCGTCGCCCCCCCTCAGGACCGGTGGGGGATATCCTGGTCCCCGCTGGAATGAAGCACCACCATGCAGCAACAGACCTATCTCCAGCGGAACCTGAGCGGCACAGAATACAGCCTGCATGGCGATACCAAGATGGCCGCCGAGCTGCAACCAAAGCAGAGTAACCTGAGCCCACCAGCTCAAAAGTGGAGGGAAGCTTTTGAAAGCAAGTTTGACGCAATCTGCCAAGCGTTCTGGCATAGACTCGAAGTAAAATCTCTCCCACCCGCATCTCCCGGCGGAGAAAACGTGCCCAAAGCGACACTGGAGCCCCGTCGCCCCCCCTCAGGACCGGTGGGGGATTTCCCGGTCCCCGCTGGAATGAAGCACCACCATGCAGCAACAAACTTATCTCCAGCGGAACCTGAGCGGCACAGAATACAGCCTGCATGGCGATACCAAGATGGCCGCCGAGCTGCAACCAAAGCAGAGTAACCTGAGCCCACCAGCTCAAAAGTAGAGGGAAGCTTTTAAAAAGAAAGTTTGACGCAATCTGCCAAGCGTTCTGGCATAGACTCGAAGTAAAATCTCTCCCACCAGCATCTCCTGCCAAGAGGGTACCTGAAGCTACTATCCAGACTGCCCGATACTCTTCTGGGCTGGGAGCCTACCAGGAGTCTACTCCATGCCGTCCATACACCAGTGGGAACGCCCGGGATGAGGAGAACCCGCGGGCCCACAAGCCAACCACTGAGATTGGGAGGCTTCATGGACAAAAGGCAAGGGCTCTCATAAAGGCCCGGAGCCGAAGAGGCGGGAAATCGGGACACAGCAGGAACACCGGAACTAACCGGCGAACCTGCCAAAGCAAAGCATGCCCCTCTCATTCCTGCGGCCATCGAACACAAGCCCTGGCTGGGTAAAACGGCAACGACCTGAGGGCAACACCTTCAAGCACCACTGAAAATGCCACTCTGGGGGACAAAGCCATACCAGCTGCTGGCGTGGGCTAAGAGACACTCTGGGACACTTAAGTAACACAGCTTGTTTCACTGTTAAAGCGGCACTGTCATGCCGAACTTACCTTTCCTCAATCTCTTCCTCTTCTACCCCTCTCTCAGGATCTGTTCTTCTTTTCTTCCTGTCTCCTTTAGTTTTCTTTAAAACCATAAGACAAAGTAGGGACTCTTTGTCTTATGGGATTCCTCCGCTTGACCAGCTCTGACCAGCGGAGGAGCAAAGTGTGCTTCATTTCCGCTGGTCAGAGCAATTTTCCCATGATCCCTAGCTTTCCTCCCTGTTCCCACAATGCTTCCTGTCAGTATTGCCAAACGTCCTGTCACTTAGACAGAACGCCGGCAAAACTGCCGAATTGCATCCTAACAGAATTCTCCATTGGTGTTAGGATGCAATTCGGTACTTTGATCGTATCGGAATTTCATTCTAATGAATGAAACCGATCCTATTCATTGCCGCGGCTGCATCTTGCAGCCGCTTAGTAGATAACTCCCTAATTCCCACGGTATCAGGGAGCTATCTACTAAAAGGCTGAAAGACCTGAATTGGTCTTTCAGCCAACTTTACTAATACTAAGTAAAAATTACTTAGTATTAGTAAATAATATGCCCCTACTCGCTATACCGCGAGTAGGGGCATGTCTAGTAAGCAGTGAGCAGCCTGTGGCTGCTCACTGTAAAAAACAAAAAACAAAAAAAAAAACCAATAAACACCCCCCCTCCCCTGCGCGGGGGTTAAAGATTGGGGGGGGGGGACCTACTGTCCCCCCCCCGCCCCCACCCCTGCGCGGTGGGTGGGGGCCCTAATAAAACAATAAGGGGGGGGACCTACTGTCCTCCCCCCCGGCCCCCACCCCTGCGCGGTGGGTGGGGGCCCTAATAAAACAATAAGGGGGGGGACCTACTGTCCTCCCCCCGGCCCCCACCCCTGAGCGGTGGGTGGGGGCCCTAATAAAACAATAAGGGGGGGGACCTATTGTCCTCCCCCCCTGGCCCCCACCCCTGCGCGGTGGGTGGGGGCCCTAATAAAACAATAAGGGGGGGGACCTATTGTCCTCCCCCCCTGGCCCCCACCCCTGCGCGGTGGGTGGGGGCCCTAATAAAACAATAAGGGGGGGGACCTACTGTCCTCCCCCCCGGCCCCCACCCCTGAGCGGTGGGTGGGGGCCCTAATAAAACAATAAGGGGGGGGACCTACTGTCCTCCCCCCCGGCCCCCACCCCTGAGCGGTGGGTGGGGGCCCTAATAAAACAATAAGGGGGGGGGACCTACTGTCCTCCCCCCCTGGCCCCCACCCCTGCACGGTGGGTGGGGGCCCTAATAAAACAATAAGGGGGGGGACCTACTGTCCTCCCCCCCTGGCCCCCACCCTTGCGCGGTGGGTGGGGGCCCTAAATGACCCCCCCCCCCATCAAGGTGACTAGGGGTCCCAAGCCCCTAGTCACCCCCCACCCAAAACATTCTATCCCCTACCTACCCCCCTCACCCTAAAAATAGTGAGGGGGGAATAAAATAACTAACCTGTAAGAAAAAAAAATTTAACTTACCATTTGACGTCTTCTTTTTTCTAAATTCTTCTTACTTCAGCCCCCCAAAAGGCCAAATAAAAATCCATAAACCCGTCGCACTTTAAAAAAACCCCAAAAAAACCGAGCGCAAACAAACATTAATCCATCTTCACCCATGGAGGGCTCCGCGCAGACTGAGCTCTGCAGGGCGGGGGAAGGCTTATAAAGCCTTGCCCCGCCCTGCAATTAGGCTTAGAACCCAATGATTGGTTGGTTTAAGCCAATCAGAGTGCTCTGTGTCATTTTACACAGCGTGGGAAAATTCAAAAGAACTTTCCCACGCTGTGTAAAATGACAGATCACTGTGATTGGATGGTTTTCAAGCCATCCAATCACAGTGCTCTGTGTCATTTTACAAGCGTGGGAAAATTCCAAAGAACTTTCCCACGCTTGTAAAATGACACAGAGCAGTGTGATTGGATGGATTTCAAGCCATCCAATCACAGTGCTCTGTGTCATTTTACAAGCGTGGGAAAATTCCAAAGAACTTTCCCACGCTTGTAAAATGACACAGAGCAGTGTGATTGGATGGATTTCAAGCTATCCAATCACTGTGCTCTGTGCCATTTTACACAGCGTGGGAAAATTGAACTTTCCCACGCTGTGTAAAATGACACAGAGCACTGTGATTGGATGGCTTGAAATCCATCCAATCACACTGCTCTGTGTCATTTTACAAGCGTGGGAAAGTTCTTTGGAATTTTCCCACGCTTGTAAAATGACACAGAGCACTGTGATTGGATGGCTTGAAAACCATCCAATCACAGTGATCTGTCATTTTACACAGCGTGGGAAAGTTCTTTTGAATTTTCCCACGCTGTGTAAAATGACACAGAGCACTCTGATTGGCTTAAACCAACCAATCATTGGGTTCTAAGCCTAATTGCAGGGCGGGGCAAGGCTTTATAAGCCTTCCCCCGCCCTGCAGAGCTCAGTCTGCGCGGAGCCCTCCATGGGTGAAGATGGATTAATTTTTGTTTGCGCTCGTTTTTTTTTTGTTTTTTTTAAAGTGCGACGGGTTTATGGATTTTTATTTGGCCTTTTGGGGGGCTGAAGTAAGAAGAATTTAGAAAAAAGAAGACGTCAAATGGTAAGTTTAATTTTTTTTTTTTTACAGGTTAGTTATTTTATTCCCCCCTCACTATTTTTAGGGTGAGGGGGGTAGGTAGGGGATAGAATGTTTTGGGTGGGGGGTGACTAGGGGCTTGGGACCCCTAGTCACCTTGATGGGGGGGGGGTCATTTAGGGCCCCCACCCACCGCGCAAGGGTGGGGGCCAGGGGGGGAGGACAGTAGGTCCCCCCCCTTATTGTTTTATTAGGGCCCCCACCCACCGCGCAGGGGTGGGGGCCAGGGGGGGAGGACAGTAGGTCCCCCCCCCTTATTGTTTTATTAGGGCCCCCACCCACCGCTCAGGGGTGGGGGCCGGGGGGGAGGACAGTAGGTCCCCCCCCTTATTGTTTTATTAGGGCCCCCACCCACCGCGCAGGGGTGGGGGCCAGGGGGGAGGACAATAGGTCCCCCCCCCCCTAAATGTTTTATTAGGGCCCCTACCCACCGCGCAGGGGTGGGGGCCAGGGGGGGAGGACAATAGGTCCCCCCCCCTTATTGTTTTATTAGGGCCCCCACCCACCGCGCACGGGTGGGGGCCAGGGGGGGAGGACAATAGGTCCCCCCCCCTTATTGTTTTATTAGGGCCCCCACCCACCGCTCAGGGGTGGGGGCCGGGGGGGAGGACAGAAGGTCCCCCCCCCCTTATTGTTTTATTAGGGCCCCCACCCACCGCGCAGGGGTGGGGGCCGGGGGGGGGGGGACAGTAGGTCCCCCCCTTATTACCATATTTTTTTTTTTTTTTACAGTGAGCAGCCACAGGCTGATCACTGTATAGTGGACATGCCCCTACTTGCGGTATAGCGAGTAGGGGTATTGGGGAGATTTTAATCTCCCTTGTCCTATTATGGGGGTCATATTGACCCCCATAGAGTGAGGAGGGGACCTGGGGGGCTTATGAAGTGGTGGGGAGCACTGCTCCCTGCCGCTTCTATAGTTACATATTACAAGGAGGGAGCTGCACGCCGGTAGCTCCCTCCTTGTAATAAACTGAACGAACAAACTAACACTGATACTCAGTGTTAGTTTGTTCATCTGATTTTTTCTATTCATTCATTCGTCTGTCTGATGAATGAATGAATAGATGAAATTCCCGTTCGCATGTCCAGGTGTTTCACTGGGCATGTGCGGGAATCTCACAGTCTGTGTAGTGTGGGTAGATGACGTGTCCCACAGGGACTTCACCTACCCACACAAAGATGGCGGCGCCCTGAATATAGATCGGGGCAGAAGATAAAGAATTAAAAAGAGGTAATGTGGGGGGCTTAGGGGCATTTGGGGGTGACTAGGGGGTCGATTGGATGTAGTGGAGGCGGGAGGGGGGTTAAAAAAAAAACGGGATTCGGCATGACAGTGCCGCTTTAAGAGCCTAGCTCCTGTTCCGCAATTACACACTTACCCCCTTTAACCAGTGAACGAGCTAGCCAGTTACAATTGTATGTTCCTGCTTTTACTATGTGTGCATTTAAATCTCCAATTCTTAGCATGTTAACAGTATTGGCACCCCAGGCTTCACTTTACTGGCCATACAGCTCAACTTAGATTTACCTCTTACCTCCATCTGTTTCAAGTCCTGAAACCACTGTTCAGCGAGTAAACTTTGCTGTCTGATCATATCGTCAGATAGTAAGACGCACTCTGCCTAGACTAGCCCATAGGTCAGAGAGGAAACAGTTATTCTGACTAAACGTGTCAATCCACAGCAGGGCCGGTGCAAGGATTTTTGCCGCCCTAGGCAAAAGTAAAGTTTGCCCCCCCATATGACATCACAATGCCCCACCCATATGATCTGCCGTTAACTAACGCAAGTGCTGCAGTGCTGCCGTGTTTACATTAAAAGGCCTGCAGGGACAGGCTATAGACACCAGAACCACTACATTAAGCTGAAGTGGTTCTGGGGACTATAGTGTTTCTTTAATGTGAGGTAAATTAGAGATTAGTGCCACGAATAATATACTAGATTGCCTACTTACAACCAAATGAGGATGATGCTGGGCTCTAGCTGCAGTCTGGCTCCACTGGTCTGGTGTAGAACAGGCTCTCTGGAGGCTGTTTTTAACTGTGGTCACAAAAATCAATGTTCTGGGAGAACGGGAAGCAGCTCCATTTTTTTTAACGCCCTTTACACAGCTCAAGGTCTGGGTCCCACCTCCACCTTTATGTTCCACCAATGAGTTGGTTCACAGGAGGTGGAGTAGGGGATGTCCTGATATGTGTGTAAGGAATGCATTGTGTGAATCTGTGTTTGTATGTGTAAGGGCTGCAAGGTGTGTTTCTGTGTATGTACGGGATGCAGTGTGTGCGTCTGTAAGGGGTGCATTGAGTGTGTGTAAGGAATGCATTGTGTGTAAGGGTTGCATTGCTTGTGTGTGTGTGTGTGTGTCTGTGTGTGTAATGCATTGTGTGTTTTTCTGTGTGCAAGGGGTGCATTGTCTTTGTGTGTAAGGGGTGCATTGTGTGTGATGGATGTCAATCTCTCCCCCCTCCCTTGTCACTCTCTTCTCCCCCTCTCCCTCCCTTGTCACTCTCTTTTCCCCCTTGTCCCTCTCTTCTCCCGCCTCCCTTGTCACTCTCTTCTCCCCTGCTTGTCCCTCTCTTCTCCCCCTCCCTTGTCACTCTTGTTTCCCCCGTTGTCACTCTCTTCTCCCCTCCCCACTCTCATTCCCCCTCCCAACCCTGTCAATTCCCCTCCCTGTCAATTTCTTCCCCCCCACCCTGTCAATTTCTTTCCCCTCCCTTTCAATTTATCCCCCTCCCTTTCAATTTATTCCCCCCACCCTCCCTGTCAATTTATTCCCCCCACCCTCCCTGTCCATTTATTCCCCCCCTCCCTTTCAATTTATTCCCACCCCCCTCTCTGTCAATTTATTCCCCCCTGTCAATTTATTCCCCCCTCCCTTTCAATTTATTCCCCTCCCCTCCCTGTCAATTTATTCCCCTCCCCTCCCTGTCAATTTATTCCCCTCCCTGTCAATATATTCCCCCTCCTTCCCTGTCAATTTATTCCCCCTCCTTTCCATTTATTCCCCCCCCTTTCAATTTATTACCCCCCCTTTCAATTTATTACCCCCCTCCCTTTCAATTTATTACCCCCCCTCCCTTTCAATTTATTACCCCCCTCCCTTTCCATTTATTCCCCACCCCTGTCAATGTATTCCCCCCTCCCCTTTCCATTTATCACCCCCCCCCCCTTCAAGTTTATCCCCCCACCCTCCCCTACCTTTACTGTAGCGTGGCCGAGCCCTGTATGGTCCGCAGGTACAGGGAGCTTTTGTTTCCTGTACCCGGCCGGACTAAAAGGAAGTGCACACTCAGTGTGCACTTCCTTTTAGTCCGGTTGGGTACAGGAGACAGATGCCATACAGGGCTCGGCCACGCTACAGTGAGGGAGTGACAGGAGGGAGCGCTGAGCGCTTCCCTCCTGTCAACCCCTCTCCTCTGGCTGCACCTGGGCAGTGCGCCCTCATGGACGCACCAGCCCGGGCAAAGCTGCAGCCGCCTGAGGCTCTCTGCAGAGTGCTCTGCGGGTGCAGCATTAGGGGGTCCGGCGCTCCTGGCGGCGCCCCTTCCCAAGGGGCGCCCTAGGCGGCTGCCTAGTCCGCCTTACAGGTAGCGCCGGCCCTGATCTACAGTTATTAAAGTTATAGTTTTCCGTTTTGTAACATGAAGCTAGATCCTCTTGCAAGATAGCTAGCCGGTCTCTACGTAATTACTATAGATGTACCTGAAGAGCAAGTATTAATCTACATTCCTTAAAATAAAAAGTGCAAGATATCTGTATACCATGACATTGTTATCTCATGTATGATATAATGTTGGTGTGCCTATAACGCTGTGCCTATGTACCGCTGTCGTGGCGCAACAAACTCATACTGTTCACGTTATGCACAATAAAAATAAAGAATTAAAAAAAAAAAAATATATATATATATATATATATATATATACAAAGAGCATAAGGAAAGAAAAACTGATTAAAAACCAAAACAAAAAACATGACGGCAATCAGGGCCCCTACTCTAACGTTCAGATCCCAGTTCCAGCCATTCGGCCAGGTTGAAATCCAGATCTAATTCAGCCTCATTTAGAGCCGGTTTGCAAAATACGGACATTGCTAAATACTTTGAACAATGTCCAGATTTTGCTGCCTCATTTGCATGCCTTCATACCTTTTGGATTTCGGAGGAACAGTCGTAATTTTCAGGCAGCTGATATGATGAGGTATGCATTTGATAAAAGGTCATTTGGACTTAAAGGGACACTCCACATTCCCCTCCTCTCCCCCCTCCCAATAACCTCCACAGTTTAGTATATATACTTCCAATGAATACATGCATGTATTTTTTCATGTATGTATTCATTGGGAGCATAGTCTAATAGAGATTACAAAAGCTGCAGTACTTATGACTGCAGCCTTTGTAAGTCCCTACCCTTTCCCCCCAGAAGAGACTTTTAGTCTCTTCACAGGGTAATAACCAATCAGAGGCTTCTCATTAAAAGCCCTTTGACTTGGTCCCCACATGCACACTCAGGCCAGTTTGTGCACGCGCATGCACACTGCCACTTGCACGTTTGCCGGCTTGGGCACCGGGTGTGCACTTCTGCAGCAGAGGATCTGGTCTGAGGTCTGTGAGGAAGGGAGGGGAAGGAAGGCACACTAAAGTAGTGCGTGCCTACCATTTCCGGTAGCTTGGTCGGTCATTGAGGAGGTAAGGGATTCCTTGCTCTGGTGCGATCGTCTATGTTCGGGAAAGTTTCCCCAAACATAGACGAACGCACCAGAGCAGGGAATCCCCATGACGGTTCGCACGTACCCATGGTCGTAAGTGCGAGCCGTTGTAAAACAGGTAGGTCGCAAAATGAGGACCACCTGTTTTTACATTGATGTCTAGTAACATCTATAATGGCAGTCAGAAGGCCACTAGAGGTGCTTTCTAGTCCAATGTTGAGCAGTGTGCAGCACTGGATTTTAGTGTCTCTACACCCTGCATGGAAGTGCTGAACGTTCCCCATAGAGATGCTTTGATTCAATGCATCTCTATGAGGAGATGCTGATAGGCCATGGCTGTGTTTTGTCACACATGCAAAAAAGCCTCTCAATGCTATGCTATGAAGAATTGTAATTAAAATGTGCACTAATGCAGAAAGAAAACAATTTCTTTCGACACTACTACTGCCACATTCAGTGCAGGCAATTTTCACTAGTTCAGTAAATTACAGCCATACACTGTACTGTTTTTTCTGCAAAGCAGTGGCACTGAAGCACAATGCAAATCAAATAATTTGTCTCCAACAAGAAATAGAAAAATAAATTCATACATGACAGGCGCATAGTCGCCATATGGGCAGGTGGAATTACCCCCAAAACTTACACCCAAAAACACACTGACACTAATGTATGGGTCAATATGTCCACAGCTTTATTAATATTGATAACAATAAAATTAAAGTCACTGCCCCATCCCCCCATCCCGCCATATAACATCATATGTCCCCGAAACAAAAGACAATGACCCATAATTTCCGTAAATATAAATAACAATAATAACAAACATAATATATGTGCCAAACATTGTTAAATAATCACGGTAGTGGCATACCCAGATACCCCTACCACCCACCAGGTTCTGAGCCACCACCGACCTCGAAACCTACCAAAGTTCATAACGAACTGTTTAACCAAACTCTTAACCAGCAGCCTAACTGCCCTATTCTATTTACACTAACCCAGAGCCTGTTTGTCCCCTAACTTTTCTCTCTCTAGCCCCGCCGCTGTGAGCAAACGGGAGCTAACACCCCTTACCTTTTTAAATGGAAGGGAGGGACAAATTAGTCCAGGTTAGCAAATTAAAAGTGCCTAATTCTAAAATGGCTGTCTATTTATACTGGCCCAACCCCTTAACACTCCAATCCCAGGGGGCCTTCCCCCTATGCCCGCCTACTAGCTCTGTCAAGCCCCATTCCACTAAGTTGCACTTGTTCCATAGGATTAAAGACTGAAAATGTCTGAATTCTGTCTGGAATGGCAAATATTATATTTACTAAACCCAAATACTTTCAATATTCGGTCCATTGCCCAGATGCATTCGATGTCTGGATTAAAATCAGTGCTTTCACATCCAAACCCTTTGTGAAGTATAGGATTTGGAATATTCATAAAGTACCAGTTTGAAAATAATTCAGAACCAAATGCATGCGGCAGGATACACATTTACAAATTATAGTTCACTTGCTTTTTGCATCAACTGGGCCTCTAACTATAATATTTGGGTGGCCTTAGTCTCCATCTCCAAGCTCCCAAACATAGGCAGTGGGGGAGGGGGAATCTAAATAATTATACAAGGGTGGACATGCCATTGTCCACCCCCCAATTAGTGGCATGGCCCATCTCCTCCAGTTGGCTAGGAATCTCCAAGCACCTAGCCACCCCTTAACTTAAATTAACCCTACTTAATCCCCCTCGACATAATAATAGTGAGCGGTAGCATTAACCCCTTAAGGACACATGACATGTGTGACATGTCATTATTCCATTTTATTCCAGAAGTTTGGTCCTTAAGGGGTTAAACTAATACCTGTAAAAAATATATATTTATAATTAGCATCAGAAATATTCTTGTAATCTTTCCGTCAGCCCAAAAATCCATAATACGCGAAACAACTCTTGAATATAACAAAACAAATCACAAAGCAAAAAGTTAATCCATCTTGGCCAAACTAAGGGCTCTGCGCTGAATGAGACTTCATAGGTTTTATAAAGGCTTCCCCATGCTTTGAATTCTTATTAGAGCACTCTGATTGGTTGGGGGCTCGGGTGAGAAAATGATGTCCCTCTCTGGTATATTATTATAATAGCACCAGTGGACCTTAGGATGCCCCTCCGATTTTTAAATTTAATAGCCTTCACACACTTGCCAAGGGTGGGAGCAGGGGGGTGTATAGCAATCTGTCCATCCCCCACTTGATGTCCACAGATGGGGGCTCAGGACAGGTGGTTTAAATTCTACCCTATAGTAATATGGTGGTCTTATGGACCCCCATAAGCTAATTTCATTTTTTTATTTTTTACTTTTTTAATGAGACACCTGGCTAGCAGGTGCAAATGCTAGCCAGCCGCCACATAATCAACCCTCCGTGAGTTTTTAACTATTTGCTTTCAGCGGGCAAATAGTCCGGATTTTTTTTTAAATCCAGCCCCGGATTTGAAGAACTCAGGTCCGTATGTTTGCCATCCTGTGACGTTCAGAATTGTTCCCACCTTCTCAATCCAACCCAGCAGAATATGGTTAGAGATTTTTAGATGAAGGCTGAAGTTGGTTAGGTATATTGCCTAAAAAAGTGACCAGAGTTTGTTTGCTATTTATAGCATTCAATACCTACATTAAAGTTCACAAGAGCCAACAACTCACTCTACGTTAAGTGCCAATTTCTCTGAGGAGGTGTAATATGTCCAAAACCCGGTAAGTGTAGGAAATAGGTGGATGCAGGGCCGGCCTTAGGGCTGTGAGAGCTGTGCGGCCGCACAGAGTGCCATGGCAACAGGGGCGCCGGACGGCTGCACAGCTCACACATATATAGGCCAGTGGTGATGGCCTCCTAGACTTACTTTTTACAACTGGGACCTGAAAGTGAGTGTTGTTAAACACTCTATATTGAACAGATAGCATATAAAAATTAAAAAAAAGAGCTAGACATAAAGAGACAGGGGCAGAGCGAAATGTGCAGCAGAGGCCAAGCTAAATCGGGCTGCTGCCTGGTTACACTGCACACTTGGGGAAGCAGAAAGCGTTCCTGCTTCCCCAACTTCTAGATAGGGACTGCAGGCCTCCACTTCTCCCCCTCCAAAGCATAATGGAGAATGGTACCTGTGTGCGTGTCTGTAATTGTGTCTGCCTGTAACTGTGTGAGTGACTGTCGGGGTGTAACTGTGTATGACTGTATGGAAGTGTGTGTGTGACTGTCTGTCTGCAACTGTGTGTGTGTGTGTGTGTGTGACTGTCTGTACTTATGTGTGTTTGACTGTGTGTGAATGACTGCCTGTAACTGTGTCTGTGACTGTCTGTTTGTCGGTAACTGTGTGCATGTGACAATCAGCCTGTAACTCTGTGCATGTGACTGTATGTGTGACTGTCTGCCTGGGACTGTATGTGATTGCCTGTAACTGTGTGTTAGACTGTCTGCCTGTAAGTGTGTATCATTGTATAATTGCCTATGATTGCCTGAGACTGTGTGTATGATTGCCTGTGACTGTCTGCCTTTTGAATGTGGCTGCCTGTAACTTTGACTTTCTGCCTGTAACTGTCTGCCTATAACTGTGTATCTAGCTATATTTGACAGTACATGTGTATAACTGTGTACATCTGACCAGGGCCAGATAAAGAGCCCATAGGGCCTGGTGCTGTCAATTATGATGGGCCTAATTACAGAATTGTATCGACAGAAAACAGAAACTGGCATACCTCCCAAGCGTCATGTATCTGGTGAATGTAGTGCTGGAGGGAAACTCATAGGATACAGCTATGAGAAAACACGTACCCTATGTAACGGATCGACGGGCACCTCGACTGGGTACCTCCATTGAAGGATGCTCCTAGCGCTTCCTGAGGACTCCAAGCACTGCAGCAGACACCACAACCACCGAACCGTAGAAGCATACGAATGCTCTCAAGCATATGAATGCTGTAAACAGCTGAACAGGAAAAGCATACAATCAGCTTACACTCCTGGCAATCAGCATACAATCCAATTCCCCCAATAACGAGACGACAATTCGTTTGGAGGGTCAAGCAGAACTGACTATACTGGCACATACAGCCTCTTTTATTCACAATCCACAAACATAGTACGGCCCACAGGGTTTTGAAATACAACCAATAAATATGTACAATACACACAGACACTCCCACCCAAAATCCTCCCCTCTGCCTGTGATATGATTACTGAACACAATGGTTAATATAATTATCACAGGCAGAGAAATACAGTTTTTACAAAATATTAATAACTTCCAAAATATACATGCCACAAACAAAAATCACATATTCGAACCCAGAACACTTTAATTATAAACATAGTCAAAATTCAGCCAATTCCATTCAGGGGTTAAAAAGTTAGCTGGAGGTCCCTTTTTAACCGACTGCAAGCACATTTTCATGCCCAAAAGAGTTCCAGAGAATCAGGCTGTGCAGTCGGTCTATTTCCCATGTTAAAGTCAGTTCAAACAGACAAACGACAACCATTCGAATTGTCGAACTGTCGAATGTACTGTCGAACGGCGTTCGAACTGTCGAATGCATTGAAGTCTGGAGAAGGTAAAACTTCAGCTGAATTAAAGATGGCCGCCGCCACATGTTCGTTTGTCGAATGGCGGCCACTTCGGCACTTCGGCTGCATCCGAAGTGCCAATTTAAAGCTGCAGAACTGCTCCAATACAATTTACAGGGGCAGCAAGTCTGTTAAAATCCAATCTGCTAAAATAGTCTTTAACAGGCAATATCTTCCAGGGGCCATAGTCTTAAAGGGGCATTTTTCCCAAAAGTCACAGTATGTCCCCAGATAGTTCTTAAAGGGCCAGCAGCACCATAATAAAATACAATATGCTCAAATATTGTATTTAAAGGGCCAAATCTCCCAGGGGCCATAGTAAGCAGGCAGGAGGGAGGCAAACGGGCTTCTCCAATGCCCAGTGGCGAGGTTGGTTTCGCCACACCCTATGCTTATCTCTCGCTTTCATCTCTCAAGTAAATCCATACCTCCTAACAGAGTGTCCGGTGAAGCAGGATGTCAGTGGGCAGGGTAAAAGGGTAGGCCACTGATACAAATCACGTAACCAGAACTGCCCACAAGGGTGAACATGCCCAAAAAGGGGGCGGGTCTGCACAAGAACTAGAAGGCCAGCCTCGTGATAGGCTACTTGCCAATCACGCAGGCTGCTGGTCAACTAAGGGCACACTATGCAGACAGCACCCTGAGCTTGGCATAAATGTGTCTAATGATGCACTCGCTCCACGCTTTTTAAAGACTGTCCCTTAGCACTCGCTTGTCCACCCTCTCCTTAGCTTCTTACTAGTAGGCAGAAGCTCCTCTTATACAGTCTAGGACAGAGAAATGTGTATGTAGTGAGTGTAGAAGAAAGTGAACATGCCACAGTGTTAAAGAGACTGAAGCAACAAGAGTATTTGCATAGTGCGCAAAGTCAGCTTTACCATAACTAATTTAATTGTCAGGTAGCCCACACCAGTTTTGTTCCCCTACATCCCTCTTCAGTTTCCATACTTAAGCAAGAGCATGTGAAGTAGTAAAGAAAATAAATGTAAAAAAATGTAACATTTAAAATGTAAATGATTTTTTGTTTTTTTAAATCAATGGGCCTATTCCATGGACATCAGCCCCTATGTTAATCCGGCCCTGCATCTGACTGTGGAACTGTGACACTGCAAAAATACACACTAGCATTCACACATGGGCCTACATGCATTTTTTAAAAGCTGAATTAAATACCCCTATAAACACTACATCCTTATACATACAGTATATATTGATGAGCAGATGTGCTGCAGCCCTTTGGCAGACCGGGCCCCTTTTAAGTTTCAGGGAGTGCTGGGAGGAAGTGATTGTTACTTCCTCCCAGCATACAGACCGCGCGGGCTGAGAAGATGCAGGCAGCTGAGAGAGAAAACACAGGATGCAGGCAGCTGAGAGGGAAGGAGGAGGGAGGAGAGAGAGCTCTGCAGCTTCAGACTCCCACCAGGATCAGCCAGCTCCAGAAAGTCACCTCCCTGCAACCAAAAGGTATAGAAGCAGAGTGGGTGGTTAACTTTATGGAAGCTGCAAATTGTGTGTGTGCCAGTGTGTATGTTTAGGTATGTGTACATCCAGTGGTGTATCCTGGTTTTGTGCTGCCCTAGGACAAAACTCAGGCGCCCCCCCCCGCGCCACCCTCACCCAACCCTTCCCCCCACCCCACCTTCTAAATACACACACACACACATACACATTCAGTGACAGATACGCATACACTAGCTAACAAAAACACACACTCACTAACAGACACACACTCATAGGCAAACACACTCACACTTACAGACACACACTCACTCACTAGCAGACACACACTCACTAACAGACACACACACACATAGTCCGACACACACACACTGACACACACTAACAGACACACACACACATTAACAGACACACACACTAACAGACACACACTCACTAACAGACACACACTCACTAACAGACACACACACACTAACAGACACACTCACTCACTAGCAGACACACTCACTCACTAGCAGACACACACACACACACACACACACTCACTAACAGACACACCCACTCACACTAAAAGGCAAACACACACACAGTCAGAGACACACACAGTCAGACACACACTAACAGACACACTCACTAACAGACGCACACACGCACACACACTAACAGACACACTCACTCACTAGCAGACACACACACAGTCAGACACACACACACACTCACACTAACAGGCAAACACACACACAGTCAGACACACACACACTAACAGACACACACAGTCAGAGACACACACACTCACTAACAGACACACACACTCACTAACAGACACACCCACTCACACTAAAAGGCAAACACACACACAGTCAGAGACACACACAGTCAGACACACACTAACAGACACACTCACTAACAGACACACACACGCACACACACTAACAGACACACTCACTCACTAGCAGACGCACACACAGTCAGACACACACACACACACACTCACACTAACAGGCAAACACACACACAGTCAGACACACACACACTAACAGACACACACAGTCAGAGACACACACACTCACTAACAGACACACACACTCACTAACAGACACACACACTCACACTAACAGGCAAACACACACACAGTCAGACACATACACACTAACACATTTTTGTATTTTTTTTTTAAACATACAGCCTCCTTACCTTTGGGAATGCTGGGGGGGTCTCTTTCTCCCTGGTGGTCCAGTGGCTGCTGGGCGGGTGGCACTGGCGGGCGGGCGGCTGACGAGGGAGAGCTCCCCCGGAGCTGTCTGCTCAGCTCCCTCGCGCGCCGCAGAGTGAGGCTGGGAGCCGGAATATGACTTCATATTCCGGCTCCGCCTCCCAGCCTCACTCTGCGGCACGCGAGGGAGCTGAGCAGACAGCTCAGGGGGAGCTCTCTCGTCAGCCGCCCGCCAGCGCTGCCAGCCCGCCCAGCATGTCTGTTAGCCGCAAGGCTAACAAGGCATTTGCCCTGGGCATTTGGGGGCGGCGTTTTCCGCCCCCTGGAAAATGCCGCCCAAGGCCTTGTTTGCCTCGCGGCTAAAACGTCCCTGTGTACATCTGTGTGTATCTGTGAGTGTCAGTGAGTATATGTGTGCATCTGGGTGGGTCAGTGTGTATCTGTGAGTGTCAAGTGTGTATGTGTGTGCATCTGTGAGTGTCAGTGTCAGTGTGAGTGTCAGTGTGCATCTGTGAGTGTCAGTGTGTATCTGTGAGTATGTTTGTGTGTTAGTGTGTATGTATGTGTATCTGTGTGTACCACTGCACTTAGGTTCCGCTTTTCTCTCTGGCCCACAGCCTCAGAGGTGTTCTGCATTAGACAGACACTGCTAATCCGTCCAACGATACAAGGTAATAGAATATACATTCAACACCACATAAAAGTGCAAAAGTGCAACTTTTCAGCCCTATACGGATTTAAAGGAACACTATAGTCACCTAAATTACTTTAGCTAAATAAAGCAGTTTTAGTGTATAGATCATTCCCCTGCAATTTCACTGCTCAATTCTCTGTCATTTAGGAGTTAAATCACTTTGTTTCTGTTTATGCAGCCCTATCCCCTGGCTATGATTGACAGAGCCTGCATGAAAAAAAAAATTGAAATTGAACTTTAATCACAGACAGGAGGCTCTTGCAGGATCTAGCAAGCTATTAACATAGCAGGGGATAAGAAAATCTTAATTAAACAGAACTTGCAATAAAGAAAGCCTAAATAGGGCTCTCTTTACAGGAAGTGTTTATGGAAGGCTGTGCAAGTCACATGCAGGGAGGTGTGACTAGGGCTCATAAACAAAGGGAATTAACTCCTAAATGGCAGAGGATTGAGCAGTGAGGCTGCAGGGGCATGTTCTATACACCAAAACTGATTAATTAAGCTAAAGTTGTTCAGGTGACTATAGTGTCCCTTTAAACATGATTAAGGCCCTCTAGGGCTGAAACGTTGCACGTTTGCACTTTTAAGGTGTTCTATACTCCAATAAATACATCTTCAGTACCTGGAGTTTTGCCTATATATATTCTATTGACTTGTATCTGTGTGTGTACCTGTATGTGAAGGTATGTGTGTCATTTTGTGTATATGTAGGGATGTGTGTGTGCGCCAATGTGCATGTGTAGGTATGTGTGTATCTATGTGCCAGTGTGTGTATGTGCAGGTATGTGTGTGTATTTGTGTGCCAGTGTGTAAAATGATTTCAAGCCACCCAATCAGAGTGCTCTGTGTCATTTTACACAGCGTGGGAAAGTTCTTTGGAATTTTCCCACGCCGTGTAAAATGACAAAGAGCACTCTGATTGGCTTAAACCAACCAATCAGAGTGTTCTTAGTCTAACTGCAGGGCGGGGCAAGGCTTTATAAGCCTTCTCCCGCCCTGCAGAGCTCAGTCTGCGCGGAGCCCTCCATGGGTGAAGATGGATTAATTTTTTTTGTTGTTTTCTTTTTCGTCAGGATTTTTTTTTTTTGCGCTCGGGTTTTTTTATTTTATTTTAAGTTTGACGGGTATGATGGCTTTCTATTTTGCCTTTTTTGGGGCTGAAAAATGAAGATTTTAGAAAAAAGAAGACGCCAAATGGTAAGTTTAATTTTTGTTTACAGGTTAGTTATTTTATTCCCACCTCACTATTTTTAGGGTGAGGGGGGTAGGTAGGGGATAGTTTTATTTTGGTGGGGGGAGGGGGGGGGTGACTTGGGGCTTGGGACCCCTAGTCACCTTAATTGGGGGGGGGTTATTTAGGGCCACCACCCGCTGCTCAGGGGTGGGGGCCGGGGGGGGACAGTAGGTCGTCCCCCCTTATTGCTTTATTAGGGCCCCCACCCACCGCTCAGGGGTGGGGGTCGGGGGGGAGGACAGTAGGACCCCCCCTTATTGTTTTTTAGGGCCCCCACCCACCGCTCAGGGGTGGGGGCCAGAGGGGGAGGACAGTAGGTCCCCTCTCATTGTTTTTTAGGGCCCCCACCCACCGCTCAGGGGTGGGGGCCAGGGGGTGAAGACAGTAGGTCCCCCCCTTATTGTTTTTATATAGGGCCCCCACCCACCACTCACGGGTGGGGGCCGAGGGGAGGACAGTAGGTCCCCCCCTTATTGTTTTTTAGGGCCCCCACCCACCGATTAGGGGTGGGGGCCAGGGGGGGGGGGGGACAGTAGTTCCCCCCCCCCACCATTCTTATATAGGGCCCCCACCCACTTTTCAGGGGTGGGAGCCGGGGGGAGGACAGTAGGTCCCCCCCTCCTTATTGCTATTTAGTAGGTTATTCTTTAAACAGTGAGCAGCCATTGGCTGCTCACTGTTTAGTGGACATGCCCCTACTCGCGGTATAGCGAGTAGGGGCATTCGGAAGATTTTAATCTCCCTTATGCTATTATGGGGGTCATATTGACCCCCATAGAGTGAGAGGGGGACCTGGGGGCTTAGGAAGTGGCGGGGAGCACTGCTCCCTGCCGCTTCTCTCTTAACATATTACAAGGAGAGAGCTGCGTGCCGGTAGCTCCCTCCTTGTAATAAACTGAACGAACAAACGAACACTGATACAGTGTTTGTTTGTTCGTCTGATTTTTCTATTCATTCGTCTGTCTGATGAATGAATGAATAGATTAAATTCCCGTTCGCATGTCCAGGTGTTTAACTGGGCATGTGCGGGAATCTCACAGTCTGTCTAGTGTGGGCAGATGACGTGTCCCACAGAGACTTCATCTACCCACACAAAGATGGCGGCGCCCTGAATGAAGATCGGGGCAGAAAATAAAGATTTAAAAATAGGTAATATGAGGGGCTTAGGGGCATTTGGGGGTGACTAGGGGGTCAGTTAGATGTAGTGGAGGCGGGAGGGGGGTTAATAAAAAACGGGATTCGGCCATCACAGTGCCGCTTTAGGCTGGTCCTTGGTTAGCATCTGCCTTGGCCCATGGCCATCGTTGCCCATCTTATGAGGGTGCCTAAGAGATCCTGTCTGGCCAAAACATTTTGACGCAGAACTAAGGAATTGTGCTAGAGGCGTACCGGTACTATAACCACTATAGTGTGCCAGTATGTTACTATAAATGACAGTAACATGCTGTCACTATAACTACTACATCAGATTGCAATGTTTATGGTACTTAGAATTCATCTACAAAACAATTATTCTTTGCAGGCAAACCTGTCGTTTTTTTATCAACTTGTGAAATTGTGGTGGAATCTCGGTAAAAATAAATTTAGTAGGCCGAGATTACCACGTGGCATGTGTACGTGCATATGCTGGCGTATCGATCAGTTGGTTGCACGAGGCAAGATACGATCAGTAGTGTACGGAGCATGTGCAAGAATACAGGATGTAGTATTCCCCTCCTCCATTGTGCTGGACAGGCCATGCGGTCAAGCAGGAAGTTAATTCTTATTTGTATTGATTGGTCAAGAGAATGTGCGGGTGGAGCTTAATATGGGAGGAGTTATGTGCCTATATAAGGAGCCTGCACTATTGTCCGGGGCTCAGAACTTGTTGTATTTTGGTGACATTAGTCCCTCTGAGTCCCGATCGGTGAACCGAATAAAGAATCTCTTCCTTCCTGAAGAAACCTGTGTCCATCTCTCTGTGCTTGGCTTCCGTCAGTTTCTCCGGTATCATTTGGTGCATTGGCCGGGAAGCTCATCGTTCAACGGTAGCTGAGAGGCAGAGGCGTGAGACGGTCAATCTTTGCCCACGTTCTCTACGGCTGCACCCCTGAACTTCTGCGTGGACCTCCCTTCGTCTCGGCGCCACTGGTCTGTTGTCCAGGAGATCATCGGCCTCTACGTAAGAAGTGCTGGGGTGTCCCCGTCGATGAGTGTGAACTCAGGTTCAGGAAAAAGGAGGTAAGACGACCGCTGTTTTAGACGGCGGACCCACTAGGGGTATACCGATTGTGCGGTAGGCCCATAAGGGGCTTAAATCTGTGTATGGAATCTGCCCCCTCTGTCGGAGGGAAGGAGCGAAGGCGCACCGCTCAATCGAACGCTCTTTAGTAAGACCGTTTGATTTGGTTTGGAGTCAGGCGGGGTTCTGGTGTAAATAGCCCTAGGCGGACACCGGTGTCTTGTCTAGAATAGCGTTCTAGGGTGTACAATTCGTTCGCTAGGTCGGAGGGACCGCGAGACTAAGCAGACTCTGATGTACATTATCGTTTGCTAGATCTCAACCTATCTTGGCTAAGTGGGAAGGCGTGTAAATTTGGAACCCACTAGACTATTGATAGAGTAGAAAGACTAAAAGGGTTCTGTTGTAAATTCCGCCCTCTAGTTCGCTATACGTGGTGCTTGGGCAGTGTGGCTAACCAAAACGGATGTAGATAGTTTTAGGTAGTCCATCAAGGTACTGGCCAATAGTTTAGTTGGGATTGTATATGTGTTAAAGATTGTTAGTAAAGTGTATATCTTGTTAGTTAGCGCGAGCTCAGCCGTCTAGCAAGAGTGTTAATAGTGTGTTGCTGTATCATAGTGCACGGTACCATAACCCTGTATATTTACTGACACTGTATATAAGTACTAATCATTGTCGTCTATTGCATGTTTAACACCATAACCACTAATAATTGTATTGTGACCTTAAATTGTGCTTTGACCTATGCTAACCGTACTGTAACCGCTATTTGTAAAAGACGATGTTACTGGGGTGTGTTATAGACGGGTAATTCATATATAGAGAATTATAGCGTGGGTGACTGTATAGTTTCGCCAAAGGGCATAATATTGATTATTTAGTGACTGGTGTAACAGCTGTGTGTGTACGGGAATTCCCTGAGTGTTTATTGTGTTATTGTGTACGTTTCACTTGGTAACTGTACCACGAGGTGCTGTTGCCGGAAGAAACGGGTGTGACTGTTGAATAGAACGTGTGCATAGTATTCGTTGTCAACGACGCTCCATTGATAAGTATGGGCGCGTCGGAGTCGACGATTTTGGATCCCTTAGGTTGTATGGTAAAGAATTTTAAAAAGGGATTTACAAAATGTGATTTTGGGGTTAAAATGTCCCCTGTACGTTTGGTCACTTTGTGCACTAGGGAGTGGCCTACTTTGGTTGCGGCATGGCCGCCACGTGGCAGTTTGGATCCAACTCTGGTACAGCGTGTACATGTGGCTGTATCAGGTAGGCCTGAACTTTACGGACAGTTTCCATATATTGATTGTTGGAGACAGGCCGTAAACGACTCGCCAAGATGGATTCGGATATGCCACGAGGAGCAATGTCGCCTCATGGTGGCCAGGACTTGTTTGTCCACTAGGACTATGGTTAGGCCCATTTTGGACACGCCCCCTGAGTCTGAGATCCCTTTGCCGCCCCCTTACTTCCCTGTAGAAGGAAGTGATACGAGTACAGGAAGTTCTAAACCCCTTCCCCCATTGCCCCCATCCACTTCCGCTTCCTCCTCCAGTGCAGAATCCACCCCCCGTCGTACTAAACCTTCCCTTCCGGAACCAACCCCCGTTAGATCCGAATATCCTGATTTGGCGCCACTTCAAACTTCCGGTCAAGCTTCTTCTAGCTCGGCTCGGAATATTCTATTCACCGACCTTCCCCAAAATCAAGCTTCTACATCCTCATGCCTTACTACCCCCCGACTGGAACCCATAACTGACGCCCCTCCACGTAGCCCTATACTAACCCGACAACTGACCGGTACCCAACGACCCAAACATTACCAGATGCCTCTTCGTCTGAATCCTGGGTCAGCCTATCTCGATGCCGCAGGTCAAATGGTATATGCTGACCCAGTCTTCGTATATGTCCCATTCACGACTACCGATCTCTTGAATTGGAAGACCCACAATTCCTCGTACACTGAGAAACCATAAGCTATGACCGATCTGTTCACCTCGATAGTTCAGACACATAATCCGACATGGGCTGATTGCCAGCAGTTATTAATGACATTGTTCAATAATGAGGAAAGGACTAGGATTAACCAAGCGGCCATTAAAGCGCTAGAGGATGAAGCCCGTGCTTTAAATCAAGCCAATCCAGCAGCATGGGCCGCAACACATTATCCTAATACCGATCCCGACTGGAATGTTAATGGCGCAGATATGGTTCAACTAAAAGCCTATAGAGACGCTATAATTGCTGGCATGAAAGCCGGAGGGAAGAAAGCCATTAATATGTCGAAGACAGTTGAGGTGATTCAGAGAAGTGATGAAGCGCCCAGTGTCTTTTATGACCGATTATTGGAGGCATACCGCTTGTATACCCCCTTTAATCCGGAAGACGCTGATAATTCCCGAATGGTAAACTCCGCCTTTGTCAGCCAAGCTTACGGAGATATTAAGCGCAAGCTACAAAAGTTAGAAGGGTTTGCAGGTATGTCTATCACCCAACTAATGGAGGTAGCGAATAAGGTGTACATGAATAGGGAGTCAGAAAGCAAGAAAGAGGAAGAGCGCAAGATGCGTAAAAAGGCTGATATGCTAGCGGTAGCGATCGCAGGCGTAGATAGACGGGGCCCAGATAGAGGCGATAGTAGGTGGAATAGGGAGCCCTTGAGTAGGAATCAGTGCACGTATTGCAGAGAAGAAGGGCATTGGAGAAGCGAGTGTCCGCAAAGAGAGCAGTACGAGAGAGACCCACCCAGGGCAGGTTATGGAAACTTTAGAGGCAGAGCGAGAGGTAGAGGAGGCCCCGGAGGGAGCAATGGTAATAGAGGAAGTAATGGGAATAGAGGAAGTGTAAGAGAAGACAGGTACTATCCAGCAGCGCAAAGGTCCCGCGATAGAGAAGGTAGGGACTTTGTAGGATTGGTTGACACGGTCATGGAGGACTATTGATACCGACCGGGCTCCATCCCCCTTGGTCGAGCGGAGCCTATGGTCGATGTATCAATAGGGGGAAAAAGGAGTGCGTTCATGATCGACACTGGTGCTGAACATTCGGTGGTGACTAACCTAGTTGCTCCTCCATCTGGAAGAACTATTACTGTAATAGGAGCAACTGGAAGAAGTGCTGCAAAACCGGTTCTTAAAAGTCGACTCTGTACATTGGGAGGCCACGTAGTAAAACATCAATTCCTTTACATGCCTGAATGTCCAGTCCAATTGCTGGGACGTGATATGCTATCCAAATTACAGGCGCAGATTACGTTCCTACCAAACGGAACAACATCCTTAAAGTTTAATGGACCTTCAGGTATTATGACATTATCTGTACCAAAGGAAGAAGAGTGGCGACTTTATACAGCGTTGACTAGCCAAAACCCTAGGAGTGATGAATCCTTATTCAACATACCAGGAGTTTGGGCAGAGAACAACCCACCAGGACTGGCCCGCAATATTCCACCTATTAAAATCGAACTAAAACTTGGGGTTTATCCAGTCAACCTAAGACAATATCACATCCCGCAGAAGGCTAAGAAGAACATTCAATCTTATCTGGATAAGTTCATACGGTATGGTATCCTAAAATTCTGTACTTCCCCCTGGAACACCCCATTGCTGCCTGTTCAAAAGCCCGGTACAGATGAGTATCGACCTGTGCAGGACTTGAGAGCAGTCAATGATGCGGTTGTTAGTATACATCCAGTTGTGCCCAATCCGTATAACCTGCTTGCTTTAATTCCGGGCGGGGCAACCTATTTTACAGTTTTAGACCTCAAAGATGCCTTCTTTTTCCTCCGAATTGCCGCAGAAAGCCAATGTATCTTCGCTTTCCAATGGGAAAATGCTGTGACGGGCTCAAAACGCCAAATGACCTGGACAAGACTGCCCCAAGGGTTTAAAAATTCACCTACCCAATTTTGGTTCAGCTCTATATCAAGATCTACTGGATTTCGAGTCCATCCCAGGAGAGTGTGTATTGTTACAATATGTAGATGACTTGTTGATAGCAGCAGTTACGAAGGAAATATGTCAGCAAGCAACGCACAATCTACTACACATTCTCTGGAAGGCAGGATACAAGGTGTCTAGAAAGAAGGCTCAGTTGTGTTTGCCAACTGTCAAATATCTGGGATTCCATATCTCTGAAGGTCAAAGAATTATGGGACCAGAGAGAAAAGAAGCTGTGTGCCAAATACCGATACCCAAGAATAGAAGACAAGTGCGAGAATTCTTGGGGGCAGCAGGCTTCTGTAGGATATGGATTCCCAGCTACGCGATACTGGCAAAACCTCTGTATGCAGCTATCAAAGGTACAGAGCACGACCCCTTCTTATGGACTCAAGAACAGCAAACGGCATTTGAAGATGTGAAGAAGGCTTTGATGAGTGCCCCAGCATTAGGTCTACCTGATCACACACGACCATTCTACCTGTATGTACATGAGCAAAGAAGAATGGCTGTGGGAGTATTGACACAGTACTTGGGATCATGGCAAAGACCTGTTGCCTATATGTCTAAGCAACTGGATGCAGTGGCCAGCGGACTTCCACCTTGTCTAA
Source organism: Pelobates fuscus (assembly GCF_036172605.1). Classification (NCBI taxonomy): domain Eukaryota; kingdom Metazoa; phylum Chordata; class Amphibia; order Anura; family Pelobatidae; genus Pelobates; species Pelobates fuscus. The sequence goes on from NC_086325.1 coordinate 98,889,025, forward strand.
GAGCCGTAGCTGCAGCCGCCCTGCTAGTAGCTGAAGCCGATAAACTCACTCTGGGTCAAGAACTTTATGTACGAGTCGCACATGCAGTACAGACGTTGTTGAATTACAAAGGAAATCATTGGTTTAGTAACAGCCGTATGACCAAGTATCAAGCAATGTTGTGTGAAAACCCAAGAGTGCATTTAGAGACTGTTAATACCTTAAATCCAGCTACCCTTTTGCCACAACCTACTGAAAGTCAACATGATTGTTTGGAAGTGATGGATGAAGTATTTTCAAGTAGACCAGATCTTCGTGATTTTCCCATCCAGAACCCTGATGTTCAATATTACACCGACGGCAGTAGTTATGTGAAAGAAGGGATCCGCTATGCAGGATATGCAGTAACCACAATAGACAAGGTGATAGAAGCTCGGCCACTGGCAAAGGAACATCAGCACAAAAGGCAGAATTGATAGCACTGACACGAGCGTTAAAATTGGCTGAAGGTTTAAGAGTGAACATCTACACGGACTCCAAGTATGCGTTTTTAACCACTCATGCCCACGGAGCTTTGTATAAAGAAAGAGAACTATTGAATTCAGAAGGCAAAGAAATCAAGTACGCAGCTGAAATCCTACAACTATTGGAAGCAGTGTGGGAGCCGAAAGAAGTCGGTATTATACATTGTCGAGCGCATCTGAGAGGAGATGGTGATGTAACCAAAGGAAATCGGATGGCAGATAGTGCAGCTAAGCGTGCCGCTGAATCAGGAAGACAGGAATATGTGGAGCATATAGCTGGTCTTATACCAACTCCACTGTCTCAATGGACTCCAGTTTATAGAGCTCAAGAAGAAGAGTGGTTAAAGACTGAACCTGGAAAGTATTTGGAGAACAAATGGTATCAGTTAGAAGATGGAAGAATAGTCATTCCAGCATCACTAGCGGTAGAAATTGTCCAAAACTATCACAACGGGACACACTCTGGGAGAGAGAGTACAGAAGAATCTCTCAGAAAACATTTCTACATACCAAGATTGTCCAACTTGACTCAGGCCATTGTACGAAGATGTGTAACGTGTGCTAAAAATAATGCAAGGCAAGGACCAGTAAAGCCACCAGGAGTCCAGTTTATGGGGGGACTCCCCATGTCCGATCTACAAATTGACTATACAGTAATGCCTAAATCTGGTGGACATCGCTACCTACTGGTAGTTGTGTGCACCTATTCAGGCTGGGTAGAAGCATGTCCTACTCGTACGGAGAAAGCAGGAGAAGTTGTGAGATTCCTGCTACGAGAAATAATACCCCGATATGGACTACCCTGCTCTATAGGATCGGACAATGGTCCAGCTTTTGTTCATCAGTGCCTACAACAACTGACTCATATGCTTGGTATAAAGTGGAGGCTTCATACGGCATATAGACCCCAGAGTTCTGGTAAGGTAGAGAGAATGAATAGAACTATTAAGAATCAGTTGGCTAAAATGTGTCAGGAAACCCAACTTAAGTGGAACGTTCTCTTGCCCATAGCTCTATTGCGAATCCGCAGTACACCTACCAGAAGGATGGGCCTCTCTCCTTTTGAAATCATGTATGGGCGACCACCTCCCGTACTTGGTAACTTAAGGGGGGATTTGAGTCAGTTGGGAGAAGGAATTACCCGGCAGCAGGTTGTAGAGTTGGGTAAGACTATGGAGGAGGTACAGAAATGGGTACAAGATAGATTACCTGTGAATATTTATCCCCCAGTTCATAGTTACCACCCAGAAGACCAAGTGTGGATTAAAGAGTGGAATAATGTACCGTTAGGGCCCAAGTGGAGAGGTCCTTATGTTGTTCTTTTGTCTACCCCTACAGCGATAAAAGTAGCCGAAGTGACTCCGTGGATACATCACTCCAGGGTTAAACCAGCAGCAGTCGATTCTTGGCAAGCTACAGCAGATCCAGAGAATCCCTGCAAGATCCGGTTAAAACGCACGACTCAGTCGGAGTGACGAGGAACCTTGTGGATTACAAATTTTATTGTTTCAGAGATTGGTAAGTGAGTGAGAAGGCCATAATAAAGCCTGTCCGCTCACCGACGTGTAGTGTATAAGTCAGGAAAAGTCTCGAAGGGACCCCTGTGAAGACGAGCAGAACTCCATTCCCTGCAGCCCTTACATCCTGGAAGCTGAGGTGCCATCGCACGGACGAAGACTGAGGATGACGACGAAAGATGTGTTTCTAATAATGTTTTTATATGTGTATTTTTATATTCAGGAAGGTAGAGGTACCGACACTCCTAGCTGTGAGGTATGCATTAAGACTACAAGAACAGGTAACCATATTTCCCAGACCCTAATTTGGCATTCGCAATACGAGTGTAAAGGAGATGTATCAAGATGTAGATACTTAAATATAGAATATAGTGTGTGCCATTTAGGAGTAGGAGAACCTAAGTGCTTCAGTCCAGAGTATCAACCCCGTACAATTTGGTTGACTCTCGGGAATGGAGATCCTCAGGGGACCCTAATTAACAAAACGGTATTAGAATCCGTATATTCTTAATGGTGTTCTGCTATTTGATGCGTGTAAAGCGATATCAAGTGGTAGAAAGCCGTGGAATGTATGTGGGGATCTTAGATGGGAGAGAACGTATGGGTCTAACGATAAATCTATTTGTCCCAGTAGTAAAAATAAGTATGTAAGTCCTAGATGCCCAAATAGAGATTATAACTTTTGCCCATATTGGTCTTGTGTGGGGTGGGCAACTTGGGGACAGACAGCAGACAAGGACATGATTGTAGAAAAAAGAAAATAACCCCCTTGCGGGGATACGATAAGTGTGTCCAGATAGTATCTCGATAGGGGGTAACCCTTGTATTGTATACAAAAAGAGAGAGTAGATGGTGTAAACCAAAGACCAGTGGTCTAGGTAACACCGGTGAGATACTAGGCTCTGCTGTCTGTTAAAATTATAATCTTTAATTAGGTATACATAATCATGAACAAGCAATAAAACATAAAGAAAAAAATACTAAATAGACAAATAGAAAAACACCAAAGTGGTAAAACAAAAAGAGGAGATATTAAGGGGCTCAGGGAGTAATGGGAGAGGTATCAACTTAGACCAATGTATTCTAGATATATACCTCAATGATAGGAAATATAAGTGGTAGATGACAATGACTAATCTACTAACCGGCTAAATGCGTAGACAAAACCAAACCCTAAGGTGCTGGTTAAGGAAGCATACGCTAGTATGACACATTGCTTAGGGAGTGCAGCGTAGAGCCACAATCGTGTGTACTCATATGGAAGTATAGAGACAATGGGGTCTCAACGAAATATATACTTGCGGGTGCTGCAATAAGCAGTGTAGCATACAGGTAAATGTGGCCATAAGTAAGGCACTAAGTGCTAGTGGGACCAACAGCAGTAAGATATATATGATATGGTTCCCCAGTAGCATTCAAATGCTGAGAACTAGTGTAAAAAAGAAACTCCAGGTAGTCTGACACGCTGGCTACTGATTGCCAGCCAGGACCAAAAACCGTATAGTCATATAGAGGTATAGAGACATAAAAGTCTCCACAGAGTTACACTAAAGGGTACTGTAACATAAGGAGTTACATGAAAACTCATATGGCCACACATGAATAATTAAATGCTAATAGGGGAAACCCCCAAATATAGGATAGACGGCTTCTACAATGTAGAGTGTTCCTATATAAGCATACAGTGTAGGTAGATAGTGTGAAAGGATGTCTCTGGTTTGGAACCAATCAATGATAGTTAAGGAGACTAAACAGTCCCCCTAGTAGACATCACCAGACACCCTACTACTTGGAACTAGCCTCAGTGCTGTCTGAACTGACTGGTCAAAGTAGGGCTAGTTAAGTAGTATAGTACACTTATCTATCCTAACACAAAAATACCAGCTAGTAGTAGTAATAGTCCTACTCTCTTATTCCCTCCAAAAAATCTCCAAACAGGCCCCAGCTCCTCTTAACCTAATACAACACCCCAAACATAGTGAAGTGGAAATAAAACGTGATTATAAAATCATCATCTTTTTCTGCCTGCCTGCCTAACGCGTTTCGGCGCTGTAAAGAGCGCCTTTCTCAAAGGCTGTCAATGAGCAAATGCTCGAGAGTGCTTTTTAAATATGAAAAGGTGGCCGAGATTCAGCCAATCAGTAGTCGACAAGGGCGGAGTTACAGTAGAGACCGCCCAGCGTTCGTGATGTGTGTCAGAGCCGTCAATCTTACGGACTCTGACCAATCAGAGCGGATGGGGGCGGGACTAAGTGCCGGAGCTCCAGATAGATCCAACCCCCGTCCGTGATGGGTATACGAGCCATCCGTCTTGCAGGCTCTGACCAATCGGAACGGGTGGGGGCGGGACTAAGTGCCGAAACAGATACCCAATATGTAATACTGACAAGTTCGTCGGCTGAAATGCCTTATGAGTTTGACAGCAGTGGGATAAATCTGTTAATGGACTTTTAATACATAATAGTAGAGTCCTTATAGAAAAAGCTGGGAATTAAATAGACCTTGCCCAGCTGAAGGATAAACCTTACAGTGTCCATGTATTCTCATATCAGGAAAGGATACTGTAGAGGGATTCATATTAGTAGCTGACTGGTAGAACTTAGGTTTGGCCACTAGCAGTTTAGTTCATGATGATGACCTGGTAAAGATGTGTTGTGTACAGTTAATGTGTACATAAACAGACAAACAAGTGTAACAACATGTGAAGGATTAATAACTATAAAGAGAAATCTCATTATAGAATAAAAGGGGTGAAGGAAAAGCCTTCATTGAGGCCATTTGGGGACATGGTGTTTAATGTCTGAATCCAAAAACATTCTCTCCTCCTAAGGATCAGATCCAAGTCTCCCCCTCTTTTGCCCACATGGACTTTTTCTACCCCTGCGAATTTGAAGCATCTAGATGTATCACCCTGGTGTGTTCTAGCATGTCTAGCCACAGGGGTGTCTCTGTCGGATGCAACCGAGTGAACATGTTCCATCATGCGCCTCTTGAAGGGACGTATTGTTTTCCCCACATATTTTTTGCCACATTTGCATGTGAGGAGATAAACCAGTCCCGTTGAATTACAATTGAAAAATTGTTTAATCAGGGTCTTATGTGCCCCAGAGGAATCAGTTATAGCTTTGGAATCTCTATCTATGTAGCTGCAGGCTACACAGCGTCCGCATTGGTAAGTGCCATAGACATTAAGCCAATTCTTCTTCTGTTTACTGTATTTAGACAGATGGCTTGGGACTAGAAAGTCCTTTAGATTCCTACCCCTCTTTGCTGTTATGGAGACGTGTGATGGAATCACATCTTTAAGATGTCTATCTTGTGTGAGTAATGGCCAGAATCTAGCCATAATTTTTTTGGAGATATCCCAGCCTGCGTCAAAATTCGCCACACAGCGGATTACTTTCGGGGGTGCGGGTTTCGGGATGTTGTCAAGCAGCACCTCACGATCACTCAAAAGTGCCCGCTGGTATGCCTGTTTCAGGCATCTGTTAGGGTAACCCTTGGCTTTGAATCTCGTTCTTAGCAGTGCCGCTTTTTCTATGAAATCTTCCTCAGTGGAGCAATTCCTTTTTAGTCGAAGGTATTGTCCCACTGGGATGCCCCTTTTCAGAGGGTTAGGGTGGTAACTACTCCAATTGAGCATGTTATTAGTTGATGTAGGTTTACGGTAGAGAGAGGTTTGTATCCTTAGATCTTTAGTGATGGTGAATGTGCAGTCAAGAAAGTTCAATGAAGATGTCCCAATTTCCATCGTCAAACGTAAATTGAGATCATTATCATTCAGAACCCCCACAAACTCAATAAAGAGCTCCTTTGTACCTGTCCAAATGACCATAATATCGTCGATATAACGTTTCCAGACGTGGACATAGTCCATATAGCGTTTCATACGTTCAGAATAGACGATGTGTTTTTCCCACCAGCCCAGGTGCAGGTTTGCATACGAGGGGGCACAAGACGTCCCCATCGCAGTCCCCTGCACCTGGTGGTAGAATTTATTGTCAAAGAGAAAAAAGTTATGGGTCAAGATGAACTTGAGGAGGTCGAGTACAAATGTGGTATGACGTGAGTGGTTAGGGCCCCTTGTTTCGAGGAAGGAACCTGTATGCTGTATTCCTCCCAGATGTGGTATTGAGGAGTACAGTGCCTCCACATCGAGGCTACATAGCATGGCTCCCTGGGGTACTTCAATAGACGCAATGCATCTTAGGGTATCTTTGGTGTCCCTAAGGTAGGACGGTAATTCCTCCACATACGGACGAAGGATTTTATCAACATATCTACTGCCTATACATGTGAGATTGTTGGTACCAGACACAATTGGTCTTGCTGTAAGTGGTTCATAACCCTTATGTATTTTAGGAAGACAGTAGAATGTCGATATTACTGGATTTTTTACATAAATGCTAGCATGTTCTTCCTTGGTAAGTATTCCGTCATCAAATGCTCTGTCAAGTAGGGCTTTGAACTCAGACAGAAATTTTGTGGTCGGATTGGATGGTAGAACTTTATATGTGCTTTCATCATTCAGGATTCTTTCAGCCAGCTGAATATAGTGGGGTCTATTGAGAATAACAATATTGCCCCCCTTGTCTGCCGGTTTAATAATGACATGTTCGTTGTCTCTCAAATCAGTCATAGCTTTCCATTCTTTTTTGGTGAGGTTGTGTCTGGGTTTGATCTTTAGAGTATCTATATCTAGATTTCTGATCATATTGGTAGTTGATTCAACGAACATATCAATATTTTTATAGTCCCGGATATTTGGAGTGAATTTACTCTTAGGATGCAGATCCGTGTATGGTGGGGGGGACATATTGTCATTAGACTCAAGGAGGGATACTAGATCCAACAGGCATTGATATTCCCTATTGTCGAAGCCTAAGTCTTTGGCTTTTTTCTCATCTCTCATTTGGAAGAATTTATGAAGGGCAAGTTTCCTCCCAAATAGGTTTATGTCTTTAATCCATTCGAATTTACAGAATGGTGGAGTTGGAACGAACGATAGGCCCTTCATAATCACTTGTTCCTGTATGGTAGTGAGAGGGGTGTCTGAGATGTTAATAATTCTAGTTTTCCCTTCTAGTAACGTCTGCGAGTTCTCCCCCTGTTGCGTGTTTGCCTGTATTGCGTCTGTTGTTCCCCCTCCCGGGGGAGTTGTCCTAAAAAAGAAACTCCTTTTTTAAGAATCCCTTTGCCTCTTTGAGTGTTTTGTCTAGTCTGGGGCCCTGATGTTACTTCACTGTCTGTGTCTGAGGTTTCATACTCAGACGTTGTACAGTAGTCCGAATCGACTCTTGAGATTTTTCTGAAGTGTCTGTAGACTCTCCCTGATCTGTAATCATCGTTGTCTCTAACAAACTTCTTATGTTTGCGTAATTTAATAACGCTTTGGTATTTATTGAGATTTTCTTGTAATCTCTGTTCCTGAGTTTGGAAAGCGGGGTCACTAGTACATTTTTGTATATCCTCTACCGCAGTATTCACTTTCTCATCAATCGTTTTAAGTCTCTCTGATTCAAATTTGACAAGAATCTCCATATATTTCATTGAACACACATTGGATGCATCTTCCCACTCTTTTAATAGGGCCGGGTCATCCATTTGTGTATTAGGTGTGGTCTGTATTCTCAGACCCCTTGGAATCATTGATTTAGTCAGATAGTTCTTTAAGGATGTGATTTCCCACCCCACCCTGATCTGTTGTTTACATAAATTACTCAGGGTCCTGAACTTATAGTTTATATTATCATGCTCAGGTAGTAGGGTTGGGTGACTATCTGAGAAAACGGTTTCAGCACCAATACACCAGGAATTGGCTTCTTTTAATTGGGATAAAAAATTAGCCATGTTAAGTGGACAGAATTCACCTTCACAGCGGGAGTTACACTGACACACTAATAGGTATTAAAACCTCTATAAAGTAGATAACTTAAGAAAAAAGAAAATAACCCCCTTGCGGGGATACGATAAGTGTGTCCAGATAGTATCTCGATAGGGGGTAACCCTTGTATTGTATACAAAAAGAGAGAGTAGATGGTGTAAACCAAAGACCAGTGGTCTAGGTAACACCGGTGAGATACTAGGCTCTGCTGTCTGTTAAAATTATAATCTTTAATTAGGTATACATAATCATGAACAAGCAATAAAACATAAAGAAAAAAATACTAAATAGACAAATAGAAAAACACCAAAGTGGTAAAACAAAAAGAGGAGATATTAAGGGGCTCAGGGAGTAATGGGAGAGGTATCAACTTAGACCAATGTATTCTAGATATATACCTCAATGATAGGAAATATAAGTGGTAGATGACAATGACTAATCTACTAACCGGCTAAATGCGTAGACAAAACCAAACCCTAAGGTGCTGGTTAAGGAAGCATACGCTAGTATGACACATTGCTTAGGGAGTGCAGCGTAGAGCCACAATCGTGTGTACTCATATGGAAGTATAGAGACAATGGGGTCTCAACGAAATATATACTTGCGGGTGCTGCAATAAGCAGTGTAGCATACAGGTAAATGTGGCCATAAGTAAGGCACTAAGTGCTAGTGGGACCAACAGCAGTAAGATATATATGATATGGTTCCCCAGTAGCATTCAAATGCTGAGAACTAGTGTAAAAAAGAAACTCCAGGTAGTCTGACACGCTGGCTACTGATTGCCAGCCAGGACCAAAAACCGTATAGTCATATAGAGGTATAGAGACATAAAAGTCTCCACAGAGTTACACTAAAGGGTACTGTAACATAAGGAGTTACATGAAAACTCATATGGCCACACATGAATAATTAAATGCTAATAGGGGAAACCCCCAAATATAGGATAGACGGCTTCTACAATGTAGAGTGTTCCTATATAAGCATACAGTGTAGGTAGATAGTGTGAAAGGATGTCTCTGGTTTGGAACCAATCAATGATAGTTAAGGAGACTAAACAGTCCCCCTAGTAGACATCACCAGACACCCTACTACTTGGAACTAGCCTCAGTGCTGTCTGAACTGACTGGTCAAAGTAGGGCTAGTTAAGTAGTATAGTACACTTATCTATCCTAACACAAAAATACCAGCTAGTAGTAGTAATAGTCCTACTCTCTTATTCCCTCCAAAAAATCTCCAAACAGGCCCCAGCTCCTCTTAACCTAATACAACACCCCAAACATAGTGAAGTGGAAATAAAACGTGATTATAAAATCATCATCTTTTTCTGCCTGCCTGCCTAACGCGTTTCGGCGCTGTAAAGAGCGCCTTTCTCAAAGGCTGTCAATGAGCAAATGCTCGAGAGTGCTTTTTAAATATGAAAAGGTGGCCGAGATTCAGCCAATCAGTAGTCGACAAGGGCGGAGTTACAGTAGAGACCGCCCAGCGTTCGTGATGTGTGTCAGAGCCGTCAATCTTACGGACTCTGACCAATCAGAGCGGATGGGGGCGGGACTAAGTGCCGGAGCTCCAGATAGATCCAACCCCCGTCCGTGATGGGTATACGAGCCATCCGTCTTGCAGGCTCTGACCAATCGGAACGGGTGGGGGCGGGACTAAGTGCCGAAACAGATACCCAATATGTAATACTGACAAGTTCGTCGGCTGAAATGCCTTATGAGTTTGACAGCAGTGGGATAAATCTGTTAATGGACTTTTAATACAAAATAGTAGAGTCCTTATAGAAAAAGCTGGGAATTAAATAGACCTTGCCCAGCTGAAGGATAAACCTTACAGTGTCCATGTATTCTCATATCAGGAAAGAATACTGTAGAGGGATTCATATTAGTATTTAGCCGGTTAGTAGACACTAAGGACATGATTGTGACTAAGTTGCCTACCAATCCATACTGTAAGTCTATGGAATGCAATCCAGTCCATATACTTATAAACAACCCCGACAAGTTCTTAGATAAATATGGTAATTTATTTGGGTTTCAAATATATGGGACGGGTTTAGACCCTGGGACAGTATTGTTTATAGGGATAGAGACTGATACGGTAACCTCCCAGACTCATCAGGTATATCATTCCTTCTATGAAGAAATGAGTATAGATAATAAGATCCCCCATAATGCTAAAAACCTGTTCATTGATTTAGCTGAAAGTATTGCCGGTAGTCTTAATGTTACCAACTGCTATGTGTGTGGAGGTACTAACATGGGAGACCAATGGCCTTGGGAAGCAAAGGAGGTAATGTCCGGTTCTGAGGCAGTTGACCAATTAATATCTTCACAAGCCGATTATCAGATGAGTGTTAGAGGTAAATCTGAGTGGAGATTAAAGACCTCCATCATAGGTTATGTTTGCATAGCGAGGAAAGGAATGATGTATAATACTTCTGTAGGAGAGTTAACTTGTCTAGGGCAAAAAGCTTATGATGATGATACAAAGAATACAACTTGGTGGTCGGCTTCAAATGTCTCAGAACCATCTAACCCGTTTGCAAGATATGCCAATTTAAAGGATGTGTGGTTTGATCTATCCATCACATCTAATTGGAGTGCCCCAGCAAATTTGTACTGGATCTGTGGTAAGAAAGCCTATTCGGAGTTGCCACAGGACTGGGAAGGGGCATGTGTGTTGGGTATGCTCAAACCATCCTTCTTCTTGTTACCTATTGAAACAGGTGAGACTTTAGGTGTTAAAGTCTATGATGTGAATCATAGGAAGAAAAGGGGACCCATAGAGATAGGCGCCTGGGAAGATGATGAATGGCCTCCCCAGCGTATTATAGATTACTATGGGCCAGCCACGTGGGCAGAGGATGGTACCTTTGGTTATAGAACCCCAATTTATATGCTCAACCGTATTATAAGATTGCAGGCAGTGGTTGAGATTATTACTAATGAGACCTCACAAGCGCTCAATCTTCTAGCGAAGCATAATACCAGGTTGAGGACAGCAGTATACCAAAATAGATTAGCCTTGGATTACCTATTGGCAGTAGAGGGAGGTGTATGTGGGAAGTTTAACCTGAGCAATTGCTGTCTTCAAATAGATGACGAAGGGCAAGCAATAGCTGAGCTTACTAGCCATATGGTTAAACTAGCGCATGTGCCTACTCAGGTATGGAAAGGGTACAATCCAAGTAGTTGGTTTGGTAACTGGTATGAGCAGTTTGGAGGGCTTAAGGCATTGGTAGGTGGAGTCCTACTGATTTTAATGTTGTGTCTACTCCTGCCATGTCTTATACCCTTAGTAGTTAGGTCTGTGCAAAGCCTGATAGAAAATATAGCAGAGAGGAAGGCTGCTGCACAGATAATGGCAATTTATAAATATAAGGCTCTAGATCAGGGAGAACCAATGCAGGAAGATGAGTGTTGAAGATTCATATCATAGACAAGTCTAGTCTGGTTCATGGTAACTTGCGGTGTATGCAAACCAAGGTTAAGTGATGCCTCAAGTAATTGTGAAATATCAAGAGGCATCAAAGGGGGGAATGTGGTGGAATCTCGGTAAAAATAAATTTAGTAGGCCGAGATTACCACGTGGCATGTGTACGGCATATGCTGGCGTATCGATCAGTTGGTTGCACGAGGCAAGATACGATCAGTAGTGTACGGAGCATGTGCAAGAATACAGGATGTAGTATTCCCCTCCTCCATTGTGCTGGACAGGCCATGCGGTCAAGCAGGAAGTTAATTCTTATTTGTATTGATTGGTCAAGAGAATGTGCGGGTGGAGCTTAATATGGGAGGAGTTATGTGCCTATATAAGGAGCCTGCACTATTGTCCGGGGCTCAGAACTTGTTGTATTTTGGTGACATTAGTCCCTCTGAGTCCCGATCGGTGAACCGAATAAAGAATCTCTTCCTTCCTGAAGAAACCTGTGTCCATCTTTCTGTGCTTGGCTTCCGTCAGTTTCTCCGGTATCAAAATCTAGTGGACAAATATAGTAATTTCATGTAAATGAAAACACTAAAATAGAGATGGTTAACTTATTGTATACACACAGTATGTAAATAGTTTTATGGCAAGACAGGAGGCTTCATATTTGCTAAACCTTCTTTACTGTAAACCTCCCAGCAGCAAAGAAACAGTTAAAAGTGTAAAGCAGAATCAACCATTCAGAATGCATATATCAGTAACACAGGGCTGTTAGACTCCTCCCACTTCCTCTTTCTTTGCTTCTTGATTCCAAGGTGAGTCTATTCTAATTATATTGCCTTCAGGTTTTTATTTAAAATATCTCTTAACTTATTATAATTTCCTTTTAATATATATGTTTTATTTGTTACAAATGTCTTGCCTTGATTTGTTTTGCTACCCTTTAGCTTTCAATGGTACCCTTTCAGCCTGGCTTTCTTTCTGAGGTGACTTTCCTCTATCTTCATCCTTCTGACCTCAGTTGTGCAAACTGTTTCAGACAATATTTTTAAGGTAAGTCCCTCAACCTTTTCCCAACCCATAAATTTCTTTGTTTAGTTTCAATCTCTAGGTTTTTACCTAATGTTCCCACCATTTTTTTCTTTTGTCATCCAGGTTATTGCATAACCCCTAGCTATATCAATACCTTGGACTTTTACACCAGTTCCAAAGCGTGACCCCCTTTTGATCTGTTTAGCTGTTATTTTCCCTATAAGTACCTGTGGTGTTTTAAAAATCACTGGTCTGCATCAGCTTATTGTGGGTGACCCCACTTCATTGTTATTGCCTATGTATTGTGGGTGACCCCCACTTTTGTCTGCATTATTTAACTTTTGTGGCTGACCACACTTTATTGTATACCTGTCTGCGTTGTGGGTAACACCCAATTAATTATTACTATTGGGTGATTCACAACTGCTACTGAATGGCTCCTAGTTATATTGGGTGACCCCCAACTTCTGTGTGTATGTAAACATATATATTCATTTGTAATTTCTTAATATGGTGCCTATTGTTATTTTTCATTAATACATTTATTTAACTTTGGTTATTACCACATTTGCACCTCAATAAGTCTGAGCAACCAGGCCACTCTGTCACTGCTGAGCTTAAAGCCTAGCTTTTCTCTGCTATAGCATAATCCAGTGCCGGCCTTAGGCCATTAGGCACCCTGTGCGAGAAATCTTCTTAGGTGCTCCCCCCCTCCACCCCAGTCATAAACTTTATCCGTGTACGTGTGTTTGTATAGGGGATTTATTACATTAATAAGTTAAAAACAAATATTCATTCTCCCTTCCCTGTTACCTTGCAGTGAGAAGGGGAATGCTGATATCTGGTGTTCCAGTGTGATGGGAATCTGGTCTGCTCAGGCATTTACAGTGTCAGAGCTTTTCTGTGGTAATCCGCAGCACCGCACTGATTGGCCGTAGCTTGTAAGACAGCTACTTATGGTCTGCAGCCAGCAAAAGTGCAGGTCAAAGGTGCCAGACTGTTCAGTTACAGACAGACAGTCACAATTACACGCATAGGCAAGGTTACAGACACACACACACACACACACACACACACACACAGGTAGACAGTCACACACACACACACACACACACACACACAGGCAAACAGTCACACACACATAGATACAGGCAGACAGTCACACACTCAGTTACAATACACAAGATCCAGCACACTCACCTATCCAATAAACAGCAACCTCAATCTTGACAGATTTTTTTTTAAAAAACACCCAATTTAGGCAAAATAATTGGGGTTTAGTTACATTATATGATCATACATTGCATAAGCCTGCCACAACGTCAATGTACCCCATTTTTGGCAGGTCCTACTCTAACAGCCTAATGTCTGCTCTTATGAGATTAACCCACTTATTTGTGAATAAAAATTCCATCTGGGGCTCTCTGCAGTACAAGGCTACATTGACGTTGTGGCAGGCTTATGCAATGTATGATCATATAATGTAACTAAACCCTCATTATTTTTGCCTAGATTAGGCAAAATCTGTCAACATTGAAGTTGCTGTTTAGTGGATATGTGAGTGTGCTGGATCTTGTGTATTGTATAAAATAAACTGTCGGGCTGTGTTGGGCCGTGGACGCGGGGGAATTTCTGTTTGGAATCCTGGTGTAAGGTGCGGCGCTGCCTTTTGTATTGGGGTGTGGGGTGAACCGCGGGAGGGGGGGGGGGGTGTGCGACTGCCCTGGACACCCTTGTGTTTGGGGGGGCCGCGACTGCCCTGGACGCAGACACCGGGAATATGCACTTGGAGTCTCGATGTATGGTACAGCGCTGCAATGCCGAATGTACCGATTATAATGCCTTTATCAATCCATCTGTTTCGTAACACAAACAAATATGATGGCCCGGGCCGTGTGATTGCTGTATTACTATTCAGAAAATACTACCCCCTGTGGCGGAGTGTGATGTGGAAATCTGTATTTAAGTTTGACATGTTTACTAGGTTTGCCCTTCTCTTGCTGACCTCACGGTGCCCCCTTCCCCCTGTTTGACTTTCGGCATGGGAAACCGTGATGATATGCTCCTAGCCCTTGCCGCTTATGGTCCAGCTAACCTGGTACTGTATCCAGCAAAATACCTGCCCTATTACAATAGCTAGCCTGTCTGCCCCTCTCTGGAGGTTGACCACTCCCCCCACACTGCCTGATTATTGCCATCGGGTGCCGGGCTTCAAGGTCTGAGGGAGCGACAGCATCACAGACCACCCATGCTGGCAACTGTAGTAAGCCCAGCACCCACACACATTTTCCTTCTCTCTACTTATCCCTGCCGCCCGTTGGAGCCCACCCTGTCCTCCTATCCCAGCTACCGCTCCATCCCCCCTCCCATTGTTGGCAGCTGTATCCCAGCCGCCCTCGCATAGAGATGCCACTCAAGCTACATTGTATTTCGATTAACGCCAAGGACCTTAACAGTCCAAAAAAACACCACTCCCTGCTGTACTCACAGCCAGAAGGCAGTGTAACGGATCACATGGCACCCCGACTGGGCACCTCTGTTGACGGATGCTTCCTAGCTGACGTCGAGGACTATAAGCACCGCACCGGACACCACAACCACCGCAGACTCCACAACCATCGTAGCTTAACTGGAGTCTCACCGTCTTCCTTCCACCCTGGATCGACCTCTGACATCCAGGACTGTGTGGGGGAGACCTCTCCTCCAAGAGAGCGTAACAGGAACAGCTCTTAAAAGAGCTAAGTGATTAGAGCCCAGGGGAGTATACAAAGTATAGCAATCCCCAGTGTGAATATAGCAGTTCCCTACAAACACGAGACAAGGCTACGTATTGGGGGTTAAGCAGATCTGAGGATTTAATGTGCTAGGCTGGCCTTTTATGCAACTTTTCCCACAAGGTTACCACCCATGTGGACCTTGTGGGGCACCGAAAAATACTAACAGCCAATAGTGTACAGTCACATTCATTTACAGTAAATTCCTCCCCTCTGCTTGGGAGAAAATTGAGTTAATTAACGAAGACAATGGACTAACTCAATTAACTCTAAGCAGAAAAAAACAACATATCCCCACAAAAGTCACATTATTATTATTGCTATTTATAAAGCGCCAACAGATTCCGCAGCACATCCCCTGATAGCCCCGATCTGGGGGAACAACTTATTCAAAAATCACCCAGATCGGTTCAGGGGTTCAGGAATTTCCTGGAAGTGTTATTTTTGCCCCACCGTGCACATGGTCCCATGCCCAAAACAGTTCCATACACTCGACAACAAAACACTGCTGGACAATTTAAGATGGCCGTAGCCACATGTTTGAATCTGTTCCAGTTAAAAGTCCAAGGGGCAGAAACTGTACTTATGTCAGGATCGGGACAGGGATCCAACACGCAGAGTACAAAGTGTAGTAGGTACGTATACCGGACCTTAGAATGGCCGGACTTAACGTAAGGAGTAAGTAGAGAATGGTCAGAGACAAGCCGAGGTCGAGGGAACGAGAAGACAGGTAAGCGAGAGACAAGCCGGGTCAAAGGATAACAGAGATAAGCAGAGTAATACAAACAAGCCGGGTCAGAACCAAAGAGACAATGGACATACAAGAGCACTGAGTGACTAGACTGGCTAGAACCACGACAGGGCAATGAGCAAATGCGGGAAGCTCTATTAAATACCCCGGTTCTAGGAGGTAATCACACCCCCGACAAGTCCTGGTTCGTGTTCAGGGTTTGAGTGACAGGTCGAGCAGGCTTGGCGTCATGACGTCGGCTACTGAGCGTCACGTCATAAAAGGGCGTGGACCCTCGCGGCCGGCGTGTAACCGACCGGAGGAACCGCGAGGAACGGAGGAAACAGCCCTTCTGAACGGGAAAACGTCTAAGTCTCTCCTCTTATCAGAGGTAGAGACTACAGGTACCCTGACAACTTATGAACATGGATTATCACAGGGCCCATAGTCCCAGGGTAGGAGGCTGGCAAACAGGCCCCTCCAAAATCCAGTGGCGAAGTTGCTTTAGTCACAGGCAGATATCCTTCTGATCCAGGAAACCCACTTTACCTCTATCAAACACTTCCCACTCAAGAGCAGACACTACAACCGCTCCTTCCTAGCAAATTCACCAGACACAAAAACCAGAGGTGTAGCCATAATCCTCAAATCCTCATGCCCCCTCTCTGACATACAAGTCTTCCCAGACAATCTGGTAAGATACATAACAATCACAGGCAAAATCGGCCCCACATCCTACTACTTCTCCTCCTTATGCGCCCCCACGGCGCCAAACCAATCATTCTAGTCTACATTCTCTGCACATTTGGCAACACACCCAAAGACATACACCATAATCGGCGTTGACTGCAACGCAGTTCATGCACAGATACTAGACCGCACTACCAGACCAACCGGTGGACTGCGACCCTCCGTAAACAACGCATTATTCTCCCAATCTCTAATACCCACAACCTCCTGCACATCTGGAGAGCATAACACCCCTCTAATCTGGACTACACATTCTATTATCACCCACATAACACTTATCGTATCGACTATTTTCTCATATCCCCTAACCTCACACCGAGAATAATACCACCTGGTTGGACCATGCCGATATATCGCTGACGGACCGCTGGCACTCTGACCGAGTACCTCCACCAATTGATGCTCCTAGCGCTTGCCGAGGACTCAGAGCACTCCAACCGACACCATCAGCACTGCGGACCCCACTTCCAGCGAGGCAGCTGCGCTGGGGTCTCGCCGTTTCTCACCCACCCTGGATCCACGACCAGGATCCAGCTCCCAGTGGGTGAACCTCTCCTAAATCCAGAGAGCGTAGCAGGAACAAATCAAGCTATTACAAGAGCTTACTCTGGGGAGTAAGTGATTTATAGCAATCCCCAGAGTGTAGGTATCCCTTCCCCCAAACATGAGCCAAGGCTTCAAGAAAGGTGCAAGTATGTCTGGTTTATTGAGGGCTACCTGCCTGGTATTTATGCAAGTGTCCACCAGGTGGACACTCCCCTAGGGGACCTGATGAAACAATGGGACACATATTGGATATCAGCCAATCACAGACAATACAAACAAAACACTCCCACAGTGACATCACAATCCCTCCTTTCTATCCTGGAGATAATTGGGAAGTAATCAAATTATCTCCCAGGACAGAGGCAAGACTCCATTAACCACATGGTTACAAAAAGACATAAAATTACACAATGTTACAATTACTATATAAAACATATACATGCAACATATCCCCAGATAGCTTAGATCTGATTGCACATTATTACTGAATGGCGCTCAGATCACATACATACAATTCAATCGCCATGGAGCCAAAGTCTTTTCCATAGTCTTTCGTTACACGAATAGGCTCCATGGCATAGCTATCTGGGGTAGCACTACTCACATACTTAAAGTCCCGAACACCTCGGCAGAAATACACAAATAAACCTTATTGCAGGGTAAAATACAGCTATCAGCACAGGGGCCATAGTCGGAAGGCAGGATGCTAGCCAGTAGTCCCCTCCAGGCACAAGTGGCGAAGGGTACTTCGTCACAATCGCTAACCCTCACAGTCCCCAACATGACCAGGCCATGGGGTGGAAACTGAACCCATAACTACTCCACGACAAACTGGTGACAGCATCTCTCGCAAAAGACATAGCAGAATACCTTACCTTGAATGATCCATCGGTCTCCTCCCCAATCACCACATGGGCAGCCCACAAACCCGTTATAAGTGGCAAAACAATTTCCATAGCATCAGCACACAAAAAAGAACATACCAGACAACTTATAGATACCATAACAGAAATCGTCCGCCTCAAAACTAACATAAACACAACCCATCCTCCCTACATCTAGAGCAGCTCACAGCAGCCCAGGCCCTACTTAAGAGCTTATCCCTTACAGCCACAACTAAAGCACTTGCTTGGACCAAACAGAAGTATTATGAGAAATGAAACAAAGCGGACTCTATGCTGGCCAAACAACTTAAATCACTTACCGACACGAAACAAATCTCCCAAATCCGCACCCCTGACGGCACAACATGTGACATACCACATAAGATAGGTGAAACCTTTCAACAGTACTTCACGACCCTATATAACCACACTCCTAACCCTTCCCCCCGAACAAATTTGCACCCTGACAGAGGACTTCCTGCAAAAATTCTCCCTCCCTCCCCTCCCTCACTGAGAACGCAAAAGCCATGGTTTCAGCAGAACTCACCCCGGAAGAAGTCTCAGCAGCAATAAAAACCTTGAAACCTAACAAAAGCCCAGGCTCAGACGGCCTAACAGCCATCTACTACAAAACCCACTACTACCTGATATGATCCGAGTAAATATTACCCTGATTCCAAAACCTTGAAAGTCCCACGACGAACCCGGCCACTACCACCCCATATCCCTTCTAAACGTTGACCTGAAACTAATGACCAAAGTGATGACAACCAGACTGAACCTCCTCCTGGGGATATTGATTAACCCAGACCAGGTGGGCTTCATACCACAGAGACAAGCACAGGACAACACTAGGAGAACGATAGACTTAATTTGACTGGTCAACCACAGACACCTCCCGACAGCTATACTCTCCCTGGATGCCGAGAAGGCATTTGACCGCCTTCTCTGGCCTTATCTCTTCGTGGTGCTCAACAAATTTAGATTCTTGCCCAAACTGACCCAATTCTTCACAGCAATGTACCACACGCCAACCGCCCAACAACTAATCTCTAACATTACTCCCCCATCCTTCCCTATCCTCAATGGCACCCGTCAAGGATGCCCTATCCCTCGAACCCCTCCTAAAAACTATACGAACGAACCTGAAAATTGAAGGACTTGGAACCAGAGGCAAAACATTTTCTGTCGCTGCGTACGCAGACGACATACTCCTGACTCTGACTAACCCCAAATTGTCCCTCGAAGCTTTGTTATCAATCATACAAGACTAATCAATAATCTCTGGCTACCAGCTTAAAGGATCTCTATAGGGGCAGGAACACAAACATGTATTCCTGACCCTATAGGGTTAAAACCACCATCTTGCTCCTCTGCCCCCCCCCCCCCCCCCCCCCCCACTGCCTCCCTAAAAATAGTAAAATCTTACCTGTATTCAAGTCTGGAGTTACTTACTTTGTCACTGTTTTCTTTAGACCTGCCCACTGCCTGCTGACATCAGCAGAAGTGGTAGCCTGATTCAATCACAATGCTTCCCCATAGGATTGGCTAAGATTGACAAAGAGTCAGATCAGGGGTAGAGCCAGCACAATTCAAACACAGCCCTGGCCAATCAGCATCTCCTCATAGAGATGAATTGAATCAATGAATCTCTATGAGGAAAGTCCAGTGTCTGCATGCAGAGGAAGGAGACACTGAATGTTTGGATGCATTTTAGGCAGCCATGACCCAGGAAGGATCTCTAACAGCCATCTGAGGAGTGGCCAGTGAAGTCAGCTATCACCTACCTCGGTATCCAACTTACCATGGACACCGCCTCCTTATATGATGCCAACTACCCCTCCCCCCCACCAACATACGGCACACGCTGACCTCCAGCATTGGAATCCTATGAGCATCTCCTGGCTAGGAAGAATAGCTTCCGTAAAGATTAACCTTTTGCCGAAATTCCTCTACACCTTTCAAGCACTACCTATCCCTTGCAAAAAGACTGACCTCCGAACACTAAACAAACAGCAATTGACCAATTCATTTGGAATGTACGCAAGCCCCGGGTACGCCGGATGACCCTATACGTACCACTCACAAACACTCAGACGGCCTGGGACTTCCCATCCTTGCATGCTACCAAAACGCAGCCCACCTGGCACAAATTCCACACTGGCACCCTACAAACGGTGGGCGGATTTGGAACACATTATCTTCAGGCGCAATCACCCCTCCTTATATATGTGGCTTCTGAAACAGCATAGACCACTGCCACCTCCTACCTCGCCGGCCATTACCCACTCCTTAGATCTCTGGAATCACCTTAGCGGCAAATTTGATCTGTCCACAGGCCTATCACCCCGATTCTCCATAACAAAATGTTTCCACCAAGCCTAACACCACAACATTACGCAAACTTCGAAGACAGGGACATCATAAGACTGGGGCACTTATACCCAAACTACTCCAATATGCTGACATCCCCAACTCTACCACTTTGACCACCTTCGACCACTTCCGATACCTCCAACTTTGCAGCTTTGCAGCATCTGCCACTATAGTTTAGCAGCCACATCCACGTTCACCGAGTTCGAACGCGACAGCCTTCACTACCCATCCCGAAAAAGCCAGATCTCTGACCTTTACATGACACTGTCCACACACCACTCTCAAATTACCTTACCATACATCAAGGCCTGGGAAAAAGACCTAGGCTCCCTAGACGACCCCACAGACTGGGCTGATATCTAGATGGCCACCAAATCGATCTCCATATGCGTTACCCACCAGGAACAAGCTTTCAAAATGCTTTTCAGGTGGTACCTCACCCCCCTTCGTCTTGCCTCTGTGGAAAATGTTTGGTGAAAGAGGGACATTCAGCCATTGTTGGTGGACATGTCCTAAACTCATACCCCTCATGAAGAGCATCTAAGACCTCTTAACAAGACTGCTCACCAGACCTGGACCCCTGGGCCCTGCTACTTTCGAAACCCATCTCCCCTTTCACTCGTAACATAAACAAACTCATTACCCGAATAGCCCTAGCCACTCGTAGATCAATAGCAGAAGCAAGGTCCACCCCCCATATACCCACCTATTCTCAAATCCATCACAAAATAACTGACAGCATAGATATGGATAAACTAACAGCCCAGATACACAACACACCAAACTCATTCCATAAAATCTGGGATCCATGGTTGGAGGGAGACACCGTTCTCCCATGGTAAGATCACAATACCCTCAAGGACCTCGCGATCACATGGCCCAGGGGGGACGGAATGGACGGAGGAGGACTCCCTGGGCTGCCAGGTGAGTCCCCACACCGCAATCGCCGGCAACCGGGTAAGTAGAAAGGACGGCGGGGACATGTTATGCCGCCCCCCGGCGTTTAGAGCCGGGTCCCCAAGGACGGCATAGCACGCCCGCCGTCCTTAACCCTTTCCACTCGGATACAATTTCAGTGTCGTTCACCAAAATTGCCAAATTTATTTATAGAAATCACTTTGTGGGTGCGTTTTTTTTCAAGTCGCCTTTATCCGATAATGTTATGTCCCTCTGGGTGAACTGGGCCCTGCTACTCATATGTCCAACCAGGTGGGACATACGATCGAAATCAGAAAATTAAAATGTCTCACCTCGTGGGACAGTTGAGTGGAAAGGGATAAGGGGTTAAACTGCATGAAATCCTTTATTAATTAAAATGTCGATTCCTATATCCCTGTCAGTCTGAGACAACTCCACCATATATGAAGGTAAGAACTCACTTGTCTGCATCCCCCTCCAACAGAGCCTTGCACGCGCATTAGACTTCCCCATAGCAAAGCATTATTCAATGCTTTCCTATGGGGATTTTGGCGACGCTGGAGAGCCTCACATAGCGTGAGGACGTCCAGCGTCGTATAACACCCTTTTTGTGTTCTAAGATAGACAGCCACTTGAGGAGGACTTTACCCTGCAAGGTAATTATTGCAGTTTATGAAAACTGCAATAATTACACTTGCAGGGTTAAGGGTAGTGGGAGTTGGCACCCAGACCACTCCAATGGGCAGAAGTGGCCTGGGTGCCTGGAGTATCCCTTTAAGTTTGCAGTCTTGACTGATATCTAGATGTATACCCTAACTTCTTTAGCAATTATGGCTTTTCCTATCCTCCACACCCACTTATTCTAGAAAAATATCATCAGGCGAGTGAATTATGTGACTTCTCTAATTACATATTCTTTCTTAATTAGGATATATCAAAATAAAGAAAAAACCCAAAGCACGCTGGGCAGAGCTGTGGGAATGTACAAGAAGATCTACAAGTTCATCATTCTGTTACTTCCAAAGATGCCAAAATATTCACTATTACTCCGAATGACGCCAAAACAACTCAAGAGGTGGCAACTGCCCTAGTTAAGGTCGTGGAGGAAAATGAAACGAAAAAGGAAAATGCTTATGTAGATATCCATCCTGAGCCACATTTTCCCAAACCTGTGATCACATGTCTAGAGTCTATAGAGTCACATGTCTATATTACTCTTGTGGGCCCAGTTTGTTCTACTGAACCTCTTACTAGTGGACTATCAGAGGAGCTGCCAGTACTTGGTTTTCCAATCTGAGCCAATTGATTTAGATCATGAGCAGTCAGTCACAGGTGTAGAAGAAGATATTCTGCTAGAGGGCCCGCTTCATCAAACCAAACCTTTGACTAAGGAATTGTCCTAGGAATTGCCAGTAAATTCTACCAATCTGGTTTATCACCCTGAGCCTACTTTTGATTCCACCAATTTCCCGGCAGGGGAAGTGCTTTTAACAAATAAAGAAGGACTCACTGAGCTGAAGTATACTGAATTAAAAGTTAACCAGCCTGAAGTACATGTTAGCTCTGTCATTAAACCTGAAAACCAGCCTGTGCCAGTTAATAAGCCTGCTTAGGAAAAATAACATGAAGAAAGTGAACCACCTACTAAAACTAATGTATACCCAGAGCAGACCACAGAGAGCCAAGCACAAACTTCTGAAGCTGTGCCTCACACAAACCCAAATATCAAGAAGGGCAAATGAAAATTCCATTAGTATCCAGGCTCAAATTTATTTTGCAAAGTTTGCGGTATTCTGAATAAGGTGACTCCTGAGACATTTCAGCAGCTAACCAACCAGCTGGCAGACCTCTCTGTACACACAGAATATCAGCTCAAAGGTGTTGTTGAACTACTATTTGAAAAATCAATATCTGAGACAAATTATTCTTTTATATATGCCAGCATGTGCCACTGTCTAATGAAGATGGAAGTTCCAACAGAAAGAAATCCTAAAGTCTGCATTAAATTCCACAGGCTGCTGCTAAATCTCTACCAGGAGGAGTTTGAAAAAGGTGAAGATGGGCGAATACAAAAACTACAGACGACACTGGAAATGGCTACATCGCCTAAAGAAAAGGCTCAAGTAAAGGAGGAATTGATCGGTGCTTGCAATAAAGCATGCAAGCGCTCTCTAGGGAACATCACATTGATTGGGGAACTATTTAAACTGAAAATGCTCTAAAAAAAAACATCATACATGACTGTCTTATCAAACATCTGAACAGGCAAAGTGAGGAGTTAATGAGTGTTTCTGCCGTTTGCTAACATTAGTTGGAAAACACCTGGAACGTGGACTGCCTCTTATGGATGACCATTTCAGCAACATTGATAAACTCATCAAAAACAGGAAAACATCTTCTCGTATTAGATTCATGATGCAGGATGTGGTGGATTTGAGGATTAACAACTGGGTGCCTCGCCGTGAAAATCTGGATCCAAAAACAATAGCTCAGCTTCATAAAGAAGCAATATTGGAATCCAGATAGACAGAAAAGTGCAGTGAACCAATGAAAAAAATAAAAAATCTGTGATAATGCACCATTTTCAATGCAATTTCAGCTGCAACTGAGCACTGCTCACTGCTCACTGTTTCTACTTTTATAAATAAAAATGTTTATTTTTTTAAATATTCCAAGTGCAGAGTTGTTTTAACATAAAACTAAAGGAACAAATGCTTCATGCCCAATTCATAGTTCATGGCAGTGTTGAGCAGTGGCATCTCCAATCTCCAGCATTCATATTTAGAGGGGCACATGAGCACAATTATAAAATATATATGTATATATATATTCATATATATTAATATATTATTGCCTCACCCTGCCTGCACAGGAGGGTCATATATATATTTGTGTTCAGGGCATCAAAGCCGTAGAGCTAGAGGTATAAAAACATACCGGGATGAGTCAAAGTCGTTTGTGGTGTGCCAGAACTGCCGATATGGTAGGCCTGAAATAAGAGGGCCTACCTTATATAAATATAATAGAAAAAGGGAAGTGGGGCAAATCGCCAGACGTGAGACGGTAGTGAGCCTTCTATTTGTGTTCAGGGCATCAAAGCCGAGGAGCTAGAGGTATAAAAACATACAGGGATTAGGCAAAGTCGGTTGTGGTGTGCCGGAACCACCAATGCGGTAGGCCTGAAATAAAAAAGGGCAAAAAGAAATATCAGAACAACATTTATTCAGTCTACAAATACAAAGTAGCTGCATCACATAATCATGTTCCGGAAGGCTAGCCGTACTTCTTGTACAGGTTGACATATTTATCTAGTGTAAGCAGTGGACTCCCACCGACCTAACGTCTTAATAACATGTACAGGAATATTCCTCTTGGAAGCTGTGGTAGCAGCTCCTAAATGGAATGAACTGAGTGTAACGAGTATATACCCCTACACGCAGGATCCAGCCAAACAGAAGACAGCACAGAGGAGAGATACGTCTACCGGACCTTCGAGTGTCCAGACTCAACGTAATAGGAGAAGTACAGAGTCAGGAACGATCCGAGGTCAAGGGCACAAAGAGACAGCGTAAACGAGAACTAGCCGGGGTCTGGTACACAGGAATCAGTAAGCCGGCAAACAGAACAGACAAGGATAAAGCGAAAACGAAGTCAGAATACAAAGCCAAGGTCAAATACGGAGAAACACAACTGAACACAACAAGCACTAAAGGGAACTGTA
Source organism: Pelobates fuscus (assembly GCF_036172605.1). Taxonomy (NCBI): domain Eukaryota; kingdom Metazoa; phylum Chordata; class Amphibia; order Anura; family Pelobatidae; genus Pelobates; species Pelobates fuscus. The sequence continues at coordinate 98,914,086 of NC_086325.1, forward strand.
GCAGAAACCACGATAGGGCAAGGAACTAAGGGAAAAGGGTGAGTTGGCTCCTGTCACTTCCACACCCCCAACAGGTAAGTGTATGGGGTGATTGGCATGACAGGAGCCAATGGGAGCCTTTTTGCAATTTAGGCTCCCACTGTCTCTTTAAGAGTGCGCCCGAGACTCGCGGCACGCTCTTAGCTGCAGGCGGGACACGTGACCGCATCTCGCGGTCACTGCCCGTCTTCCTGTTAGGAGAGTCGGATGAACCGCGCGTGGCTCGTGCAGCCGCAGGACCGCGCGCGGCTTGAGGAGAGGACCGCGGCCGGCCCCCGGATAAGGTAAGTAACGCTACAGTACCCCCCCCTGAGGACACGCCCTCCGGGCCGGCAGGACCAGGCCTGGCAGGAAAACGCGAATGGAAAGAACAGCAACCGCAGAAATCCAACTGCGCTCCTCAGGCCCATAACCCTTCCAATGTACCAAGTACTGAAGCCGACCCCTAAGGAAACGAGAGTCAATAACAGCAGACACTTCGAACTCCTCATGACCCTCCACAGAGACAGGAGGGGGAGTATGCCGGGTATAGCGGTTGCGTACGCAAGGCTTCAACAACGAGGTGTGAAATACATTAGGTATACGCAGATTCTTAGGCAGACCCAAGGCATAAGAAACGGGATTAACCTTATGTATAATGCGATAAGGACCAATGAAGCGGGGAGCCAATTTCATAGAAGGCACCCGGAGGCGAATATTCCGTGTGGAAAGCAAAACCCTGTCCCCCACAACATAGGAAGGAGCCGCTCTGCGATGCTTGTCAGCCTGAGCCTTCTGGCGGGCAGCAGATTCCACCAAAGAACGCTGAACCTGCTCCCAAGTATTACGCAAACCAGCCAAATGCTCATCCAGAACTGGCATGCCCTGTGAGGAGAATGCAGCCGGAAGAACCACGGGATGCTGGCAATAGACAACGTAAAAAGGGCTTTTGCCGGAAGAATCATGAGTGGCGTCCGAGCAAATTCAGCCCAAGGAAGCAGGTCAGACCAATTGTCCTAATGGTGAGACACAAAACAACAGAGATACTGCTCCAGAGACTGGTTGGCACGTTCAGCAGCTCCATTAGACTGGGGATGGTAAGCGGAAGAAAATGAGAGAGAAATACCCATCTCCGAACAAAAGGCTTTCCAGAACCTGGAAATAAATTGGCTACCCCTATCGGATACAATAGATAAGGGAATACCATGTAATCAAAACACTTCTCTAGCGAAGATAAGAGCCAGTTCCTTGGAAGTGGGCAACTTGCGAAGAGACACAAAGTGAGCCATTTTGGAAAACCGATCTACTATCATTGGGATGACTGTGTTACCATTCGAAGGGGGTAATTCAACAATAAAATCCATTGATAGATTAGACCAAGGTCTCTCGGGAACGGGTAACGGATGCAACAGCCCACAAGGAACTCTACGAGAGGATTTCATACATGCACAAGTAGTACAAGCACTTATATAGTCAGTAACGTACCGAGAAACGGCTGACACCGTTTTGGAAATACTAGGATGTCCAGCAGTCTTAGTATCATGATACAGTGACAGAATATCCCGTCTCTCGGGAACGTCAACGAACAATTTATCATTAGGCCTCTCGCTAGGTGCCATGCTTTGTTTCGCTTGTATGGCCTGCAAGAGGGACGAGGAAATAGACAATATAGTAGTTGCTATTATCCTGTCTGGGGGAATGACAGGAGTGACATCAATCTCCTGTTTGTCAATAGTCTCGAACTGTCTGGACAGAGCGTCCGCTTTAGTGTTCCAATCACCTGGCCTATAGGTGATTATATAATTAAAATGAGACAAGAACAGTGACCACCTAGCCTGCCTTGAAGACAATCTTTTAGCTTCGCTAAGGTAGGATAGGTTCTTATGATCCGTAAATATGAGGATAGGATCCTTAGTGCCCTCTAACAAATGTCTCCATTCTTTGAGTGCTAAAATGATAGCAAGGAGTTCGCGATTACCCACATCATAATTCCTTTCTGCTTTGGACATTTGTTTAGAAAAGAAGCCACAAGGATGCAATGGCTTGTCAGGAGACTCTCTTTGGGATAAGACAGCACCTACCCCTATATCGGAAGCATCAACCTCAAGTATATATGTCAATGAGGGGACAGGATGCTGTAAAATAGGTGCAGAGGCGAACGTAGTCTTAGGAAAGTCAAAAGCCTGAAGTGCCTCGGTAGACCAGGCACGTGTATTGCCATCCTTTTTTGTCATACGAGTAATAGGTGCTACGATAGACGAAAAACCTTTGATAAAACGTCTATAATAATTAGAGAAACCCAGAAAACGCTGGATGGCTTTCAGACCTTGCGGCAGAGGCCATTCTATGACCGCAGCGAGCTTCTGGGGATCCATCCGAAAACCCTTAGCGGAAATCAAATACCCTAAAAACTGGACCTCGGATTGGTCGAATAGACATTTTTCTAGTTTGCAATAAAGACCATTAGCAAGAAGGGTCTTCAGAACTGTCGTAACATGTCTGTGATGAGTGTGTAAGTCTGTAGAATATATTAAAATGTCATCCAAGTACACAATAACAAATGAGTGAATAAAGTCCCTTAAGACATCATTAATAAATTCTTGGAATACTGCTGGGGCATTGCAAAGCCCAAATGGCATGACGGTATACTCATAATGACCTGACCTAGTGTTAAAGGCTGTCTTCCATTTGTGGTCCTTTTTTATACGTATCAAATTGTATGCTCCTCTAAGATCTAATTTGGTGAATACCGTAGCATGTTTGAGCCTGTCAAACAATTCTGTTATTAATGGTATAGGGTAAGCATTTTTGATGGTGATTTTATTAAGACCTCTATAATCAATGCAAGGTCTTAAATCACCTTCTTTCTTTGATACAAAGAAGAACCCCGCTCCAGCCGGAGAAGAGGATCTCCTAATAAATCCCTTGTCTAATGATTCTTTAATGTACTCCTCCATGACACGGTTTTCTTGAACCGATAGAGGGTACACCCTGCCCTTGGGAGGTATAGTGCCAGGCAACAAGTCAATAGCACAATCGTAGGGTCTGTGAGGCGGTAATTTGTCAGCCTCTCTTTTATCAAAGACAGTCTTTAAAGATAAATACTGAGAGGGTATAGCCGTAGACAAAGGAGGAATGGTAGGAACATTAATAGAATTCACAGGCGTGACTTCAATAGTACATGACTCATGGCAGGCTTCACTCCATGATTTTATCTGCCCTGTCTCCCAGTCAAAAATGGGATTGTGGGCACGTAACCATGGATACCCTAACACCAACTGTGAAGAGGGAGAGGTGATGACCTGGAACCGAATGGTTTCATAGTGTAGAACCCCTGTGTACATGTGTAGCGGTGCAGTCTCGTGAGTAACAACTGGGGATATCAATGGTCTACCATCTATGGCCTCAACGGCCAAGGGTATCTTCTTCTCCCTGATGGGAATATTGTTTTTCTTTACAAAACCAGAGTCTATAAAATTCTCAGCTGCCCCAGAGTCAACCAGGGCGTATATATTTTCAACTATACAACTCTCTCCCATATGTAAAGAAACAGGGAGAAGCAGTCGGTTAGGAGGCAATGTAGGAGACTTAGAAATCACACCCAAGGCCAGTCCCCTATAAGGTCTTAGGTGCGAGAGTTTTCCGGGAGCAAAGGACACTCCTTTACCATATGGTCTCTCCTACCACAATATAGGCAGAGTCCCTCCCTTCTCCTATGTAATTTTTCATTATCAGAGAGTTTGGCAACCCCTAATTGCATGGGTTCCTCTTCAGATATTTTTACACTCTCCGGTGTATTAACTCTGGGGTGAATAGGTGTAACAAAACGTCTATTCCTGTTCTTGGTATAGAGCCTGTCACGAATCCTATTATCTATATCGATGAGGTAGTCAATAAGGTCCTCTAAGGCAACAGGAAGCTCCTTAGCTGCTACCTCATCCAATATAGAGTCTGATAAGCCTTCCATGAAGGCAGTAGTTAACCCATTGTTGGTCCAATCTATCTGTGAGGCAAGTGTACGAAACTGTATAGCGTAATCAGCCACAGACCTAGAACCCTGTTTAACCCTCATTAATGCTCTCGCGGCATTCTTAGACCTTTTCATAGTGTCAAAAGTTCTGCGAAAAGCTGTAAGGAAACTGTGAAAGTCATGCACCATAGGTCCATTAGCCTCCCAAATAGGGTTTGCCCATTCAAGTGCTTTGTCGGTAAGTTGGTGCATAAAGAACCCAACTTTAGACCTCTCTGTGGGAAATGAACGTGGATACATCTCAAAATGAAACTCTATTTGGTTAATGAACCCTCTGCATGTCTTAGAATTCCCTCCATACCTAGGAGGAGGCGTTAAATGGGCCGTAGCATTAGGCACAGTCGATACTTCAAGAAGCAGGGGTGTAGGAGGGTTAGGTGCGGTTGCTGGAATGGTTCTAGCTAAGAGCGTCTGGAGAGCCTGAGCTATCTGATCCATACGGTGATCCTGCTCTACAAATCTAGCCTCATGGGACGCCATCTGTTGAGCTAAATCTGCGGGGTCCATGGCCCTATCGTAATGTAACGAGTATATACCCCTACACGCAGGATCCAGCCAAACAGAAGACAGCACAGAGGAGAGATACGTCTACCGGACCTTAGAGTGGCCGGACTCGACGTAATAGGAGAAGTACAGAGTCAGGAACGATCCGAGGTCAAGGGCACAAAGAGACAGCGTAAACGAGAACTAGCCGGGGTCTGGTACACAGGAATCAGTAAGCCGGCAAACAGTACAGACAAGGATAAAGCGAAAACGAAGTCAGAATACAAAGCCAAGGTCAAATACGGAGAAACACAACTGAACACAACAAGCACTAAAGGGAGCTGTAGCAGAAACCACGATAGGGCAAGGAACTAAGGGGAAAGGGTGAGTATAAGTAGCCTTCAAACTAATGTGATTGGCTCCTGTCACTTCCACACCCCCAACAGGTAAGTGTATGGGGTGATTGGCATGACAGGAGCCAATGGGAGCCTTTTTGCAATTTAGGCTCCCACTGTCTATTTAAGAGCGCGCCCGAGAGTCGCGGCGCGCTCTTAGCTGCAGGCGGGACACGTGACCGCATCTCGCGGTCACTGCCCGTCTTCCTGTTAGGAGAGTCGGATGAACCGCGCGCGGCTCGTGCAGCCGCAGGACCGCGCGCGGCTTGAGGAGAGGACCGCGGCCGGCCCCCGGATAAGGTAAGTAACGCTACACTGAGTAATTTGTTGGGTTAATCCCTAACCGTACCAATAACATTATAACATAAAGCATAAATCTACTAGTGAGTGTATTTCTGTGTAATGCAAGCAGTGGTTTGTTTGGTGAACTTTGACTGGAGGAAAGGTAGTGATCAAAAACGTCAACGGGGCACCATTGATTGCTTGTGGGATAATACTTAATTTTTACAGTTTGCCCCCTAACGCTAGTTTTTGTGTGGTGTAGTGAAAGTACGTAGTGGTTGTCTGATTTTACCAGATGTATTCTTGCAATGAAGACCGTGGAGTTGGTTTAGTGGTGGTGAATTCTCGCGGTCGGAGAAACCCGTAGAACGCCAAATAAACGGCAGCTTTAATTACGTGATTTGTCTGGGTTTCGAATGGTGAGGTATACAGGAGGTCTGAAAGTGATTGGAACAGGTTATCGTGGATTGGTAGTCTAGAAGGTGTAAGTAAGGGTTTGGAATCTTTGATACCGTTTAATATGTCTTTAAGCTGGTATGACGAAAGGAACCATTGTTTATTAGGCCATGTGGTGAGGATATGATGTTGAATGCTGGTAAGGTATAATTTAATAGTGTTGAAGGATAGTTTAAGATGAAGGTGGCAAAAGGAAATAAACGCAACCACAGTTTCCATAGAGAATTTATTTATTTCTATAATGTGAAACTCGAGCAAAAATCTATAAAAAATATGAAAATCCCTATCATAAGATTTCCTCGTGTTAGCGGAAAGACCTAATTGTGAGAGATAACTCCCGTGAGCTAGTATATTATCTAGTCCATGACCAGTTCCTGCCACTGTGGTGCCGGGGTAGCAACCTGGGCTGCTATTTTCAATGGTGCCCGGAACTCCTGAAATCGAGATTGAGACAAATTATCAGCTGCGACATTCAGGAATCCAGGAACATGTGCACATATCAAGAAAAAATTATGACTAGCAGCTAGCCATGTCAACTTCCTCATGAAACGCATGATGGTCAGGGATGACGAGCATCCCTTGTTAACAATATGGCATGTAGGCATGTTGTCGGAAAAGCACTGTACCGTATTAACCTGACCAGAAAACGCCCCATTTGGCTGCAGCTGCCACAATCGGATAAAGTTCAAACAATGCTGAAGTGCTAGTGATTTCAGGGACCTCATTAATTTCATCTGGCCAGTTACCCCACATCAACTTATTGCCAAATATTGCTGCAAAACCGGATGTGGCAGCAGCATCTGTCCAGATTGAAAAATAATTGTCAGTTAGTACCGGAATAAATGTGCATTTCCCATTCCTATTTAGCAGGAATTCCCTCCACATGCGTAAGTTGGTGGTGGCATGCAGATCCGTGAGGAATCCGACTGAAATTTGGGAAAAAGACAAAGTATATAAATGACCTCCCTTGTGGAATGATCTTCATAGCAAAATTGAGGGAACCCAACAGTGATTGGAGTTCCCTCCTTTTGCAAGAACCTGCTTCGAGGTACTGGTTGATATAGGATAGAATGCGTTCAATCTTTTCAGTGGGGAGGCTGGCTTGCATATGAATTGAGTACAAAACTACCCCAAGGAAATTGATAATAGTATCAGGACCTTCAGTTTTACTTGGTGACACGGGGACGTCCAAATGCTCAAACAGTAGTATAGCAGCATGGAGGCTGGTGGGAGAAGGTAAGTTATCTTCTACAGTCAGAAAGTCGTCCAGGTAATGAATCACTGTGGGGCATCAGATATAAAGTAACATCCAACACAACGTCTCAGCGAACATATCAAAGATCCTTAGACTGCTTTTCGAACCAAAAGTGAGACGTGTGAAAAAAATAGTATGACCCTTGCCACTGAACAACATATAGATGCCAGAGTGTAGGGTGAATGGGGAGGAGCTTGAAGGTGTTCACTATGTCGGTTTTGCTAAGCCAAGCTCCTACTCCAGCTGACAGGATGGCATCTATGACATTATCAGTGGTAGCGTATTGGAGTGAAAATTCCTCAGATGGAATGAGAGAGTTAAGACTAGGTGTTGTATTAGCGTGGGGAGCAGAGAGGTCGATGATTAACCTTTACTTATTAGAATTTTTACGAGTGACCACACCTATGGGGTTAGTTCTCCATACAAAATAAGGTGGCGAGTTGAATGGACCTAGTAAAAACCCATGATCTACCTCTTTCTTGATCAGCTCATTGATAGTGTCAGTGTTAGCGAGAACTGTCTGTACGTTGTTGCATTCGACTATCCCTGAAGGCATGTAAATGATACCTGTGTGAAACCCATCAGTAAACCCTGACACCAAAATTCCTCTAGATAATGTGAGGGGTGGTTGTGCAACAATTCCCTAAGTAGTGATATATTGGCAGACGAAAGATAAGGCTTAGGGTATAATTTATTAGGGCACATAGTCTTAGAATGTGCCCGGAAACACTGTGAGCACACATTCAACAGTCTGCAGGCACTGTAACAGAAAGTGACTGTGTTGAAATTGTTACAGATTTGTGACTTCCCTAAAAACACAATATTCCGTCCCAATTTATCTTTCAGAACCCTGTCAGGTCTAACTGTGGTAGTCGGTGTCAGGATCGGGACAGGGATCCAACACGCAGAATACAAACAGGAGCTAGGTACGTATACAGGACCTTAGAATGGCCGGACTAACGTAAGGAGAAAGTAAAGAATGGTCAGAGACAAGCCGAGGTCGAGGGAACGAGAGAACAGGTAAGCGAGAGACGAGCCGAGGTCAAAGGACACGAGAGTTAAGCAGGAACGAAAATACAAGCCGAGTCAGAACCAAAAAGACAAACAGTAATAAGAGCACTGAGTGACCAGACAAGATAGAACCACGACAGGGCAATGAACCATTACACACAAATCCCTATTTTATACCTTGGCTCTTTAATTGATGACTCCGCCCTTGCCGAGCCCTGATTCGTTGTTCGGAACTAGATTGACAGGTCGGGACGTGATTGCTGTCATGACATCGGCTCCTGAGCGCCGCGTCATAAAAGGAAGCGGGGCTATTGCGGCCGGCGTGTAAACGGCTATGAGAGCTGTGAGGATTGGGTGAATCAGCCCCCCTGAGAGGACGGCCGTTTGAAAGTCTAACCTCCTCCGAGGTAGAGACTTCAGGTACCCTGACAGTCGGGTTGGGGTAAAAGGTACTCACTTCCGGGGTGTTTGGGCATAAGTTAGCAGTATGTGAAGAGGATGAGCAGATAGAACAAGCTGATGTCTTGAGGCCCGCAAAATGTCTACAAAACAGTTCCGTATCCAACATACTTGTCTGCTTGGTAGTTGAATTGGGCCAGTGATGCAGACGCCCTTGCGGAGAAAGAACGGTGGTCGTTGTAAAAGGACGGGCCACCATACTTGTGCCCCAAGTCCACTAGCTTGTGAAGGTAAATTCTTCCCTCCTGTCAGGATATACTGAACAAACCACATCCCAATATATCCCAAATGCGAGAACATATAATATATAATTTGCGATTCAGTATGGGACCCCTTGATTTCAAACCTACAGATACATCACCGTAAGCGTATGTGTTGTTCTCAAGGACATCTTGGGAGGCAATGAGGAGTGAGACCAAATTCATGTCTTTCCCCTCGAAGATGTCATTTTTAATGTTAGCTGGTATCATATGTACAGGGTGAATAATATGCTAGTTCTTAGGGCCACTTGGGATATTACCAGATTGGGTGCTGGGGGGATTAGCGGAATCAGGAGTAACCAGTGCTGATCGAGAACTCAATTGGGTTTCTGAGTCCATCCTATCCAACTTGTCATTGATTCGGCCTAAAGAGGATAGAACTGACGACACAACACCCTGTAGATCAGAAGACTGCCCACTACTGGATCCCTATCCAGCCCCGGTGTTATCTGTCTGGGTATTAAGTATCCTATACAGTTCAGCTTTCCTGGCCGTAGCCGGATAGGGGCTGTTTCTTTTGCGTAATTCTGCTGTGATCCTTGGAATGGTCCAGGATCTGAGAGATGAAGGGCTTGCAGTATCACCACCGCGAAAGGGGGTAACAGATCTAGCTGGTGTACTGGGGATAGATAGATCCTCCACCCCTTCAGGTAGTTGCGACATACTAAAATTAAAAATAGGAGGTTATACAGGGTCTACTACCTATACTGGCTGACTAGCTAATGCCAAGTGGCGAAAAAAATTACCTCTAATGGTGACAGGTAATACCCTGCTAATTGCTAAGCGGCTAGAGAGGCTCTATCTATGAGTTGGCGGGAGTGGGATATGTGGCCACAAGATTGTGTTAGGGTGACGGCCTCTCGGTGACATGTACAAGCATAAGACAGAATGGGGGGGACAAGTCAGGCCCTTAGTATGCAACTAAGTGAGGCAACTAACTATGATTTGGCCTGAGGGGCGAACGTACCTCTCAGATGAGGATGGGTGATGGCCTTGCGGGACCACTAAGCTAAGGCCTACAAGCCCTGGAAATAATTATCACTAGAGGCCTCCTAGCCCTAAAAGCCAGTATGAACCTGTACTAAGAACCATAAAGGAGTAGGGAGGTATGAAAGGGAAAAGATTCACATACCTGGTGGAAAAAAAAAAAAGGATCAGGATCAGGTGAAACAGCCTTCAGTAATAACCCATGAGAGTAATGGTAGTGATGTAGAATCTATATTGTATAGTTCCCTTTATACATGTATTATAGAGATACCTACCGGTATAATATTTGAGAAAAATGGACCGGCACTAAATGACTTGAAAGGAGACTTTGATGGCCTAGTACCTAGTAATGTAGAAGAATAAACATAAGGACCAGAAACTGAGACCATGAGTAGACAGAATAACTATAACCACTAACCTATACAGGGAGTGCAGAATTATTAGGCAAGTTGTATTTTTGAGGATTAATTTTATTATCGAACAACAACCATGTTCTCAATGAACCCAAAAAACTAATTAATATCAAAGCTGAATATTTTTGGAAGTAGTTTTTAGTTTGTTTTTAGTTATAGCTATTTTAGGGGGATATCTGTGTGTGCAGGTGACTATTACTGTGCATAATTATTAGGCAACTTAACAAAAAACAAATATATACCCATTTCAATTATTTATTTTAACCAGTGAAACCAATATAACATCTCAACATTCACAAATATACATTTCTGACATTCAAAAACATAACAAAAACAAATCAGTGACCAATATAGCCACCTTTCTTTGCAAGGACACTCAAAAGCCTGCCATCCATGGATTCTGTCAGTGTTTTGATCTGTTCACCATCAACATTGCGTGCAGCAGCAACCACAGCCTCCCAGACACTGTTCAGAGAGGTGTACTGTTTTCCCTCCTTGTAAATCTCACATTTGATGATGGACCACAGGTTCTCAATGGGGTTCAGATCAGGTGAACAAGGAGGCCATGTCATTAGATTTTCTTCTTTTATACCCTTTCTTGCCAGCCACGCTGTGGAGTACTTGGACGCGTGTGATGGAGCATTGTCCTGCATGAAAATCATGTTTTTCTTGAAGGATGCAGACTTCTTCCTGTACCACTGCTTGAAGAAGGTGTCTTCCAGAAACTGGCAGTAGGACTGGGAGTTGAGCTTGACTCCATCCTCAACCCGAAAAGGCCCCACAAGCTCATCTTTGATGATACCAGCCCAAACCAGTACTCCACCTCCACCTTGCTGGCGTCTGAGTCGGACTGGAGCTCTCTGCCCTTTACCAATCCATCCATCTGGCCCATCAAGACTCGCTCTCATTTAATCAGTCCATAACACCTTAGAAAAATCAGTCTTGAGATATTTCTTGGCCCAGTCTTGACGTTTCAGCTTGTGTGTCTTGTTCAGTGGTGGTCGTCTTTCAGCCTTTCTTACCTTGGCCATGTCTCTGAGTATTGCACACCTTGTGCTTTTGGGCACTCCAGTGATGTTGCAGCTCTGAAATATGGCCAAACTGGTGGCAAGTGTCATCTTGGCAGCTGCACGCTTGACTTTTCTCAGTTCATGGGCAGTTATTTTGCGCCTTGGTTTCTCCACACGCTTCTTGCAACCCTGTTGACTATTTTGAATGAAACGCTTGATTGTTCGATGATCACGCTTCAGAAGCTTTGCAATTTTAAGAGTGCTGCATCCCTCTGCAAGATATCTTACTATTTTTGACTTTTCTGAGCCTGTCAAGTCCTTCTTTTGACCCATTTTGCCAAAGGAAAGGAAGTTGCCTAATAATTATGCACACCTGATATAGGGTGTTGATGTCATTAGACCACACCCCTTCTCATTACAGAGATGCACATCACCTAATATGCTTAATTGGTAGTAGGCTTTCGAGCCTATACAGCTTGGAGTAAGACAACATGCATAAAGAGGATGATGTGGTCAAAATACTCATTTGCCTAATAATTCTGCACTCCCTGTACAGTGAATTGCAAATGATATGAGTGATGGTGCTGAAATGCTGAGTGCTTCGTGGAACTGAAATATAAAATGCATTTAAATCAGCCTCTGAGCGTGAAAGATTATTACATACACGTAAACCACACCTAGAACAGCCACAAAAAGGCTTAATGTAAACCCAGCTTAGTGAGGGGATAACCGTACCTATAGTATGAAAATTGAGATCTGGTAACAACTTGAATAACCCCAATTTAAGGTACCTAGAAAATAAAAAAAGCGTAATACCAAGATTAACTATTGAAGCGTATCATACTTAATAAGCAAATGCACTTATTTGATCTAAACAAATTATCCATTTCAATTGGCAGACAAAAACTCTAAAATCTCTACCTGCAATAACAAAATTGACCACCAGAGGCCGATATTTATATCAACTTTGAGAAATGCACATTCTTGTGAATACGTTTTACCTAATGCTGAAATAGGGCGTTCGTTAAAAATATACAAAAAGCCCATGAGATGGGCTAAGTTTTGTATGCAACCAAACATTCCAAAATAACGAGGAAAAAAAACCATACGAAAAACAGTTCAGAGAATATGCCCACTAGTTGCTCGTACGCAGAACAAGGCATTCGTGTGCCTTTCCTATATTTTAACCCCAACGACGACTGTTCATTCTGCTGCATTACCGATTGTATTTTATTAATTACTTCTCTTTTAAAATAACGAAGAGGTAACCCAACTAACCACGCCACGTATAAAAATGTGCAACATAATTCTGTCATGACAATGTTTATGTTGATCCCCCTGTTACTGCTATCGTGGCATGACAGGCATGTTTGTAACCCATCTTGCACAACAAAAATAAAGAATATATAATTTCGAGGCATGCTATCACCAATTTATGTTGCCCTTTTGCCATACCAGTCCTCACACCCTTACAGTAATACTACTGCTTACTTATCACCTGGCATGCCCAGTGGTACCCTACACGTTGCTAAGCTTGTTGCATACTACCTTGATGCCTCACATTCAGGGACACACGTAGACATTTACTGTACCTGCTCATTCCAGGTTCATTTGTTAAGCCTTGTTTAGAAATGTATTAATTAAGCCTGTTATTTAACACTCAAACGACTATATCTTGAATTGTTACTTCTTTTAATTTAAAAATATATGCAAACCCAACATGTCATGATATTGTTTTGCTATGACCATGAAAACCGAGCCTGCTGATGCTGTTGTGGTGATACAGGCACTGTTGTACCTACCTGCATATCAAAAATAAAGAATTATAAAAAAAAAAAATGTTTAAAGCGAACCGCTTAAAAATGGCAATAGCTCTATTATAGGGTTTCCTTGTGTTTATGGATAATGCTGCCTGTGCCAGTTTCTTGCCATGGGTCAATAGATGGGTCAGTCCAGGATTAAGTTGTTGAATTCCAGAGTGTGAGTTGGGTACTTGTTGACAGATAGGTTAAGAGTGAAGAATTCCTGAAATTTGCAACGAGATAAGGCATCGGTGGCAGAGTTAATGTAGCCTGGTATATGTTCGTAGAAGAAAAAAAACTGGTAAAACATTGGCTTAAGGATAGAGTACAACTAGTTGTCATTAATGGTAAATTTTCAGGCTGGACAATAGTGGTGTTTTGGGACCACTTCTATTTAACATATTTATAAATTATCTTGAAATAGGCATATTAAATTTAATGTAGAGAAATGCAAAGTTATGCACTTCGGGGTTAAGAATGCACAAGCAACTTACACCCTAAATGGTAGTGAACTAGGGATAACCACACACGAGAAGGATTTGGGAATTGTTATAGACAACAAACTAGGCAGCAATATGCAATGTCAATCTGCAGATGCTAAGGCCAGTAAGGTTTTGTCATGTATAAATAGGGTCATAAATTCTCGGGATGAAAATATAATTTTGCCTCTTTATAAATCTCTGGTAAGACCACACCTTGAATATGCTGTGCAATTTTGGGCGCCTATTCTAAAGAAAGATATCATGGCACTAGAAAAAGTCCAGAGACGAGCTACAAAATTTATAAAAGGAATGGAGCATTTTAGTTATGAAGAAAGGTTAAAAAATTAAATCTGTTTAGTTTGGAAAAACGGCACCTGAGAGGGGATATGATAACATTACAAATACATTTGTGGCCAGTTCAAGCATTTATCTGGAAATCTATTCATAAACAGGGCTATACATAGGACACAAGGTCACAAATTTAGGCTGGAAGAAAGGAGATTTAATCTAAGGCAAAGAAAAGTTTTTTTTTTTAACAGTAAGAGCAATAAGGATATGGAATTCTCTTCCTGAAGAGGTGGTTTTGTCAGAGTCATTACAGATGTTTAAACTGCAATTGGATAAATACTTGCAAAAACATAACATACAGGGATATAATTTCTAATTAGTGGGGTAATAGCTGCTTGATCCAAGGAGACATCTGACTGCTATTTTGGGGTCAAGAAGGAATTTTTTCCTAGTTTGTGGCAAAATTGGAAGAGCTTCAGACTAGGTTTTTTGCCTCCTTTTGGATCAACAGCAAAAACATATATGTGAGGAAGGCTGAACTTGATGGACGCAAGTCTCTTTTCAGCTTTGTAACTATGTAACTATGGTATATGGCAGCCAACCAGGTCAGCAAACTAACCTCATAATGGTCAATGAAGATGAACGACCCTTATTAATTATTTCACAGGCCGCCATGTTGTCGGCATAACATTTAACTGCCATTCCTGACCAGGATTTTCCCCATGTAAATGCAGCCGCTACTACCGGGTAGATTTTGAATAGAGCAGACGTTTTGCGAAAAGAAGGCAGTTCGAGCGTCTCTTTCGGCCAGTAATCTCTCAACCAGTGATTTTTGTAAATTGCTGCGAACCTGGGTTTAACAGCTGCATCTTTCCAAAAGACTGGGGATTGGTCGGAAACTGAAGGAATGAACATTGAGATCCCATACCAGTGTGCAAGGAACTCTTGCACATGACCAGATCTGCTCTAGCCAGAGTATCTAAACCAATAGTACTGCCATCAGGCAGACCTGGTCATAGGCCTAGAAGTCTAGATATAAAAGATCTCCCCTGCGGAATGATACGCATGGCAAAGTTTATTAACCCCAATAAATATTGTAGGTCTTTTCGTGTGCAAGTCCCTCATTTTAGGAACTTGTCCAATTCTTCCCGAATGCGTAGAAGTTTATCCTCGGGGAGACTTGACTGCATGGAATTGGTGGTGGGTTCAGTGGTTTTGCCTTGGGAAAGTGGAAAGCCTAGAGTTGAAAATAGTGCTGTTGTGCTTTTTAAGCTTAGAGGAGTGCTACTACTATCTTCCACCATTAGAAAATTGTCCAGGTAGTGTATAACCGTGGGACACCTAGCGATGCTAAGGAGAAGCCAGCAAACAGTCTCGACAAACGTGTCAAAGGTTTTTGGGCTACTTTTTGCACCGAAAGTGAGTCTGGTAGCGAAATAATATTTCTCTCTCCACTTAACCCCGTGAACATGCCATAACGAGGGATGAATAGGTAGTAACTTTAATGCATTGGTGATATCGGTCTTACTAAGCCATTCAGCTCTATCAGCCTTCATGACTGCATGTATAGCATTATCCACAGTGGTGTAATGTAGAGAGAATTCAGAAGATGCATTACTGCATTAAAATTGTTACAGACTCGTGCCTTCCCCAAGAAAACAATGGGAGCTTATCTTGTAAGCCGCGCTGGTCAGGCTTGCTAGACCTAACTGATTGATTTGAATGTGCGGAGGGGTCTGCTTCTGAGGGGCAATTGGTGGTATGGGAGGTGGGTGAGCAGACCGCACAAGACGGGGGAACCAAACCTGCAAAATGTCTGCAATAGAGCTCTGTATCTAACTGGCTGCAGTCGATACAGATGTTAAATTGGGCCAGGGCTGCTGCTTTTGCTGACATAAAACCTCCGTACTTATGGCTCAAGTCCACCAATTTTTGCATGTAGTGGTAAGTTCTTCATGGGGCTGTGGATAAACAGAACATACAACTTCCCTATATAGACCGAAGACTAGGACAAACTCAGGGGTGGTGAGTTTTTTGTTTAGTTGTGGGTCTCTAGTCTCCATTACAACAGCTAAGTCGCCGTAATTGCACGTTCTGATTTTGACAACATCCTGTGAAGCGATTAACTGAGAAATTAGATTTACGTCTTCTTCTACGTCCCATCTTGAATACGCTTGCGGAGAGCCGGGAGGACCATGTGTGCTGGGGTAATGACCAGGGACGTTTTAGCCGCGAGGCAAACAAGGCATTTGCCTTGGACGGCATTTTCCAGGGGGCGGCAAAAAAAGCCACCCCCAAATGCCCAGGGCAAATGTCTTGTTAGCCTTGCTGCTAACTGACATGCCGGTCGAGCTGCTGGGTGGGCGGCGCTGGCGAGGGAGCACTTTCCCCTGAGCTGTCTGCTCAGCTCCCTTGCGCGCCGCCCGCAGAGTGATGCTGGGAGACGGAATATGACAATCCAAAGCAAAAAAGCGATCTACCCCGTGGCAGGTGAGGCCCTGCTGGTTGCCAATCGTCAGGAGATAGGCTCTATCTATAATTTGGGCAGTGGGGTTTGAGCCACTAACGTGGTGGTGGGGTTTGGCCTCTCAGTGACAGTAAAAGATTCAAAACATGTGGCCATGACAGGTGAGGCCCTAACTATAAACCCAATAGGTGGGTGAATGCGAGGCTCTAACTCTGATTTGGGCCGAAGGGCGAAATTTACGTGTTAAGATTGGGGAGTTGGCCTCGCGGCTATTATAATTGTATCTAAGGCCAGCACCTGACCCTGAGCAGCCAGTTCTCTGACCCTGGATGGGGGCTTGATGCAGGGAAGATATGAACATAATTGTGAAACGTACCTAGCCAACCACAAACTGTGATTCCATGAAACAAAAGATTCTCTATGAGACCTAAAACATAAATAAAAGCCAAATAAGCAGGCCCGGACTGGCCATCGGGCATACCGGGCAAATGCCCGGTGGGCCGCGATGGCCGTGGGGCCGAGGCCGGCAGGGGAGATCACAAGATCTCCCTCATCGGCCTGGAGACACTGTTAAAGGCGGCCGCCCGGGGCTGAGGAGTGAGGGAAGCAGGAGAGAGAACCGGCGGAGCTCTATCCAGCAGCTCCGTCGGGTCCTCCCGCGAGGTCTGAGCGTTGCCGCGGTTACCGCGGCAACGCTCAGATCTCGCGAGAGTGAACTCTAGCCTGCAGGTCAGAGTTCACTCTCACCACTGGACCACCAGGGAAGGAAGCTGCAGAAAGGAAGGAAGGAAGGAAGCATGGCTGCCTTAATGGCACCACGGCACCCCCCCCCCCCCCCCGCCCTCCCAGGCTAAAGGTTAGAAGGGAGGGGAGGGGGGGATATCACTTTTTTATTTTTATTAACAAAACAAATATTTACATTTAAATAAAAAATCACACTAACAGC